>NC_030813.1:67317079-67942079 GCF_001704415.2 Capra hircus
GTCCTTGAGTTTCAACCTCCCCAATCACAGCTGTCTAGACAAAAAATTCGGGACAGACAGAGGGAAGAAAGAGCAATTGATGTGAATTTTTAAAAGAAAATTAAATTATAACTAATAAATGCATTTAAAGGAAATTTTTAGAATAAGTTGAAGACTGAAAAACATTTGCTGACATGAAACTCTTCTATGTATTTAGTAATCACACACATACACACAGACACACCCATATCATAATTTTATGTCTCTTAAAAGGGTGATGGCTATGACACCTCATAGAAATGAGCTTTGAACTGTTGGATAACTTAAAGAAAATTTCACTTTAGAGAATTAAAACATTTGTGCTCAGCTGCTTGAACTTTTCTCTCCTCTCTTTTTCTCTTTTCACACACACATACACAGTGTCCTTGAATATCACCTACTAAAATACACTAAAATAAAGTTTTTAAGAAATGATACAAATGAGGGGCTTCCCTGGTGGCTCAGTGGTAAAGAATCCACCTGCCAGTGCAAGGGACGCAGGTTTGATCCCTGATCTGGGAAGATGCCACATGCCGTGAGCAACTAAGCCTGTGCACCACAGCTCCTGAGCCTTTGTTCTAGGGCCTGGGAGCCACAGCTACTGAAGCCTGCACGCCCTACAGCCTGTGCTCCCCACGGCAGATGCCACCGCAATGAAAATCATGTGCACCGCAGCTAGAGAGCCGCCCCGGCTCACCGTTACTGGAGAAAAGCCAGAGCAGCAACAATGGCCCAGCACAGCCGAAAATAAAATACACTTTAAAAAATTTTGTTTAAGGAAATGAAATGATACAAATGAACTTATTTACAAAACAGAAACAGATTCACAGACTTAGAGAATGAACTTATGGTTAATCAGCTGGGAAAGATGGGGAGAAGGGATAGTTAGGGAGTTTGGATCCACACGTACACACTGCTATATCTAAAATGGATAACCAACAAGGACCTACTGTATAGCACAGATAACTCTCCTCAATATTATGTGGCAACCAGGATTGGAGGGGAGTTTGAGGGAGAATGGATACATGTAAATACATGACTAAAAAAAGAGAAGCGAAAAGCAAAGGAGAAAAGGAAAGATATAAGGATCTGAATGCAGAGTTCCAAAGAATAGCAAGAAGAGATAAGAAAGCCTTCCTCAGGGATCAGTGCAAATAAATAGAGGAAAACAACAGAATGGGAAAGACTAGAGATCTCTTCAAGAAAATTAGAGCTACCAAGGGAACATTTCATGCTAATATGGGCTCGATAAAGGTCAGAAATGGTATGGACCTAACAGAAGCAGAAGATATTAAGAAGAGGTGGCAAGAATACACAGAAGAATTGTACAAAAAAGATCTTCATGACCAAGATAATCATGATGGTGTGATGACTCACCTAGAGCCAGACATCCTGGAATGTGAAGTCAAGTGAACCTTAGAAAGCATCACTATGAACAAAGCTAGTGGAGGTGATGGAATTCCAGTTGAGCTGTTTCAAATCCTGAGAGATGATGTTGTGAAAGTGCTGTACTCAATATGCCAGCAAATTTGGAAAACTCAGCAGTGGCCACAGGACGGGAAAAGGTCCAATTTCATTCCAATCCCAAAGAAAGGCAATGCCAAAGAATGCTCAAACTATCACACAATTGCACTCATCTCACATTCTAGTAAAGTAATGCTCAAAATTCTCCAAGCCAGACTTCAGCAATACGTGAACCGTGAACTCCCTGATGTTCAAGCTGGTTTTAGAAAAGGCAGAGGAACAAGAGATCAAATTGCCAACATCCGCTGGATCATGGAAAAAGCAAGAGAGTTCCAGAAAGACATCTATTTCTGCTTTATTGACTATGCCAAAGCCTTTGACTGTGCGGATCACAATAAACTGTGGAAAGTTCTGAAAGAGATTGGAATACCAGACCACCTGACCTGCCTCTTGAGAAACCTATATGCAGGTCAGGAAGCAACAGTTCGAACTGGACACGGAACAACAGACTGGTTCCAAGTAGGAAAAGGAGTACGTCAAGGCTGTATATTGTCACCCTGCTTATTTAACTTATATGCAGAGTACATCAGGAGAAACGCTGGGCTGGAAGAAGCACCAGCTGGAATCAAGGTTGCCAGGAGAAATATCAATAACCTCAGATATGCAGATGACACCACCCTTATGGCAGAAAGTGAAGAGGAACTAAAAAGCCTCTTGATGAAAGTGAAAGAGAAGAGTGAAAAAGTTGGCTTAAAGCTCAACATTCAGAAAACTAAGATCGTGGCATCCAGTCCCATCACTTCACAGCAAATAGATGGGGAAACAGTGGAAACAGTGTCAGACTTTATTTTTTGGGGCTCCAAAATCACTGCAGATGGTGATTGCTGCCATGAAATTAAAAGATGCTTACTCCTTGGAAGAAAAGTTATGACCAACCTAGATAGCATACTCAAAAGCAGAGACATTACTTTGCCGACTAAGGTCCGTCTAGTCAAGGCTATGGTTTTTCCAGTAGTCGTGTATAGTTGTGAGGGTTGGACTGTGAAGAAAGCTGAGCACCAAAGAATTGATTCTTTTGAACTGTGGTGTTGGAGAAGACCCTTGAGAGTCCCTTGGACTGCAAGGAGATCCAACCAGTCCATTCTGAAGGAGATCAGTCTTGGGTGTTCTTTGGAAAGAATGATGCTAAAGCTGAAACTCCAGTACTTTGGCCACCTCATGTGAAGAGTTGACTCATTGGAAAAGACTCTGATGCTGGGAGGGATTGGGGGCAGGAGGAGAAGGCGACGACAGAGGATGAGATGGCTGGATGGCATCACGGACTTGATGGACGTGAGTCTGAGTGAACTCCGGGAGATGGTGATGAACAGGGAGGCCTGGCATGCTGTGGTTCATGGGGTCACAAAAAGTCAGACACGATTGAGGGACTGAACTGAAATGAAAGCCCTTTTATGCCAACTTGAATATGAAATAGAATATTCAAATTAATGTTTGTAATTTTAGGAGGTGTATAATTAGCTAACATTTTGTTAGTCAAAAATACCTTGAAATGTTACTTCTTTCCATTCATAAAGATAATACAAGATCAATGAATCAGGGAGATTAATTATATTAAAACAACATGTATGAGTGATTGATACATTCCCATATAATGAGCAAACAGAAACACTCCAGTTAGTAGGGGTAAAGATATTCAAGCACCTATACATGATTTAATTTGTAGATACAGGCATTATATGGTGGCACTAGTGGTAAAGTCTGCCTGCCAGTACAGGAGACACAAGAGACGGTTTCCGTCCCTGGGAAGATTCCCTGAAGTAGGAAATGGCAACACACTGCAGTTATTCTTGCCTGGAAATCCCATGGATAGAGGAGCCTGGCAGACTACAGTCTATGGGATCGCAAGCATCAGACACAACTGAGCAACTGAGCACACACACACACGTACATATCAGATGTGTAGATTTTGTCTGATTTACGTTTCTAATTCATGAAGTGTGTTTTCACTTAGGGGATGAAGCTTACATGTGCGCAGAATAATGGCAGGAAGGCAATTCTTGAGATGGGAAACTAATTTTCCAAGAGAAAGCTGCCAAATTGATACTCACATGTAAGCCTTTGGGAATTAGAACATTACACTGTATTTGCTCAGTAAGATCACTAGCAAAAGTTTATCAGAAAAAATTATCAGAAATAAGGCAAGAACAAATAAATAAACCCTCGCTTGTATGGTTCAGTCTAACAAATAGGACAAATATTTTTCAAGGTCACAGAAAGATGCAAACAGATAAAGAATGCTGTTGTTTGCTGTAACTTTAGGACCCATTAATACACATTCCTTTCTCATCTTAGAAAAATGCATATGATTCATTGTAGGACAAACATGTCATATTTATGTAAATTTGTTACTTAAATATTTTCAAACTCTGTAGTCTTCTTCTCTTCCTATTGTTCTTTTTTCCCATGTGATCAGATCAAGTTTCAGAGTTTTTAATGTCATCTGTGGTGAACAGGCTGACCTCTCTCCTGAACTCTAGACTTATGCATTTGACCCTTGGTCATACTTGGCTACCCAATAGGTCTCTCAAATTCAACATGTCCAAAGCAGAATTACTAATTTTTCCTCTAAAACTATTCCTCAGCAGCTCTCTTCCATTTCAGTAAATGGTGCCATTCTCTGCCTAATAGTGCACCCAAGACCTTGGTTTTCACTTTTTGGTCCCCCAGTCTCCTTAAGTGATTTGCAACATCTAATTTATCAGCAAGTCCTGATAATTTTATCTCAAAAATGTATCCTGAAACTATTCCCTTCTTTCCATCTCTGCTATCACCCCTTTCACCATCATCTTCCACCTGCTTTATCGAAAGGGCTCCTAAAAATGTATAATAAGATTTGAAAAAAAAGTGAAATATTTTTTCCCCAAAATTGCTCAAATTATGTTTAAACATCTCAGAAGAAGGATTTAAATTCGAATTCCTTGCTTCTGATAGAGATTCTAGGTGAGGTTTTACAGGTGAGGAAATTGAAGCTTAGAAAAATGAAACAACTCAAGCCACTCAGAAGTCAAATAATTCGCCCAGGTCCCACAGCTAGCTTGGGCAGAGTTGTGACACAAATCCACTGATGACTGACTCCAAGATCCATGTTCTTTCCATGACACCTGGATGTCGTGCCTACTTGTCTGGGTTTTGTGTATACTTACATCATCACTTTAGCCTCTTCAATGAAATCCTCTTCAGACATGAAGCCTTCATTGATGGCCTTGATAGCTACCTGGACATGTGCTCGCCATTGGCCTAAATAGACCACTCCAAACTGACCACTTCCAATCTGCTTCACAAAAGCCAACTCAGATGGATCTATCTCCCACTTTTCTGGAAAAGTAAAATATCCATGTTACAAGTAAGGAAAAATTAAAGTTTAGAGCTAGAAAAGATCTAGGAATTATCTCAACCTATTTTCTTTTATTTTTCAGAGAGGTCGAAAGCATTTACAAATGAGTAGAAAAGGCCTGTTACCATTTTTAATACTATCATTGTGGCTTAAAAGTGTAATTCCAGAATTCAAGTTTAAATGCAATAATTTCTTAAGGAATTTTGTATGTTGAGCCATGCCATATAAACACATTTTCATAAAATAAGTAAAAATAAACAAAGATACAAACCTCACTTACTTAGAGAGAAATTATGGGTATCAAAACAGGCTTTTTCTTTCCTGAGAGACCCAGAAGGAAACACAGTTGTGTCTTTCTAAACTAAACCTGCCAAAACCAGATGTGGGACCTAAATATGTACATCCCCAGACTCTTTTTGTTCTGATAAGTAAACTTGTGAGGTAGATAAAACCTGGGCTCCCCCCACCCCGATCCCAGTTTCTTTTACAGTTCCTCTGCCACTCCCACCCCTAAAGGGCTTTTTTGCCCTTTCTCTTTTGCAAAAAGTCTAATCAGTTCATCTAATAAATATTTTCAATTTTAAGATTCTAACCTATATCTAAGTGTACATTTGAAATGAGAATTGCATTAGTGAATATGTCTCATCCTATAGAAGCAAATCAGTGGGGGAGGGGGGACTATTTTTAAAATAATACTTTGGAAAACTGAGAATCAAATCTTAACTTTTTAGTATCCCTTTTTATATAGCAATGCCACCATCTGCTGGAACTTTAAGATAATGCATTTAAAAGAATCGAAGGGAATTCTCTGGCTCTCCAGTGGTTAGGATTTCATGCTTTCACTGTCCAGTGCCCAGGTTCAATTTCTGGAAAGGGAACTAAGATCTCACAAGCTGTGAAGCATGTTCTCCCCTACCCACCACCCCCCACAAAAAAAAGAATTATAAGGACTAATGGACCCTTGTAGCGGGCTAAGTAACATAGGAGAATATATTTATGACCTTGGGATTGGCATAGATTTATTCAACAGAATATAATCATAGAAGAAAATATTGATAAATTATACTTCATAAAATCTTATTTATCAAATATAGCCCACTAAGAAAATGAAAAGTTAAGCCTCAGACTGGGGGAAGATATTTCTTAAAATACATAACCTACCTAAGAATTCCTTTTCAAAATAAGAATAAATCAACTAGGAAAAGGCATATAATCCTATTTTTAAGTGTCAAATAAAAACTTGAATAGAGTTTTCTCTCACAAAAGAGAATACCCAAAATGGCAACTGAACCTATGAAAAGTTGATCAAGGAAATTGCATATTTAAACCAAAATGAGATATGCACACACAGACTAGATTGGCTAAAATGTGAACCAAAACCAAGCCAGAACAAACAAAAACCACAAGAATATGAAACACTGGCAAGGACAAAGATGCGGAACAGCTGAAACTCACATATGTCATTGATTGAAATATAATTTGGGATAAGCTCTTTGGAAAACTGACTAAATCTGAGTGTGTGCATACTCTATGACCCAGCAAATCTACTTCTAAGTATACAGCCAACATTGTCTGGCCATAAATGTGATTAAACTTTATCAAAAGACATACAAGAATGTTCATAATAATATTATTTAGAAAAGCCAAAAGTTGGTTACAACCCAAATGGCTATATAAAGAAAAATGGGCAAACCCATTGCAGTATAGTCACAAAAGAGTAGTGCAGCGCCACACAGATGAGCCAACCACATCCGACACCACGAGTGAACTCACTCATGGGCCGGTGGGAGGAAGAAGCCAGACATGGATGCACGGTGCTGAACTTCGTTTATATAAAGTAATCAAAATGAGACAAAATTAATCAGACTCTAGATTTATGAGCTATATACTGTTAAGGATATTTAAATTTTGAAAAGTTTATTTTTTAATGAATGAGGACCATATTTAACTTAGATAAACTGCTAATGATAGAATTTTTAAACACGTAGTATTTATGGGGTAGAGAAATAACCTAAGCACGCATAACACTCTGGAATCACCTTTCCATTCCAATTCAGAGACGGAGTCCTGGGTACCTGCTACACAATAATTGTGTGTGTGTGTGTGTGTGTGTGTTTTAAGCATATTCTTAGTCCCCATACTGAGATAAATTTAAGGAAATAAAATATCACCAAATTAGAAAGAAAGATTCTTTGGCTCTTATTTATTCTCATAGATTCGTGACTACCACATTCACTAGAAAATACTTCAAATCAAACTTCACCCAAGTTCTATGTGAAAAGGTGAAAAGGACAGTTTTCGCAGTTCATTTTAGTAGGTCCCATTGGGAAGAAGTCATTTCCCAGTCACCCACATAACCAGAGAGCAACAACCCAATCATTCAAATAAAAAGAACTGGAATTTATCAAAGAGGTTCCAAACAATGCATAATGAAATGTAAAGCAAAAGTGAAACATTTCCCCCCAAAGGTTAAATGCCCTTATGAAATGCATTTAAATGCATTTAAATCTCAGAAAGGAGATTTAAACGTTGAGGAGAAAACATATATCAAGACAGACATCTCGAAAGAGCTGAGAATTCAAAGAACATAGAACTTGGGATAGACTCTTGATTTGATTTTTACTTGAGCACGCATGCATACTTTACCATAACTAAAACCAGCTGTGGCTGGCAAACAACTGCCCATCAGACCAACTGGGTAACGGAGACGGGACATGAGTCCTGGGGAGAAAAAGAGACCAGCATTTCAGTTCTAGTTCCTGGTACAAGAGAAAAAGCCAAATATACCAGAAGATGGAACCATTCCCTAAACAGATCAGCCAGAGAAAGTATTCTACAGTTAGTCTGTTTGGTTATTTTTCCTATTTGAAAAAGACTTTTCATAATATAGCGTATGCTCATTGAACACAAGTTAAAGAATCCAAGAAAATACATAAATGAAAAGGTCCCTTACAAAATCTTAGGATCCAGAGATACTTTGTTATCATTTTTGTGACCATCTTTGCAAAAATCTCTATATGTGTATTTGAAGGTATATACACATATGTATGTTTCATGGAAATGTCAATGTTTTGCTATAAGCTTCTTACACTCAACATATAATCAATATACATCAATGACTATGAATCGACCTTAAAATTATTTCCAATATTTCACTATAGAAAAATATGCTGAATGCTGGAGGGAGTGAGATGAGGGTAAGAGCATGGCAAGCAAAAGGATGAGATTGAGATAGCTCGTGTTTGGTGACTTTGATGTTCTTTTAATTTTTTAAAACAGAATGTAGTTGATGTACAATATTATATAAGTTACAGCTGTACAATAAGGTGTTTCATAATTTTTCAAGGTTATACTCCATTTATAGTTATAAAATATTGGCTGTAACTCTCTATGTTGTATAATATATCCTTGTAGCTTATTTTATACATAGTTTATACTGCTTAGATTTCAATTTTCTTAGTGAAGTAGAGAGGCAATTTGTTGATGGGCAGTGGATAATACCGGAAAGAGGGTTTTGAGGAGAATGGTAGAAATTTGAACAGAAGAAAGGATGCTTACTAGTGACTCTGAAGACCTAGTTGGGGTTAGAGTCCTCATCGAGTTGGGACTCCATAACACACGATCCAAATAAAAAACACAAGAGGAATTGCTTTAACACCCCAACGCTTCCCTCTGAATTCAAAGTTTTTGCTTGCCAAACATTTTTGTTTTGTGAATGACTACCAATAGCTTAGTGACAGTGTATCTCTCTGATAGAAACAAAAAAAGCCTGTCGCTCTCTGCACTGTCCTTACTTCTGGTAAGGAAATGGATTGTTATGAGCGTAACTGCCCAGAAGTCAAAAAGTAGACGGGCTAGTCATGGGTTTCAAGCCTCTTCTAAAATGGTCTTTCCACTAATCTAATTTGCTTCTTTCTGGAAAAGACAGCAGTCATTAAACACAGACTGTGGAGCCAGTGGGTTGAATGGCTCCAGTGGCTTCATAGATTTCTGTGGTTTCAAATCTTGGCTCAAATACCTATTAATGGTGTGACCTTGAGCACAACGTATGCCTGAGTTTCCTCATCTGGGAGATGGAGATGTCAACAGTATCAACCTCATCAGATTTCTCTGAGGATTAAATAAATAAATAGACATAAATAGGGTCTGGCCCAAAGTAAGTCTTCAATAAATACTAGTTGCTTCTAGATCCCATGCCTTTCCTCTTACCATTTTTCTTCCTCTTTGTCTTATCTCTTTTCTACTTTCTTTTCTCTCTAACAGCAGCCATAGTTATAAGTTTTCAACTCCTGTCTTTCATCTTCATATTGTTTGATCTAGCTTTAATTTTAAAAGTTATCTGTATGGTATTTCATACACTGTAAGAATAATTTATGTATATGTATATTTTAATAATAATAAAAAAAAACCCTAGGGCAAGCTGTAAAGCAGAAAATAAAAGTTTTCCTTACCCTCAGTCTCCTTCCCCAGAGGTAAACATTAACAGTTTATAGTCTGTTATCATGTTATCAGTTTAAAAATTATTATCTAAATTTAACAGAATTTTCCTAGGCACACATGCCTGTATGAATGTGTATTACTCTACAAAAGTGAGGCTATAAATATACTGTTTTGCACTTTTTTTTCCTTTATAAACAATTTATCACTAACAACTTTTTAGGTTAGCACATCCTGATCTGCCTCAGTACTTTTTTTAACCTCACCACCACAGACACTCAGTTTCTTAAATTTCTTCTTTGAAGGAAGAGGAAAGAGAAGAGTGAAGAAGAAAACTCAGACCTGATCTGATTCTAAGGGTTTCTATCTCTGGCCACAAATACGTCCTCACTGGCCTTACTCAAACACGTTGCCACTTCCTCTCTAACCAAAGGCCCAGTGACCACCAGGAGTATCCAGGTGGACTCAGCCCATAAGTGTATAAAATTTCCCTGGATTTATTCCTGATATAAAAAACCAGTGTAATGGAAAAGTGACTGCTTTCCAAAAGGGATTCTTTTTTTGTCAACACAACTTTTCATGAGAAAAATCTTAAAAAGTACTGCGCATCAAGAAATCAAAACAATATGAAAGTTGCACTGGTTTCCAAATTCTCTAATGTTGAGGTAAAGAGATTCCCCTTGGACTCAGAGTAGTCCAGGATAGACTGAATGAGGGCTGAAGGTCACAGCTGTGATTGTAATTGTGATGGAACTTTCTGGAATCTTACATCTTTCCACGGATGATAGGTTTGCAAAAGTAGCCATCATTGCAAATAACAGCAAGAGGAGGGGGTTAAATATGTCTCTGGTATGGTATACTTAAGTCAGATTATAACTGTGAAAGACTGTGCCTGCTCTCCAAACAGGAAATACAGAGAATGAGACATTTAAGGGTAATTTTCTACTGTAACTATCTAGAGAGCATATTTATAGCAGCAAAGGAAAAAAAAGCATGATTCTTTAAGACATTTGAAATTTTATTACATTTAGCACCATGTAAATTTCAAGAACAAACGTATAGTGACTAAACGGCCTTTTGAATCTTTGTCATGTATCTTTTTTCTAAACTGGCAGAAATGTGAAAAATCAACCTACCTCTTGCCCCTCTAACTAGAAAAACAAAAAAACATCTCCTCCTCCTCTCCTGAGGAGGAGAACTACTCATAAGACAGGTTGTATTTCAAGCTCTTAAACATTTCTACAGGGATATTTGCTCCTGTTAAATGTCTGACCAAAGACACATAACCTGCCTGGGGCCTGGCTCCCCAACTCTCCCAGCCTGAATCTTTCAACTTACCGGCTGCATTGTGCTGGTGATACCATATCAACTCAGGGATTGATTGAAACAGGTGTCTTTCAGCCACATACCACTGTCCTGAGTCATTCCTTTTAATTTGATAATGCTTGATGGTAGCCTCCATATCTCTACAACCAATAAAATGTGAGTTCGTAAACAAGCAGAAGATCACTTTGAAACCAAGTCAATCATTAAGCAACAGGACTCGACTTCAAAATCTTGTATCCTCACTACACACTGAAAAGTAAATAGGATTACAATAAACAGGTGCCTCACCATTGCTGGGAAAATTCCACAGGTATGGTATTAGGGTCTTAGATCAAATAAAACTTCAGCCAAAGATGTCTAGGTGACAAGTCTAGTGTCCAAAAATGTACAGCTCGTAATGGATATTTGTAAGTATCTACTGAATCAGGTATCAGTCCAGTGAATAAGGAAATGCACTGTGAGACATGTGAGACAAAGAAAGGAGGAAAACCACCAGAGGGTGTCTTGATGAGCAGGTTTGTTATGGGCAAGTGGGACTTAATCCCTTCAGGAAGCCATGAGAGAAATGTGGAACATACCTACAATGCTCTTAGTCACTTCCAGCCCACCCCCGGGGGACCACGAGAACCCAAAGGCAAAGAACATTCCCAGGAAGAAAGAAACAGGAAGCTTTCTGCATTCAAGAGAGCTCTCTGTAGGTAAACCCTGGGGTTAACCAAGGGATATGAGGAAAGCATCAGCAGTGTGTGCTACAACTAATCAAATCTCCTCACTTGATACTTGAGAAAAGGAGACGAGAGAGTGTAAGTAACTTATATTTAATATCACACACAGAGCTTCTTAGGGGATAAAATTGGAACCAATTAGTTGTCCCAGTATCCAGGCCAGCAATTTTCTATGTTAGGCTCTCCATTCTCTATGTGATGGTGACTCCTTAATAATGACTATCCTAGTGACTGTTATTTCTACAGTGACCAAAATCACAATTGCTTACCTTTTATCTCTTATAAACACAGAAATGGTGTAGGATCCCAAATGTCTTGAATCTCTGACAATAAATGCACCTT
This sequence comes from Capra hircus, assembly GCF_001704415.2. NCBI lineage: Eukaryota > Metazoa > Chordata > Mammalia > Artiodactyla > Bovidae > Capra > Capra hircus. The sequence continues at coordinate 67,328,786 of NC_030813.1, forward strand.
CTTTAGACTGCAAAACAATTCATTCATTGTACATGTTTATTCCTTATTTGGAAGAAAGACAAATATCTCCATAATGAAAACTAAAGCTATATTGACTACTATAGAAGGATGATATTGTTTTTATAAGTACACACAATCTTATCTCTTAAATTCTTACAGATTTAGATGTCATACCTATAAAATAAAATAAAATTGGGATAAGAATCTGCAATGTGTGAGCATTTTAAAAGTTCGCTCATGATTTTTCTAATACTGCATTTGACAACGTTGTACCCCACCATTTAGTTATTTTTGTATACTGATTAAGTAATAGATAAAAGAGCTGATGAATAAGAAGAACTCTGAGACAGATGAGCAGGATTTTTCTCTACAGGCAAAAAAACAATATGGCAAGTAGGGGTGAGGGAGGCAGGGAGAAATACATCTAGGAAGCTCAGGAATGGGAAAAAAGACCAGTTTATGACACAGATGGAAAGAGAATAGACTTGGAGAAGTCTTGAGAGAAGAGCAAGGAGAACCATTTTGTTTGCTCTAAGGATACAGGCTTCCCAGGCGGCAGTAGTGGTAAAGAATCCGCCTGCCGATGCAGGAGACACAAGAGATGCAGATTTGATCCCTGGGCCGGGAAGATCCTCTGGAGATGGGCATGGCAACCCACTCCAATATTCTTGCCTGGAAAACCCTATGGACAAAGGAGCCTGGTGGACTACAGTCCATGGGGTTGCAGAGTTGTACACGAGTGAAATGACTTAGCATGCATGCATGCAGGGATATAGGAGACACAGAGGGAGACATGGCAAGAGGGAAGAATATTATAGTAAGGTTGATGTTTACATTATTAGTTGGATCCCCAATGACATTCTTTGGGCTTCCCTGGTGGCTCAGATGGTAAAGAATCTGCCTGCAATATGAGAGACCTGTGTTCAATCCCTGGGTCAGGAAGATTCCCTGGAGAAGGGAATGGCAACCCATTCCAGTATTCTTGCCTAGAAAATCCCATGGACATAGGAGTCTGGCAGGCTATGGTCCATGGGGTCGCAAAGAGTCAGTCAGGACTTAGCAACTAATACTTTTGACATTCTTTGAAACTGCTTTTAAATAAACTTGAAGGTTGGACTGCTTGGTCTGGTTTGTTTGATATTAACAAACAAAAAAATCTTTGCCTCTATTAAGTTTGCTTACGTTCATGCAGAGGGGAATATCTCAGATCTTGTCAAACTCATGAACATTTACACTTATGAAGTACTGGTGAGAACTGCACAACCCTAACAGCATGATGTGAACCCTCAAGAGGAACATAATACATTGTTTCCTCCCTCCAGATGCTTACCAAGAGACAAGCCTTTTCTGGTCAGAGTTTTTAACCAGTGGTACAGTAGAGAGCCCAGAAATAAACCCATGCTTATATGGTCAAATAATCTGTGACCCAAAAAAGGGCAAGAATACACAATGGGGGAAAGACAGACTTTTCAATAAACTGCAGTGGGAAAACTGGACAGCCATGTGCAAAGGAATCAAACTGGGCTACTTTCTCCCAGTGTACCAAAATAAACTCAAAGTGGATTAAAGACTTAAATGTAAGACCTGAAACCATCACAGTCCTAGAAAAGAACATAGGCAGTATGCTCTCTGACGTTGGTCTTAGCAACATTTTTTTTGGATTTGTCTTCTCAAAAGGAAGACAAGGAACAATGGAAACAAAGCAAAGGAAACAAGCAAAAATGAACAAGACTACATTAAACTAAAAAGCTTCTACATAGTAAAAGAAATGAGCAACAAAATGAAAAGGCAGCTTACTGAATGGGAATAGATATTTACAAAAGATATATCTGATCAGGGGTTAGTACCTGAAACATACAAAGAACTCATACAACTCAACATCAAAAAATAGACAATTTTGTTTAAAAATGGGCAGAGGATCTGAACAGACATTTTTCCAAAGAAGACATTTAGTTGGCAAACAGACCCATGAAAAGATGCTCAACACCACTAATTATCAGGGAAATGCAAATCAAATCCACCTTGAGATATTACCTCACACCTGTTAGAAAGGCTGTCATCAAAGAGACAAGTGTTGCCAAGGATGTGGAGAAAAGAGAACCCTTGTGCACTCTTTGTGGGATTACAAATTGATGCAGCCATTATGGAAAATAGCATGAAGATTCCTCAGATAGAACAACCACATGGTCCAGCAATTCTACTTCTGCGTATTCACCCAAAGAAAACAAAAACATTACTTTGAAAAGACACATGTTCATAGCAGCATTATTTACAATAGTCAAGATATGGAAGCAACCTAAGTATCCATTGATAGATGAACGGATAAAGAAGATGTGGTGTACATATACAATGGAATATTACCTAGCCATAAAAAATAATGAAACCTTGCCATTTGTGACAATATGGACAGACCTAGAAGGTATAATGCTAAGTGAAATAAACTAGACCAAGAAGGACAAATACCACATGATCTCACCTATATGTGTAACCTAAAAAGCAAAGCAAACAAAACGAAAACAGACTCATAGATACAGAGAACAAATGGGTGGTTGCCCAACGGGAGGGGGTGGTAGGGAGCACGAACGAGGTGAAGGGGATTGAATTACAAACCTCCTGTTAGAAAATAAATAAGCCACAGGGATGTAATATACAACATAAGAAATATGGTCAATAATATTGTAGTAATTTTGTATGGGGACTGCTGCTGCCGTTGCTAAGTTGCTTCAGTCATGTCCAACTCTGTGTGACCCCAGAGACAGCAGCCCACCAGGCTCCGCCATCCCTGGGATTCTTCAGGCAAGAACACTGAAGTGGGTTACCATTTCCTTCTCCAATGCATGAAAGTGAAAAGTGAAAGTAAAGTCACTCAGTCGTTTCCAACTCTTGGTGACCCCATGGACTGCAGCCTACCAGGCTTCTCCATCCATGGGATTTTCCAGGCAAGAGTACTGGAGTGGGTTGCTATTCCCTTCTCCGGTATGGGGACAGAATGTGACTAGATTTACAGTGATCATTTCATAATATATGCAAATATCAAATCAATATGCAGTACATACACCTGAAACTAATAAAATATGTTTACCATGTAACAATAGGTTGACACCACGTTTAAATAAAAAAGGAAATTCAAGTACAAATGAAAAAATCTAGAATACAGACACACTACTTATTAGGACCTCTGCTATATAATTCAGGCAATACTCAGAAATAAATTCACAGTCTTATTATATCAATAAATGAGAAGAATACAAAATAAACATATCCAACTCAAGGAGTTAGGTTAAGGATTATAAAATAAACTCAGGTAAAGTAGAAGAAAAGAATTAATAAAGGCAAAGGCAGAAAATAATAAATTATAAAAACAAAAATATAATATAGGTAGACAGTAATTACATTCAAAGTCTGGTTGTCTAGGGAAAAACAATAAAATAGGTAACCTACTAGTTAACCTAATTAATAAATAGTGGAGGAAATCTATTAAAAATGTCACAAGGATTCAGAAAAAAAAAATCTTCTTGGCTCTATATATTTGAAAACTTGAATAAAATGGACAAGTAGCTAGCAAAACATAAAATTTGTCAAAATTGATTCCAGAAAAGCTAGAAATCTTAATAGACCTAATAAATTGAAAAGCAGGTGAGGTTTTAAAACAGCTTCAACATTAAAAAGTACTACATTGCACTGTGATGTTACTAAATCTTAAAAAAAAAGATAGATCAATCAAATAATTCCAGAGCATATGAAAAGAAAAAATAGGCTCAATAAAAAAGTAGGCTCAATATCCATACCACAACATAGCAAAGATTGTGCACAAAAGGGAAAATTACCAACCAGTCTTCACTTGTATCAATGCAAAAACCCCAACTAAATATTAACAAACTGAATCCAGTAGCACAACAAAAGAATAATACACCATAACCAAGAGGGATTACATACAGGAATATAAAAGTAATGTAACATTAAGAATTTTATTAATATGAGTCAACATTTAATAGATCTGAGAAGAAAAATCTCACTTAAATTTCCATAGATGTTGAAGAAGCACTTAATTTCAATTTCTATTATCAAGGTTTTTTTTATTCTTTATAAAATAGGAATATATGTATATTCTTTAACACAATAGCCCTTATTTACTTTGGTCCCAAGTCCAGCATCATGCTTTATGTGGAAATCATTCTAACTAAAATTAGGAAAAAAGAAATGCCCACTGTCAGCAGTGGTATTTAAAACTGTTCTAAGAAACTAGCCAGTGCCATTAAACGAGGCAGAAATTAGAACCTTGAATTAAAATTGTAAAAGAGGGTTGAAATAATCTGTTTGCTACTGCTAAGATTATGTACCTAAACCTAAGAGCATCAACTGAAAAACTACTACAGTAAAACAGTTGAGCCACACTCGCCTTCTGTGATGGCCCTTACTCTGTCTGTGCAGTGTGTCTCTCTCTAAATAGATCCACTTCTTATCTATCAAAAACAAACTTTGAATTCATCAAAGTCATCAGTTACAAAATTTATTCATAGAAATCAAGAGATTTCAAAAGTAAAAATAAAAAGATATGCCCATTTATAATAGAAACAAAAAGAGAAATTATTTCAATATAAATTTAAAAATACACGTGCAAGAGTTAAATGAAGAAAACCTTAAAATTCTCCTGAAAAATACAAAAGCATTTGCTTTTTCTAATTAGGTCTTTCATCCATCTAATATCAATTTTTGCTTGAGGCTTGGGTCTAATTTTGATTTTTTCCTATGTGAATAATTAATATATATATCCTGGAACAAACTGGTCCCCAAAACACACTGATTTGTAATGCATAAATAATTTTCCCTAAATTAATCTGTAAATTTAATGCAAACAACAGGAAGATTTCTTAAACAAGGCAAAGTAATTCTGAAGTTCATACAGACAAAACGTATATTTTCAGAAAGTTTCTTAAAAAGGGAGACTAGCCAGAGAAACCTTCATTGTTTAAAACAGTAAACTGTACTTTGCTGTACAGCAGAAACTAAGTACAGCAAAAACTAACACAACATTGTAAAGCAACTATACTCTAATAAAAATTTTAAAAATAAGTAAGTTAAAAAAATTGACAACTATATCAATATCTCCAATGTTAAGATAACTGGGTGCCACCTAGTGCTTGATTTCTACAGCTACTAACCTTACATATTCAAAACTGCTACTATTAATAAAGCCCAGGTTTTAAAAACTGCATTTTGAAAATGACTTTTTTGTTGATATGTTTATAGTGGCAGAAGAAGATCGTGAAAAGAATCCATATGATATCAACATTAGCATGAAAATAGCCACATGCCCCTTAAATATGAAAAACAGACCAATCATTTTTCACTGCAAACGCAGATTTCTGCTTCCCTTAAATTTCACCAAAATCTCAAGGGAACATCTCTGTAACTGGAATGTACAAAAACTCACTATATGGTAAACAGGCTGGTCAAAACTAGGGCTTCATTATAATCCATGATGAGTATACAGCAAATGGTCTGTTCAAAACTTCCATTTACTTACTCAAAGTGGTCAAAGTGGAGAATGCAGTAATGTATATTTTTCTCTTTCTTAAAAGGGTAGATGTGGTCTTTGCCAGACTATTTTATGAAACTTTTACTAACCTTCAAGAAACAAATAACATCTATCTGATATAAACAATTTCAGAGATTAGAAAAGGAGATTAAAAACCCCACATTCCAACTCATTTTATGATGCTAGGATAAGATTTATACCAAAACCAGACAAAGAGAACAGAAAATTAGAAGCCGGGCTCACTTTGAACTTAACAGGAAAAATGCTAAATTGAGGAAAGCCAAACTAGCAATATATATTTTAAATGACTCATAACCAAATAAAATTTAAACCAGGCATAATTTTTTTTAAAAAATTGGAAAATATGTAAATTATACAAATATTTTAAGATATATAGGAAAGATATGTATGTATTTAAAACATCATACATACATTCTTCAGACAGATTAAAGACCTCAATGTGAAAGCACATCTTTAAAACATTTAATGAAAAATATAAAATTCCTTTATTATCTCAGAAGAGAGAGGAATCTCTTAGAGTAAATAACGCAAAACAAAAAGCAGATATCATAAAGGAAAATATTGAGAGATTTGACATTAACATTTTAAAATTTTTGTATACGAAAATACTCTAAAGTTTACAGAAAGCCAGAAATCCAAAAAATATCATTGTAACACATAATGCCAAAAGATTGGTATTCAGAATATATATTTCTTAAGTACAACACATATTGATCAGCATAAAAAAACCAAACACATTATAGAAAAATGATCAAAGGACATTAACAGGCATGTAACAGCAGAGGCAGTACAACTGGCCAAAGACACATGGAAAGTTACTTCAGCCGAGCTGTTTACCAAAGAAATTACATTTTAAAATACAGAATTTTTCACTCAATGAATTGGGGGGAAAATGTGAAACTACCCACTGTTAGTAGGAATATGAGTGAGTGTTAATCACTCAGTCATATCTGACTGCAACCCCATGGATTGTAGCCTGCCAGGCTCCTCTGCCCATGGGATTTCCCAGGCAGAATCCTGGAACAAGTTGCCATGCCTTCCTCCAGAGGATCTTCCCAACCCAGGGATCGAACCTAGATCTCCTGCATTACAGGCAGATCCCTTTCCATCTGAGCCATGAGAAAAGCCCGTGTAGGAAACCAGCTTTTTCACTCCCTGTAAGAGTATAAATTGATCTAAGTACCTGAATCCTGATTTGAATACACAGTATCTAGTAATGTTAAATCTGCACATATCCTCTGACCAGATGATTCCATTTTGGAGTGTAATTCAAAGAACCCCTTGCCCTTGTATACAAGATGACATGCACAAGGATGTTCTTTGCAGCACTGTTTGTAAGAGCGAAAAGTTAGAAATGACTAGAATGTTTATCTACAGTAAAATTGATATATTTTATATACTCATAATGAAATAGTACATAATAGTTGAAGGTATGTGTTGATCCATGTGTATGCCTATGAATTAAATGGAAAATATGTTTGGTTAAAAAATCAACATATATGTGCTCTCCTTGACATCAAATATTAAAACACATAAAATAGCACTATAGGTTGTTTATACACATACATGCGATAAAAGTATAAACCCATGGACAAAATGGGAACATGCTCCGCTATTGCGGTTGCCTCTGAGAAATGAGAACCAAAAAGATAAGGGAGAGGGTGGGCCTCAACAGCTTCTGTAATGTCTTATTTTATTAAAGAATGTTATGATCAGTGCTACTATTTGTGATATCTGGGTTGGGGGTATGGAGGTTTTGCTACAAAATGCTCCATTCTACTCTTGGTAGGGAGGTCAGATTCTCACCCTGTTCTGGCTTCCTCTCAGATGCAGAACCTCATGTGGAACCCGCCCAGCCCAGTGATTCGGGCCGTATTGCCTGTGACAAGCTTGCTTTCTGTGGACCGAATTGTCCACTTCCTTTCTCCGGTTCTGCCTGCTTATCACTACATCTTCCTTGTCCGTTCTAAACCAGCTAATATATAATGTCACCATGCCAGGCAGATATCACATTGGCTGTCATGCTCCCTTTTCTTGTAGCCAATGAGACCGGGCCAGACCTCCAACCTCCATCCCCACCAGCTCCTGAGAGGTCTGTGTTCCTCGTACTCAGCCCATCCCCCAAATACTAACTGGATCTTCCCTGTGTCATAGGTCATTACTGGCACTGAGTTTTGAGTTACAGAACTGATTTTTTTCTCACTCATATTACTAGATTTCCTCAGCATCTGACATCAGGTCATAATGACATGCATACTTCTCAGCTACTTTCTAGTTTTGACTATGCATTTACCCACAGCTGATACTTACCGTCAGTTGGAAATTTAAACTATACTCAGTTTTGTTTTGTTTTGACCTAAATGAGCAGTTTTGATCTAAGTTTGCTGCTCCACTCTTCCTTTTGTTCCCAAAGAATGAAAGTGCAGCTGCATGTATTTTTCTGTATCTATGCTTTTTATGAGTCTAAGCTAAGCTCAGGACCGAGAATCCATTGGACTGACATTGATGCAAATGTATACAGGCAATTCAATTAGAGACCCTTCTGGCAGAACGCACTTTGGAGTGAATGAAGCAGTTTTGGTATGTTAGAGATGAAATCATTTCAGGAGAAAGATATGTGAAATTGTGGTGAAAATCAATGGAAAACATGATTTGATACAAATTAATCTAGTTTATAATTTAATAGAAAATGTAGTACCAGTGAAGTTGTAATAATATTTTAGAACTAAAAAAATCAGGAAGTAATAAAACATTTTTAGCTGAGTATTTATAATTCACCTCTCTCAGAAATTTTGAAACTATCCACAAAATTATTCATGGATAAATTACCTCTTGTCTCAAAAGATGTTCTGCCTGATTTCTAGTGATATTCCTATGGTACCACCTGTAAGAGCAATAAAAATAATTTTTTAATGTTATATATCATTTATTTCCAGAAAAAAACCCTGTTCCATTTCCTTCATTTAAAAAAACACACTCCAGAACTAATTTTATAAAGGGACTGACTAATTCACATAAACAATAATGTACTATAATAATATATCAAGTGATTTATTTAACAGTTATATTAATTGCAAGCCAGTATCTCATTTTTCTACCATATTTCAATTCAACTTTCTGAAACACACTTGGTTTAACACACTTAATTTTGAATGGTTTAACTTCCTGAAAATTTCCATGAAATGTATGTGGTTAAAAAGTCATCATCTCCGACAAACACTTTCCTGAGCTTTGGTTAAACCCAACTAAAACATACACATTTCTTTCCCCTCAGGAATATCTTATTTGCCTGCTCTTACATGTGTCGTCATCTTTCCAAACTTAAAACTCACACTGACTTATCTGATTCTCCTAAATATGTTGTTGTTGCTGTTTAGTTGCTAAGTCATGTCCAGCTCTTTTGCGACCCCATGGACTGTAGCTCGCCAGACTACTCTGTCCTTGGGATTTCCCAGGCAAGAATACTGGAGTGGGTTGCCATTTCTCTCTCCCAGGGATCTTCCCCAGTCAGGGGTTGACTCATGTCTGCTGCATTGGCAGGCAAATTCTTTACCACCGAGCCACCTGGGAAGCTCCAAAGTATGTCCCCTTGTAGTAAAGTCAGTAATTTAATAGAGTAAATGGAACAACCAGTATACTAATCACCCCACCCCACACCCTCCTGGGCCTCATATTCTCCTCATTCTTCCTTCAGTCACTAAACTTCCATCACATTGGATTTCTTTCCCGGCTGAAATTCACCAAGCCCTTTTCTGCCTCCAGCCTTCCTGTTGTGTCTGCATGAAACACGTCATTAAATGACCTTAAAATATCAGATGTTCACACAGTAATCATAATTAATGAAGACTGTAATTTAAACATATGGTTTTGGGACTTCCCTGGAAGTTCAGTGGTTAAAACTTCATCTTCCAATACAAGGGGTGTGTGGGTTTGATCCTTGATCTGGGAGCTAAGATCTCACGTACCTCAGGGCCAAAAGACCAAAAACAAAACAGAAGCAATATTATAACAAATTCAGGAAAGATTTTTTTAAATGGTCCACATAAAAAATCTTTAACAAAAAATTGTTTTTATTTTTTTTTAAATAAATAAACATATGGTGTGATGTGACAGCACCTAAGCAGTAAGCAAATGTTGTACGGGAAAGAGAGAGGAAGTGACGATAGAACAGAGGAGAAGAAAAGAAAAAGGAAACACTTTCATTCCAAAACAAGCCTTTAAAAAGAAGCTAATCTAATATTACCAGAAATACTATTTTTGTGGACAGCGGAAGAAAGGGTGTGGGTATAACCAGGCATTAAGTCAGGTGGGGGAGCCCAGTGGTGGCTGAAGGAGACTCATACCTGCCTGGGACAATGGAACCTGTCTCCTCATGTGGACTTCCCCTAACCTTCTATAGTAGAAAGCTGCCACTAACTAGCGTGGCCAGGAGTTTAAAATATTAATATTAACGCGCTTAAATTGAAAACGGTCTTTTAAAAGGATGAACCACAGAGAACAAGGGATGATTACAGATGATTCTAGTCAAAGTCATACAACTGCCTATTGCTAATGGGAACAAGAGTAACTGTGAATTTAAACTGTGCCTATCATTCAATATTTGTTAATGAATATTATTATTGTGGGAGGGAATTTCAAGGTGCGTCTGAGACCTCTTGCTGTAGAGAGAAGAAATTTTTCAAAATAAATGAGGCAGAGTTAAATTTACAGGGGACCAATTTAAAGAGGCCCCCATACTGGCTAAGTTATGAAATATGGGTGCTAAAAAGAGACTAATGATTATAGCTCACTGAAATAGACTGAAGTTGTGAAAAGAGAAGACAGCATGCTGCTTAGTCACTTCAGTTGTGTCCAACTCTTCGCGACCCCATGGACTGCAGCCTACCAGGCTCCCCCGTCCATGGGATTTTCCAGGCAAGCGTACTGGAGTGGGGTGCCATCGCCTTCTCCAGAAGACAGCATAATGACACTCAAAAAGGGAGGAATTAACATAAATTGATTTTTTTTCTAAACAATGTTCCTTTACCTGCTGTCATGTTGGTATTCATTTTGTTGCTTTGTATTTATTTATTATAGTGATAAATAAAATATATTGTGTTTAAATATAAATTAAAAATCCATCCGTGTGGAAGTCATTCTCAGAATGACTTCAAAAAAGTAACAAAATAACCAGATAGAAGTATATGATGAATTTAAGATCAGTTAAAATAAGGCAGAATTCCATCTGCATTACAATAATGATAAATAAAAGGCAGAAAAAGGATAAATGTAATTTAGAGGAGGTTGAGGCATGGTATTTTAGAATTTCAACTATTTAAATCAGATGATAAAAGGTAGAAGAGTTTTTTGTTTTGTGTTTTTCAAATAGGTAAGGCTGCAACTTCTTTATTGAGACAACACTGACTATAAAATTAATATTGAATGATGTCATTAGAAGCCCCAAATCACAGGATTGGAGTGGGGATTCTATTAATACATTTTTTACTACATCTAACTGTGGTTGAGTACAATCATCATATATGGAACATATATGTAAGCCTCCCATGTGCCAGTCTTAGATTTTTAATCAGTAAAGAATAGTATTGTGGCTTTGAGTTTTAGCCCTGGAAACCCTATTAGATCTGAGAAAGTTGATTTGCTTCACTGGTGACTTCCTGGAGAAGGAAATGGCAACCCACTCCAGTACTCTTGCCTAGAGAATCCTATGGACAGAGGAGCCTGGTGGGCTGCTGTCCATGGGGTTGCACAGAGTCGGACACGACTGAAGTGACTTAGCATGCATGCATGCATTGGAGAAGGAAATGGCACCCCACTCCTGTATTCTTGCCTGGAGAATCCCAGGGACAGAGGAGCCTGGTTGGCTGCCGTCTATGGGGTCGCACAGAGTCGGACACGACTGAAGCGACTTAGCAGCAGCAGGTGACTTTCTGACCCTGAGAAGATTAAGCATTTAGTGTAGAGAAAATGAGATAAGTCAGACTATACATCCATAGCTCAGAATAATCAATGTCTGCTACTTAAAATATCAAAAATTTTAAGAGAATCTGGCATATCAGGTTTTTTGTCTTTGCTTTAAGATTTGTAACTAATCTTCAACTTGTTTACCAGCTGAGCCACAAGGGAAGCATCTGATAGCTCAGTTGGTAAAGAATCCGCCTGCAATGCAGGAGACACCAGTTCAATTCCTGGGTGGGGAAGATCTGCTGGAAAAGGGATGGGCTACCCACTCTAGTATTCTTGGGCTTCCCTGAGACCTGGGTTTGATCCCTGGGTTGGGAAAATCCTCCGGAGTAAGGGAAGGCTACCCACTCCAGTATTCTGGCCTAGAGAATTCCATGGACTGTAAAGAATTGGACACAACTTTCACTTCACACTTCAACTTGATATTTGAAGTTTGAGAATAATTAATTTTTAAAATGATATTCACATGGTTAAAAGAACTCAATTCACATTATGCTTAATTAAACATTTATGTTTAATTTATTACATTTCCAGGATCATGTAAGGACTTACAAGGGGCTGTTACACTTGCAAATTTGACCTGTCAGGCATGTCCTTTATAAAGAAACTTGAATTTATTCAGTTTATTTATGCAAGTTAGATGTTTCAGGAAACTTAATTAACTGAGTTTGTAAATAGGATGGATTGTTTAAGGATATTTTTATGTCAAGTATGAATTTAGGTAATTGTTCTTGTTTTTTAGATTTATAAATAGTATATCAAGATTTAAAAGTTCAATTTGAAGGGTTACCGAAAACAAAGTTTTTTCATTGCATTGTTGATAATTTGAATATTAATTTCAAACCAAAGTAGCCATAAACATTTCTCTGTATAAAGGATCCCCGGAGATGTCAGAAGCCCACAGGGACAGGATTCCTTCTTCAATCAGCCCCTTAACTCTCTTTCTCCTTTAGGCCTCAAGTCACGTCCTCAGAAAGGTCTTCCCCACTCAACATGCTCAGTTAAATTATATTCCCTCCCCTCTTGTTTTCTTCCTGTGCCCCATACTATTCCTTCATAACACCACAATTTAAAATGATGTGTCTATTTGTGAATTCAGGGTTGCTTAATGTCTATTTCCTTGTGAAGCTGTAAGTTCCATGAAAACCAGGACTCCTGTGTATTCTGTATTGTGCTTCCACTGGTTACAACAGCTAACATCTAATATTATCCTAAGTACATAACGATAAAGATCGAACAAATTAAGTGGAGGACTGAAGTAACTCTGAATGTAGTGTACCAGTTATACTAGGCAAGGTGGACAAAGCTGTAAATGTCTTTCTTGTTTCACAGTTCAAGGAAATAGTCGTAACTTCTAGAATGTATTGAAAAGCTACTATGTACCAAATGAGACAGGCATTATTGTCTCCAGGGTTCAGATCATTCAGAGGTTTAAAGACATTAGGTAACTTTGCTCAGAGCTGAACCATTAGTCAAGAGTGATGCCAGAATTTGAACCCAGATTTCTCTGATTTATAAGCCCATACTGCTGCACTTCAACATGGGACAGTAATTTCTGTACAGTCAGTAGAATGGTGCTTGGTGCATAGTAAGTGGTTGATCAATTTTAGTGATTTATATTGATGATCTATATTTTAATAACCTTTTTAAAACCATAATAAAATTAAAAATTGGTCTTTTCATAATTAGAGTCATTTATAAAAGAAGGCTTACAGAAACATAAATCCAGGCTAAGGAAATGAGATGATTATCTAACTTCAGAGTGGCTTAATTTTTGATCCAGTATCTGCAGTATAAACAAGTTGTTAAAGCCAGACGCTAAGCCTGGTCTAAACAGGGGAAGCAACAAGCACATCAATTCATAACAGAAGGAAGAAAAGTAGCCCTGCTGATTACTGAGTGACCACTTGCTAACCACCAGGCACTGTTAGGTACCTTCACACAGGTCTTCTTTAATTTCCAGGAAAATCCAAACTGAAGTTAGAATATGGTGATAAGATCATCTTATTTTTCTGGTTTTTCTTAGCAGGAGATTTTCAAACAAAATTTTCCCTGATCTGGCCTTCAAAGAGTTCAAAGAGACCTGTTCATGCTGAGCAGCTTCAGCTGGGGCTAGTGGTGAGTTCCTCTCCCCTGCCCACTCCCCACCCCAACTCCATGCATGGGGCATGCCTGAGCAACTGTAGAGTTGTGAGGTTATTTGCTAAGGAAGGTGGGGTCAGCGGAGAAGGAATTTCAGGGCAGAGCTAAATGACACAGATCAAGAGAGGGGTTATGACAAGCTAAGCAAAGGAGAGGAAGAGAGACGAGACACAGTGATGGAGCTGAGGACAGAGACCTGAGAAGGAGAATGGAAACAGCCAGCAGAAAGGTCTGGTAAGGTTATGGGTGTTTTCGGTGATGGATGTGCTGAGTCTGGAGTTTCCCAGGTGGCACTAGCGGTAAAGAACCTGCCTGCCAATGCAAGAGATGTAATAGACACAGGTTCTATCCCTGGGTTGGGAAGATTCCCCTGGAGGAGGGCATGGCAACCCGCTACAGTATTCTTGCCTAGAGAATCCCATGGACAGAGGAGCTTGGTGGGCTAAAATTCATAGGATCGCACAGAGTCAGACATGACTGAAGCGACTTGGCAGGCAGGCAGGCAGGCATGCTGAGTCTGGCCTACAAATGGGCTTCAATGAGCAGCAAGGCAGTCCAAGGCTGAGTTCTCTTTCAATTTGCCTGGTTCTCAGGGAAGTACCTGTTCTAATGCCTCAATTCACATCACCTAATACAACCTACTGGAACATATGCTAATTGCAAAACCAGTATTTAAGTCGGGGGAGGGCACTCAAGTGCTCAAACTGCAAACCTAAATTTATAAAAGACTAGGAAATCAACCCTGAATACTCTTTGGAAGGACTGATGCCGAAGCTGAAACTCCAATACTTTAGCCACCTGATGCGAACAGCTGATTCTTTGGAAAAGACCGTGATGCTGGGAAAGTTTGAAGGCAGGAGGAGAAGGAGGCGACAGAGGATGAAATGGTTGGATGGCATCACCAATTCAATGGACATGAACTTGGGCAAAGTCCAAGAGATGGTGAGGGACAGGGAAGCCTACCAAGCTGCAATCCCAGGGCTCCCAAAGAGTCAGACATGACTTGGTAGCTGTACAACAAGGACCACTCCTAGCCCTGTCACTCTCTATCTGTACATTAATATCTCAACTTTATTTTCTGATCTGCAGATTGAGGGGTTAAATAGTGATTGCTAATGTTTCTATCTTCTAAATCCATTAATATAGTGTAACAAGAATGCATTTCGAAGCAAAACTCTAGTGAACATATCAAAAGTTCTTCTGAACTATAGCATTAGCCTATTTCTCATCTTCAGTGATTTCTAAACATTTCAAAACATGAGTCAAACTATAGTAATATGTCTGTATATTAAGTCTAACTTAATTAATGAACAATTGATGTCATTTTTCATTTATTTTTGGTCTTAGTTCCCCAACCAGGGATGGAACCCACGCTTCTGCAATAGAAGTGTAGAGTCTTAACCACTGAACCACCAGGAAGTCCTCATTTTTAAAATAATAACTTTTCCACTTAGGACTCGCAGTAAAACAAGTGCAAGATGAGTGTTTGGCTTCTTGTAGTCACTGTTAAAATTTCCTTTAACTGGCCAAACAAAACCAAAAAAAAGTAATTTTAAGAAAAAGAAGTTTCTGAATCAGCCATTATTAAGATTAAAAATCTCTTAAGCTAAAGCTTCCAAATGTGTTACTTTCTTTTCCCTTTTCAGGCCCCAAACAGTATGTATACTAATAAGTTACCCAAATGTACCTGATTTTTATAGATTACCCATGGGACATATTTTAGAGGACACTTACTCATATATTTCTAAATTAGTTGGTTTGTTTTCGGTCACATAGTTGCTTGGAATTAAGCCTTCATTCCTACAAACACAAAAGCAAAAGTCAAAATTTTGGCACATCTGTGGCATTATTGTGGCAAAGATCCCTTTAAAAAACCTCAAGGATGCAGAGGAAAATCAAATTCATTTGACTAATTAAATTGTTGAGAGAAGAAAAAAGTTTTTTCATTTCAACATTCAACTAAAATCTTTGCACAACAAATACTAAGTTTCTGATGTTTAACATTAGTAGTTTAAGATGTTTTCTGACACAGATATCTTTGCAAATAGAAAAAGGGCCACTTAACATAATCGCTGGGACATCATAGTGACTAGATTAAAAACATACCAATTGGAAAGATATTGACTTAATTCTTTTTAATTGCTGCAGAGCATCCCACAGAATAGATATTCTAGTTTAGCCATGCTCTATTACAACAAAGCTGTAAAGAAATACTTGAATATGCCTTCTTGTGTACAAGTAAGAGTATTTCTCTAAGACAGATACAAAGTGGGGAAATTGCTGGGTTGCTGATTAATCGCATCTTTTCAGTAGATAACAGCAGATCGCTGTCAAAGGGCAACAATTTTCACACTTATCAGCAGGGGAGGAGTTTTTCTTTTCCTATAACTTCACCAACAAAATCTGAAATTTAAAATTATGAAAGATCTCCAAGACATATTATTGAGGAATACAAGCAAGTTGCAGAGCAATGCATAAAGTATAGTCAGATTTAAATAAATTAAATCCTCAGACATTGAAAGTGATCTGGACAGGAAGATCATTGAAATGAATCACTAAATGAATAATGGTGCTTGCTTTTGGGAAAGAGTCTGGGTTTGGAGGTGTGGCAAAGCAGAATTTGGGCACTATTTGTCTGATTAACTTTGAAGTTAAAAATTGGTGCTGTTTCTCTTTAAGTCTGAGTCATGACAACATACCACCTGCAAGGATAGTTACTGATACAGACCTGAACCTACTAACTTACATGGTCTCTGGGACATCATTCCTCTTTACCCACTGAAAAGTCGCCAGCATATGTTGAGTCTTAATTAAGAACTGGTAAAAGAGCCAAATCATTAAGAAAACATAAAGAAAGAGATTTGTATGTACTTCTAATGCTTAGATACTTATAACCTCAAAATCTTGACAAGGCCAAGAATTCTCTCCCAGAAAGCAGACATACTCCTCAGAATTCTTTTCTACCAGGACTCCAGTCTAGAATTAACAATCTATTGCAAGCGGTACAAAGAAGTATTTTTGTATCCCAGGGCCTTTTTTTCTAATTTCATTCAGAAACTACTGCAATGTTTACTTCCAAAACTAGTCATTGTAGAAATATGAAAATGAGTAAGACACTGTTTCTGTTTCTATCTTAGAGCTTAATAGGAAAAAAAAATTCAAATTGCAAAAAAAAAAGCATAAATTAGAATAAAAACTTGTATGGTAGAAACTAGTATTCTTATTTACAAATAAAATTCATTAAAAACAGAACTATCTTATGATCCACCAATTCCACCTCTGGGTATTTATCTGAAGAAAATGAAAACACTAACTTAAAAAGATACATGCACCCCCATGTTCACTGTAACGCTATTTATAATAGCCAAGATATGGAGACAACCAAGTGTCCACTGATGGATGAATTGATAAAGAAAATGTGGTATATATGAAATATTATTCACCCATAAAAAGAATAAAATTTTTGTCATTTGCAACAACATAGATGGACCTTGACAGCACTATACTAAGTGAAATAAAGACAAAAACCATGTGGTCTCACTTACATGTGAAACCTTTAAAAAAAAATGAAAAATTGAAACAAAACAAGCTCAAAGTACAAAGAATACACTGGTGGCTGCCAGAGGCAAGGGTGGTTGTAGGGAGATAAAATGGGTGAAGGGGATCAAAAGGTATAAACTTCCAGTTACAAAATAAATGAGGCTTGGGACATGATGTGTAGAATCGTGATGAGTTAATAGTACCGTATTGCATGTTTTAATTTCACAGTGATAACAGAACAGACTTCTGTAAGATTTCAATACATTTAGACCATGAAACTTTTGCACCTGGTCTTATGTCCCTGAATTATGTTCCAGTGTCTCCTAGTTTATTGTCTATCAATTCAGTTCAGCTCAGCAGCTCAGTCATGTCTGACTCTGCAACCCCATGGACTGCAGCACACCAGGTTTCCCTGTCTATCACCAACTCCCGGAGCTTGCTCAAACTCATGTCGATCAAGTCAGTGATGCCATCCAACCATCTCATCCTCTGTCGTCCCCTTCTCCTCCTGCCTTCAATCTTTCCCAGCATCAGGGTCTTTTCCAATAAGTCAGTTCTTCGAATCAGGTGGCCAAAGTATTGGAGTTTCAGCTTCAGCATTAGTCCTTCCAATGAATATTCAGGACTGATCTCCTTTAGGATTGACTAGTTGGATCTCCTTGCAGTCCAAGGGACTCTCAAGAGTCTTCTCCAACACCACAGTTCAAAAGCATCAATTCTTCAGCACTCAGCTTTCTTCACAGTCCAACTCTCACATCCATATATAACTCCTGAAAAAACCATAGCTTTGACTAGGCAGATCTTTGTTGGCAAAGTAACGTCTCTGCTTTTTAATATGCTGTCTAGGTTGGTCATAGCTTTTCTTCCAAGGAGTAAGTGTCTTTTAATCTCATGACAGAAGTCACCATCTGCAGTGATTTTGGAACCCAAAAAAATAAAGTCTCTCACTGTTTTCCATTGTTTCCCCATCTATTGGCCATGAAGTGATAGGACCGGATGCCATGATCTTCATTTTCTGAATGTTGAGTTTTAAGCCAACTTTTTCACTCTCCTACTTTCATCAAGAGGCATTTTAGTTCTTTTTATTGTCTATAGGAACTTGAATAGAATTTGTGTCCTACTGTTGTGTGAAAGCTGTATAAATTTACATTATGTTGAATTGATTCATAGTGCTTTTCAGGTCTACTATTTCCTTCTACTTCTCTGTATATTCATTCTATTAATTTTTGAGAGTTTGATATTGAAACTCGAACTAAACATCTTAATTTACCTACCTAAAAACAATTATATATAATAGAACTGTATGTAACTTTGTTCTATATTTTCCATGTCTCCTGTAAATATGTTACCTTATTTTCATAATTTAAAAAAGTTAAAAAGCATTAAAAGTGAAAAATAGTACCATATTGCATGTCTGAAAGTTGCTAAGACAGTAAATCATAAAAGCTCCCATCACAAGGAAAAAAAAAATTGTAACTATGTACGCTGCCGAATGTTAACTAGACTTGTAGTGATTATTTCACAATAAATATAAAGCGCAAATCATTATGTTGTACACCTGCAACTAATATAGTGTTCTATGTCAATTATAGAGATTTCCCTGGTGGCTATATCTGAGAAGAAAGAAAGGAAGGGAAAAGGCAGGAAGGAAGGGAAGGAGGGAGGGAGAAAGGAAGGAGGGAAGGGAAACAGAGAGGATAAGTAATTTGCCCAAAAACACACAGCAGTGTGTGGCTACATCAGGATATAAAGCCACATGTGCCTAGTTTGGAGAGTCTGCCTGAAATCACAGCATTATAATGCCCATTCATACAGATGGAGAGGTGTGGGAACAGCTTCTGTTTCATTTACAAGGGAGAGTTATAAACCTTGAGAAAACAAACAGAGTCTATTTCTCTAATAAGCTAAATGGAGTCTATTTCACACTTCGGAAGACTTTAGGGACTGAAAGAAGAAATATATGGTAAAGACAAACCACCAGTCTTACCCCAAGCGGTCTCTTGCCTTCCACCAGTGAGGATCATACTTCTCCAAGATAAGATATTCCTCGGCTCTCTTTAAGGCTAAATCATAGGGCTCTCTGGGCAGGAAATCGTACAGTGCCTTAACGTGGATCTTCTCTTCAGAAACCTCAGAGGGTGGGAGGGGAGGCAATGGCTTGCGTTTTGATGGTTGCCCATGGCCCCTGTTGGACTGTAAAACACTAAGGAGTGAGTCGTGGTACTATTGTTTAAGTGCTCTGAGCTAAAAAAGAACAAGGGTAGAGAGTATCTGCCTGCCGCCTTGTTTCTCCCAGCTAGCTGCAATAAAGCAGAAGCCCTGATGGTATAAACGTCGGAAATGACCAACTACAAAACAATTTTCTGATCGAGCAACACACTCATCATTCTGTAAATTCTCGAGATCACAAATTCTCTTGCCAGCATGGCACTGAATATTTTTCATGTCACAATTCTTAAAATATTATTTCCTCCTTAATAATTTCACTTTAAGGATTTTTCTCCTTTGGAAAAAGGAGGAAAAAAAAAAAAAACACCAGCTTTTCCCTTTAATACGCTGTAAGCTTGTGTGTGGGCTTATCAACTTCCCAAGAAAACTTATTTTCTAACACTGAACTGAAAACTGATCCTGGCCTCAAAATGGCGATAGCCAGAAGGCATTTTTTCCCCAATTTCAAATTCTGCCAAAATATTGCAGAATAGGCCATTTTAACTGGTCTTTTTTTCTTTCCCTTTCTTCTAGGCTGTTGATTCACTAAAAGTTTATTGAAAACTTATTATGTGCCAAGCATGACATTAGGTTCTGGGCAGGGTGGCAAACGGTACCTCACGAAGCACAGACCCTAAAAATGCCACCTTCCTCTACCCCTTCTCCCCCTTCAAAATGATACTCACTTGCTTTTTACTTGGCAAGTCACTGAACCATGGTCTGCGATGCTGTGTGTATTTTTCTGAAAGTTCTTCATCTTTGCTAAGGCTTATTTGTGTCCTCACTTGCCTGACATTGAAAAATAATCATGTTACAAAGGATTATTTTACTCTTAGCTATAAATCCACTAGACTATAAACAAGCTAGTAGTAAAGTCTCCTTCCTATTTTTCATTTAGAAGACTTCCTAACTCCTTGGGCAAGGCACTCTGGGACTTCTCAGAACTTTATTTTACTTTTTTAAATCTAGGACTAGAGACACTAAGAGCATATAGAGTTGTTATGAATAATAAAATTGAGAAAGTACATGTCACGTGGGCAACATAGAGTCTGGTGACTATTAAGGGCATACAATTACAGTCACGATAATGAAGACCTTACTCTGTGTCAGGCACAGTGTTTTACATTTTACATGCATCGCCTCATTTGAAAGTATCTATTGTTAAAAAGTAGATGTGGTGTAGCGATTAAGAACATGAGTTTGGATCCCAGGTCTACCATTTTTATAGTGTGGCCTTGGGCAATGTAACCTCCCTAGGCCTGCATTTCTTCATCTGTATAATGGGGATTGTAAAAACAAATAAAAAGGGTGGTTTCCAGAGTTACTAAGAGCTAAAAACGTAAACTTTTTAACACAGTCTGACATATAGGACTCCCATTAAATGCTGGCTGTTACTATTATCATGGCACCCTGGATTTTTCTCTTTATGCATCATTTACTGGGCACCAAAGTATAAGACACATTGGTAGTTTCAGGGAGAATCTCAAATAAGACAGGATTTTTGCCCTTAAAAGGTAAAAATAACATAGTGAGACACAGACACATAAATAGCATGCATAAAACAAATATTAAACACAGAACCAGGCCGCATGCTCTGGGAACACAATGGAAGGAGCAATTAAGTCCAAGAGATTGGAGAGAGACCATGGACCCGACACGTGACCTATCGCTAGCTTTAAATGAATGGCCATTCAACAGGGAGAAAATGGGAGGAGTTTCCGAGGCAGATGAACAGCAGATTCAAAGAAACAGGGAGATTCCACCCAAGAAGTTGCCCTCGGACTTACCGCTTCTGCACGGAACAGCAACAGCAGCAGCAGAAAATCGACTGGATGGTATTATCTGAAAAGCAGATCATTTTCAACTGTTAGAAAGCCACGAGTCCGTGATATTGGACAGAGGAGGCTGCTGGCACTATTCCAAAGGAGGAAATCTCTGAGGGCATGGGTAATAGAAAGAATCCTATTAATACGGCACATGCCAACCTATACCTGCCCTTCTTCACTAGTAAAAGGTGAAAGATTGTCACTGACACGAAAATAAGTTACTGGCACCCTGGCCACTGTGGTTTCCCTTCTCAGGCTCTTGTCTCTGGTTCTGGTTTCATGCATTTCCTCAGTCAGTGAATGATAAATGACCGGTGTATTCACTTCACCTTGATCAGGGCTGATGTCGGCTGACAAATGTACCAAAGAATACGATTCCAAAAACAACGCTCTCCTAGAGAATCTACTAGGAGGGATTTAAAATTAGGTCCATTACATTTCTTCAAATATATTTTAAAATACATTTATATAAGGTAATATGAATATACTAAATATATTTATAATGTGTAATATACTACATAATATAACTTAGCATGTTTATTCTATTTTTATATTTCATGTATAAAAATACTTACCTTTTTGGATCTCAAACTTTCTATGGATTAGGTTCAAACAAACTGAATATTTAAAGAAAGTACTAACCACTTAGTAAATCTGGGTCATTCTTACACTTCTTTTGTCAAGCTTAATCTTTATTTGATAGATTTGCCTATTTTCAAACCATAAATAAATTCTGAATATATCAAAAGCTGTTTTATGTTCCTAGAACCTACATTTCACAGCAACTCTTTCTCATACTGGCCCCTGAAAATGAAGTATTATTAAGAAAGCAGAGCACATTAGACATGAGCATTAGCTTTGAGGTTAGAAAGGGCTGCATGTGAATTCTAGCTGGGGGGCGGGGGCGGGGGAGTGACTATATCAAGAATAAACCCCTTTACTTCTCCAAGTCATTGTTTTCCTATCTGTAAAAACAAGAAAATCATACCTATCCCCTTCGAGAAGCCTTAAGGGGCAGAGATTAATCTCCGCCTTTGTGCTTAGGTTTCCTCATCTGTAAAACGGGAATAATAAGGATACTTAGTATGTAAGGCTACTGTGAGGATTGATCGAATGGGTTCCTATACAACACCTAGAGCAATGCCATGTATGTAGTAAGAGGGCAATCAAGATCTATTATTATTACAGTTTTGTTGAAAAGATTAAATTAGATGTTTTCTCTAAAGTATCTCTCCTGGAACACAGAAGAGGGACGGATACAAGCAGAAGCCACCCAGTACAATCTACCCCTCAGCATCCACTCTATGCCCTCAGAACACAGGGTGCAACAAAGCCCCATCAGCTAACATTATCACCAGGTGCTGTCAATTTGATTACACTCCCACCTGAAACTTGGTACATTAACCATCATTAGGATTCTTACATCAGATGGAGAAAGAAGGTGAAAACAAGAGTAACATAGGACATAGCTGCTACTATTCCCACCTTTGTAGCTATCCTGAGTCGTAAGTCGATCACAGATGCCCTCTGTCACCTTCCATTCCTTGGGCTCTCTTGCCTTTGCTAACACTTTGGTGGAAGGAGTTTTCATCTGCTGGAATTGCCCAAATGTTCATTCCTGTAGGATCTGGTCCTTAGTTGTTCTTAATGGGGTTGTTACAATTTTCTACTGAGCAGGACTATTTTGAATATTAAGGAATGAAGCTAGTGGCTACTGTCGCCTCCTGAGGTAGCCCACACTCTGTCTGTGGAGTGTGTTTCTCTCTAAATAAATCCACCTCTTACCTATCACTTTGTCTCTCACTGAATTCTTTCTGTGATGAGACAAGACTGAGCTTCATTAGGTCCTGAAACCAGAGACTGAAACCCCCACCAGATGGAAGAAGTTAACTTCACGCTGCCCACAAGCACGTAGTCCCCAGGCCTGTTGGAACCAGAAGCTGATGATGCCGACTCACCACTAGCCAATCAGAAGAATGTCCACGAGCTGACCATGCCCTGCTCCTTGAACCATTCCTAATAAAACTCCTCATTACCGCCTCCAGGGGGAGAAACACTGTGATCTACTCACCCCTCACCCCCCTTGCCTGGCAAAGCAATAAAGCTATTCTTTTCTACTTCACCCCAATAAAGGAAAGAAAATAAAGCTAGTACGTCCCCTGAGTTTCCAAGCCCTCTTTGTCCTCATTGTAAAGAATGAACCCAGTTTCTTCCTGGAAATTGCGGTACTCATCTCTAATACATTGAGTCCTTTCTGTGCCCATCAGCTCACTGATACCAAGAATCCCACAATGGTCAGAGGGCAATCTTAGCTCCCAATATTCCCTAAGAAAAGGATTCTTCTCTGGGGCACTGGTATCTCCAAGTTCACCAAACACAAAAGTCACAGGGAAAGAAAATAACAATATTCCAGTGGGTTATTAGTTGGTTAGAGGGGCCACTCCAACCTCTTCCTCCTCAGTTGCCAGACGCATGCATCCTAGCTTTATGAAGACATCACCACATTTGCTGCTGGTTTAAGACATTTACTGTATCCTATAGAACATCATTCCAACTTTGCAAGATGTTGTCTCCCAGATGTCATAGGAATTAAGGCTTTAGCCGGCCATTTAGCTACCAGAAGCCAGAGAGCTTGAAGCATATTGAACTAAGCCCTACAGATAACTTTTCCAGGAGAAGAAGGAATCGGAGAAGGCAATGGCACCCCACTCCAGTACTCTTGCCTGGAAAATCCCATGGATGGAGGAGCCTGGTAGGCTGCAGTCCATGGGGTCGCTAAGAGTCGGACACGACTGAACGACTTCACTTTCACTTTTCACTTTCCACTTTCATGCATTGGAGAAGGAAATGGCAACCCACTCCAGTGTTCTTGCCTGGAGAATCCCAGGGGTGGGGGAGCCTGGTGGGCTTCCGTCTATGGGGTCGCACAGAGCCGGACACGACTGAAGCGACTTAGCAGCAGCAGCAGCAGCAAGCTCACTAAGCCACTATGGAGGCTGGTTCCACATTTAACTCCTGCTGGTCATCCTTCCAGGACAGAATAGGGTGAATAAGATAAAGACACCCAGGACAGTAATCAATTATATATTGTTTCCTTTTCCTTTCACCGAAGTTGACCTTCAAAACCTAGATTCATGTATTACTTACATGCCTTTCTCTGATTTGGACACTGCCATTATTGTGTCTTTGGGCTATAGACACCTTGGGGGTCCAGTTGGCAAACATCTCATTTCTATCAGGCAAAGATTCACCTTTACCCCTCTGATTTAATAGCTTTCTTCCGTAGCCAAGAAACCATCTGTTCTCCATCCCAAAGTTGATTTCTGGAGAAATCAAATAGAGTCTGGGCTCTCAAATAGAGTGCCCCCCCCCCCCCCGAATTTGCACCATACTGTGTATTATTAGGCTTTTGGGTCTCAACTGCTTCTGTCAGTTTTCAAAATCTTAGTGTTTTTCCCCCACCCTTCTGTTACTAAAAAGGTCTAAGTCTCCATTATCTGAATTATACCAATAGCCTCCTAACTTCCTACTGCTTCTACCCTTAACTCCCCCTGTGGTTTCTTTTCCACAGTCAGAGTAATTAATTTAAAACCTAGGTCAGATCATGCTACTCCTTGTCTCAAAAACCCACAACGGTTCTCCATTTCACGGAGCGTTTTAGCCAATTTTCTCACAACAGTCTCTAAACCTTCCGTGGTCTGGCCTCCTGGTGCCTTCTCACCCCTCTCTCCAATGCGCTCATGCTCATCTACCCCCCACACTGGCCACACTGGCCCCACAGTGCTTCCGGGCCAGGCCTGCTCTCAGCACAGGCTCTTCACTTCTGTTCTGCCTGGATCATTTCCCTCAGGTATCAGTCCTTACCTCTCTCCACTCCTCAAGTCTGCTCCAATCTCACCTTCTCAGTGAAGAGTACCCTGACCCATGACTATTGCTACCTGTCCTCCACCTAGTAACTTCAGGATTCCTGACTTTGCTCTATTCTTCTTTTTGTAAATAGCATTCCTCACATTCTAACATGATTAGCAATTAACCATTTCTCCCCTTACTGTCTCCTCAACTAGAATGCAGACAGGGATCATTGTCTACTTTTTTCGCAGGTAGATCCCAAGAGGCCTGAACAGTTTTTGACACCTAATCATTACTCAACAAATATTTGTTGAGCAAAATCAACATATGAATGAATGGGTTTGAAGGAGCATCAAATGATAACTTTTCCAAAGCACCCACCTGTTTTGATTCAATCCCAACAGGAAAATGAAAACTGAATGTGTAGGGGACAGAATTAGCAAGTGCAACTAAATAAGCAACAGAATAAGTAGTGAACTGTAAGAGTGGGGATATAAGATTAGGTTATGAAAGTCCTTGAAATAAGAGAAGATAGGACCATACTGTATATGTAGAACAGAGTCACTAACTACTGAAGACAGAGAACAATTTGGTCACAATAAAGCAGAATAAACTCTGTACTCAGCCTAGAAACCTTTGTAAGATGGTCTGGCAAGGTAAGCGACGACCTTTATGGTCACAGGTTTTAATATAAGCTAGAACATTGAATATCACTGAACTCCGGGAGATGGTGATGGACAGGGAGGCCTGGTGTGCTGCGATTCATGGGTTCACAAAGAGTCGGACATGACTGAGTGACTGAACTGAGCTGAACTGAATCCTCAATAAAAAATTAAACTGATAAAATAGACTCTCAACAACATATGGCAACGAGATTGTATCTTTCCTTATCTTCAGGGCCTTTCAAAATCTGATCACCCCCATCCTGACTCTTACTGTTTACCCATTCCTATTACACCAGCTTCTTGTATTTGCTGTTCTCACAGACATCTTGCCTAGTTCTGCCCCCAGCCTGAAAAAGGCTTCCTTTGTACTTCACTCCCATCTAATCTTTCTTCAGGCTTCTAAAGCGCTGTAACTTGTCTTGGCCTCTGGCTCTTAATTAGGTACCATCTTCCATGGTCATTTATACTAACTGGGCTTCTCAATCTCACCACTACTGATACTTTAGACACTTTAGACTGATGAATTCTTTGTTGTGGGGAGCCGTCCTGTGTATTGCAGGATGTTTACCAGCATCTCTGGCCACTATGCACTAGGTGCCAGCGGCAACAGCGCCATCACCCCTCTAATACCCACCTCCCCCTCACAGGTGTGAACACCGCAATATTTAGCGGCATTGTCAGATGTCCCCTGCGGGCAAAACCACCCTTTGTTAAGAACCATTGAGCTAGATTGTAACTATTGAGCTCGATTCACGGTCTGAGTTGCATGCTTTTTTGTCTTGTCCATAACATCCAGCATCAGAGGCTCCTTTAGAACAAGAACTCAGTAGATAACTGTTAAGTAACACCTTCCTGATCTCTACACCATCATATTACATTTAGGCTCTATTTCTCAGTAACTCACTCTACCACATGGTATCTCACAGCTTGATGCTGGCCACAGACAAAGCTAGGTTGACCACGTCCTTTTGACTAAGTGGAACAATAAGGCTGAAGAAGACAGCTTCCGGAGCTTATAGTAGGTCATGAGTCTAATATTTTGTTCCAGATATAATAAAAGAAGAAGGAGGAGGAGGGTGGGAAGAAAAAGAAATAGCTGTTTATCCGAAATCAAACATCGATCCATGAGATGCTAAATGAAATGGTAAAACTGGTGTTCAAAAATTTTTTTTTTCTGTGTTAGGATAGATGTGGAGTTGAGCAATCATTAGGGTCAGAGTAACCTGAAGTCACGTCATGGCTCCATTTTCTTGTAGCAACAATATGATGTGGGGCATCTACTCAGGAAACTCACCTGGAAAATGTTGGAAATAAAACCTACCTTCTAAGAGAGGCAGTTCCCCACTCCTACCAACAAAGCCTTTACCGTATGCAGACACTACTGCTGCTGCTGCTGCTGCTCTTGCTGCTGTGTCGCTTCAGTCGTGTCCGACTCTGTGCGACCCCGTAGACGGCAGCCCACCAGGCTCCCCCATCCCTGGGATTCTCCAGGCAAGAATACTGGAGTGGGTTGCCATTTCCTCCTCCAATGCATGAAAGTGAAAAGTGAAAGTGAAGTCGCTCAGTCGTGTCCGACTTTGTGACCCCATGGACTGCAGCCTACCAGGCTCCTCCGTCCATGGTATTTTCCAAGCAAGAGTACTGGAGCGGGGTGCCATCCCCTTCCCCGATGCAGACACTACAGTAAGATCTTATTATCATATACTAATTCACACCCTATGGGAGTGATGCTACTGGGAAGAATCTCCTCCCAATGCAGGAGATGCAGGAGGCACAGGTTTGATCCCTGGGCCAGGAAGATCCCCTGAAGTAGGAAATGGCACCCAACTCCAGTATTCTTGCCCGGGAAATCTCATGGACAGAGGAGCTACAGTCCGTAGAGTCACAAAGAGTCAGACATGACTGACTGAGCACACACACATACACACACACTCACTCCCTACACTATTTCAATGTGTAACAGTAAGATCTTACTGTAATAATAATGTAATGCTGTTATTAATAATGTTATTATTACCTAGAGCCAGGCATCCTGGAATGTGAAGCCAAGTGGGCCTTAGGAAGCATCACTACGAACAAAGGTAGTGGAGGTGATGGAATTCCAGTAGACCTATTTCAAATCCTGAAAGATGATGCTGTGAAAGTGCTGCACTCAATATGCCAGCAAATTTGGAAAACTCAGCAGTGGCCACAGGACTGGAAAAGGTCCGTTTTCATTCCAATCCCAAAGAAAGGCAATGCCAAAGAATGCTCAAATTGCTGCACAATTGCATCATCTCACATCCTAGTAAACTAATGCTCAAAATTCTCCAAGCCAGGCTTCAGCAATAAGTGAACTGTGAACTTCCAGATGTTCAACCTGGTTTTAGAAAAGGCAGAGGAACCAGAGATCAAATTGCCAACATCTGCTGGATCATGGAAAAAGCAAGAGAGTTCCCGAAAAACATCTATTTCTGCTTTATTGACTATGCCAAAGCCTTTGACTATGTGGATCACAATAAACTGTGGAAAATTCTGAAAGAGATGGGAATACCAGACCACCTGACCTGTCTCTTGAGAAACCTGTATGCAGGTCAAGAAGCAACAGTTAGAACTGGACATGGAACAACAGACTGGTTCCAAATAGGAAAAGGTGTATGTCAAGGCTGTATATTGTCACTCTGCTTATTTAACTTATATGCAGAGTACATCATGAGAAACACTGGGCTGGATGAAGCACGAGCTGGAATCAAGATTGCTGGGAGAAATATCAATAACCTCAGATATGCAGATGACACCACCCTTATGGCAGAAAGTGAAGAGGAACTAAAAAGCCTCTTGATGAAAGTGAAAGAGGAGAGTGAAAAAGTTGGCTTAAAGCTCAACATTCAGAAAACTAAGATCGTGGCATCCAGTCCCATCACTTCATGGCAAATAGATGGGGAAACAGTGGAAACAGTGAGAGACTTTATTTTTGGGGCTCCAAAATCACTGCAGACGGTGACTGCAGCCATGAAATTAAAAGACGCTTACTCCTTGGAAGAAAAGTTATGGCCAACCCAGATAGCATATTCAAAAGCAGAGACATTACTTTGCCAACAAAGGTCCGTCTAGTCAAAGCTATGGTTTTTCCAGTGGTCATGTATGGATTTGAGAGTTGGACTATAAAGAAAGCTGAGCACCGAAGAATTAATGCTTTTGAACTGTGGTGTTGGAGAAGACTCTTGAGAGTCCCTTGAACTCCAAGGAGATTCAACCAGTCCATCCTAAAGGAGATCAGTCCAGGGTGTTCATTGGAAGATCTGATGTTGAAGCTGAAACTCCAATACTTTGATCACCTGATGTGAAGAGCTGACTCATTGGAAAAGCCCCTAATGCTGGGAAAGATTGAGGGCAGGAGAAGGGGACGACAGAGGATGAGATGGTTGGATGGCATCACTGACTTAATGGACACGAGTTTGGGTGGGCTCCGGGAGTTGTTATTGGATAGAGAGGCCTGGTGTGCTGCAGCTCATGGGGTCGCAAAGAGTCGGACACGACTGAGTGACTGAACTGAACTGAATGTTATTATCCCCATTGCACAGAAGAAACTCAATAACAGAGAGGTTCAGTAATTTGTCCAAAGCCACATACCTAAAAAGCAACCAAGCACAAATTTAAGCCCACAGAGCTTGGTTGAGTCCATGAGCATAATGATGAGTCTCTTCTTGTGGATAAGAAGATTGTGTAAGATAGCAAAGGGGAATGCCTAGAACAGAGCAGTTAGCCATTGAATTTCCCACCTTTCCCATCAGCTTCCTAGAACTCATTCATGTGCTGTGTATTCACAGGGTGGGTGAAGGTAAACAGACAGAAGGAGACTGTGGTTCTCCCTCTGAAGACAGAATGGGAAGAAGGCTAAGTAGGTTAAAGCTGACCTCCAGTCCCCCAACTCCTGTGTTCTGAGTCCATTCTCTACCCTATTTACCCCACTCAGGACTCTAATGGGCCCTCTTCCAACTAAAACAGCTCTCCAGGTGTAAATGCTATGACAGTCAATTGATGCAACAGCAAGCATGCACTGCCGTGCTTCTTCTAAAGGCACTTGCATGTTTGCAGGCATGACACTCGTATTTATCAAGGTGATCAGAGAGAGACTGATTTAAGGAATTGGCTCACACAGTTATGAGGGCTGGTGAGTCCAAAATCTGATGAGGCAGACTGGAGACTCAGGGAAGAACTGCAGTTTGAGTCCAGAGGCAGGCTGATGCCCCACTTTTTTCTTGCTTAATGGAGATCAGTCTTTGCTCTATTAAGGCCTTCAACCAATTAAATGAGGCTCACCCACATTGTGTAAGGTGATGCTATCTAATTATCTCATCCTCTGCCACACCCTTCTTCTTTTGCTTTCTATCTTTCCCAGCATCGGAGTCTTTTCCTTAAATATATAGAGCTTTCAAAGGGTAATTGCTGGTATTTGTCAGCAGACATAATATCTGGGGACTAGGAAAAGGCCTTGCCCTCTTCACTGAATTTATAATACATGACTACACACTAGCAGAGTGGATAATAAATCCAGTAACAATCTCTCAGTTACCTTTACTCTCTTCTGCAGCCTAAAATTTAGGAGGAAGATTATTCAGGAATATTCATTTGATTTGCAAAGCAGAAATAGAGACACAGACGTAGAGAACAAACATGGATAACAAGGAGGGGGAAGGGAGGTGGAATGGATTGGGATATTGGTACTACTACGTACACTGCTACATACAGAATAGATAACTAATGAGAACTGACTGTATAGCACAGGGAACTCTCCAAATACTCTGTGGTGACATAAGTGGGAAGGAAATCCAATATCCATATACGGGATATACATATATATATAACTGATTCACTTTTCTGTACAGCAGAAATTAACACAACTTTGTAAGACAGCTATCAGTTCAGTTCAGTTCAGTCGCTCAGTCGTGTCCGACTCTTTGCGACCCCATGAATCGCAGCACGCCAGGCCTCCCTGTCCATCACCAACTCCCAGAGTTCACTCCGACTCAGGTCCATCGAGTCAGCTGATGCCATCCAGCCATCTCATCCTCTGTCGTCCCCTTCTTCTCCTGCCCCCAATCCCTCCCAGCATTAAGTCTTTTCCAATGAGTCAACTCTTCGCATCAGGTGGCCAAAGTACTGGAGTTTCAGCTTTAGCATCATTCCTTCCAAAGAAGGAATTTCCAAAGAAATCCCAGGGCTGATCTCCTTCAGAATGGACTGGTTGGATATCCTTGCAGTCCAAGGGACTCTCAAGAGTCTTCTCCAACACCACAGTTCAAAAACATCAATTCTTCGGCACTCAGCCTTCTTCACAGTCCAACTCTCACATCCATACATGACCACAGGAAAAACCATAGCCTTGACTAGACGGACCTTAGTCAGCAAAGTAATGTCTCTGCTTTTGAATATGCTATCTAGGTTGGTCATAACTTTTCTTCCAAGGAGTAAGCGTCTTTTAATTTCATGGCTGCAATCACCATCTGCAGTGATTTTGGAGCCCCAAAAAATAAAGTCTGATACTGTTTCCACTGTTTCCCCATCTATTTCCCATGAAGTGATGGGACCAGATGCCATGATCTTCGTTTTCTGAATGTTGAGCTTTAAGCCAACTTTTTCACTCTCCTCTTTCACTTTCATCAAGAGGCTTTTTAGTTCCTCTTCACTTTCTGCCATAAGGGTGGTGTCATCTGCATATCTGAGGTTATTGATATTTCTCCTGGCAATCTAGATTCCAGCTTGTGTTTCTTCCAGTCCAGCGTTTCTCATGATATACTCTGCATATAAGTTAAATAAGCAGGGTGACAATATACAGCCTTGACATACTCCTTTTCCTATTTGGAACCAGTCTGTTGTTCCATGTCCAGTTCTAACTGTTGCTTCCTGGCCTGCATGAGATTTCTCAAGAGACAGGTCAGGTGGTTTGGTATTCCCATCTCTTTCAGAATTTTCCATACTTTATTGTGATCCACACAGACAAAGGCTTTGGCATAGTCAATAAAGCAGAAATAGATGTTTTTCTGGAACTCTCTTGCTTTTTCCATGATCCAGTGGATGTTGACAATTTGATCTCTGGTTCCTCTGCCTTTTTCTAAAACCATCTTGAACATCAGGAAGTTCACAGTTCACGTATTGCTGAAGCCTGGCTTGGAGAATTTTGAGCATTACTTTACTAGTGTGTGAGACAAGTGCAATTGTGCAGTAGTTTGAGCATTCTTTGGCATTGCCTTTCTTTGGGATTGGAATGAAAATGGACCTTTTCCAGTCCTGTGGCCACTGCTGAGTTTTCCAAACTTGCTGGCATATTGAGTGCAGCACTTTCACAGCATCATCTTTCAGGATTTGAAATAGCTCAACTGGAATTCCATCACCTCCACTAGCTTTGTTCGTAGCTTTCTAAGGCCCACTTTACTTCACTTTCCAGGATGTCTGGCTCTAGATAAGTGATCACACCATCATGATTATCCGGGTCATGAAGATCTTTTTTGTATAGTTCTTCTGTGTATTCTTGCCATCTGTTCTTAATATCTTCTGCTTCTGTTAGGTCCATACCATTTCTGTCCTTTATCGAGCCCATCTTTGCATGAAATGTTCCCTTGGTATCTCTAATTTTCTTGAGGAGATCTCTAGTCTTTCCCACTCTGTTCTTCTCCTCTATTTCTTTGCATTGATTGCTAAAGAAGGAATGATCTCTGTTCGTTTCCAAGGCAAACCATTCAATATCACAGAAATCCAAGTCTATGCCCCAACCAGTAATGCTGAAGAAGCTGAAGTTGAATGGTTCTATGAAGATCTACAAGACCTTTTAGAACTAACACCCAAAAAAGATGTCCTTTTCATTATAGGGGACTGGAATGCAAAAGTAGGAAGTCAAGAAACACCTGGAGTAACGGGCAAATTTGGCCTTGGAATGCGGAATGAAGCAGGGCAAAGACTAACAGAGTTTTGCCAAGAAAATGCACTGGTCATAGCAAACACCCTCTTCCAACAACACAAGAGAATACTCTCCACATGGACATCACCAGATGGTCAACACTGAAATCAGATTGAGTATATTCTCTGCAGCCAAAGATGGAAAAGCTCTATACAGTCAACAAAAGCAAGACCAGGAGCTGACTGTGGCTTGGACCATGAACTCATTACCAAATTCAGACTGAAATTGAAGAAAGCAGGGAAAACCAATAGACCATTCAGGTATGACCTAAATCCAATCCCTTATGATTATACAGTGGAAGCGAGAAATACATTTAAGGGCCTAGATCTGATAGATAGAGTGCCTGATAAACTATGGAATGATGTCATGACATTGTACAGGAGACAGGGATCAAGACCATCTCCATGGAAAAGAAATGCAAAAAAGCGAAATGGCTGTCTGGGGAAGCCTTACAAATAGCTGTGAAAAGAAGAGAAGCGAAAAGCCAAGGAGAAAAGGAAAGATATAAGACAATTATACTCCAATAAAAAAAATTTATTTGTCCTCATTCAATAGCAAAGACAACTGCCTTGAAAATAAAGGTACTACTCCGCCATGACTTTAGTCACAATAAGGTTTTCCGCTGAAGGCCAAGGACAGCTGTGAGCAGGGAGGCCCACGTCTGCCTTGTTCATGGTTCCAGTTCTGCACAAAACAGTTGCTAGCAACTAGTTGCTGCCCAGTGAATTACCAACGAGTGAGTGAAAAACAAACGGTAAAAGCCAAACAGCTTCCTGACGATCCTTGTTTGGCGTGACTCTTCAAGACACTTGGCATGTCTGTTTACAGACTGAAGTGTTGATTCATGCCAAAGTAAATGACAATGATTGTTGGATTCATGGTCATTTGCTATTTACAGCATCACAGGTCGTCCAGGTGAATGAGTAAACAAAGTCACTGCCACATGCCCACGATGATTACAGAAGCTATTCTTTGAATTTTTTCTCAGTAACCTGCAAAGAGAAAGCCTTTTTGCGCCTTTGTAAAATTTCCGATTTAGGCAGAAATTCATGCATACCTGGCCTTTGCCAGAGACTGTCTAAAACGCCCCAGAGACAGACAATGACTATTTGCCTGCTGGAAGGTTATACTCAGGGTTGAGGATTATCGCTGGAAGTAATCAGAGCTTCCTCTCTCCCAGGCTTACATCTGCGCTGTTCTTTTCATCTGCTTCTTATTCCCCAGCAAATGTCTTTAATTATCTATCTTGTACCAGCAAATCAGGAAAAGGGCATCACATCCCGGCCTAATCTCTGTGACCTTTAGGAACTGGCACGTCTCTCATGGATAAGGGAGTTGGGCTTCTCATTTTATTTGATATTCTCGTTCTTTGCTGTGAAGGCTTGCCCTCTTCTCCCATCCGCGCGTCTCCTTTCCACCTCTGGCCTTGCGCACATGACTACGGCAGGGCTCGGTTTGGGGACGGTTTTCCACCAGGGGGCGCTAGAAGGGAGCAAATGGGAGAAGCACCACTTCTCACAACATCTCCCGGAGGCTCTCCGTCCCGAAGATGAACCCAAGCACAGTAGCTGTTGGGCCACTGCTGTCTGGGAAGCAAAGCTGGAGCGTTTCTAATGTTTTCAGGTTTGTATGTGTATAACCTCACGTTCATCCCCGGGCGTTTCCGATGGCAGAGTTTCGTTTTGAATCAGTGCGCCAAGTGAAACTCATTCCTCCTGAGTTTGCTTATAACAACTGGCTGGTTGCTTATAACAACTTTGCTAGAAATATATGGCTGGAAAAGGCAATGGCACCCCACTCCAGTACTCTTGCCTGGAAAATCCCATGGACGGAGGAGCCTGGTAGGCTGCAGTCCATGGGGTCACAAAGTCGGACACGACTGAGCGACTTCACTTTCACTTTTCACTTTCACGCATTGGAGAAGGAAATGGCAACCCACTCCAGTATTCTTGCCTGGAGAATCCCAGGGATGGGGGAGCCTGGTGGGCTGCAGTCTATGGGGTCGCACAGAGTCGGACACGACTGAAGAGACTTAGCAGCAGCAGCAGCAGTAATAGATGGCTGGGGATTAATTCGAAAACGTGAATAACTGGGTCGTTTCAAGAGCTGCCTCGAGCCAAAGACTAGGCTAGTGGCTCAGCCCACACAATCCAGGTTGTGGTTTTAGGACCAGGAATTCTAGGGCAGCTGCACTCACAGCTGAAGAATTCCAGGAATGGCAAAGTCTGGGAAACTTTGGCTTTGGAAAAAGGTCTCTGGGCTATTGGAGCTGATCCTCCTAAGTCCACTGTAAGAACCATCTTTTTTTTACCCCAGAAATTCACAGAAAGGGCACACGTCTTCATGACTGCAGTAAACTTCCACCACTAGATCTATTTCTGGGACTTCCCAGTAGGTCAGACAGTAAAGAATCTGCCTACAATGCAGGAGACCTGGGTTTGATCCCTGGGTAGGAAAGATCCTCTGCAGAAGGAAATGGCAACCCACTCCAGTATTCTTGCCCGGAGAATTCCTTGGACAGAGGAGTCTGGTGGGCTACAGCCTGTGGGTTTGCAAAGAGTCAGACACAACTGAGCGACTAACAGTCCACTCCAGATCTATTAAGGGACTTTTGAAGACAGATACATTTTCGTGAACTTAACCCCACATCATCTGGGAGGTGTGACACATAGCTAGCTTTTTTGTAGCTTGGATTTCTACCTCTGAGCAGGCACCGCAAAAAGGCTTTCTGTTCACTGAACGAAGAATCCACATCAATGAGGGAAAGACAGAAAAGAAAATAGAAAGAGAGGGAAAGGGGAAGAGAGGGAGGAAACGAGAGGGAGAGAAACACACTGAGTTTTTCAGAGAAATATGTACTCAGTTTAAAACATTA
Organism: Capra hircus; assembly: GCF_001704415.2. NCBI lineage: Eukaryota > Metazoa > Chordata > Mammalia > Artiodactyla > Bovidae > Capra > Capra hircus. Next base: position 67,364,349 of record NC_030813.1, read on the forward strand.
TCCTCGATACAAACTTATGGTCACCAAAGGGGAAAGGTGAGGGCATGATAAATTAGGAGTTTTGGATACACATATACATACTACTATATATAAAATAGATAATCAACAGGAGCCTACTGTATATAAATAGCACAGAGAACTTTTACTGAATATTCTGTAAAAATCTATATGGGAAGAAAGTCTGACAAATGGTTGATATATAACTGAATCATTTTGCTGTATACCTGAAACTAACACACTGTAAATCAACTATACTCCAATATAAAGTAAAATTTAAATTTTAAAACATTTAAAAGATATCCTCGATTCTGAGTTTATGCTCTATGTATTTGAAACCTTACATTTTCCTTGTTATGTGTGTGCGCCTCTTCTGATATTAAAAGGACACTCCTTTCACAGAATTAAGAAACAGTGTGTTTCCATTCTTCTAAAAATAAGTCATCAGAGATGTTAGTGTCTTTTAAATGTATTGACAAAATAAGTCAGTGACTCTGTATTAGATCTCAAACTGGTTTTTGGACATTATCCTGTCTGTTAAAGCTTCAAGTTACTCCACTAAGGGATTCGTTGGTTCATAATAGAAAACAGGCAGCTAGCTCATGGGACAGTATCTGATACTCTGGGTGGAGGACAAGCGCAGTGCTGGCCTGGCTGGGCCTGAGGAGCTGCTGTGTGAGGGAAAGGGCAAGGGGACTCTGGAAGCTCGGGGAGCTGCATGGGGCACTGGGCACTAGGGGAAATGGTGTCCTGGGAGCAAAGATGCTGAAGGAAAAGGCGGAGTCTCCCTGAAGACTGACAGCCCATCCATTCACAGCTTTAGCCAGCAAAGCCCCGGATATCAAACATTCCAGCTCCAGAAGCCCTTGTTTGCTCCAGGAAAGAACTTCATTCCTCCTCAGTTCTGGGATAGCATGAAGAGGACTTTGCAAGCATTCTGCACACAACTCCTCCATCACCAGGTCTCAGAGTGGTGTTTCCTAGGAGGTTGTGGTCTGTGACCTCCAAGTGCACAAACAGCTCATGGACATCACACCCAGACATCTAGCCAGCTTGGTGGCCACCAGACCCGCTGGCAGCCAGCACTTGGCCACGCTCTCCAAAGGCAGGGAGGAGACAGATGCTGGTCAGTGGGCTTCACTGCGCAGCAAGGCATCTGCTGGTCACACACAAAAAAGCATGGAAACCTCACAAACCCGGTGCCAGACAGTGGCTGCTATGGGCATTATTGCTTTTATGCAGCTGTGAGAGGATAAAAATGAAATGATTTAGAAAGAAAATGAAAGACATGTATTCTAGTGTCCAGATTAACACTGAGCCTATTTTTCAGAAAGAGGACCGACTCCAGCCTGAGGCAAACTGGCCAAGTCTTCTTTAGGTCCATGGCTGTCCTAGGTTTTGCCGCTGATTTAGCTACTCATTGTTGGATGCCAAACCTAGAGGCAGAAACCATCTCACAGTTTCTGTGGGTCGGGAGTCCAGGCACAGCTTTGCTGGGTGCCTCTGAATCAAGCTGTAAAGGTCACGAAGCTCGTGACATTGTGGTAAAGGGGAGTTGGGTTAAGTTGGAGAATCTGCCTTCAAGTTCACTCACACGGCTGTTGCTGGCTTTGGTGGCATGGCTCATGGGGATGGGGATTCTCCATAGGCTGTCCAAGAAGGCTCACAGCATGGCAGTGGGCTTTCCAAAAGACAGGAAGTCTGAGAGCGCTAAGACAGAAGCTAGTCTGCTGCAAGCTCATCTCCCAGGAGCACTCTATCCAGCCCAGCTACCATACTCCATTCATACTAGAGAAGAGAGATCATGCAAGGGTGTGGGCCACCTTAGAGATGCCTATGCAGCCACCCTCCTTATCTTCGTATTAACTGGAAAAGAAATAACAGAATATTAATTTAAAGGGGTTCGTGTGGGACTCAAATACGAGGAATGTTGTTGTTTTTCAGTTTTTGTTTGTTCAGTTGTTGTTCGCTCAGTCACGTCTGACTCCTTGTGACCCCATGGACTGCAGCACGCCAGGCTTCCCTGTCCTTCACTGTCTCCTGGAATTTGCTCAAACTCACGTCCATTGACTCGATGCTGCTGTTTAACCAACTCATTCTCCTCTGTCGCCCCCTTCTCCTCCTGCCTTCAATCTTTCCCAGCATCAGGGTCTTTTCCAGTGAGTCAGCTCTTTCCATCAGGTGGCCCAAGGAGGAACAAGAAGGAATAAGAGGGGCTTTGAAATCAGAGGCCCAGGAAAGGTAGCGTGATCACGGGGTCCTTACCTCGCCACCCCCACCCCTGATCAAATTATGAGTCCAGAAAACTACCTTTTAACAGTATCCCGGGCACACTTTGGACACACTAAGACTTAAGAAGCACTCAAAGATTACTTTTCCTTCTTCTCTATAAACTGGAAAGAAACGAGGAATAAGGTGATGATGAGGTAGAAGGGAGGGCGGTAGTCAGCTTTACGAGCCCCCAACATTTCTCCCTGGTCCCTGCGCCCTAAATAATCCCCTGGGCTGGGACTGTCCTCAAAGCAGCCGTTAGTTGTTGTTTCACAAACTCACCCTCACTGGAGCAGGGCCCTGGCACCTCCCTCAGGCTCTGCCCACCAGTCTGTATGATGAACACTCACCTTCCACCTTCTCCTGTCCCACAGCAGCAGCCTAGGAGGCCAGACTTCTATGACAACCCTTAAAACAACCAATGTGTTTCTCAAATGACTGTGGCCCAGCAAACACTAAGAAATATGGTTTCAGTTGGTACTAACACACCCTGGGGCACCCCTCAGTTTTCTCTCATTGGCAGTAAACACTCATTTGTTTCACCCAGGAGGAAACAGAGTCACATCTAAGTGCACTTTGTTGGAATAAATAAATTGGTGATTCTCACCATGCAATCAAATTATCAGAAGCTGGAAAGGACAGTGATAGTTCATCAAACCTATGCCCTTCCAGACCAGACAGAATGATCCTCAAAATATCCCCACCAATAGGCAACCTCTTATTCAGTCCTTTGGGCAATCTAATCGTTGTCTCAACCCTCACTGTTTATTTTATATATAACTGAATCCTTCCTGTTATTTACAGCCTTTTCTCTAGTTCTGATCTCAGGAGACATGAAGAACAGATGCCCACATGGCTTTTAATAAAAGGTTCTTATTAAGTCACTGCTCCTCTTTGTCCTGTTGCTGGGGGAGGTGGGGACACGGGTTACTGCTTCTTAGCTCTTAGCGCTTCACTCTGCTTTGCCTGTAAGTCTGGTAACAGGCATCCATCTTTATGTGTGGATCCTGACAGTAAGTTATAGTTCAGGTAAGTACATGCGGGATAGCCTGGACAATTTTTTTTTTTTTTTTTTTTTACAAATCTTATTGAGTCCTATGAGGTGATTTAATTTAAACCCATGACATTTTAAAAATTGCAAACAATTTTTCCTAATGCCACTTAAAAACTCAGAAGTGCAAAAACTGTTGTCAGCTGGCCTTGACTGCTTTATTCTGATGTTACTGAGCATAGTTTTCATACTCATCCAGTATTCAAATCAGTGTTTTTCTTCCCAATTTTTAATTTCTTGCATAACAAGTCTCTCTGAGTCTTCAAGGTAAATTAATATGCATTTCCAAAACTTGTACATGGGACTGAATAGTCCTCCAAATCAATTCCAAAATTAAGTTCATGAAGAACCTGTCATTTTAATTTCTTGTTTTCTATTATACTGTGTTGGGAGGTAGGCAAAAAGAGGGTCCCTGCTGTACAGATGGGGACTGCACATAAAGAAGTTGCCAAAGGTGACCCCCAAAGGTGGCAGCAAATCCTGAACTAGAACTTGGTATCCTAGACGTCTGCCCTCAGTTCTCTACACTAAATATTCTAACACAAATACTTTTCAAACTGATCACATTTCTACACACAGAAATTTGGGGGGTTTTTTGTGTTCTTAAGGCTGAATATTTTCTAAAATGACATCATCACCATGCTTGTCAAATAACAAACAAAACCCTGTCACAACGTCTGGGGAAATTATCTTCCAAAGATCATAATTTCTGGAATTCAAGAGTGAGAACCAAGCCCAGAACAAGCCCTGAAGACAAAGGCCCGAGCCATCTTACTCACAAGTGGAAAGGATCATGCTGCCTTATGCGGGGAGCATACAGCCTTCTGGTCTCCAGCGATGCTCCTGTCACAAAAACACATCTTTTAACTGAAATCATAGCTCACCGAGGGTGTTTCTCACGGGCAGAGTTAACCCCACCTATTTCCCTGTTCTAAAAACCTCAGCGAAGTGTGTGAATGACAACCTGATGGCCTATATAAGAGAAAGCTGAATAATCTCCATCCAGATCTGAGGGTAGCTGCTGTTTGCTCCTCCTTCCCGACTGTGTGGGTGACCCCACCAAAGACCATTTCAAGAAGTCACAAGGTTTGGGTAAAAGGGACCTTAAAAAAGAGCATGAATGCAAACTTCTGTCTCTGAACAGAAGAGGAAATGGAGGCACAGATGGGATAAGGGGCACAGTTCATGGTAGAAACAGAACTAAACTGTCAGTTTTGAAGTACCACGTCTAGAATGTTCTGTCCTCCGGCTCAGTACTAACACTTTTCAGCACCATCAGAAGAAAATTTATTCCGTGGGGAGGAGGGAAAATCAACCCATCCCCAGGCAACATTATCAATGATAAAAATGCACTTAGGAGTTTCACTTTATCCCACTGAAAAATAAACAAAAAGTAAGTAAACTAAAGGGAACAAGTGCGCTGAAGACATCGCAAATTCACATGGCCCTTCCTATTTCCTGCTTTATAAATTAAGATCTCTTTACATATTCTGGGCAGATTCTTCTATTTCTACTTCTTTTGCTGCAGCTAGGGCTTTATATATATATTTAAAAAAAAAAACTTTTTCAAAACGTTCTAGTGAACGATTTAAAGATTTTTTAGGATGTTTCCAAATGTAGCCAAATCTTGCTTTCCCATCAAAAGTATTCATCAACTGTTAGGCAAGGGCTATAGCTTCTCCTTTTTCATCAAAACCACCTAGCACTTTCAATGCAGCTCCTCAAGGTCAAACGGGAAACACGGGATGTGGCTGGGAGGCGCAGGAGTCGTCAAGGCGAGGAAGGAAGGAAGGAAAAAAGCGTGAAAATGATTGTAAGGCAGGCTACAGCTTGTGCACAGCCAACTCCCTGAATGAGCTACAGTTAACATGTGCATATGTTGTTGTGATGGGGGTACAGTTAAACAGGAAGATGAGGAGGAAGGCAAGAAACAGACTGTGGCAAGGCTCAGGACAAATGTTTTACTTTTTTCCATTAGGCAGGGAACAGGGAAGGATGGAAGGCAGCTGAACTGAACAGACTGGAAAGATGATTCTCCAGGGTCATATGAAGGTGCTGCTCAGAGAAGCCAGCCACAGCTTGTGCTCCTTCAAACTTTCCCTACATACAACATGTATAATTTTTTCTAACCATTTAAGCACTTTTTCAGTTAAATGGTTCTAGCACCACTGCGTGGAGAAGGTAATGGCACTCCACTCCAGTACTCCTGCCTGGAAAATCCCATGGATGGAGGAGTCTGGTAGGCTGCAGTCCATGGGGTTGCGAAGAGTCGGACACGACTGAGCAACTTCACTTTCACTTTTCACTTTCCTGCATTGGAGAAGGAAATGGCAACCCACTCCAGTGTTCTTGCCTGGAAAATCCCAGGGACGGGGGAGCCTGGTGGGCTGCCATCTATGGAGTCGTACAGAGTCAGACCCGACTGAAGCAACTTAGCAGCAGCAGCAGCAGCAGTACCACTGCGAGAGCTGGGTTTGATCCCTCGGTTGGGAAGATCCCCTGGAGGAGGGCATGGCAACCCACTCCAGTATTCTTGCCTGGAGGATCCCTATGAACAGAGGAGCCTGGTGGGCTGCAGTCCATGGGGTTGCAGAGTCAGACACGACTGAGTGACTTAGCACACACAGCACACAGTACCACCACTGCAGTATTCAAGTCAGTGCCATCAACAAAAGAGGGTAGATGGGTCAACTCACCTTGACTTTGCCTGCTCTTGCCTCTAGATCCTCAGAGTAAAGGGGGAAATGAGAAGTCACAGGTAGAAGACATGCTGTCTGGGTCCCAACAAGCTGGCATGTGTCCTACAAGCTGGCATGTGATAGAAGCAGCTCCACCCTTGTTCATGAGACTTGCAGGATGGTAAAGGAAGTGGTCTTGAGTGTGTAGTTTGAAAAAAAAAATTAAACATGGAGGCCTCAGCTCGTTCTTGGAAGCAAGAGCCATAATAAATCCTTTGAAACCCGAGTCTTACAGTACACAGGTTTCTTTGGGCCCTGCATAAATGAGTAAGACATTTTAGTGCTTCAAACATACGAACCACAGAGGTGCCTTTTTGATGTCCCAAGATCAACAGGGAGTCCTAGAGGAAACAGGTAGCTAGGGAACAGTATTTGTGCTATTCTGAGGCCATGGGCTCATCTTCTGACCTGTTACTTGCTTAGGGAACCAGACAGGTATACTCCTAAACCCAGCATTGCCCTCCTGTGAGCTGTTTCTTTGGCAACACTGTGGTTTAGCCTCTGCAGCTATTCCTGGGGGAGGTTCTATAGGATGTTGCTGGTCAAGACAACTCGCTGCCGGGCATTAAGTAGCTTCTTCACATAAGAACTACTGTGTGAATGCTACATAAGAAGTGTTCACACAGTGCTGCACAGAACAGGGTCAAGACCAGGGCCCCTGGAGCAGATGAATTCCTGAAGAAAGCCCCTGTGTCCTCCTGGGCTTTCTATGGCTTCAAAACCAACAATCCTGTGTGAAGCAATACATGGCCTTTGCTTTCATGATAGAGACTGTGTTTCTTTTCCCTGGGCTCATGAAATGAGGTTCTAATTCAGATGGTATCTTGGTCAGAAATTATAACGGGCAAAAACCCACTCAAATAACCTCAATCACAGGGTCTACTATGAAGCTATAATAGAAAATTTCTCTGACACAGGAACTCAAGTCCAAGCAGGCCTCCTGAAAACCATCTGGGAGACAGCTTGGTACACCATGCTCTCCATTATTCCTGGCTGTTTCCTGGATTCTGCCAGAACTTGGCTTGCTCCTGCATCTTGCAGGCAGTGGGGACAGGCATTGTGCTGATCATCACTGATCCTTCTGCTCCAGAGTACACCTCCACTCACAGCATGTATGTCCAGGGACACAGTTTCAGACACAGAGACTAACTGAATGGCTGAGTTCAATTCTCCATACAACTCTAATTAGCTGTGGATTTCATGGACAGGACCTTTCAACTCTTTGTGATCCCAAGGACAACAGCCCTCCAGGGCCCTCTGTCCATGGAATTCTCCAGGCAAGAATACTGGAGTGGGTTGCCGTCTCCTTCTCCAGGGGATCTTCCCAACCCAGGGATCGAACCCAGGTCTCCTGCATTGCAGGCAGATTCTTTACCATCTGAGCCATCAGTGAAACCCAGTTCAATTTTCCATCCAACTTCAATTAGCTGTGGATACCATGGACAGGACCACTTAGCCCAACACAAACCCTGCTGGGGGCTTAAACTGGACAGGCACCCCAAACATGGCTACTCAAGTAAGGAACAGGCACAAGCAATAGAAGGGTCCAGACATTCCTCTTCAGTAGGGAATGTTTTATCACTGGGGGAAAAGGAATTAAGACAATCCATGTCCTAAGAAGGCTGGCTCATGTATTACAGCATTAAATGTTTCAATTAAACGACAACTCATGAAATCAGCTATATCCCAATAAAAATTAAATTAAAAAAAGACAACTCATGTTTCTTATAAATATATAACTTTATATATTATATATATTTATAATATGTACAGCATACAAATATGTTTTAATGAAATACTAATGGCAATCTTGAAAACAGATGTTTCAAAACCTAAGATGGGTACTGATCCATCCAGAACCCACATTCTAGACAACACCCTGGCCCAGATTTTTGAGAAATCACGGGGCAGATGGGTGGCTGGACTGCAGCTCTGATGCCCTTCCTCCTCCCAACTACCCTGGCCTTCCACTGATACCAGCGGACATGACCCCATGTACACCCCAGAAATGGACTGACTCTGGGGGCCTGGGTACAGTGCCTGGCCCACAGTGGGCACTCTAGCACTGTGGAATGAATAAAAGTGGGTGCTTTTAACCACTCTGTCTAAGCCAGCATTTCCATTAATCCAGAAGATTCAGTCACAGAGCTATGGCTGGTCATGAAGCAAATGCGTCAGGTGTTTCCACTTTGTAAGTAAAACAATCTACCCGTCCAAGTGCTAAATAAATTAAGAGTCTGCCACAAAGTGCCATTTCATCCTTGTGCTTTGGAATCTGGAAGCTGTCGGTCATAGCACCACTCATCTTCCAAAAGCTTCTCCACATTCGACTAGTTCATCTATCGTGCGCAGCAAATCTTCAAAGGAAGGCCTTCCCTCCGGTTTCTGTAATTCAAAATCAAAGAGAAGCTGTGGGTTCCAGAACTCATCCCCAAAATGAGTTTTCACTGCTCAAACTCAGACGGCACAGCGTACCAGAGTGAGGGACTCTTTGCTTCTGGACCGGAGCACACATACCTCTCCATCAGGTCTCACTGATCCTGCGTGTGTTGCTGCTACACTAATCTTTCTGCCCCACAGCTTTTGCATCCAACTCAAGAACCTAGTAGAGATCCCAACTACCTGTAAAATCAAGTCCTGCTACCCTGCAGTGCCCTCTGTGACCTGTCCCACCCCCATGGCCTTGCTACCCAGTTTTATTTCCCACAAAACCCTCATCTGGGCTCTATGCTCAAGCAGAACAGTCTCCACACTTGTGTACACACACTACGTCCAGTGCCACCACCCGATCTTTGCTCACACTATCCCCTCTTGGCCAGCGCCACTTCTTGGCCAGAAGGCCTCTTCCCATCCCAATCAATGCTCTTAGGAGGCAAATGATAGCAAGTGACTGAGGGCATGGGCTTTGGAGTTGGACAGGACTCTGCTTCTCTACGGCAAAGTGGCCTTGGGCAGGCATTAACATGGTATCCCCATCCACACCGTGGTCAATGTATCCAAACTTCACAGGGTTACTTTGAGGACTAATCAAAAGCACTTAGCACAGTGCCTATCACGTAATACTTGTGAACTAATGTCACTGTTGGAGAAGGCAATGGCACCCCACTCCAGTACTCTTGCCTGGAAAATCCCATGGACGGAGGAGCCTGGTGGGCTGCCGTCCATGGGGTTGCTAGGAGTCGGACACGACTGAGCGACTTCACTTTCACTTTTCACTTTCATGCATTGGAGGAGGAAATGGCAACCCACTCCAATGTTCTTGCCTGGAGCATCCCAGGGTCGGGGGAGACTGGTGGGCTGCCGTCTATGGGGTCGCACAGAGTCGGACACGACTGAAGCGACTTTCTTCCAAAAGTCACTTTCGTGTCTAATCTCCTCTGTCGTCGTTGTTGTTTAACTGTCAGTCAGGTCCGACTCTTGTGACCCCATGGACTGTAGCCTGCCAGGCTTCTCTCCATGGGATTCTTCAGGCAAGAACACTAGAGTGGGTTCTCATCTCCTTCTCTAAGGGATCTTCCCGACCCAGGGATCAAACCCACGTCTCCTGCATTAGCAGGGAGATTCTTCACCACTGAGCCACTAGGGAAGCCAGTCTCTTCTATGAGGTAACATTTCAACACATGGAGAAGGAAAGCTTCCAAAGACTACGAGTAAAGAGACCTGAGGAATTTGAGGCTTGGAGAAAGAAATCCTCTCTGGCGAAAGAGTATATATTTCAATAACACAAGAGGGCCACTGAAAGAAGAGCTACTTCTCCAGGTTTGTTCCCAGAGTCCCCAACTCAGGCAACCACGGCAGGATGCCCACTTGGGAGGGAAGGGGCAGCCTGAACTGACTATCTTATTATTAGTGTTTTCCTCATCTTCACATCTTCTTCCTGTTACTCAGACCGAGTTGAGAAGAGCAGCTTCCTACTTAAGAGTCTGAAATCATGTAAAGCATGCACTAGGCTATAATGACCACACATTAAATTAAAATCTACCAAGCCCAGATCCCTGAATGCTTTAGAGACTGAGGAAGAAAGCACCCCAAAAATGTAATACCTCCTGCCAACATCTCAGCATCACCTCGTATACATATCTGGAGGCCAACTTTGGCTGGTGCAGTCGGTGGCCACGGGTAACCATGGTTACCACTTCATAGTTGGTGTTTTTCTCAAAGGGCATTCTGCCTTCAGTGAATACTTCCCACATTAAGACACCTGGAAGACAAGAAGGATTGCCAAACAATGCACCCACTTCCTCTTTAGGGCGGAGTTGAGGGGAAATGGAGCGTGAGTCTTACCAAATGACCAGACATCTGATTTGCTGCTAAAGCGGCTGTAATTAAACACCTCAGGTGGACACCACTTCACAGGAAATTTAGCACCAGAAGAACTCGTGTACTGATCATCCAGGACATACCTAGGGTTAGACAGTGAGTTATGATCTCTATTTTTTACAGGTTCTTTAATACCCTCCTACCCCCACCCCCGCCACCCACCCCAGAATCAAAACACAGTTGATTGAAGTCCAACAAGCATCCGGTTGAAGCTGCTTGCCTCTGCAGCCACGCCTCTGCGATTGTTGTCTTCCTCTGAGTGCTTGAGATGGAAACGCTGTAACATTCTATCTGCACTTTCACTTTTATGTTTTTCTTTTTTATAAGGCAGTGGAGGCAGCACACAATAAAAGCTTGCAACCTTTTTTTTTAAATAAGCAATTTTGTCCTATAAACCAAGTTCTACCCAAAGGTTGCATTTATAAAACCTCTAAAGCAGAGCTGCTCTAAGGAAGTGGTGCAAAGAGCCTGGAACATGTGCTTTTGCCCCCATGATTCCACAGAGCACCACTTAAAACTAGAGCAAATAAGAAGAGCAAAATGATGTCTGTACACTGTGGTGTATATACCACAACATCCCTCCTCTATACATACACACTCAAAACAATACCATGTAATTCTTCTATGGGAGTATACTTATGTCCTTCCAGAAAGACACACACAAGCTGGTAACACCAGTTACCCCTGGGGAGGATCCTTAATTGGGATGGTAAACCTGGGTTCTTCAGCCCTTTTTATAATGTGTTCAGTATGTATTTGCAAGAGGAAGGTGTTTATCTAGTACAGGCACATATAAAGTTAACTTATACAAGCTCCATGGGAAAATATTCAAATACTTGCACAAACTTCTCTTGCTGTATAGACAAAGATGGTGACAATGCCACCATGGGTGCCTGTCAGGAGAGTTTGAATTGAGTGTGGAATGAGTGTTTTAGAAGCAGGGATTCCCAACCTCTAAGATCTAATGCCTAATGATCTGACCTGGAATTGATGTAATACTAACAGAAATAAAATGCACAATAAATATAATGTGCTTGAATCATCCTGAAACCATCCCCCCCCCCGGGGTCCATGGGAAAATTTCCTTCCATGAAAGTAGTCCCTGGTGCCAAAAAGGTTGGGGACCACTGTTTTAGAGGGACTGATGCAAAAGCACAGGTTTTTCTGAAAGCCTGACATATACGAAAATCAAGCATGAAATTGGAGATCTTCCTGGCAGATACAGAATGTCTTCACAGAATGAAAACAAAGAGCACTGGGTCATTACTTCCTGAGAGTCGGCAGTTCTGGTCCCATTTCTGACAGTAATGGCTTTCAAACCTCCCTTGGCTTGAATTTCCTTAGGAGAGAGACCTGGCTGTATGACCTGGCTTTGCCTGCTTTATAACCGTTCCTCACGCCGGCCGTGGGCTAACCACCCTGACCCTCTTTTGACTCCTGAGCAGGCCAAACTCATCCCTAATTTCAAATTTTTGCACTCGCTGTTTCTTACCACCTGGATTATTTTACAGTCAGATTTTTCACCTAGACTACTGCCTACCTTTTGAGTCCCTTTCCAAATATCCTGGTCTCAAAGAGCCTTCCAGAGCAACAGACCTAAAAAAGTAACCATCACCCCACCCCACACATCACTCAGCACCCACCACCCCACGAACCCCAGCTTATCACTATCACAAGGGTTGGCGAATGTTTTCTGTAAAAGGCCAGATCTTGAATATTTCAGGTTTGCCGGCCTTTGTCCAGTGAAAGCAGTCAGACGAGTCTATGTCCTAATAATATCATATTTATGGACACTGATATTGGACTTTCAGATCATTTTCACATGTCATAACATTTTTTTAAGTTTTCTTCAGGCCATTAAAAAATGTGAACACCGTGGGTGGCTCAGGTTGTACAAACAGAGGTGTTAGGTCAGATGTGGCCCGGAGGCTGATGTTTGCGAACCCCTGTGCTGGTACCTCACTCTGTTGTTTCCACCTCTTAGTGCTTCTGAGGTCTTATGCTTCTCTCTCCTCCTGAACTGAAGCTGCACGTGGGCAGGGACTCGAATGTCTTAGCCTCTGCTAGGCTTCAATCTCTAATGTTGTGCCTAGCGCAGCACAGGCACCTAATTTTTTTATGGATGGAGGTACAGATGCCTGGAGAATTCCATGGACAGAGGAGGTTGGCAGGCTCCAGTCCACAGGGTCGCAAAGAGTCGGACAGGACTGAAGTGACTTAGCACTCACACATGTACAGATGAATGAATGAAAAGAAGGAAGGAGGGAAAGAAAGGACAAATGAAATACTTTTTGAAGGTCTTTTATAACACACTACTAAAATTTAAAAAATTAGGAGAATAAAAACACTACAGATTTGGTTATTCTAAAAACTGTACCCCAAACACATTTCTATCAAAACAAAAGATTCTAGAAATTTAATCCTCACCAGGGAGAAAAGAAAGCTGTATATTTAACAGGCTATACTACCACCTAGTGGAGAGAATGGTTAACAATGATTAACACAATGTATACAGTACTGTTATTAATACATTTATCTTTATCTCAGGATGGCTAACAGGATTTCCTTTTTGCTTTATCAGTACAGAATATTTCCATGCTTATCTAATGTGAACTAATGTGACTATCAACTAAAGCCACATAATGAAGTACTGCTGCTGCTGCTGCTAAGTCGCTTCAGTCGTGTTTGACTCTGTGCGACCCCATAGACGGCAGCCCACCAGGCTCCCCTGTCCCTGGGATTCTCCAGGCAAGAACACTGGATTGGGTTGCCATTTCCTTCTCCAATGCAGGAAAGTGAAAAGTGAAAGTGAAGTTGCTCAGTCGTGTCCGATTCTTAGCGACCCCATGGACTGCAGCCTACCAGGGAAATTCCATGAGATTTTCCAGGCAAGAGTACTAGAGTGGTTTGCCATTGCCTTCTCCAAATGAAGCACTAAGTAATCATAATTTCTCAACAGTTTACCTGAGAAAAAAATCAAAGCTAACAATAAAAAGACAAATTCAGCAAATAATTTTTTTTAAATATAGATTATCTAATTTACTTTCTAACCTTATATCAAAAATACTAAGAAGCAGAAAAATCGATCTGTACAAAAATGATGCATACTTCTAATGTTTTGCTAATGGAGCAAAAGATATTTCAAAAGAGTTCTTAAATAGGCTTTAGAGGAAGAAGTTGACACAAACTGCAAAGAAAAAGTCAAGTACTTTAAAAGGAAAGGCCACAGCCTTAATTTCACCCCAAATTTAGAGAAAATGGTCACATATACGCAGACTTACCTAGCCATTCCGAAATCAGACACTTTCACAATTCCTGCCTCATTTACTAGACAATTTCTGGCAGCCTGGAAAACAACATTAAAATGGTATATTAGTGTAAAAGTTCAATAAGAATAGAAAAATATAAGCTCTGTGTATATTAAATTTACTGTAAGCCAGTGAACATTTGCAGAGGTGTCTTATATGAAATTTTTTTTACCCCTATGGAAATGTCTTCAACATATATGTGAAAGAATGGATAGAAAGACAGGTCAAAAGTCTCATGTGCAAACAAGGCACTATTACATAATCTTTGCCAACTGTCGCCACTAATGACTAACAGAAGGGTCAACCAGCTTTTTGCTATTCTTAAATTACCTGATTTTCTTATCGATAGTCACAACACCTCTTAAGGTCCTTAATTCAGGTTCTTACTAGGTGAGCTATATAACACAAAACCACCACAGTGATGGGTGAAAAATCTTTCACCCAGTGGTTTTGCTCAATGGTCTTCCCTACCCCAAACAGTCAAAAGAACAGCCCTGCATAATATACTTTGCTTTTTCACTTATGACAAATACAATTCTAGATTATTTAAATTTTCTTGCCCATTCTTTAAGGTTACAAGGTTCAAGAAAATAGTCTGGAATAACACATAGTATCTCTCAGAGGGAGGACATGATGACAATCACTTAAAATGCTAAAGCCATAGGGTAAAAATGTATTTTCCTTCCTGATGCTTCAGAATGAGGTTATTTCCTGTTGAATGTGTTTTAAATGTTTCTTTAAAAGTATTACTTAATGCCCATTCTCTGGGTTATCTCCATCTTCCTGTAAAGATACCCTACAGTGCCTTTACATGATGGTCACCAGGATTCCTCCCCCAGGAGACAGACCATCAAAATCTTCCTTAAGGGATGACAAAAACATACCCTACTGATGTCAGTATCACAGGCACAAACGTATCAGAATTGCCTTCACCAAGATGTGTGTATAAAGAGGTGTACTCTGTCATACCCACGGAGACTACAGATTTCCATCAGTTTTACAAGTGTAAGAAAGAGGAAGGTGCTAAGTTCACAAGTTTCAATATGACAAAGAGATGTTCTTTATCATCACCGCACATAATAATAACAATAAGTAATGCTACACAGATCACATCTGCCTTTAAAATTTTTTATTTATTCATTTATTGGCTGCACTGGGTCTTCGTTGCTGTGCATGGGTTTTCTCTAGTTGCAGCAAGTGGAGAGTACTCTGTAGTTGGTGGTGCACAGGCTTCCTATTGCAGTGGCTTCTGTTGCGGGACTCTGAGACTCTAGGGCTCTTGGGCTCAATAGTTACAACTTGCAAGCTCCAGAGCATGGGCTCAGTAGTTGCAGCACTCAAGCTTAGTTACTCTGCAATATGTGGGATCTTTCAGGACCAAGGATCAAACCAGTGTTGATTGTACCACAAGACAGATTCTTAACCAGGAAAGCCCCCTAACCCCCACCCCACCCCACCGCCTTTTCACATCTTCAAGTTTGAAAAGTCCTTTGCCCCTATCATAAAATGTAGTCTTTAAAAGTTTTGTCCAGTGACTGGGAATCCGCCTGCCAATGCAGGGGGCGTGGGTTCAATCCCTGGTCCGAGAAGATCCCACACGCCATAAGCAGCAGAGCCCATGTGCCACATGTGCCGAGTCTGTGCTCTAAAGCCCCTGCACAGCAACTACTAAAGCCCGCATGCCCTAAAGCCCACGCTCTGCAACAACAGAAACCACTGCAATGAGAAGCCCATGCACTGGAACTAGAACAGACACTCTAGTCACCACAGTTACAGAAGGCCATGGGTAGCAATGAAGACCAGCATAGCCAAAATAAATAAATTTTTTAAGTTTTGTGAAAGAAAAGCCCAGGGCTAAATGATTGCACTGGTGAATTCTATCAAACATTTAAAGAAGACTTAACATCAAATTTGAGTTCTCTAGCTCTTCCAAAAAATTTTTAAAAGGCACACTTCCAATCTTATTTAATAAGGTTGACATTACCCTAACACCAAAGCAGGATAAGGACACAAGAAAATAAAATTATAGGCCAATATCCCTGATGAACACAGATATAAAGATCCTCAACAAAATATTAGCAAACAGAATTCAACAGCACATTTAAAATGATCACATGCTATGATCCAGTGGTATTTAACCCTGAGATAAAAGAATAGTTCAATACATGCAAATCAAAAAATGTGAGGAACCACACTAACAGAAGGAAGGATAAAAATGATTATCTCAATAGACACAGAAAAAGCATTTGACAAAACTGAACATCCCTTGATTTCATGATTAAAAACTCTCAACAAATTAGAAGCAATGTACTTAATAGAAGTAATATACTTCAACATAATAAAAACATATATTACAAGCTCACACCTAACCACATACTCAATGGTGAAAAGCTAAAAGCATTTTCTTCAAGATCCAGAACAAGACAAGGATGCCCACTCTTGTCACTTCTTTTCAACACAGTACTTGGGAGTCCTAGCCAGAACAAGATGAGAAAAGAAAAGAAAAGGCATCCAAACTAGAATAGAAAAGTAAGACTGTTGCTGTTTGCAGATGACATGATCTTATATATAGAAAACTATAAAGACTCCACTAAAAATCTGTTAAAAAAATAAAAGAATTCAGTAAAGTTGGATACAAAATAAACAGAAAAATCAGTTTTGTTTCTATGCACTAACAATGAACTGAGAGAAGTTAAGAAACCAAGTGAATTTCAATAGTACAAAAAACATTAACATATGTAGGAATAAATTTAACCAAGGGGGTGAAAGACCTGTACATTGACAACTATAAGACTGATGAAAGAAACTGAAGAAGACACAATTAAGTGGCAAGATGGCCCGTGTTCACAGAGTGGAAGAATTAATACTGACAAAATGTCCATACTACCTAAAATTATCTATGGATGAAATGCAACCCTATCAACATTCTACTGCATTTTTCATAGAAATATAAAAAATAATCCTAAAATCCATATGGAACTATAAAAGATCTTGACTAGCCAGAAGAATCTTGAAAAATAATAAAGCTGGAGGCATCACACTTCCTGATTTTGAACCAGATTACAGAAATATAGTAATCAAAACAGTATGGTACAGGCACAAAAAGAGAAACATAGGCCAACGGAACAGAAACAGAGAAACTGGAACTAAACCCACGCATGTATGGTTAAATAATCTTTAACATGGGCACCAAGAACACACAATAGGGAAAGGATAATCTCTCCCATAAATGGTGCTGGGAAATTCAAATATCCATATGGAAAATAATGAACTTGGACCCTAACCTTATACCATACACAAAATTAACTTTTGGATATGACATGAAAGCATGGGCAACAAAAGCACAAATGAACTAACTAGGGCTACACCAAAATGAGAAGTTTTTTCACAGCCAAGGAAACAATCAACAGAATGAAAAGGCAGACCACAGAATGGGAAAAAGTGTTTGTAAACCATTCATCTGATAAAGCGTTAATATCTAAAATAAATAAGGAACTCATTCAACTCAACAGCCAAAAAAAAAGCAAATATTTGACTGAAAAATGGGCAAAGGACAGAATACATACTTCATCAAAAAAGACACACAGGGAATTCCCTGGTGGTCCACTGGTTAGGACTCTGCACTTCCACTGCAGGGAGCACGGATTCAGTCCCTGGTCAGGGAACTAATATCCTGCATGCCACAAGGCACAGCAAACAAAACACAAGACACACAAATGGTCAATATATATACGAAAAGGGGCTCGACACCACAAACCATCAGGGGAATGCAAATCAAAACTACAATGAGATATCACTTCACACATATCAGAATTACTCCAACAAAAACACAAGATGACAACCACTAGCAAGAAATATAAAAGGTAGAAAAAGAGGAATATTTGTATGCTGTTGGTGGAAATGCAAATTGGTACAGCCACTATGGAAAGCAGTATGGAGGTTCCTCAAGACATTAAAAATAGAACTACCATATGAACCAGCAATCCCACTTATGAGTACATATCCAAAGGAAACAAAATTAGTGTCTTAAAGGAATATCTGCACTCCCGTATACATAGCAACACTATTCACAACAGTCAAGATATGGTAACAATGTAAGTGTCCATCAGTGGGTGAATGAATAAAGACAATGTGGTGTGTGTGTGTGTATGTGCGTGTGTGTATGTATATATACATCCATTCTGCATGCATGTGTAGTGTATGTGTGTGTGTGTACACCTGTGTGTACATATATACATGCATCAGTTCAGTTCAGTTCAGTCCCTCCGTCGTGTCCAACTCTTTGCGACCCCAAGAATCGCAGCACACCAGGCCTCCCTGTCCATCACCAACTCCCGGAGTTCACTCAGACTCACGTCCAACGAATTGGTGATGCCATCCAGCCATCTGATCCTCTGTCGTCCCCTTCTCCTCCTGCCCCCAGTCCCTCCCAGCATCAGAGTCTTTTCCAATGAGTCAACTCTTCGCATGAGGTGGCCAAAGTACTACTTTAACAGGAACTAACAGTTCTACCAACATACTGAAAACAGACACACTGGGCAATAATAGGCAGAGAAGAAAAAGAGAAAGAAAAAAGAATGGAGGAGAAAGGGAGACAGAATAAGACAGAGGAAAATCAAGAAGTGTCTCTATCATAATAATTTAGAACCAGTAAAAGATTACTGATATTTTCTGGAGTTATTAACATGGCCCTCCATCTCTTCCCAATGAAGAAAATGAACCGAAGGATTTTTGTTATATAATAGTTTCTGCTTCTAGTCTAGAAAAGACCTTAGTATTAAGTCAAAAGATGAGTCAACCCTTAACTTACCCATTTATCACCATATGCAAATTATCTCACTTCTCTGATGCTAATTTCCCTATATAAGACAATGGTGCTCAGAAAATCTGTTATCACTGGCTACCTCATGAGATTCTTGTGAAGATCAAATATCAATGGAGGGTTATTAACTTGGAAATAAGATCACTGTAACTATATATACTACATGTATTAGATTTAATAAGATCTTTCTGTTAAAACTATCAGGCAAGTTAAATTTATCACATTTAAAAATAATGGGGAAATACTGTTGAGAACAAAACTTGGGTATGAATAAATTATTGCTTGTCTGCTGACAAAGCTATGGTTTTTCCAGTAGACTAGTCAAAGCTATTGTTTTTCCAGTAGTCATGTATTGATGTCAGAGTTGGACTATAAAAAAGCTAAGCACCAAAGAAATGATGCTTTTGAATTGTGGTGTTGGAGAAGACTCTTGAGAGTCCCTTGGACTGCAAGGAGATCCAACCAGTCAATCCTAAAGGAAATCAGTCCTGAATATTCATTGGAAGGACTTATGTTGAAGCTGAAACTCCAATACTTTGGCCACCTGATGCGAAGAACTGACTCATTGGAAAAGACCCTGATGCTGGGAGAGATTGAAGGTGGGAGGAGAAGGGGACGACAGGGGATGAGATGGTTGGATGGCATCACAGACTCGATGGACATGAGTTTGAGCAAGCTCCAGGAATTGATGATGGACAGGGAAGCCTGGCATGCTACAGTCCATGGGGTCACAAAGGGTCAGGCACGACTGAGCAACTGAACTGAACTGAACTGAACTGCTGACCCAGATTACAAAGGAATTTGGCCAGTGACAGGGAAGCAGGTGGTATGATTACCAGGTCTCTGTGGATGAAGCTGTTTCTCTCCAGGTACTCCATCCCTTCACACACATCTTGACACATGCTCAGCAGAATATCTCTACTGAAATGGCCTTGTCTCTGCCGGAGGAAATTCAGAAGGCATCCCCTCTCCATGAACTCAGTAACAATGTAAATGGGTTTCTGCTGCGTGCATACACCATAAAGTTGTACTAACTTCGGGTGTGTCAGTTTCCTGGGAGGGAAGTTAAGCATACAGAGAGTTACTGCAGAGAAAGAAACCACCAGGGCTGTTAGCTGGCGAGGGGCCACTTCTGAATACAGAAAGGGGAACCAGAAAAAAACACAGAAACTTACATCATCACTTTAGCTTCTTCTATGAAGTCTTCCTCACACATGGCACCTTCCCGAATAGCTTTGATGGCTACTTTGTACTGAGCTCGCCACTTGCCGAGCCTCACCACTCCGAACAGTCCACTCCCCAACTCCCTCATAAAGGTCAGCTCTGAAGGGTTAATCTCCCATTTTTCTGTGAGACAGAAGGAGAAAGTGGTTAAAGTTTAAGCCGGAGAACACAGTAGAAATCAGTGAGAAACAAACTATAACCGAAGTCAATCTAAAAATTATACAATTAATACTATTACTGGTAAAACAGAGAGCAGACTTGCAACCTGCATGTAAACTACAGAAGGTGGCTTTCTACTCTCTAGGACGATGGACCCATTCTCAGCTGTCACAATAAAAGCAGAGTGAACTGAAGGAAAGAAGATGCTGCATAATCAGCTAATAATGGAGCCTGAAAGTTAAAGGTGCTCTTTTTTTTTTTTAAAAGCAAATACCTCCTCCTTTACCATTCTTCTCCTTCAGGATTTTTTTTTTTCAAGTCCATCAAGTTGGAAAGAGTTTAACCTGTTTGAAAGGCTTTCACCAGTAGCACAGAGACAATCAAGTTGGATCTCTTCTCTGCTAACCTCCATCTTTACATTCCTGTGAGTAGCCAACCAAGCCTGGTGAGAACCAGGCAGACTTTGATATAATTTAGAAGTAACATGGTAATGCTTCTTTTTCACAAACAGGCAGGTTTTTTTGTGTGTTTTTTTTTGCCAAATAATGAATAATGATGAAAACAGAAAACTTAGGGTTACTACAGCTATTAAGTATAATCATCTAACATTTTAGACTATAAAAACAGCTCCACTATGTGCAATCCTACGCATCTAAACTGGCCTTGTGATAACGGGTTCTTTACAAGAAAAATTACCCACACAACTACAAAAGGAGTTACCGTAGCTGAATCCTGCAGTAGTTGGTGCATTCTTCCCCTTTGTGCTAACTGGGTACCGCAGCCTTGTGACAAGTCCTAGAAATCAAAGAAAAGTATTGCAATTGAATTCACTCTGAATCATTCCGCATAGTAAAACACTAAACTAGAAATTCACCACAAAATTCATTCCTTTATTCACTTACTGCTCATCTTCTGTATGTACATACAGCCCTGTGCTGCTGCTGCTGCTAAGTCACTTCAGTAGGGTCCGACTCTGTGTAACCCCAGAGACGGCAGCCCACCAGGCTCCCCCATTCCTGGGATTCTCCAGGCAAGAACACTGGAGTGGGTTGCCATTTCCTTCTCCTGTGCTATATGCTGGCAAAAAGTAAAGGAAGGAAGGAAGGAAGATGATCCTATGTTGTCAAAAGCAAGTCTGTGTGCCTGATGCACAGTGAGGCCAAACAAACCAAAATGTCAGAGTTCGGAGCAGATAAAGGTTTATTGCAGGGCCGAGCAAGGAGAATGTATGGCTTCTACTCAAAAGACTCAAACTCCCCAAAAGCCTTTCAACAAGGGTTTTAAAGACAGTGCTGTGGGAGGGGATCATCTGATGAGTGATTAGTTATGGACCTTCTACTGACTGGTGGTAGGTAACAGCGTGATGTTTCAGGAATCTCAGTCATCAGCCTTCTAGTTCCAACCAGTCTGGGGTCTACCTGCTAGTGGTCAGCAGGTAGTCACCTTCCTGCACCTGGATGGGGGTCTTAGTTTCTTCAGAGCAACTCAAAGGTATGCATCAGATTGTTATCTATATACTTTCAGGAGGAACTAGGAGTCCGGTAACTCTAATCATGAACTGCTTGAGCCTGTCCTTGGGATTTCAGGGGAGGCTTTTTTTTTTTTAAACAAACAAGAAATGGGAAACACACAGGGGTTTTTGTACCCAGGAAGGCCCCACAGGGTTCTACTTGGTTTCACTACTGAGTTGACCATTTCATATTTTTTAAATATACATATGTTTTTATTCATTCAACATTATTTTTTTTAATGCAGTGTTTACCAGGCACCATGCTAGCATACTGTCTTTGCAAACACTTTAAAGGATATTTAAAGTTAGTTTCCAAAAATTAGTATCAATTATTGTATCATGTTCTTTCCCAGTATGATTTGAATTATAAAATGGAACTACAGTAGTCTACTAAAAATTAAAGTGATTCACCTGACATAACTCTGTATTTGTAATCTCAGCATAAAAACTGGACTCTATAAGGAGGGAGATGGGAGGGAGGTTCAAGAGGGAAGCGACATATGTATACCTATGGCTGATTCATGCTGATGTTTGGCAGAAACCAACAAAATTCTGTAAAGCAATTATCCTTCAATTAAAAAATAAATTTAAAAAATAAAGCATTTAGTAGAGAAAAAAAAACAAAAAAATTGGACTCTACCACATTAACGATTGGGAATACCAGCTACTAAAAATCAGAGATGTACCTTAAATCCTTTAACTTAAGTTGCTTAAGTACTAAATAAGAAATCCCAGGTATTTCACCTATAGATACCTTGTAGCACAATGTATTTTCTCTAGTATACCATATCTCATAGTAATTTAATATTCTCATGTACTTCTCTGTCTCTCCCACCAGATGGTGAGATTAATAACATCTAGTTCACCATAGTCTCCCTACAGCCTGACATAGCTACTGGTATGCAGTAGGCATTTAATACATGTTTCTGAAATGAATTAACTGAGATAATGATGAAGAATAAAATTCACACAAGAACAAATAGAAATGGGGGAATGTGAACACTGAAAAAGAATAGAATAAAAGATTTTTAAAAGTTCTTTGGGGGATAAGTTGATATGAAATTTGTTCATCAATATTAAACACAGAGTTGCTATATGATCTAGCAAATCCATTCTTAGGTAAGTACCCAAGAAAAATGCAACATGTTCCCAGGCAAAAACTTGTACACATATGCTGATAGCAGCATAATTGAAAACAGCCAAAAGGTGGAGACAACCCGAATGTCCATCAACGAATGAATGACACCAAACGGATAAACAAATCCACACAATGGATGATTATTCATCAGCGAAAAGGAATAGAGTACTTATAGAGGCTCTGACATACTATACTCAAAGAAGTTAGTCACAATAGACCACATATTGTATGATTCCATTTACATGAAAAATCCAGAACAGGCAAATCTGTTGAGAGAGAAAGTAGACTAGTGGTTGCCTAGAGCTGGACTGGTGGAGTGGGTTGAAGTGAAGTGAAGTGAAGTCACTCAGTCGTGTCCGACTCTTTGCGACCCCGTGGACTATAGCCCACCAGGCTCCTCTGTCCATGGGATTCTCCAGGCAAGAATACTGGAGTGGGTTGTCATTCCCTTTAGGTGGCGACTATAAATGGGTTCAAGATTTCTTTGTGGGGGGTAGTAAAAATGACCTTAGATTATGGTGACAGTTGACACAACTCTGTAAATTACTAATTTGTGAACATATCATACAGATGAACTTTAGGGTGTGTAAACTATATTTCAATAACTGTTTCTATCATTATCTGAGAAAAGTAAAGAGAGTCAAATAGCAACAGTCTTGGCAAAAGCCTTCAATAAGATATCCAAAGTTAATTTTCCATAAATTGGGTTGGATGCTTGGCTAACCTCTACTCAGACCTTTGAAGTCAAAAGCTAGAAACCTCTCTGTTTCATCCTGTGGAGCCTCAATGGGCAAAACTGTGGCCTCTGGTTTTGTTTTTGCTGTTTGGTTTATTCCCATTCAGTGGCAAGTGTAGCAGAGATTCAGGAAGATGGGAAACTTGTCTGGGACACTATTACTCTAGTCTCTAGAAGCCTCTAACACAGACCTAAACCCAAGCTGTTCATCTGGTGGCTTCTGTGACAACTCTGACACAGACATATGTTGAATTTTAGCCCGGTACTGTTAAAGGAAAAAAAAAAAAATTCAATGACACTGTCACAGACAGCTGGTTCGGCAGGCTTCATTCAGCACCACTGTGACAGGTATTGGGACCACAGCAATGGGATTTTAGAATAGGGGAGAGAGACGGACTCAACTCCAAATACAGCATGGGCAAGCAAAAGCTTACAGCCAAGGAGAAGAGTGGGGTTCAGTGGGTGAAAATTACTACAAGAAACACCAGTGGAGGGAGGAGTGAGGATGGTTCTAGCTAAGCCAATCTAGCAGGAATCTTGCAACAGATTATTCTCGCTGAAGATAAGCCAGGATGCCTGACAATCACCCAGGGGATGACTGGAGATGAGGAACTCAATCAGATATTGAGGGTGCTTAGATATATATCAGATCTCAAGGGTAAGAGGTTCTGGTTAAACTGACATAGCAGGGTTATTGCTAAAATTGGACTTTATAAGAAAATGTACTGATGGACCTAGGAGATGGTTCCAGAGCCTAAAGTTTGGTCAAGCAAAGAGTGTTTGTCAGCACCAAGGGTATAAATCACAAAAATGTGAACATTTGCCACCTACAACAAGAATAACTTGCATTTAAAGGTCAAGACTGTACTTCTTTAGTCATTATTTCTGATTTTTCTTTGTATATATCATTTCCTTAATATGCAATCATTTTAAATCAATGACATTCTACAACTAATTACAATATAAAATTGCTCAAGGAAGAACTCATCACAATGTCTAATTATTCTAATCATATTTGAAATAGGTTTTAACAGCTCACTTACCTGCTGCATTGTGCTTATGATATTCAATAATCTCAGGAATTGAACCAAAAGCATGTTTTTCTGCCAGATAATACTTCTTTGGAGATGTCATTGTTTCCTTTATATGGTAATGCCTGAAACCTGAGGAACCCTCGCTGTAACAAAAATCCAAATGTGTTAGAACTAAGTTGGAATAACATAACTTCACTTGTAAAATATTTTCTACCAGGGTCCCTACATATAGCCCCATCTAGTCTCCAACACAAATTTTATTTTTCCCCATGTTCTTCTTAGTTTTACCTTTCAAATTAGCAGATGAGATTTAAAGTGGTCACTGATAACATCATTGATCTCTTGCATGAGATTGTGGAAAAGAATTTCTACCAACTCTTTACTAATAAAGTCTTAAAATAGCAATTAGCTGGCTACTGCTTTTTGTCCCTGCTATTGATGTTACAAATGTTCAGAGGACCTCTAAAAGTGAATAAACTGAACTTATAAAACATGGACAACTTCTGTTTCAGATATCTTTCTATAACACAGATCTTGAGTCATCTGCTGAAAGTCCTTTTCAGAGAACTCTTGCTGGTGTTAAGATAAAGCTCAGGCTTCACATTTCCTCCTCAGGTTCCCCTCTCCTCCCTTGGCCTATCTCTCCCATTCTACAATCTAGTTACAATACGCTTTGCTCAGCTCACCAAGTGCTCCTTCACTTCGGGGTCCAGCAATTTCCTGTGTCAGAAACACTTGTTCCCCTCCCTCCAACCTCCACCTGCCTCACCCATCAGGTCTCAGACTGGATGTCAGTAGGCAGTATTAATGACTAACTCAGATGTGTCTGGGCTATGTACCCCCGTACCCTGCCACACATACACTCTGCCCAGCACTCACTCATCTATACCAGCACTGCCTATTTGCTTCTCTGAAAGAAGCTCCCACCAGGCGACTGGAGGGCTGGTTCTGTGTGTGTTTTGCTCAGTGTGGGAGCCTTAGCACCTAGCACAGTACAAAGTAATTATCTGTGGAATGCTGCTAAGATTTCTGTGTGTGTGCTCGGTCCCTCAGTGGTGTCTGACTCTTTGTGACCCCGTAGACTGTAGCCAGTCAGGTTCCTCTGTCCATGAAATTTTCCAGATAAGAACACTGGAGTGGGTTGTCATTTCCTACTCCAGGGGATCTTCCAGACTCAGAGATCAAACCCGAGTCTCTTGTATTGGCAGTTGTATTCTTTACTGGGCCACCTGGGAAGTCCCAAGGTTTCAATAGCCATTCTCAACAAATACATATATAGAAAATGAGGGAAATTACTAGATATGAATACAAAAATGTTATAGACTTTACGGCTTCCTGGTGGCTCAGACAGTAAAGAATCCGCCTGCAATGTGGGAGAGCTTGGTTTGATCCCTGGGTCAGGAAGATCCCCTGGAGGAGGGCACAGCAACCCACCCCAGTGTTCTTGCCTGGAGAATCCCCATGGACAGAGGACCTTGGTGAGCTACAGTCCATGGGGTCACAAAGAGTCGGACACAACTGAGTGACTAAGCACAGCACAGCACATAGACTTTGGAAATCAAGTTCAGATTTTTAAATTCTGAATTACAGCTTATTTTTCAGGAATCCATGCAAACTATGTAAGAACTGTATTTAAAGATTCTGAATTAAAAGAGAGAGATATTACTTACCCCCTAAACTTTGTATAAAGGGAGACTGTGTACATGCCTGGTTGACTGGAATCTCTTACCATAAAACCACCTTCTTTATCCTAAAATCCAAGTTAAGAAAAATTTTATTTCAATCCAATATCAATGCCATACAGAAGATCCAATAACCCCATCTTATGAGTTTATGATTATTATCCTCTTCCCAGAAAATCTGGTTGGAGAAGCACAATTTACCAACAGGTAAGTCATCCACGTGACCTTTCACTTCACGTTACTGGACCACGAGATTAGCTAAAGAAAGCACACTCATAATTCCCCATAGTTGCAACTCTTCACACACACACTAGTAGGAGACATTTCAACAGGATAATCTCTCAGGGCCTTTTCAGAACTGACAGACAAGGTTTTGCAATTCCTTTACTTCCTGGACATTTGGGGAAACAGTTACTGAAAAAGGTATTTCTTAACAACTGGGTTTCATTTCATACATTTTTCATATTTGCTAGAAGTCCTGAATCCTAGCTCAATATCATCTTTGTCCACATAGCATTTTTCCTGTAAATATCTCAGTGCTCTTCATAGAAACATTTTTAAAAGTCCTTAATTCTCCTAGAAATCTATGTTAAATATCACTCTTTACAAAAGGAGAGACGGAAGCACAAGCAAGTTAAGCAGAGAAAACCAAAAGGCTGAAACATACTGAATGGTCAAAAGATAAATCCTCATCAAGTTCTAAGCCAAAGAGCAAGAAACAGAAGCTAGGAACCTCAAACACCTCTCCACCAATAACGCCACAGTCAGTCTCCATCACTGAACCTGCTTGGGAAGTGTGCCTAGCAGATGAAAATAAAAGTTTTTCCTTATTCCTAGGAAAGACAATGGAATGAAATAAAGCCCCCAAAATAAATCCGATAAGAACAATTAGGGACAATGATCATAATAATTTATTGGTCAGTAAAACTTTTTTTCCCCTGAGTTACTTAACATTATTTGCTTACGCAAAATTTCCTGGAAATGATTTCACTCTATGAAGCTGTTCCTTTTCTTTGCTGGAAGATTTTCTAGTAAAACACATTTTGTTTGTTTGTTCGCTTATTTTCCTTTGTTTTTGGCTGCACTGTGTGGCACATGAGGTCTTGGTTTCCCAACCAGGGATCAACCAGGTGCCCACTGCAGTGGGGAAGCAGAGTCTTAACCGCTGGACCACCAAGGAAGGCCCTAGTAAAACACACACTTATTGAAAACTTACTCTTATGTTATATGTGGACCTACTCAGTCCTCCAAACAGTCTTTGGAGGTGGGTACTATTATCCCCTTACCTGTTTACAGGTGAGGAAATGAAGCACAGAAAGGTTGGAAATTTGCCCCAGGTCAAATGGATAGTAAACAGCAGGGCCAGGATTTAGACCCTAAGCCTTCTAGGTACCCACTGCCCTACAGCGGCCTTTCACTGTGGAGCCACCCACAGAATGGGAAGAGAGGTGACATGTCATATGAATCAAGCATCAGTCGAGTTCAGTTCAGGCACTCAGGTGTGTCTGACTCTTTGCAACTGCATAGACGGCAGCATGCCAGAATTCCCTGTCCATCACCAACTCCCAGAGCTTGCTCAAACTCATGTCAATAGAGTCAGAAATGCCATCCAACCATCCCATCCTCTGTTGTCCCTTTCTCCTCCTGACTTCGATCTTTCCCAGCATCAGGATCTTTTCCAATGAGTCAGTTCTTTGCATCAAGTGGCCAAAGTATTAGAGTTTCAGCTTCAGCATCAGTCCTTCCAATGAATATTCAGGACTGATTTCCTTTAGGATCTCCTTGCAAACCAAGGGACTCTCGAGTCTTCTCCAACACCACAGTTCAAAAGCATCAATTCTTCGGTGCTCAGCTTTCTTTAGAGTCCAACTCTCATAGCCATGCATGACTAATAAAAAACCATAGTTTTGACTAGACGGATCTTTGTCGGCAAAGTAATGTCTCTGCTTTTTAATATGCTATCTAGGTTGGTCATAGCTTTTCTTCCAAGGAGCCTTTTAATTTCATGCGTGCAGTCACCATCTGCAGTGATTTGGAGCCCAAGAAAATAAAGTCTGTCACTGTTTCCATTGTTTCTCCATCTATTTACCATGAAGTGATGGGACCAGATGCCATGATCTTAGTATTCTGAATGTGGGACTTTAAGCCAACTTCTTCCCTCTCCTCTTTCACTTTCATCAAAAGGCTCTTTAGTTCCTCTTTGCTATCTGCCATAAGGGTGGCATCATCTGCGTATATGAGGTTATTGATATTTCTCCCAGCAATCTTGATTTCAGCTTGTCCTTCAACCAGTCTGCATGATGTACTCTGCATATAAGTTAAACAAGCAAGGTGACAATATACAGCTTTGACATACTCCTTTCCCAATTTGGAACCAGTCTGTTGTTCCATGTCTGGTTCTAACTGTTGCTTTTTGACCTGCATACAGATTTCTCAAGAGGCAGGTAAAGTGGTCTGGTATTCCCATCTCTTAAAGAATGTTCCAGTTTTTTGTGATCCACACTGTCAAAGGCTTTGGCGTAGTCAATAAAGCAGAAGTAGGTGTTTTTTTGGAACTCTCTGCTTTTTCGATGATCCAATGGATGTTGGCAATTTGATCTCTGAATCAAGCATGATCACCTGCTATTGCTCTCTTCCAGTATGGGCTTTCCAGGTGGCACTGGTGGCAAAGAACCTGCCTGCCAATGCAGGAGATGTAAAAGACATGGGTTCAATCCCTGGGTCCGGAGGATCCCCTGGAGGAGGAAATGGCAACCCACTCCAGTGTTCTTGCCTGGAGAATCCCATGGACAGAGGAGCCTGGCAGGCTACAGTTCATAGGGTCACAAAGAGTCAGACACAACTGAAGCAACTTAGCATGCATGCATGTACTGCTCTCTCAACATAAACTACAAGAAATAAGCAATAAGCACCCAACCCAACCAAACCTCAACTAGGGATATTAAGCAGGAGATAAAATGAGAAAGCACAGGTTTAAAAGAACTATTACTAAATAGAATAACTAGGTCATAAATTCAGAGAACTGTAGAGGCCATCTTTTAATACAACATCTCTGCCTTACAGATGTAAAAAACAGACTAGAAAAGTCACAGCTAGACTTGGATGGGTCTCCTTATTCAGTCCACTTAGCTTCCTCTAGACTAGATTTCATCTTGCCACTGTAATTCTTTCTAAAGTGCAAGAATTTTAGCACATTTCTAACGGCAACTAAATACTGTGTTAACACTTAATTTATAAAAGATAGCATGTAAGACTGATGTTAAAACGGTTTTAAAACAACTTGAGGCAAAGAAGAAAAATACATATAAGTACTAACATTAAGGTAGCAAATGATAAATCAGTAAGAAACAGTGAAGAAAATGTTGGCCATGTATAGCTATTATCCACTGTTATAAATCTGTTGACAGGAGTTTGAGCAAACTCCTGGAGATAGTGAAGGACAGGGAAGCCTGGCCTGCTGCAGTCCATGGGGTAGCAAAAAGTCAGACACGACTGGGCGACTGAACAATAGTGAGTTTTTTCCCCCCTTGAAAAACACACACTGGAGTTCTGATCCCTGGTACTTCAGAATGTGACCTTCTGTGGAGATTTACAGAGGCAATCAAGAGAAAATGAGACCATGGGGCGGGGAGCCCTATTTCTATGTGGCTGGAGTCCTTATAAAGGGGAAATCTGGATGTAGAGCCAGATATACACAGAGGGAAGAACCACAGGGAGAAAGGGAGAGAGGCCTCATTCAGATCCCTCCCTCACAGCCCCCGAGAGGAGCCCCGCCTACTGACAGCTGGATTTCAGGTTTCTAACCTTCGGATCCGGATCCGTGAAACAACAAACTCCTGCTTGTGGTACTTTAGCACAGCACTCAGTGTGTGGTACTTTGTCTACAGTAGCCCCAGGAAACAAATATAGCAGCCTTCACTTTTAAATGACTTAAAAAAAAATTTTGTACTTACATCATGGTATTTTTTTAGGCTTTGGTCACAGAGGTAGGTGGAATTACTAATCAGGAATTCATTTCAATTGATTCTGTGCTGGAACCAAACCCACAAAACAAGTACAAACACTTACCTCACTTCTAAGGAGTTGCTCGGCTTTGCTCCTATTCATATTTCTGCAATACCATCTGAACAGAAAAAGATATGTTTAAGACCTGAGGTATTTTAATTGTTCTCTTTTTTTTTTTAGAATTAGCAAGGCAATACTGCTCACCATTGACAAACAATAAATAAGAACAAGATATCATGCATATTCTCTATAAAACAGAAAACCACGAGTAACATTTGGATGTACATACTTGTGGACTTTTTCTACCCATATGTTTATAAAGACCCATATGTATGCTAACATTCTCATTTTCATTATTAAAGTGAGATCAAACTATACTTGCTGTATCAGAACCTGGATTTTTTCACTTAACAGTGTATCACACACATCTTTGCAAAGCAATATAGTTCACATTCTGGATGTGCCATAATTTATTTAAGCTCTTCTTTATTAGTTAACATAAAAATCATTTCTAATTTTTCACTATTATAATAACAGCAAGAATGAATTTTACCCCACAGACTCAAATATGCAGGAAATGTCACTACAATATTGTCTTTAATTCAAATTAAATCTAACCCCAAGCCTCCATCCCACCAACAGGCAGTAGATTTCATCTCAACTCATCATGAAGACTCCCCTAGTGAACTTCACAAAGGTCCCAAGTGTTGAAAGAAACGGAGCAAAACAGAAGAGGAGGCCTCCTGGGTCTTCCAGACGTACTGCTTCTACCACAGTCCTAACCCCTGGTAGCCTCCTCAGGTAGCCTCCTCAGAATTCCTGTAGGAATTCTGCCACAGCCAAGCAGTGGCGCCTGCCCTCCCTGCTCTGTGCTAAGCCCCTGCATATCAGCGCCCCTTTTAACCCTTAGGAAATTTTTCCTAAGGAAAGATGGATACTGCCATCTCCCACTTCATACTCAGAAGTATACCCCTTTCCTTGCTTTCTGCAGCTCAATCTCTCCATGGGACTATGAGCAAGTTGGCCAAAGAAGATCAACTCAAATTGTCTGGTTTATTTATTTTTTTGGCCGTGTGACATGTGGAATCTTAATTCCCGACCAGGAATCCATGCCCACACCTCCCACCGCCCCCACACCCCTCCCCGTGTAGGAAGCATGGAACCTTAACCACTGAACTGCTAGATAAGTCCCTCAAATTGTCAGCTCTACACTTGAGTTTTTGTTCTCCGTTGTTTTGTTTTAGATGGCCTTTTGTGGGCAGAACCCTCCACCAGTCATATTTCCTGAGGGTTCCAATATTACAAAACTTAGCTTGGCCCCTCTAAACACATGAAATTTTTTATCACTGTTTCAGGCTTTTATAAGAGGATGAGCACCTGCTTTTGGCCCAGCAAACACCACGAGACTGGCCAATACAAAGGCCTTTCCTGACTGAGGAAGAGAAAAATACAAAGAAAAAAAATATAAGATCTTTTTTTGTCAAGATTCTTTTAAGCAGTTGTAGCAGCCAAACACAAATTCTAATCTCAATACAAGCCGGTAACTTATTTTATTTGGAGCCTGAAATGATTAACCAGGCCTCAGAATTGTGGGTATTAAGATCTCATTTCTGTGGACCCCACTTTATGAACTGGGACCACATTCAACAAAGCTATAGTTCTGATCAATTTCTGAAAGCAATTGAAAAATGAAATAAAGGAGGAGGGGACTTCCCCATCTGTCCACTGGTTGAGACTTCACCTCTCAATGCAGGAGGTGTGGGTTTGATCCTTGATTGGGGAGCTAAGATCCTACGTGCCTTGCAACCAAAAAAAAAAAAAAAAAAAGAAACATAAAACAGAAACAACATTGTTAACGAATTTACTAAAGACTTTTAAAATGGTTTACATTAAAAAAAAAAAAAAAGGAGAACAGATTGGATTCTGCCTGTCCCTAAAGCTTTCTCATTGATAGAGAAAATATCTATCTTCTTAAAAACAGTCTTAAGAACAGTAACTGGAGCTCTCATTATGCATTATAAACCAGCAGGATCTGAAAGACTGAAAAATATTCTCTTAACTAATTGGAGAAGGCAATGGCCACCTACTCCAGTACTCTTGTCTGGCAAATCCCATGGATGGAGGAGCCTGGTGGGCTCCAGTCCATGGGGTCACTAAGAGTCGGACACAATTGAGCGACTTCACTTTTACTTTTCACTTTCATGCATTGGAGAAGGAAATGGCAACCCACTCCAGTGTTCTTGCCTGGAGAATCCCAGGGATAGGCGAGCCTGGTGTGCTGCCATCTGGGGTCGCACAGAGTCGGGACACAACTGAAGCGACTTCGCAGCAGCAGCAGCAGCAACTAATGAGAAGATCCAAGCCCATATTCTCACAGCAAGAGTAAACAATGGAGGTTTAGTCTCACATTCACATGCAAGTAGTCAGTAAAACTAGACTGTGGCTTTCAAGAGAAATTAGATGTAAGAAACTCAGAGGGAAAAAAAAGAGGTCCTTTCCTCACTTAGTATATTCAAGCTCCTAGGAAGGGATAAAGAAAATAAGGAAAGAAAAGGAATTCACAGCACAAATCCTGTTCTAAGCAGTCATTTTTATGGCATTTGCAGGTTCTCCAGAAAGGATGCTCTCTTTCCCTAGAATAGAAACTCTAAATAGACACTGAAGTGTATGTTGAAGGAAGGAAAACAGGAAGCAGTGATGAGCAAATCAAAAGATGAATCAACTTGTGGCTCTTGGTGAGTATTTCCTAACGGTTCTTTGTGGCTTCTTTGTCTCTTCTATGATAGCTGTCACCGGGCAAGGAGGGAGAGACAAGAGGGAAAGGATAGAGGGAAAGGATGCTGAACGCATCCTATGGGAAAGAACGATGCACAGGGTGGGAATGTGAGGAAGCACACATGGTGAGGAGGAGAGCTACAGCTCTAGGAAGCCAGCACGCACATCTCTCACAAGACTGGTACACAAATACTTACGGGAGGTCAGTTAGTTCCCCTTGGTCAAGGTACAATATATCTCTAGAAACAACATCCAGGATTTGTAAGTAATTTGTCATTCCCTTCTTGGATATCAAAACCCTAATGGGAATGAGGGTTTCAGATTGGCTAGTCACTTCAAACACTTAAAGGGACAGGACTTCATGGTGGTGTCTGAATAGAGGGGAAAAGTAGATTTAGGGATACTGAGTCCTTTCTGGAAAGGAAGGATCCTAGTCAAGCTTCTTGGGGAGGGTGGGCTGGGTAAATTATAAAAAGGAGGCAACAGGTATAAATTAACAACAAAAAAAAATGAAAACAACCAATCAATGAGCTATAAATCTTAACCAGTTTTCAATTTGGGTCTTGCCTTCTGGATCACCCTTGAAGTCTTGCCCTGGACTATTCCCGCCTAAGGGCCCTTGCATTTCTGTCACCTTCTTCCTTTAATGTGCTTCCATCAGGAACATATTCCTGACAACCACAGGGAGTCCAGTTTCTTTCCTGCAGCACTTCTGCTGGTTCTGTCTTCCCCCAACTGGGACCTGATGTAGAGGTGAGAACCAGGGTGCTGACACCCCAGGAGCTGTAGGTTGGCAGTCCTGAGCCCAGCACAGGGGACAACCATTGTCTAGGACTCCTCCTGCCCCCAAACAAACAGCAGAGGGGCTCTTGATTCAGTTCAGTTCAGTTCAATTCAGTTCAGTCGCTCAGTCGTGTCTGACTCTTCGTGACCCCATGGACCACAGCACGCCAGGCCTCCCTGTCCATCACCAACTCCCAGAGTTTATTCAACTCGTGTCTATTGAGTCGGTGATGCCATTCAACCATCTCATCCTCTGTCATCCCCTTCTCTTCCTGCCTTCAATCTTTTCCAGCATCAGGGTCTTTTCCAATGAGTCAGTTTTTCACATCAGATGGCCAAAGCATTGGACTTTCAGCATCAACATCAGTCCTTCCAATGAACACTCAGGACTGATCTCCTTTAGGGTGGACTGGTTGGATCTTCTTGCAGTCCAAGGGACTCTCAAGAGTCTTCTCCAACACCACAGTTCAAACACATCAATGCTTCGGCGCTCAGCTTTCTTTAGAGTCCCACTCTCACATCCATACATGATTAATGCAAAAACCATAGCCTTGACTAGACAGACCTTTGTTGGCAAAGTAACGTCTCTGCTTTTTAATGTGCTGTCTAGGTTGGTCATAACTTTCCTTCCAAGGAGCAAGCATCTTTTAATTTCATGGCTGCAGTCACCATCTGCAGTGATTTTGGAGCCCCCCAAAATAAAATCTGTCACTGTTTCCACTGTTTCCGCATCTATTTCCCATGAAGTGATGGGAACAGATGCCATGATCTTAGTTTTCTGAATGTTGAGCTTTAAGTCAACTTTTTCACTCTCCTCTTTCACTGTCATCAAGAGCCTCTTTAGTTCTTCTTCACTTTCTGCCATAAGGGTGGTGTCATCTGCATATCTGAGGTTATTGATATTTCTCCTGGCAATCTTGATTTCAGTTTGTGCTTCATCCAGCCCAGCATTTCTCAGTAGTATGAGCTGAAAGAGGGCATCAGAGGGCAGACAGCCTAAAACCACAATCACAGAAACTAGCCAATCTAGTCACATGGACCACAGCTTTGTCTAACTCAGTGAAACTAAGCCATGCCGTGTAGGGCCACCCAAGACAGATGGGTCTTGGTGGAGAGTTCTGACAAAATGTGGTCCACTGGAGAAGGGAATGGCAAACCACTTCAGTATTCTTGCCTTGAGAATCCCATGAACAGTACGAAAGGCAAATAGATAGGACACTAAAAGATGAACTCCCCAGGTTGGTAGGTGCCTAGTATGCTACTGGAGATCAGTGGAGAAATAACTCCAGAAAGAAAGAAGAGACAGAGTCAAACCAAAAACAACACCCAGTTGTGGATGTGACTGGTGATGGAAGCAAGGTCGGATGCTGTATAGAACAATATTGCATAGGAACCTGGAATGTTAGGTCCATGAATCAAGGCAAATTGGAAGTGGTCAAATAGGAGATGGCAAGAGTGAACATTGACATTCTAGGAATCAGTGAACTAAAATGGACTGGAATGGGTGAATTTAACTCAGATGACTATTATATCTACTACTGTGGGCAAGAATCCCTTAGAAGAAATGGAGTAGCCATCATAGTCAGTGAAAGAGTCTGAAATGCAGTACTTGGAGGCAATCTCAAAGACGACAGAATGCTCTCTGTTTGTTTCCAAGGTAAACCAATCAATATCACAGTAATTCAAGTCTATGCCCTGACCAGTAATGCTGAAGAAGCTCAAGTTGAACAGTTCTATGAAGACCTGTAAGACCTTTTAGAACTAACACCCAAAAAAGATGTCCTTTTCATTATAGGAGACTGGAACTCAAAAGTAGGAAGTCAAGAAACACCTGGAGTAATAGGCAAATTTGGCCTTGGAGTACAGAATGAAGCAGGATAAAGGCTAATAGAGTTTTGCCAAGAGAACGCACTAGTCATAGCAAACACCCTCTTCCAACCAACCTCACCAAACAACACAAGAGAAGACTCTACACATGGACATCACCAGATGGCCAACACCAAAATCAGACTGATTATATTCTTTGCAGACAAAGATGGAGAAGCTCTATACAGTTAGCAAAAATAAGACCAGGAGCTGACTGTGGCTCATATCATGAACTCCTTATTGCTCTTGATTCAGCAGCTGGCAAAAGGTTTTTTAATCTTGGAGACATTTAAGATGTATTACAAGATGGGCTTTAGCAAAATCCAACACCAACTGTGGCATGGAAAGACAGCAGGAGTCAGCACTGAGAACAGGTTTTTCCTCTCTCATGCAGCCAGAACTGGCACCCTGCCACATGGTATCCCCAACCTTGGGCAGAAGCCAGCTGAGGAGGCTCCCACAACAAGTACCCTTAATCATGCAGAGGTGGAGTCAGGCACCCAAAAAAATGCATGGCAACGCATCATAAACTTCCTAAAACACTTATGTGTAATCCCGTGAGTCACAGAGGATAGTCTTACATTCAGATAAGGATTATCTGGTTTCCAAGCACTTCCCTCCTCAAATTATCAGTCACTTCTCTACCAGATCCCTTTAAAATCAGGTCCAAGTTTCTACTTTTAGCATCTTCCCTAAATTCTAAAGATATGCTCTATTTTCCTAAAACTTATTTCAGAGCAAAAACACTATTTCAGTCACATGTTTTTTATACCCTCATCTACTTCTAAAACACCTTTGAAGGGGTCACACCACTGGGAGCTATGACTTTAGAATCCGTCAATCCTTTTCTAGACTTTTAAGGTACACTCATGTTACAGGAAGTGACATGGACAGAGGAAACAGCTTTGTGTTGGAGGTGGTGGTGATGGTGTTGTTTTTAAAGAAGTGAATGAAGCATCAAAACACCACCTCAGAGTGACCACAACAGTATTTGGTATATTTGAGCCTCTCACTAAAACCTGGCCACACACTGCTAGTGGGCGTATGAACAGCAGCCCACTTGCTTTCTCTGAAAAGTAATTTGACAGCATGCTTTAGAAGTCTTAAGAAGTTCAAAACTAGCCTTTAGCCCAGTACGTAGGTTTTTAAAGATCTAGTTTAAAACAATAAGCAGAAAGAGGTATCCCAGTATTTTCACATAGCAAAGATGCCAAAACATTCATGCCACACAAATAAGAAAATGATTTTATAAACTACTGCACATCCATGTGGCTATATGCCTGCTTGTACTCCTTAAGATCTCACACAGTGCATGATATATGCTAAGGTCTCAGTAAATATTTGAAGAATGAAATATAGTACAATTATGAAAATGTATTTGAAGAACATTTAACGGTATGAGGAAATAATATACTGTTAAGTGAATTAAACAGGATATAAAATAGTATATACAGCATGATTCTGTTTTTTTTAAAACAGTAAAAAGATTGAAAGAAGATATACAAATGTTGACAGCGTTCAGATCTAGTTGATTTATAATTTTTCCTTATTAACATTTTTCATATTTTCAAACAATTTTAAAACAATAATCACATATTATTATAGTTAGAAAAAATAAACAATCAAATGCTTTTTTAAAGGCAACTCTAGAAAACTGTATTTTCATTTCTTAAATGAATGAGCAATGAGCTGTATTTCAAAGCCAGTTAAGCTGTGATTTGTTTAAAATCAATTTAATTATATTCACTTCTGTAACTTGAGTCACACATAGTATGTTCAGGTGAAGTGTATAACAGAAACTAATTCTTACAGCATCATTTACCATCTTAGACAACTGAGTTAAAAATAAGTTGGCATCACCTTATAAAGACGGTTAAAGATGACCATTAGTCTCCCAGATGCCTCACATAATTAGGAAAAGAAAAACAATGTCTGGTTCTCCACATTCACAAAATAATCTTTTACTTACTCATATTGATCTAAGTTGTTTGATTTCTTTCCTGTCACATAATTACTTGGGATATATCCTTCACTCCTAGAAATGAGAAAAATACTTTAGATAAACTGAAATTATTTTACTGACAGAGTATTAAGAGGAAAATTACTGCCCTTCTGTAATAATTAAAGTATAATATTGCCTAAAGCTTGTAAGAAAGATTGGCTGACCCTCAATAAGTCAATATATCTGCAGTATTTGATGCTTTACAAAGGACTTCCTCATTGGATCCTTACAAAAATTCTAAGGTAGGTAGACATTCTTGTACCCACTTTTTGGTGGGGGAAACCAAAGCTTAGGAAGACTGAGACTTTCTCAAGGGCTCAGAACTAGTCAGTAACAGGGTCAGAATGTGAATTCTGAACTTGTGACTCAGTTCAGAGCCCTTCCTAACGTTCTATGGTGCTTCTCTTGAATTCACACTTTTGGGAGATGTTTTACAGAAACCACCACTTCAGGAAAGTGGCAGTGTTGGATGAAAACCACTGCCACTGCAACACCGTGACAGTCTGTGCAGCGCACGCTTTCACAGAGAGTAATCCCTAACATCTACATCAGCATCATCTGGTCACTCGGTAAATGACAAATTCCTGTCCTACTCAAGAGACATGAACTGAGGAGGCCTGTGCGGGGCCAGGGAACCTTGCATTTTTACCCTAGATGACTCCTGTGCACATTAAAGTTTAAGGAGCAATCAGAGTAGGTAGAATCTTGGCTGGAGCCAAGAATTGCAGCAGAAAAAGAGATATATGTATAAAATTTCTGAGTAAAAATGCTATAATTCTGAATTTGAACTGTTAGTAACAATTCATAATATATGCACACATAAGAGTGTATATATGTGGCTCTGTGCACTGAGAAAGGCCTAGAAGCAAGGACAATCCAGCAGCAACAGAATCCTAGTACCCCACCTGTTGTCTTTAAATATTATTTCGTATGAAAAGGAGCCAGAACTCTATGGGGAAATGGCAAAGTGCAGGTTTGACTAGGAAAAACACAAGAATGAAACTGAGCTCTTTTATTTTATTCAGAAAGCAAGGAAGCTGAGAAAGAAAAGCTAAAAGGACCCCTAACAAAAATAGCTACCATTGACGCATGATGGGACAATCCAAGCAAAAAAGAATAACGACTGCAATAGGAAAAAACCAAATATGAAACTATCCATGCTTCTCCTTCTGTTTAGTTGGTCAGTCATGTCTGACTCTTTCTAACCGCATGGACTGTAGCCCACCAGGCTCCTCTATCCATGGGATTTCCCAGGCAAGAATACTTGGAAATGGATTGCCATTTCCTTCTCCAGGGGATCTTCCTGACCCAGGGAGTGAACCCACATCTCCTGCATTGATTGGCAGGTGGGTTCTTTACCACTGAGCCACCTGGGAAGCCCAAAAGTATCCATAATAACACTTTTAAAAGTATTGGTTACCACTGTTATCAGCAGAGAAAGCTTGGTCATCAGAATTAGAAAAATCACCATTTTGCTATCCTTAGTGAAATAATCGATCTAAGCAATAATCATCAATGGATGCTAAAATCATTAAGTGAAACATTGACGAAGAATTTTATGATGGAGGAATAAAGTTGACAAACATACCTCAGGTATGTTTACCTGCGTAACCTTGGCATCATAAGAGGTGGAACCACCAGATATATGGGACATAGATACATATTAAACAACACCATGTGGAAGAAAATAGCTTAATCTAGATTGTGGCTCACTATAGAGAAAAAGATCTGGTTTCATCGATAAATCAAAAATGGGGGAAGAAAAGGACAGGGACTGTTGTAGAATAAAAGAGAGACATGAGACATATCAGCCAAAATGCATTGTGTGGACCTTGTTTTAATCTTGAGTAAACTGTAAAATTACAGATTAGAGCTAATCAAGGGAAACCAGAATTACAGAGTTGGTACTATCCTTAAACCTGGGCCAGAAGGGCCCCTGTTCTGACCTCACACTTTCGAGAGAATGCTAAAATCCACCATTCCTCAGCTGGACCATCATCTGAAACTATGGCCTCAGAATTCACTGCCTATTGCCAAGTCCTACATGGGCCTTTCCAAGGGGTTTCATTCTCTGAAAACCAAACGATGCTGCTTGCATGCACTCCTCCAGCCCAGGTCCAGGCAGTGACCAAGCTGGGAGGTAGCTTTTGCCAACCAAATGGACAGAATTTGGATGTATAGCTGGGAGATGCACATGGTGCATGTGAGACGGAACCAGGGACAGAACGGAAGGGAGAAGGGCGAACCCTGGGGAGATGGCCAGCCCTCTGTGCACTGTCACATTCTGGCACGGAACTCCAAGCCAAACTTTGCTTTCCTTGTCATTTTGAAGGTATGTTTGTCAAGTTGGAGGATAAATTATATCTTATTCACCAGTTTGTCAGCTTGACTTATAAATATTTAAATATTTGATATCTGGGCTTTTATTTGTACTCTTCTTCTAGGGAAAATTATTATTCTATTACAATGTTGGGGTTCCCTGGTGGCTCAGACGGTAAAGAAACTGCCTGCAATCAGGAGACCCAGGTACAATCTCTGGGTGGGGAAGATCCCTTAGAGAAGACAATGGCTACCCACTCCAGTATTCTTGCCTGGAGAATTCTATGGACAGAAGAGCCTGGTGGGCACAGAAAGTCAGACATGGCTGAGCAACTAACACACACACACATGATAATGACACAGCAGTTGTTTAAAAAAATCTTTCGCAATTAAACTTGGGGGTGAAATTTCACAATGATTTGAATCTACTTTTAAATACTCAAAAAAAAAAAAAGGAACAGTTGGGAAGATTTTTTTTTTTAATGGGAAGATTTTTTTTTTTAATGGGAAGATTTTAAAATTATGACTGACCAATTTCTGAAGTCAAGTGACAAGAGGCTCCATTAAACTATTACATATCT
Source organism: Capra hircus (assembly GCF_001704415.2). Taxonomy (NCBI): domain Eukaryota; kingdom Metazoa; phylum Chordata; class Mammalia; order Artiodactyla; family Bovidae; genus Capra; species Capra hircus. Next base: position 67,404,670 of record NC_030813.1, read on the forward strand.
TTTGGATATGTCTATAATAAAAAAAAAATCTTGTTTGGCAAAAAAAAAAAGCAATGATGACCTTCCTGTAAACATAGATGAACAGGTTTCCATAAAGGTACTAATGCACAGCACTCAGGAGATGTACTACTACTAAGAAGTGAGCAGCAGACACGGGCCCTGCCCAATCCAGAAGCAGGAGGTAAGAAAGTGGATTTGCATGAAGGGACCAGTCCATTCTGAAGGAGATCAGCCCTGGGATTTCTTTGGAAGGAATGATGCTAAAGCTGAAGCTCCAGTATTTTGGCCACCTCATGCGAAGAGTTGACTCATTGGAAAAGACTCTGATGCTGGGAGGGATTGGGGGCAGGAGGAGAAGGAGACGACAGAGGATGAGAAGGCTGGATGGCATCACTGACTCGATGGATGTGAGTCTGAGTGAACTCCGGGAGTTGGTGATGGACAGGGAGGCCTGGCGTGCTGCGATTCATGGGGTCGCAAAGAGTCGGACACGACTGAGCAACTGAACTGAACTGAACTGAACGCTCTAATCAGGACAAAAAGTCCTCCTCTTCTTATTCACAGGAACTCAGAATAAAAACAGAGTTATACTACAGAGGTAAGCACAGGATACAGAGCATTCCTAATGAAGCTTAAGATACACACTACCCCCCCGCAATGTTTATCATATTTACCCACTATTTACCAATAATAAGGTTGAAAGGATTATTCTCTTTAAATCCTATTCAGTATAAATAATGTTTGTTTTTAAACTTCTTGAATGTATGTATTTTAGACATAGACACATACACACATACATATAGACAGACACACTCACATTCTTTCTTTCTACAACCAATCTAAGATTACTTATTTACTTTGAGGGGGAGGGGGACGGGAAGAGACCTAAAATGTCATTTCCCCCAAGATCAAAACAATCAAATTCAAACATACAATGGATGAGAAATAGACCAGTGTAATGGATTCTAATTTCTGGAAAGAAGTGGTTGATCCATTTACACTTACTGAGTCACTAAGAATACACTGTGCTACTAAAAGGTAATAATGTATATTTTCATTTATGGCTGCTGAACTGGTCTTACTACATAACAGTTACAGATTATCATCTTCTCACTCAGTATTTAACTCCCAGCCACCCACTGTGTATCGTCCACAGGGAGGGAATACCTACCCGTATTTATCTCTTGCTTTCCACCAATGAACATCATTCTTTTCCAATATGATATACTCCTGGCCTCTCTCTAGTCTGAGATCATGTGCTTCCGTCGCTTGGAAATCATACATGGCTACAACTATTTCTTCACCATTTTCTTCTTCAGGCGGAATCGGTGGCGGCGGCCTTCGCTAAGAAATGGAAATGTGAAAGTTTAGTCTTCCATGTGAAACTGGGTGTGAAGTAAAACACTAAGCCACTGCATACTGCCACAGAATAAACTCTCCCTAAAATAAGCTGCGGACTCTCTGCACATGAGTTTGAGGATATTGATGCTACTGGGCCTCTCATGGGTTTCAGAATACAGGACAAGAGCAAAAACTGTCTTTAAATATCAAAAGGATTCTTCTGGGTGTCAGGATTAACTTACCAGGGAGCAGCAAGGGTAGAATGTGAGTAGAAATGACGACTAGAAGCAGATCCACCATTTAATGGCCTACAATGGGAAAAAGACCTACTTTCGTCAGGTCTCCCACTTGAAGGAATCTATTTCTTCATGCCTACTATGTGCAAGGTACACTCTAAGTACATAGCTGGCATATTTCTTCTCATTTGTTCTTTTTTTTTTTTTAATTTAAATTGAAATATATAGTTGGGCTTCCCTGGTAGTTCAGCTGGTAAAGAATTTGCCTGCAATGCAGCAGACCTCAGTTTGACTCCTGGGTCAGGAAGTTCCCCTGGAGAAGGGATAGGCTACCCACCCCAGTATTCTTGCCTGGTGAATCCCCATGGACAGAGAAGCCTGGTGGGCTACAGTCGGTGGGGTTGCAAAGAGCTGGACATGACTAAGCGACTAAGCACAGCATAGCACATAGTTAGCTTACAATGCTGCATTAGTTTCTGGTATACAGCGAAGTGATTCAGTATATACTCTTTTTCATATTGTTTTCATTATGGTTTATTATAGGATACTGAATACAGCTCCCTATGCTATAGAGTAGGACCTTGCTGTTTATCTACTTTATATATAATAGTTCCTATCTGCTAATCTCAAACTCCTAATTTAACCCCATACCCTGCCTTTCCCCTTGGGTAACCCTAAGCTTCCTTCCTCTGTGAGTCTGTTTCTGTTTTGCAAATAAGTTCATTTGCATCCTCATTTATTCTTAGTACTAATTCCATAAGCATATATAATTTCCATTTTATAACTAAGGAAACAATGGTTTAAAGTCACCCACATCAGATTCGTGCTGGATCAGGTCCCTCCCAAGTCCAAAATATATGTGTTTTCTACCATACTCCACTATTCATAGGTATATCATTAAATCATTAGAGTCATTCCTTTGTCATAATACTGTGGTCTCAAGACTGAAATATTCCTCTAAAGTCCCACATTGCTTGAATAATATTCAAAGCCAAAATATAGGCAGAATGCCAGATGATAATAGGGCCCCCAGTGATGATTTCTGATACACTTAAATAAATATTATTTGACACCAAAAAAAATCAAGTTAAGCCATAATCTATCCATTTCTGAGGAGAAGACAATGGCACCCCACTCCAGTACTCTTGCCTGGAAAATCCCATGGATGGAGGAGCCTGGTGGGCTGCAGTCCATAGGGTTGCTAAGGGTTGGACACAACTGAGTGACTTTACTTTCACTTTTCACTTTCATGCATTGGAGAAGGAAATGGCAACCCACTCCAGTGTTCTTGCCTGGAGAATCCCAGGGATGAGGGAGCCTTGTGGGCTGCTGTCTATGGGGTCACATAGAGTCGGACACGACTGAGGTGACTTAGCAGTAGCATCCATTTCTGATATGATCCATGCAGGAGGCAACATCACAGGACTGAACAAAAACACATTTGGTAAACACATGCTTAAAAAAGTTAGGGGCTTCCCTGGTGGCTCAGACAGTAAAAAAGCTATCTGCAATGTGGGTTCGATCCCTGGGTCAGAAAGATCCCCTGGGGAAGGGCATAGCTACTGACTCCACTGGTCTTGCCTGGAAAATCCCACGGATAGTGGAGCCTAGCAGGCTACAGTCCATGGGTCGCAAAAAGTTACACATGAATGAGTGACTATCTCTTTCATCACTTCCAAAAGTTAAAGACCACCTACTTTCTTTATTTCTGGTGCTGGTGTTGGAGGTAGTGCTTTTCTTATACCTAAAAATACAACAACAAGATGGGTTAAAATGCCATCTAACAATGATCAACAGTTTTAAGGAAAAGTAAACATAACAAGAAGTCCACTCTGACTCTCTCACTCTGGTGCATGTTGCTTGCAACACTATTTTAGAACAGATATCTTGAACGGACTGTAAATGCCATAGGGATTGAGGTCATGTGTTATTCATTGTAAGCAAATGGGATTACATCAGAACCAAAAATCTTCTGCTCAGCAAAGGAAAACCATCAATAAAATGAAAAGGCAACCAACAGAAGGGGAGAAAATATTTGCAACCCACATATCTGAGAAGGGGTTAGTATCCAAAATATTCAAGGAACTCATACAACTCAATAGTGAAATAATAACTCAGTTAAAAGTGGACAAAGGACCTAAAGAGATTTTTTTTTTAAAGAAGACATACAAACAGAGGTACCTTAAAAGGTGCTCAGCATAACTAATCATTAGGAAAATGCAAATTAAAACCAGGAATAAGATACCAATTCATATGTACTAGGATAGCAATTATAAAACCCACATGTGAAAGTGGGCACCCTTGTCTTCCCGACTTTAGGGGAAATGCTTTCAATTATTCATCATTGAGGATAATGTTTGCTGTGGGTTTGTCATATAGCTTTTATTATGTTGAGGTATGTTCCTTCTATTCCTGCTTTCTGGAGAGTTTTTATCATAAATGGATGTTGAATTTTGTCAAAGGCTTTCTCTGTATCTATTGAGATAATTATATGGCATTTATTTTTCAATTTCTTAATGTGGTGTATTGCATTGATTGATTTGCGGATATTGAAGAATCCTTGCATCCCTGGGATAAAGCTCACTTGGTCATGATGTATGATCTTTTTAATGTGTTGTTGGATTCTGATTGCTAGAATTTTGTTAAGGATTTTTGCATCTATGTTCATCAGTGATATTGGCCTGTTGTTTTCTTTTTTTGTGGCATCTTTGTCAGGTTTTGGTATTAGGGTGATGGTGGCCTCATAGAATGAGTTTGGAAGTTTACCTTCCTCTGCAATTTTCTGGAAGAGTTTGAGTAGGATAGGTGTTAGCTCTTCTCTAAATTTTTGGTAGAATTCAGTTGTGAAGCCATCTGGACCTGGGCTTTTGTTTGCTGGAAGATTTCTGATTACTGTTTCAATTTCCATGCTTGTGATGGGTCTGTTAAGCTTTTCTATTTCTTCCTGGTTCAGTTTTGGAAGGTTGTACTTTTCTAAGAATTTGTCCATTTCTTCCAAGTTGTCCATTTTATTGGCATATAATTGCTGATAGTAGTCTCTTATGATCCTTTGTACTTCTGTGTTATCTGTTGCGATCTCTCCACTTTAATTTCTAATTTTACTGACTGGATTTTTCTCCCTTTGTTTCTTGATGAGTCTGGCTAATGGTTTGTCAATTTTATTTATCCTCTCAAAGAACCAGCTTTTGGCTTTGGTCTCTTTTGTTTCTTTTGCATTTATTTCTGCCCTAATTTTTAAGATTTCTTTCCTTCTACTAACCCTGGAGCTCTTCATTTCTTCCTTTTCTAGTTGCTTTGGTGTAAAGTTAGGTTATTTATTTGACTTTTTTCTTGTTTCTTGAGGTATGCCTGTATTGCTATGAACTTTCCCCTTAGCACTGCTTTTACAGTGTCCCACTGGTTTTCTGTTGTGTTTTCATTTTCATTCATTTCTATGCATATTTTGATTTCTTTTTTGATTTCTTCTGTGATTGTTGGTTATTCAGCAGCGTGTTGATCAGCCTCCATATATTGGAATTTTTAATAGTTTTTCTCCTGTAATTGATGTCTAATCTTACTGCATTGTGGTCAGAAAAGATGCTTGGAATGATGTCAATTTTTTTCAATTTACCAAGGCTAGATTTATGGCCCAGGATGTGATCTATCTTGGAGAAGGTTCCATGTGCACTTGAGAAAAAGGTGAAGTTCATTGTTTGGGGGTGAAATGTCCTATAGATATCAATTAGGTCTAACTGGTCTATTGTATTATTTAAAGTTTGTGTTTCCTTGTTAATTTTCTGTTTAGTTGATCTATCCACAGGTGTGAGTGGAATATTAAAGTCTCCCACTATTATTGTGTTATTGTTAATTTCCCCTTTCATACTTGATAGCATTTGTCTTACATATTGCAATGCTCCTAGGTTGGGCGCATATATATTTATAATTGTTATATCTTCTCCTTGGATTGATCCATTTCCTCTAAAGTCAGGAACAAGACAAGGGTGCCCACATTTACCACTACTATTCAATATAGTTTTGGAAGTTTTGGCCACAACAATCAGAGCAGAAAAAGAAATAAAAGGAATCCAAATTGGAAAAGAAGAAGTAAAACTCTTACTGTTTGCAGATGATATGATCCTCTACATAGAAAACCCTAAAGATTCCACCAGAAAATTACTAGAGATAATCAATGAATATAGTAAAGTGGCAGGATATAAAATCAACACACAGAAATCCCTTGCATTCCTATACACTAATAATGAGAAAATAGAGAAATTAAGGAAACAATTCCATTCACCATAGCAATGAAAAGAATAAAATACTTAGGAATATATCTACCTAAAGAAACTAAGGACCTATATATAGAAAACTATAAAACACTGGTGAAAGAAATCAAAGAGGACACTACAGATGGAGAAATATACCATGTTCATGGATTGGAAGAATCAATATAGTGAAAATGAGTGTACTACACAAAGCAATCTATAGATTCAATGCAATCCCTATCAAGCTACCAATAGTATTTTTCACAGAGCTAGAACAAATAATTTCACAATTTGTATGGAAATACAAAAAACCTCGAATAGCCAAAGCAATCTTGAGAAAGAAGAATGGAACTGGAGGAATCAATCTGCCTGACTTCAGGCTCTACCACAAAGCCACAGTCATCAAGACAGTATGGTACTAACACAAAGACAGAAATATAGCAATGGAACAAAATAGAAAGCCCAGAGATAAATCCACGCACCTATGGACACCTTATCTTTGACAAAGGAGGCAAGAATATACAATGGCAAAAAGATAATCTCTTTAACAAGTGGTGCTGGGAAAACTGGTCAACCACTTGTAAAAGAATGAAACTAGAACACTTTCTAACACCATACACAAAAATAAACTCAAAATGGATTAAAGATCTAAAAGTTAAGACCAGAAACTATAAAACTCCTAGAGGAGAACATAGGCAAAACACTCTCCAACATAAATCACAGCAGGATCCTCTATGACCCACCTCCCAGAATATTGGAAATAAAAGCAAAAATAAACAAATGGAACCTAATTAAGATTAAAAGCTTCTGCACAACAAAGGAAACTATAAGCAAGGTGAAAAGACAGCCTTCAGAATGGGAGAAAATAATAGCAAATGAAGCAACTGACAAAGAATTAATCTCAAAAATATACAAGCAACTTATGCAGCTCAATTCCAGAAAAATAAACGACCCAATCAAAAAATGGGCCAAAGACCTAAACAGACATTTCTCCAAAGAAGATATACAGATGGCTAACAAACACATGAAAAGATGCTCAACATCACTCATTATCAGAAAAATGCAAATCAAAACCACAATGAGGTACCATTTCACTCCAGTCAGAATGGCTGTGATCCAAAAGTCTACAAGCAATAAATGCTGGAGAGGGTGTGGAGAAAAGGGAACCCTCTTAAACTGCTGATGGGAGTGCAAACTACTACAGCCACTATGGAGAACAGTGTGGAGATTCTTTTAAAAACTGGAAATAGAACTGCCATACGACCCAGCAATCCTACTGCTGGGCATACACACCAAGGGAACCAGAATTGAAAGAGACAAGTGTACCCCAATGTTCATTGCAGCATTGTTTATAATAGCCAGGACATGGAAGCAACCTAGATGTCCATCAGTAGACAAATGGATAAGAAAGCTGTGGTACATATACACAATGGAGTATTACTCAGCCATTAAAAGAATATATTTGAATCAGTTCTAATGGGGTGGATGAAACTAGAGCCTATTATACAGAGTGAAGTAAGCCAGACAGAAAAACACTAATACAGTATACTAAGGCATATATATGGAATTTAGAAAGATGGTAACGATAACCCTGTATGAGAGAGAGCAAAAGAGACACAGATGTATAGAACAGTCTTTTGGACTCTGTGGTAGAGGGCGAGGGTAGGATGATTTGGGAGAATGGCATTGAAACATGTATAATATTATATGTGAAATGAATCACCAGTCCAAGTTCAATGCATGATACAGGGTGCTTGGGGCTGGTACACTGGGATGACCCAGAGGGATGGTATGGGGAGGAAGGGGGGAAGGGGGTTCAGGATGGGGAACACATGTACACCCGTGGTGGATTCATGTTGATGTATGGCAAAACCAATACAATATTGTAAAGTAATTAGCCTCCAATTAAAATAAATAAATTTATATTAAAAAATTTTTAAAAACAAAAACAAACCAAAAAAAACACCCCACATGTGATATCAAATGCTGATACAGATGCAGGGAAAAGAGAACTCTTGTACACTGCTAGTGAGAATGTAAATGATGTAGCCACTGTGGAAAACAACATAGAAGTTCCTCAAAAAACTTAAAAATAGAACTACCAGATGATCCACCAATCCCACTTCTGGGTATATACACAAATGAAAGGAACTCAATACCTCGAGGAGACAAGCTGTACTCCCATGGTCACGGCAGCATATTTTACAATAGCCAGGAAGAGAAACAACCTGAGCATTCACCAACAGAGGACAGGATACAGAAAATGCAATGTGTGTGTATATATGTACATATATACACGATGGAATATTCAGCCTTAGAAAAAGAAGGAAATCCTTTCATTTGTGACAACACGGATGAAGCTGGGGGGCATAATGCTAAGTGAAGTAAGCCAGACAGAAAAGGACAAATAGCACATGCTGTAATTTATATGGGGAATCTTAAAAAAAAAAAAAAACAACTCATAGTAGAATAATGGTTGCCAGGGGATGCAGGGTGGGGAAAATAGAGATATCAGTAAAAGAATACAAGTTTACAGTTATTCAATGAATAAGGTATGTTAATTATTACTCAATTTATATATAACTGGAGAAGGAAATGGCAACCTACTCCAGTATTCTTGCCTTGAGAATCCAATGGACAGAGGAGCCTGGCAGGCTATAGTCTATGGGGGTAGAAAGAGTCGGACACAACTGAGCAACTAAGCATGCATGCACACACATATACACACACATATATCTAGAACTAACACCCCCCCAAAAGATGTCCTTTTCATCATAGGGGACTGGAATGTAAAAGTAGGAAGTCAAGAAACACCTGGAGTAACAGGCAAATTTGGCCTTGCAGTACAGAATGAAGCAGGGGAAAGGCTAACAGAGTTTTGCCAAGAGAACGCACTAGTCATAGCAAACACCCTCTTCCAATAACACAAGAGAAGACTCTACATGTGAACATCACCAGATGGTCAATACTGAAATCAGATTGATTATATTCTTTGCAGCCAAAGATGGAGAAGCTCTATACAGTCAGCAAAAACAAGACCAGGAACTGACTGTGGCACAGATCATGAACTCCTTATTGCAAAATTCAGACTTAAATTGAAGAAAGTTGGGAAAACCACTAGACCATTCAAGTATGACCTAAATCAAATCTCTTATGATTATACAGTGGAAGTGACAAATAGACTCAAGGTATTAGATCTGATAGGCAGAGTGCCTGAAGAAGTATGGATGCAGTTTCATGACATTGTACAGGAGGCGATCAAGACCATGCCCAAGAAAAAGAAATGCAAAAAGGCAAAATGGTTGTCTGAGGAGGCCTTACAAATAGCTGAGAAAAGAAGAGAGGCAAAATGCAAAGGAGAAATGGAAAGATACACGCATCTGAATGCAGAGTTCCAATGAATAGCAAGCAGAGATAAGAAAGTCTTCCTCAGTGATAAATGCAAAGAAATAAAAGAAAACAATAGAATGAGAAAGACTAGAGATCTCTCAAGAAAATTGAGATAGCAAGGGAACATTTCATACAAAGATGGCCACAATAAAGGACAGAAATGGTACGGACCTAACAGAAGCAGAAGATATTAATACGTGGCAAAAACACACAGAACTATACAAAATAGATCGTCATGACCCAGGTAACCATGATGGTGTCATCACTCACCTAGAGCCAGACATCCTGGAGTGCCAAGTCAAGTGAGCCTCAGGAAGCATCACTATGAACAAAGCTAGCAGAGGTGATAGAATTCCAGTTGAGCTATTTCAAATCTTAAAATATGATGCTGTTAAAGTACTGTACTCAATATGCCAGGAAATTTGGAAAACTCAGCAGTGGCCACAGGACTGGAAAAGGTCAGTTTTCATTCCAATTCCAAAGAAAGGCAATGCCAAAGAATGTTCAAACTACCACACAATTGCACTCATCTCATACACTAGCAAAGTAATGCTCAAAATTTTCCAAGCTGGATTTAGAAAAGGCAGAGGAACCAGAGATCAAATTGCCAACATCCTTTGGATCATAGAAAAAGCAAAAGAGTTCCAGAAATACATCTGCATTGTTGACTATGCCAAAGCCTTTGACTGTGTGGATCACAACAAACTGTGGAAAATTCTGAAAGAGGAATACCAGAACACTTGACCTGCCTCTTGAGAAATCTGTATGCAGATCAAGAAGCAACAGTTAGAAGTGGACATGGAACAACAGACTGGTTCCAAATTGGGGAAGAAGTACATCATGGCTGTATACTGTCACCCTGCTTATTTAACTTAAATGCAGAGTACATCATGTGACATGCTGGGCTGGATGAAGGACAAGCTGGAATCAAGACTGCAGGGAGAAATATGAATAACCTGAGATATGCAGATGACACCACCCTTATGGCAAAAAGCAAAGAGGAACTAAAGAGCTTCTTGATGAAAGTGAAAGAGGAGAGTGAAAAAGCTGGCTTAAAACTCAACATTCAAAAAACTAAAATCATGGCATCTGGTCCCATCACTTCATGGCAAATAGATGGGGAAACAAGGGCAACAGTGACAGACTTTATTATTTTTTGGCTTCAAAGTCACTGCAGATGGTGATTGCAGCCATGAAATTAAAAGACACTTGCTCCTTGGAAGAAAAGCTATGACCAACCTGGACAGCATATTAAAAAGCAGAGACATTACTTTGCCAAAAAAAGGTCCATCTAGTCAAAGCTATGGTTTTTTCATTAGTCATGTATGGATGTGTGAGTTGGACCATAAAGAAAGCTGAACACCAAAGAACTGATGCTTTTGAACTGTGGTGCTGCGGAAGACTCCTGAGAGTCCCTTGAATTGCAAGAAGATCAAACGAGTCAATCCTAAAGGAAATCAGTCCTGAATATTCACTGGAAGGACCTATGCTGAAGCTAAAGCTCCTATACTTTGGCCACCTGATGTGAAGAACTGACTCATTGGAAAAGATCCTGATGCTGGGAAAGATTGAAGGCAGGAGGAGAAGGGGACAACAGATTAGGGGTTGGTTGGATGGTATCACCAACTGGATGGACATGAGTTTGAGCAAGCTCCAGGAGTTGGTGATAGACATGGACGCCTGGCATGCTGCAGTCCACGAAGCCGCAAAGAGTCCGACACAACTGAGCAACTGAACTGAACTGTGTGTGTATATATAAAACAGGAAAAAAGACAAAGTCTAAGGATCTAGTGTATAACATGGCAACTATAGCTGATAGCTTTGTAATGTAAATTGAAGTTTTCTAAGAAAATAGAACTTAAATGTTTTCATACACACACACACACACACACATACACAGGTAAACACACAAGGTTTTAATTAGCTCAATGAGAAGAACCTTTTCCAATGGATAAGTATATCCAATCACCTCACTGTAAATTTTACAGATGTTGCAATTTTGTTAATTATACCTCAGTAACACTGGGGGGAAAGGAGAGAAAAAGTGCTGACAGTCCTGCCTTAGGTTCACACTTACCCTTACAAAATATACCTACCCTGAAAGTCTGAAGGCCATATTTAACCAACGGCAAAATCAAAAACATGTCACTTTCTCCCTTTACCAATAATATGTACATCTTGAGCACAGTATAGTTATAGAATAAAATAAATACTTACTACTTTCAAAAAGATTATATTTTTCACATCCAGGTGCTAGTTTTTCAGTTTGCCTGCAACACTGATAACTTCCATCTGCCCAAAATTTAGGATGGTATTTAATCATAATATTATTGTTGTTCTTTATTTCTGTAATTCAAAGATACATTAAATGATCAGTGAAATAAAGCAGAGATGACAGAATGTTTCCTTGAATAACACTGTTGATCACTCTTTCCTAAATTCATTGTTATTGTTTAGACACGAAGTCGTGTCTGACTCTTTTGTGACCCCATGGACTGTTTATTATGAGGAAATCCTCATAACATAAAATTAAACACTCAGAAGATGCATACAGTTCTCTTTTGCCTCCTTTTTTTGGTGAGGCACCCTTGTGCTAACAAGGTGAAGCAACCTCTGCTACACTGTGATGGATCAACACAAAAGTCAGCCCATCACCATTTTGTTCTTCAGAGAAAGCAATGAGGATTATGCAGGACAAATTACAAGTGAACATTCTTCACGTACAAGTCAATTCCTCCACATCAAGTGTTGACTACACAATTTCTTGGAAAATACTAAATCCTGCTATCATAAAAGCCCAGTGCTTAGTCACCTCCAAATGTATTATATATTAAATGAAAGCTTGTTTTTCTTAAAAACTATGTATAAGCCACTAGAAGGAAGCAGATTATAAAAAAAGGAAGTTAGCTTCGATGTGTGTCACTTACAGGAAAAGAATGACTTTGGAGAAGCATTTATTGTCGATTAAAAGATTATAAATGTAAGATAGTTCTGTCCTAGTGATAAAAATGTTATATTCTGAAATTGTGTACAGATTAATATTTCATGATATGAGTTTACCTTCTTTTAACTTCTTTACCCACTGGTCCCTGCTTTGTGCACTAGGTGCAAAAATGTAAAGTGTGTTAGCATCATGCACAACCTGAAATAAAACAAAAAATGGAACAGGTCAGAAATAGCACTCCTACCTAGCACAGAGCCCTAGGTACTATCAGTTCAGTTCAGTTTAGTTGCTCAGTCATGTCTGACTCTTTGTGACCCCATGAATTGCAGCACGCCAGGCCTCCCTGTCCATCACCAACTCCCAGAGTTCCCTCACGTCCATCGAGTTGGTGATGCCATCCAGCTATTTCATCCTCTGTCGTCCCTTTCTCCTCCTGCTCCCAATCCCTCCCAGCATCAGAGTCTTTTCCAATGAGTCAACTCTTTGCATGAGGTGGCCAAAGTACTGGAGTTTCAGCTTTAGCATCATTCCTTCCAAAGAACACCCAGGACTGATCTCCTTTAGCATGCACTGGCTGGATCTCCTTGCAGTCCAAGGGACTCTCAAGTCTTCTCCAATACCACAGTTCAAAAGCATCAATTCTTCTGCACTCAGCTTTCTTCACAGTCCAACTTTCACATCCATACATGACTACTCAGTTCAGTTCAGTTCAGTTCAGTCGCTCAGCCGTGTCTGACTCTTTGAGACCCCATGAATCGCAGCATGCCAGGCCTCCCTGTCCATCACCAACTCACAGAGTTCACTCAGACTCGCGTCCATCGAGTCAGTGATGCCATCCAGCCATCTCATCCTCTGTCGTCCCCTTCTCCTCCTGCCCCCAATCCCTCCCAGCATCAGAGTCTTTTCCAATGAGTCAACTCTTTGCATGAGGTGGCCAAAGTACTGGAGTTTCAGCTTTAGCATCATTCCTTCCAAAGAAATCCCAGGATTGATCTCCTTCAGAATGGACGGGTTGGATCTCCTTGCAGTCCAAGGGACTCTCAAAAGTCTTCTCCAACACCACAGTTCAAACGCATCAATTCTTTGGTGCTCAGCCTTCTTCACAGTCCAACTCTCATATCCGTACATGACTACTGGAAAAACCATAGCCTTGACTAGACGGACCTTAGTCGGCAAAGTAATGTCTCTGCTTTTCAATATGCTATCTAGGTTGGTCATAAGTTTTCTTCCAAGGAATAAGCATCTTTTAGTTTCATGGCTGCACATGACTACCAGTAGGAACCAATAAAAGATTCAGAAATTCTTTAAGCAAAAGTCAATTGCTTTCCAAAGAACCAATTTCAATTTCCAATTCTTTTCCAAAGAACCTAGATTCCCTTCTTACAAAAGCAAATTTATTTCTTCATGTCTACATCAAGTGGGATTTTGCAAAGGACTGTGCTTTTACAGGAGGAAGAAAATGTACAGAGGCCAGGATGCTGTGCCAATCTTATTATTTCTTGCAATGTAAGGAACTAAAGTTCCTTAAGTAAACTTGGTACAACAGGGATTATTCCAATCAAGTATTTTTCTGAATAATATTTAGATGAATGGACTGCTCTTTCAGCATCACTCCTACACCTTTTTTTGCCACTACAAATAACTGCAGTAGGTAGCTTAATTAAGCACTGACTACTCCAACTCTAAACTTCATGCTTTACAGATATTAACTCCATCAATCCTACCATCAAGGCATTAGTATTCCCATTTTGCAGAAGAGGAGACTAAGGCCTATCCAAGACACCAATTCTAAATAGCTCCTGGAGGCACCACTCACACAGAATACACTGCAAATGGTACCCCTTAATTTACCTGCCCATCAGCATGTAGCTGGTCATCCAGAAAGCCAAGATCCTGACTCTAAGTTCCAAACTTTTAACTACAGTACCTCTTTTAGAGTTACCTCCAGGTGAGCAATTAGACAGTCTTATTCCTAATATTTTTAATATTAATAACAAAATTAAGAATGGGAAGCTAACCTAAGAATTTTGGTCTTCACTTTACCCTTGATGGTCAGTCACAAGGCAGAAACACCCTGATTGACCAAAAAGAAATATCTGGCTAGAAACCTCTCTTTACTATGTCAACAGCCACTAGATAGAACACAGATAGCTCTTTCATCAATAGATGGCTCTTCCTGACCATATTTAATAGATAATCCTGAGAAATAAAAATAATGCTTTTATGGCAAGACAAGAGAAATGTAAACAAAAAATTCTTATCTGCTCTTCAGCCTCCTCTCCCCACCCCCCACTGTACACTGTGTAACTCTGCAATGCAAAATCAAACCTCCCCATTGGCAGAAATACCTGCTCAACCCTAAAGAGCAACATCATCTTCCCAGCAGGAACAATACAGTGCCTTAAAAGATAGCATTCCTTCTTGATCTTGTAAGGGGTCACATGACCCACTACAATGCTGCTCAGATCTGGATTCTGTAAAACTGTCAATAATATGTCACATGATGTCCAGGCCTCTGACTCAAAAACTGATGTATCATTAACTGTGTCTTGACTTGTAGAAGGTGGAACAGTTCTCAGAGCTTTTTGAGATGCTCCTCCCAGGTTATAATCCTCAACTCTGGCTCAAATTAAGTTTTCCATTTTTTTTTTTTTCAAATTCTTTTCCCATATAGATTGTTACATAATATTGAGCAGAGTTCCCCATGCTATCAGCAGGTCCCTGTTGGTTAGCCATTTAAAATACAGCAGTATGGGGACTTCCCTGGCAATACAGTGGTTAGGACTTCACCCATGCTCTCACTGCCAAGGGCCCAGGTTCAGTCCTTGGTCAGGGAAATAAGATCTCACAAGCTGCATGGAAAAGCCAAAAAAATATATACATACATATATATATATATATACACACACACACACACACACACACACACACACACACACGGCAGTGTGTACATGCCAATCCCCCCCAAAAATAGATACGTGTGTGTGTGTATATATATATACATATAATTGAATCATTCTGCTGTACACCTGAAACATGACATTGTTAATCAATTATACTTCAATATAAAATAGTTTTTTAAAATCCCCACTTCTTTCTTAGATCAACTGATTAGTTTTTTGTCAACAATCCCTTCTCATTCATTTTAATCAAATAAATGTGGTCTAATAACAATGGGAACACCATAGAACAGTTCAGTTCAGTCACCCAGTCGTGTCCAACTCTTTGCAATGCCATGGATCGCAGGACACCAGGCTTCCCTGTCCATTGCCAACTCTGGGAATTTACTCAAATGCATGTCCATTGAGTCGGTGATGCCATCCAACCATCTCATCCTCTGTCGTCCCCTTCTCCTTCTGTCTTCAATCTTTCCCAGCATCAGGGTCTTTTCCAAGGAGTCAGTTCTTTTTCATCAGATAGACAAAGAATTGGAGTTTCAGCTTCAGCATCAGTCCTTCCAATAAATATTCAGGACTGATTTCCTTTAGGATGGACTGGTTGGATCTCCTTTCATAGAACAAATATTGCTATATTCTCCTCGGTGATTAATTCATACAACTAGCACTTTGCTAGGACTACATGAGATACAGAAATGAATCTAAGAAATACCTTATTACAAGACAGAAAATGAGATGTAATAAAGAGGTAAAGATAAAGCACTAAGAGAGAGGGCTCTGGGATGTATGCTGCCTCATTCGGCCCATGATTTTCATACCTGTGTCAACCTTGAAAAGATACAATGTGAGAGCTGCAAGTTTTATTTAGGGCAAAATGAGGACTGCAGCCCAGGAATCAGCACGTCAGATAACTCTGAGAAACTGCTCCAAAGAGGCAAGCGGGATGATCAATATATATGTGACTTTTGCTGAAGGGAGGGTACATGCAATCAAGCACATATTTTGCCAGAAGGTTTCTGCTAGGCTTGTTAAACCGTCATCATTATGAAGGATTTTAGTGCTTTTCCAGATATGAGGAGATACAAGAACTGTGCTCATAAAATTAGCTCCTGAAAATATCTATCAGAAGACCTGTCCTGCCAGTTCTTCCTAAAACACAGAGTGCTTCATTTCCACTCTATACCCTGAACTTCTTTCAGGGGGTACTGAAGGTCAGCAGCTGCAGCAGCATCTTGTAGAGGTAAATGGCAAGTGCCCATGACAAGTGCCAATTTGTAGCTAACACCTGTGATATTGTGATTTATAACAACAAATATATATTTGGTCTCTGTTCCGGTTCCTGGCACAGAGCTCCTAGAAACCCCTTGGAATTTCCTGCACTGAGAAAAGGGGTATTTTTTATTATGCTAATGAGGTGACAATCTGGGAGAAGGTGGGGGAGGGTGCTGGCTGCCAGTGAAGCCAGCCCTGTGATCACAGTATTGGAACTTTCAGTCTCACTTCTCGGAGGTGGAGAGCTCCGAGAAGGACAGAGGAGCTGTGACTGAATTCATTCATCAATGGCCAATGATGTAATCACCTGTGCCTAAGTAATGGAGCCCCCATAAAAACCCAAAAAGGAGAGGGTTCTGACAGCCATCTAGTTGGTAAACATGAGGAGATGTCCACAGACAGATTAATGAATAAAAGCAATTGTTTTATATATACACACACACACATACAAACACATATATATACATACACACAGTGGAACATTATGCAGCTTTAAAAAAGAAAAACCCTGTCACTTGCCTCAACTTGGATAAACCTGGAGGGCATCATGATAAGTGAAATAAACCAGACACAGAAAGATACACATCGCATGATCACAGATGTGGAATCTTAAACACACTCATAGAGACAGCAAGAGTGGCTGACAGGGGCAGGTAGGAGGAGCACTGGGAGATGTTGGTCAAAGGGTACAAAGCTGAAGTTATGCAAGATGAATGAGTTCTGGAGATCTAAGGTACAGCATGGGGATAGCAGTTAACAACACTACATGCTTGAAATTTGCTAAGAAGGTAGATAAGTGTCTCACCACTGGAGGAAAAAAACAAGGGAGGGGGGAAGGAAAGAAAATGGTAACTACGTGAAATGATGGATATGTTAGCTGGCTTGATTGTAGCAATCATCTCATAATGGGGGAAGGAAAGAAAATGGTAACTACGTGAAATGATGGATATGTTAACTGGCTTGATTGTAGCAATCATCTCATAATGTTGAAATATATCAAAACATCAAATCTATACCCTACATATATATGATTCTTATGGGTCAATTATATTAATACTTCAACAAAGCTGCAAGAAATCAATCAACAAAGCAATGACAGGGAACTTAAATGTGAAATAGTAAACATGACTAAAAGCCCAGAAATTCACTGTGGAAAAAATATGCCAGCTCACCTGAAATGGATATTTATTTTGACAGGGAATGACACCATCATCGTTCTTCACTATTTCCACACACTTGATTTTTGACACATCAATAAATCCCTTTCTGTACTTTTTCTGTTAAAAAAAGAGAACCATTTCAATCATAAGTTAAAGGAAAAATGTTATTAACAGCAATATTTGTTTTAAAAATCACTGATTCAAAACATTACAATTTCCTTCATAATTATCTAAATCATGCCTGGCTGTATGGCTAAAATTATTCAAAATACTAACACTATGAGGGTTATAATCAAAATAATTAAGCCTTTTAATTTTCAAAGCTGAAATTGCTCTGTCCTTGCCCTCTCCAGAAAGGTCTAGAAGTGAAAAAGAGACTCCTTTTGATTGCTGTCTTCCTCAAAGACACACACCTTAACCTGTAGATGACAGCCAACTCTCATAACCCAAAAAAGAAAGCATCAGAGACAAACCAAGCAAAAGTCCATCCACTCGATCACAGATACAAACTCCAGCCAGAGACATCTTGCACTCCAGCACACAGAACTCAGGAGGATGTGAGGACGCATGCTCATGCAAAACCTCCATTCAGAGTCTATGTTTGAATTTTCTTTTCTTTTTTTTTCTTCCCTATTGCCCTCCCTCCCTGCTCACTGCAAATCTCCCTACAGCAAGTAACTAATGACATACCAGGACTTCTCCCTCCAAAACATTAACATCCTTGAGCATAATGATCTCACATGTGAGAATTTCTCCCAGGGAAAAAAATCCAGAAGAATACAAAGTAGTATGTGCAAAGACAATTTGGCATCCTTAAAAATGACTTTAAGCACAATGTAGAAATAAAAAATGTTTACTGAATAATATTAACTGATACATCCCATACAAAAAGCTGCACAAAGACTAAGATTACTTTAGAAGAGACTGTACGGAGTCATATGACAAAGAACAGAAGAAGAGAAATGAAGATGAAGAACACTGTAGTATCTGGGGTGACCCAGGCATGCCCTGGCCCTGGTCATTCAAAACTGCTTCATCTAGTACTCTGAAACTCCCCTCTGGCCACAACCTTTGGAGTCCCTACCCTGCTCCTTATAAGCAGCTCTGTGTTTTAACTACCGCCACCCTTAGCCCAGACCACCCTCCCAGACTATCAGCTCCCATTTGTTACCTGACCGTCATTTTACCAGTGCATCCATCCTCCTTGACTCCCTTCCTCCCTCCACCCCCATCTCTCTCTCCCTCTCCCCAACCCACTCCCACACAGGAATCCCCATCCCCCACTGACATTTCCGTCAGTCCCCAGTTCTACCCACACCTTCTTCTGCTCCTGCATGCCTGGCAGCAGCAGGTCACAAAACAATCCTACCTGTCCTCTCATACTTAGCCAGGCCTTCACAGGTCTCATCTGCCTCCAGTGGAGAGAAGCTGGTGGCCTCCACGGAGACCACCAGTCTCATAAACGCTACAGAGCTGCCAACCCCACCAATTCCGCTCATCCCAGTGGACCATCCCTGTCACTCCCTCATGAAGAAGAGAGAAGCCGTCCCACAAGCACATCCCTGACTTCTTACTTTTGCAGGCCTAAAACACCCTAAGATTCACCCTTCTTTTTCTTGTTTCATCCTGTCTCTATGAGAAGGTTAAAAGGACACAACAGCTAAGGACACAATAGTTGGCACTTAACAGACCTCATTTCTTTCTATGCTCACCAAATTCTCACTTTACAGATGAGGAAACTGCACCTCAGACAGGTTAAACACATCACCCAAGGATCCCAAACAGCTCCTAAGGCTCCCTCAACCACAGGTGACAAAATTAATGGAGCCAAGTCCTCGATGGGGCAACATGGATTCTGAGCATGGACTGACCTTCTGCCCCAAGAGCCAGAGGAAAGCTCTTTACGGCCATACTCTGCTGAGGCCTTTGCTTCTCCTGCCTACAGATCAGAAGTCCCCCACCTTTTTGGCATCAGGGACCAATTGCGTGGAAGACAATTTTTCCATGGACTATGGGGTTGGGAATTGGTTTTAGGATATTTCAAGTGCATTACATTCCCTGTGCACTTGATTTCTAACCTAATGTTGCTGCCAGCAATTAGACAGCAATTAGCGATCTGACAGCAGGTACCAGTCCCAAGCCTGGAGGCTGGGGACCTCTGCTATAGTCACCTTCAGGCCTCTGCCATCCACACCAAGGACCTTCTTCTGGCCTTCCCTTCCTGAAAGAGAGGTATTACACCTTCAGCCTTCATTTCCTTCCCACCCACTCCTCCTTAACCACGTGCAATCTGCTTGCCTCCCTTCTCACCACAGCTGCTAAAGTTGTTCTCAAAAACACTACTCATGACCAAACCAAATGGCCTTCGCTCAGCTATCTTCCGCTCAAGCCTTTATGAGGCATTAAGGAAGTGCTGCTATTCTCTCCTGCAGAGGCTCTGACTTTAGGTCACTCTGGTTTTCCTTCTGTCTCATCCACTCAGTTTCTTACAGAACAATACTTGCTCCGTGCCAGCCACTGTGTTAAGGAACACACCAAGTCCAGAGAGAGAAAGCACATTTCCTGAACATACAATCCAAATATTGTGCCATTGCTGTGAGTTAACAGTTAACAGACACATCTTACAAAAGAAGGAAACAAAAATTAAGTAACTTGCCCAAGTTTACCTGTGGGAGAGACATACATGAGAACACAGCAATATGTAGTAAGTACTGGATATAAAAAAGATGCTAAGAGAACACTGGGGAACCAAGGCTTATATGATTAATTTCAGAAAAGAAATTCTGATAATACGGTAGGAAGGGAATGAAAATCACAGCACATGGGATGAAAAACATATTCCAGAATGACCTCAGTTGCCTCATCTATAAAATGGGAATAATAATAGTACCCACTTCATAGAGATTATTAGATAGTTATGAGAGTTAAATGAGTTAGCATTTCCAAAATGCTTTAAAGAGTGATCTATAATATGATATCTGTGAGTGTTTGCTATATAAAATAAATAAGTAGGAAAAAAAGTGTGGCTGAAGCCCAGGGTACATGAGGCAGGTGCTGCTGCTGCTGCTAAGTCGTTTCAGTCGTGTCCGACTCTGTGCGGCCCCACAGACAGCAGCCCACCAGGCCTCCCCGTCCCTGGGATTCTCTAGGCAAGAACACTGGAGTGGGTTGCCATTTCCTTCTCCAATGCATGAAAGTGAAAAGTGAAAGTGAAGTCGCTTAATCGTGTCCGACTCTAGTGACCCCATTGAATGCAGCCCACCAGGCTCCTCCTTCCATGGGATTTTCCAGGCAAAAGCACTGGAGTGGGGTGTCACTGCCTTCTCCATGAGGCAGGTGAACAGGGCCCAACTTGTAAAGAACCTGGTGCACAGTGCCAAGGGGGCTAGTTAGACAAGGCCACCTACCCTGTTCCTGGGCTTATGCCAGTTAGTGGGCAGAAGAAACTGCGATCCTATTAATAAGTCACACATGTTCACTGTAGAAACCTTCGAAAATATTAATAGCACAAAGAAAATCAAGTGACCTTTAGTCCCCCAACCCTGGAGAAAATCCCTGTTGATACATCATGGAGCTTTTTCAGACACTGCTCTGGGGTCATTTATCACCTGCCAGCTCTCTTAGCTCTTGAGCAGCAGACCATCATCACTTTCTGAAACGCCTATCTCCACTTACCATCTGCCCCCGCGACTAAAAGCGGCTGACAGATGCCAGTTAATCTATATAGGAAAATCGGGGGTGGGCTGGTTTATGCCCCCCTAAATACACATCCCATGATATATAATCTATTGTACTATACTAACATTTGGGTTTATTAACTCAAATACTTCCTTATGAAATTTACAGATAAAGGTTCACACTTAAGTTGGTCATTCATTACTTTACCTATCCTGCCGGCAAACACTGATCAGACACCAAGCACAGCGCTGTGTGCTGCAGTCTCAACATTACGGAAAGGGGTTGAGAGTCCCCTCAAGAGGAGCTCACAATAATATGGTAGGTGGAAGGGGAAGGGGGAAATGACTCACAATCAAATATAAGATGAAGTCATGTGTCATGCTATGCTATGGAATGAGCCAGGAAAAGGCAGGAAAGTTTCAGGGAGGAACTGATATTTTGATTTGGTTTTTAAAAGATAAGTACAAGTTTTCTTTTAGAGAAAGTGGAGAAGAGAACTCAGGCGAAAAAAACAACAAAGCACTGATTTAGCGAACAGAAATTCATTGTGGCTGAAGTTCAAAGTGGTTCAGGGGAAGTGTAGGAAAGGACACCAAAATGATTATTTGAGACCAAATTAGGAATAGGTAACTAATGGTCATTTTGTCCATTGTTTAAATAGGGAAACTAGAGAGACAGATGAAATATGACGTGTGTAAAACAACACATCAACAGAACACTAAAACTGGGAATTAGATGAAAGAGAACCTGCCCCTGGGAAAGTCTTACAAGATACACTATTTTCCTTTAATTTCTAGAATTAAAATATTTTTTTAAATATCAATAACAACTCTAAATTAAACTAAATTTTTATGATTGTATACAAATATCCAGAGCTGGCCCCAGGTTTACCTGCAAAACACCCTCGGGTCCTCCTTTCTACATCCCTGTCCTAAGACTTACTATGCACAATAAGAGTTTCCCTCTGATATTGTTAATGGTTCTTCCCTTTCACCTTGTATCACAACTTTAATTCCTAATGTGGCTATTCTCAGCTGCCTGCCACAGAAGAAAGCTACTGGATGAATTACCTGTGCACTGCAGGGACCTCAGGTCGGGGGCATGGACTTTGGAGGCAGGCAGATCCTGAGTCCAGCCACATTCTGCCTTCTCTGGGTTCCTCTGTAGGTATAGGATAATTTCACTAAGGATAAAGGATAATTTCACTGCTCATTTCACTAAGCTCTAAGCAGGAAAAAAGATAAGGTACAAAGGTACTCAGTACAGTGGCTGGTATAGGGAAGTCACTCTCTAAATGGCAGCATCTACTATTAATTCATCTTCACAACAACCCTGGGAAGTTGTTAGGAAACTGAGTAGCTGAGAGGTGATGAGTGGCTGAGCTAGAACTGAAACCACATCTTTCAAATGCACAGAAGCTTTTACCTGACTCCTGGTCTCTCAAGTCTGAGTATTTGTGAACACTTATTTTAAGAAAATAAAATTATCTTACGTCAAACCGTAACAATTACTCTGAGCCAGGCACTGTGTGCACCTTTAATGGTAATTCAGTGAATCCTCACAGCATTATGAGAGCTGCTACCCCACTTTACCGATGAAGAAATCAAGGCTGACAGCGTGTAATTAACCGGGCAGAAGTCACACAACAAACCAAGACCTTAACTCTAATTCCAATCCTTATTTCTCAAGTGCTATGTACTCTTTAGTAACTTGATATCACTTAACTGAGTACAAACTAACTCAGTGGAAATTTCTCATGTTTATAATTCTTAAAAAGTATAAGATCAAAGCAAGTTCACCAATTAAATGCAAACAAAACTGGACAGTAAATAAGATTCAAACTAACAGCTTACTTGAATGTGAGGGCTGGGCTATTTGCTGGAATTGAATCTCTCTCCCCAAACCATGGAATTAAAACTCTATGGAAAGAGAAGCCTGGTGGGCTATAGTCCATGAGGTTGCAGAGTCAGACACAACTGAGTGACTGAACACACACACAGCACACCTTAAAAGCACACCTCAAACCAGTTAGTTGCACACACAATGCCACGCTTTCATTAGGACTCATCTGGTCCAGTTAAACTGTTTAGTGTTCAGTCAGCTTCTGTTTTCTCCAAAGGACACAACAATTAAAACAGACCATAAGTACAAACCCAAAGATGGCTGTTGACATGGCATGTTTAATGACAAAGGACCTTCCAGAGAATACAGACAAAAGATATGTTATATATAATAATAGTGAAGTTCTTAAATCTCACAGTCCTCAGCAGATGGGCAGCATCAAAGCTTACTAGTGACATTCACTATATTCTATCATGACCGTTTCTTCACTCAGTCACATTAATTAAAGATTGATTTTGGTTTCCTTCTACCACCAGGCACAGAGATACCAAAGAACCATGATAGAGATTTTAAAAGCACAGAATTTCTTGCCCTTATGGAATTTACAACTAGCCATTTGCTAAGGTTAAGGAAAGGAATAATCAAGTTGACAATGAAAGTTCAGAGGGGTCAATAATAAAAGGCCATAGAGTTTTCAATCAACTCTTGAAAAGGAAAGAAATAAATTGATGTATTCTACCAAAAATCTCAAATGAGTAAAAAGGCCTGTTTCATACATGAAGGTTGTTTTCCCTTTCCACTCAGAACAGAGCTGAAAGAATGGGCCTCAAGAGCAACAGGACACATTAATCATAAGAAACAAGGAAAAACTCAGGATGGTTATGACCGTGTGCGTGTGGATACTGGAAATAATTTTGATATAGGCCTTTCCAGTATCAGGAGAAGTAGAATAAATATAAAGTCATTTCCAACTTGGTAATTCTATTGGTATTCTTGGTATTCTATTTAGTACTTTACTAAGTACTAAATTCCAATGAAAAACTAGAAGAAAACTAAACCAAAAACTTGGCATCTTAATATTTTTTTCCTCCCTTTTAATCAGCTCATAATAATAACTGACATAAGGGCCTTACAATTTACAAAGTGACTTTAATCAAACAAACAAATAAAAAGAGTACTTTTACATTAAGAAGCCAGTAGTTACATACATAAGCATGGCTCACTTAGGAAGATTATGGTTTCTAACATAACATCCAAAACAAAAACAGGATAAATGATAAGGAATCTGCAGACAAAAAGAAATTCATTTCCAAAATCACATAATAATCTTCAAATAATATTGTGTTGACAGAGATGATTATAAGGTTTCTGGAGACTGTTTTTCACTGTATTCAAAGTTAAAGTTTTTATTCCCCCCAACTAATCATTTCCTCTTAACGATGCTTCTATACTTCAGGCACCCTTTTCCTAATACCCTTTTGCAACCCAAGGGCACTTTTTAAAACTAATACCAGTTATGTTTTATCATAGTTGAAAGCAAAACCTACTAATACAAGTATTTGCAAGTAAGTCTAAAAGTAATTTACTTAAACTTAGTAAAAACTGGAGTGAGTTCTGTAGAAATCAACATATATAGATCTCTTACTTTATAAATTTCATGTGACAGACATCCAAATTCAACGAATTCTAGACTTAATCAATTCAATCCAAAGACTATGAGGCCTAGGGAGCAGAGATGATGCTCGAGATCTCGACTGCCATGTTTCCCCCTTCTTCCTGGTTGCCCAGCTAGACTGTATTTTCCTATCTCCATGCATTTGGGTAAGACCGTGTGCCCAATCGCTGGCCAAAGGCGTGTAAGTGAAAGTAATATCAACCAGTGTTTATTATATTATATAAATATATATATGTTTATATATATTATATACATTTTTCAGTTTTTAGAACTACTAATTGCCACATGCAAACACTAAGATCACAAACAGAAGTCCATAGAGTCACCTTCTAAATTATGATTATTCTGCCACCTTCAGACTAACAAAGCTCTCTTACTCCCATACATCTGCTAAAATGTTCTTCCCAGCAGCTTTATTTGTATTAGCTGAAAACTGGAAACAACCTCAATGACCATCAACAGGTGATGGGACAATGAAATAGTTTACAGCAATAAAAAGAAATGCAACATTGATACAATAAAATGGATATATTTCAAAATAATATGCTAGGTGAAAGGAGCTAGCTTTCTAAAGAGTAAATGCTATATGAGTTTATTTCAAAATTCTCATACATGCAAACTAATCTATAGTGCCAAAAATCAGATGAGTGATTACCCAGGGATAGTGAGATAGAAACGGGGTTCAGTTCAGTTCAGTTCAGTTCAGTCGCTCAGTCATGTCTGACTTTGCGACCCCATGAATCGCAGCACGCCAGGCCTCCCTGTCCATCACCATCTCCCAGATTTCACTCAGACTCACGTCCATTGAGCCTGTGATGCCATCCAGCCATCTCATCCTCTGTCGTCCCCTTCTCCTCCTGCCCCCAATCCATCCAGCATCAGAGTCTTCTCCAATGAGTCAACTCTTTGCATGAGGTAGCCAAAGTACTGGAGTTTCAGCTTTAGCATCATTCCTTCCAAAGAAATCCCAGGGCTGATCTCCTTCAGAATGGACTGGTTGGATCTCCTTGCAGTCCAAGGGACTCTCAAGAGTCTTCTCCAACACCACAGTTCAAAAGCATCAATTCTTTGGTGCTCAGCCTTCTTCACAGTCCAACTCTCACATCCATACATGACCACAGGAAAAACCATAGCCTTGACTAGATGGACCTTAGTCAGCAAAGTGATGTCTCTGCTTTTGAATATGCTATCTAGGTTGGTCATAACTTTTCTTCCAAGGAGTAAGCGTCTTTTAATTTCATGGCTGCAGTCACCATCTGCAGTGATTTTGGAGGCCCCAAAAATAAAGTCTGACACTGTTTCTACTGTTTCCCCATCTATTTCCCATGAAGTGATGGGACCAGATGCCATGATCTTCGTTTTCTGAATGTTGAGCTTTAAGCCAACTTTTTCACTCTCCTCTTTCACTTTCATCAGGAAGCTTTTTAGTTCCTCTTCACTTTCTGCCATAAGGATGGTGTCATCTGCATATCTGAGGTTATTGATATTTCTCCCGGCAATCTTGATTCTAGCTTGTGTTTCTTCCAGTCCAGCGTTTTTCATGATGTCCTCTGCATATAAGTTAAATAAGCAGGGTGACAATATACAGCCTTGACGTACTCCTTTTCCTATTTGGAACCAGTCTGTTGCTCCATGTCCAGTTCTAACTGTTGCTTCCTGACCTGCATACAGATTTCTCAAGAGGCAGGTTAGGTGGTCTGGTATTCCAATCTCTTGAAGAATTTTCCACAGTTTATTGTGATCCACACAGTCAAAGGCTTTGGCCTAGTCAATAAAACAGAAATAGATGTTTTTCTGGAACTCTCTTGCTTTTACCATGATCCAGCGGATGTTGGCAATTTGATCTCTGGTTCCTCTGCCTTTTCTAAAACCAGCTTGAACATCAGGGAGTTCCCGGTTCACGTATTGCTGTAGCCTGGCTTGGAAAATTTTGAGTATTACTTTGCTAGCATGTGAGATGAGTGCAATTGTGCGGTAGTTTGAGCATTCTTTGGCATTGCCTTTCTTTGGAACTGGAATGAAAACGGACCTTTTCCAGTCCTGTGACCATTGCTGAGTTTTCCAAATTTGCTGGCATATTGAGTGCAGCACTTTCAGAGCATCATCTTTCAGGATTTGAAACAGCTCAACTGGAATGCCATCACCTCCACTAGCTTTGTTCGTAGTGATGCTTTCTAAGGCCCACTTGACTTCACATTCCAAGATGTCTGGCTCTAGATTAGTGATCACATGATCATGATTATCTTGGTCGTGAAGATCTTTTTTGTACAGTTCTTCCATGGGGTACGAATTACAAAAACAGCATGAAGAAAATTTGAGGGGTAATGGATATGTTCATTATTTTATTGTAGTAATGGCTTCACAGGTATATACATATGTCAAGACTTCTCAAATAATACATGTAGTTTGAAAGTGAAAGTTGCTCAGTCATGTCCAACTCTTTGCGACCCCATGGACTATACAGTCTGTAGAATTCTCCAGGCTAGAATACTGGAGTGGATATCCATTCCTTTCTCCAGGGAATCTTTCTCAACCCAGGGATCAAACCCAGGTCTCCCCCATTGCAGGCAGATTCTTTATCAACTGAGCCACCAGGGAAGCCCAAGAATACTGTAGCAGTAGCCTATCATGCAGTTTACTATATATCAATTATAACATGCAGTTTACTATATATCAATTATAACCTCAACAAAGCTGAAAAAAAAAATATGGCCCCTGCCTTTAGAGCCCTTAAAATCTGGGAATATTTAGAAACTAAGAAATTCTTTGCTAATAATTTTCTGTTCTAAATCATAGACTTCAAATAGCTCACGCAGCTCAATATCAAACAACCTTGGGACTTTCTTTGAAGGTCCAGCACTTCAGATTTTACCTTCCAGTGCAGAGGGGGTGGGATGGACCCTCAGTCGGGGAAGTAATATCCCACATGCCTTGAGGTAAAAAAAACTAAAACAATGGAAACTATATTAACAAATTTAATAAAGACTTTAAACATGGTTCACAGAAAAAGAAACTCTTAAAAAAAAAACAACACCCAATCAAAAAATGAGTGGAAGATCTAAATAGACCTTCCTCCAAGGAAGACATACAGGTAGCCAAAAAAGTACATGAAAAGATCCTCAATGCAAATCAAAAATACAATGAGATATCACCTCACACGGCCAGAATGGTCATAAAAAATCTATAAATAATAAATGCTAGAGAGGGTATAGAGAAAAGGGAACCCTCCTACACTATTGTTGGGCATGTATATTGGTACAGCCACTATGGAGAACAGTTTGAAGGTTCTTTTGAAAACTAAACACAGAGTTACCACAGGATCCAGTAATCCATCTCTTGGCATCTACCCAAAGGAAACCATAATTTGAAAAGATGCATGCATCCCAACGTTAATTGCAGTACAATTTACAGTGGCTCAGACGGTCAAGAATTCACCTGCAATGCAGGAGACCCAGGTTCAATCCCTCAGTCAGGAAGATCCCCTGGAGAAGAGAATGGCTACCGACTGCAGTATTCTTGCCTAGACAATTCCATGGACAGAGGAGCCTGGCAAGCTACAGTCCATGGGGTCACAAAGAATCAGACACGACTGAGCAACTAACACTTTCACTTTTTTTCCACTTTCACAGGACATGAAACGTCCTCATCAACAGGAATGCATAAAGAAGATGTGGTACATATATGCAATAGAATATTGAATGCTCAGCCATGCAGCTGTGTCCAACTCTTCAAGATCCCAGGGACAGTAGCCTGCAGGCTCCTATGTCATAGGATTTTGCAGGCAAGAATACTAGAGTGAGTTGCCATTTCCTCCTCCAGAGGCTCTTCCTGACCCAGGGATCAAACCCACATCTACTGCATTGCCTGCAGTGGCAGGCAGATTCTTTACCGCTTGGGCTTCCACGGTGGGTCAGACAGTAAAGAATCTGCCTGTAATCTGGCAGACCCAGATTCCATCCCTAGGTAGGGAAGATCCCTTGAAGAAGGGAATGACAACCTACTCCAGTATTCTTGTCTGGAAAATCCCATGGATGGAGCAGTCTGGAGAGGCTACAGTCAATAGGGTTGCACAGAGTCAGACACGACTGAGCAACTAACACTTAAGCCACGTACTCTTAGTCTTCTTTACCACTTGATCCATCTGGGAAGCCCTACACTG
Organism: Capra hircus; assembly: GCF_001704415.2. Classification (NCBI taxonomy): domain Eukaryota; kingdom Metazoa; phylum Chordata; class Mammalia; order Artiodactyla; family Bovidae; genus Capra; species Capra hircus. The sequence continues at coordinate 67,433,508 of NC_030813.1, forward strand.
AATATTACTCTGCTATAAAAAAAAAAAAATAATGCCATTTGCAGAAACATAAATGAACTCAGAGACTGTCATACTGGGTGAAGTTAAGTCAGACAGAGAAGGGCAAATACGGTATGATATTGCTTACAAATAGAATTTTAAAAAATGGTACAAATGAACTTATTTACAGAACAGAAAAAGAGCTACAGATATAGAAAACAATCTTATGGTTACCAGGAGGTAAAGGCTGCTGCTGCTGCTGCTGCTAAGTCGCGTCAGTCATGTCCGACTCTGTGCAATCCCATAGATGGCAGCCCACCAGGCTCCTCTGTCCCTGGGATTCCCCAGGCAAGAACACTGAAGTGGGTTGCCATTTCCTTCTCCAATGCAGGAAAGTGAAAAGTGAAAGTGAAATCGCTCAGTCGTGTCTGACTCTAGTGACCCCATGGACTGTAGCCTACCAGGCTCCTCTGTCCATCGGATTTCCCACGCAGGAGTACTGGAGTGGGGTGCCACTGCCTTCTCCAGAAGTGAAGGCAGGAGGGATAAGTTGGAGATTGGGACTGACATGTATGCCCTACGATATATACAATGGATAACTAATAAGGACCTACTGTATAGCATAGGGAACTCTACTCAATACTCTATAGTGACCTATATAAAAAAGTTTTAGATAAATCAAAGACTTAGAAAACTTAACCAACAAAGAAAAAAACTGGTATAAAAATGAAGTAGGCAATTAATCAGCTCTCAATTAAATGAAGGCTCTGACTTAGTATTTGTTTTGATTTAGAAACAACTCATCCACCTACCTGATTCATCCAGTACTAAATTTTTCTGGTTAAGAAATAAAATTAATTTAATACCTTCCCCTAATGCTGGTGCCCAGCCCTACCTTCCTCTTTCTCCCTTTCTCATGACCCACTTCTTCGAGGCAGGCAGGATAAAGGTCACCAACTGGGAAAGACACACCCACCTCCTCCGCAGCACCTGACATGTGGCGGGTGCCTGATGACTTGTGCATGAATGAATGAGTGAATGCTTCCCAGGTGGCACAGTGGTAAAGAACCTACCTGCCACTGCAGGAGATGCAGGAGACTTGGGTTTGATCCCTGGGTTGAGATCCCCTGGAGAAGGAAATGACAACCCACTCCAGTATTCTTGCCTGGAGAATTCCATGGAAAGAGGAGCATGGCAGGCTACAGTTCACAGGGTCACAGGGTTGGACATGAATGAATGAAAACATGAATGAACAGAAGAGGATTCAGCTAAGCAGGGAGGAGGCCTTCCTTGAATCTGATTTCATAATATCCTGTCACAGCCATCAATTTTTTTTTAAATTAGAGGATAACTGCTTTACAATGTTGTGTTAATTACTGCTGACAATAATGTGAATAAATGTATACAGATATCACCTCCCTCTTGAATCTCCCTCCCACACTCACACCATCCCACACATCTAGGTCATCACAGAGCACCAAGCTGAGGTCCCTGTGCTGTACAGCAGCTTCCCACAAGCTATCTGTTTGACTATGCTATTTTAGAGCAGGGTTTCAGCTAGTGGGTTGGGAAGATCCCCTGGAGAAGGGAAAGGCTACCCACTCCAGTATTCTGGCCTAGAGAATTCCATGGGCTGTATAGTCCATGGGGTCACAAAGAGTTAGACACGACTGAGCAACTTTCACTTCCATTGCAGCTAGCTTTATTTCTGCCATTGCTGTCTCAGACATACACCAACCCAGATGGGCACAGGCACACCACAAATTTCCAGGACCTAAGAGGCCCTTTTTCTGCCCTCCTGTTCAGTCAAAGCACATTGCTGAATGTGTGACTACAAATGAACACAGTAACTGTCACATAACATTCTCAGAAATACAACTCTGTCAAGGGACCCCTCCTCAACCACAGAGAAGGTAATCACTGGATAAGCCGCTGCAAATCTTGTTTGTTTGTATGTTTAAGTAGTAAAAGAGAAAGAAAGAAGGGGATAAAAGAAGGAAAGTCTTTTAACCTAGGTTTCAGTTTTCAAGTTTCTACTGTTAACAGTGACGAGCAGAACCTTGCTTCTGTATCAGGGGTTCTGTGCGCACCCACATGTATGTGACTGCACATGTTTGCTCACACATGTTCTGAGGCTCTCCAGTGAACAAGTCATGTGTTCATGTTTTTTTTTAATGATATTTCATATCTTTTTGAAAGTACAAATAACTAGAATCACAAAAACATGATTTCTAATCAAGAGGAACTTAGGAGAGAGAAGCTGTGTGAGTTTCTGGTGGGTGAAAATTATAGAGCAAACAGGGCAAAATTGAAAATGCAGTTTCCGGGATAAGTGGTGCGTGGCAGGGCAATGAGTAATGCCAACACACTCAGCAAACTCTGTGGCTCTTGCATGTGGCATGAGCCTACTTCTACAGCACAATTAGGGGTACGATTTCCACCCCTACTCCCAGTATCCTCTTCGTGGCCAAATGGATTGATGAAGTGATTGTTCAGAGAAACGATAGCCCCAGGGATGGGAAACCCCTGCAGTAACTGCTCCCAGCCTCATCCTGAAGGCTGACCTATGACATGCAGGCAGGACTGGGTTTCTGAGCAAGGGGAATGTTAGGAGGCTCACAACCTCCTGGGAACTTTATCTATGCACTACCCATGTGAGACCTCCAGATTCTCTGCTAAAAAAAAAAAAAAAAAAAAAAACCTCTCTGCTTATCTGATGTGAGTGGACCACAAAGGTGCCTGCAGAGAAGTAAGATCTGGAGATAAGATTTCTTTAAAATAAACCCAGCTGTGCTAGGATCCTGCAAGACCAGTGCATGAACTTGGCCTTTAAATAAGTTTCTACTGGACCATATACGACATTTCTCTAGTTTGCTCCAGTGTTAACAGGATCATCCTGCAGTCTGCTCACTAAAATACCTTTAAAACATTCAACTACATATAACGTAGCTTCCCTAGACTGCTTGCTGCCCGCAAGAAAGCAACATCCTTCCTTTTTGCCAGTAAAGATAATCAGTCATGCTGGGGAAAGTTCCTTCCTTTTGCTTCTAGGGGGGCCTAAGAGATAGGGGTGAAGGGAAGGAGAATGAGCAGGTGGACATGGGGAGAAGGAATCACATGGGACAACACCAGCAAGAAAGAGAAAATGTGTATCTTATATTGAGATCTCTCCTAAGAAAAGATGAACTGTCTATCAATTCTCCCCACAGTAAGATATTCAAAGAGAAATACATGAAAGTGCCTAGTTCCATGGATTTCTGGAGGCCTAATGGGTGCTAACCACTGCTTTTACTATGGTTTCTATAGGAATATTCACTTTGTATTACAATTAATTTACAGAAAACATTGGTAGCACAATCTCTTAATTGTGAACATTCTATGGAGATGTTGTGGGGAGGGAGGTGGGAGGGGGGTTCATGTTTGGGAACGCATGTAAGAATTAAAGATTTTAAAATTTAAAAAATAAAAAAAATTAAAAAAAAAAAATAAACTGATCAACAGATCACCATCAAAAAAAAAAAACAAAAAACAATTTCTTCCACTAACTGGGCCTGCTTCATGCCATCAAGGAAGTTCTGTTGATATGTTTTGAGATGTGTGATAGTATTAAGGTTCTAATTAAGACGCAGACTTTGTTAAAAAAAAAAAAACGATACAAATGAACTTACATACAAAACAGAACCAGACTCACAGACAGAAAGCAAACTTCTGGTTACCAAAGGGGAAAGGCAGGGGGAGAGAGAAACTGGAAGTCTGGAACTAACATATACACGCTACTATATATAAAATAATCAAGAAAGACCTACTGTATAGCACAGGGAACTATGCTCAATATCTGTAATAAGGGAAAAGAATCTGAAAAAGAATAGCTAGATGTATGTCTAGCTTTGCTGTATTCCTGAACACTGCAAACCAAATGTACTTTCATAAAAACAAAACAGCAAAAAGATGGGTACTCTGTGTCTTTTGGGGATGGATACGGAAGCACATGTAGAAGAAACTATGTGATTTCTATAAGATACTGAGAGTGCGAAGGATGTGCCACAAGATAACCGAAGTGGGCATGGGGAGTATGACTTGGGGTTATTTAGCCAGGTGCTGGATACATACGAGTCAGTGCGCTATTCTGTCCACACTTGAGTATGTTTGAGAAGTCTAAAAAAATATTTCTTCCCATCATATTTTTAAAAACCCTGATCAAAGCAGTTGTTGAATATACTTACAAAAATTCCTTGTGAAAATACAGAAAGTGCGCGTTATAAACAGGTAAAAACAGTAGAGATGAACAGATTGCTTAAGCGCTGCTAATGAAGATTTAGCTATCCTTGTTGGTACTGTGAACAATGGATTCAAAAGAGGAACCAACACAATTCCTGATGTTCACACAGTGCTCTCAGAGGTCTCATTTAACTCTTTGCATCCATCAATCTCTAACTCCTTCAAGTCTGATTATAAAACTACTGATCTTACTGAAAAAATGAGTTATTTAGCATCTGTATTGTATAATTAGGTACATGGGGGCACTGACATTAAACCAGTTGACCAAGAGCAAATGAAGACAGAGTTCTTGACTGTGCTACTCTACTCTTTATTGGTTATCACAGCTGGGGGCCATCCTTAAACTGTTCATCCTCTCTTACTCTGCTATTGCTAATACAATTAACTCTCAAATAATCTAATAAAAATTAATCCATGTTGCAGAATATATGGCCATTCCAAGAGATGCTCTCCAATGCCAAATACATGACCCCCACAGCCCAGAAGCCAAGCTATGCTCACTGTGGGCCCACCAGCACCTGTGGGGGCCTTATCTGTTTGATTCTCTCTTCCTTACCCCCTTAGCTCCCTTCTGAGTGCAGAGGGACCATATCATACCACCTAGACAGCAACAGGCTTTGCAAGGCTTTCAAGGAACTTGTAGGAGTTTCTATAGCAAATGACTTCTGTGAGAACATCTGAAACCTCCATATTACCAAGCACAGGCTTTTAAGTGGATTCAGAAAGAGAGGTGGCTTTTCTCATCAATTCAAAAAGGTAATATTAGGTCAAACCATAAGAAACTACCCTTTTAGAAGTGAAAAATGATCAAATACTGGTATTTTCAGGTGGCTCCATTTAATACATCTTGCACCATTAGAACGTTTTGGTCCTACTCACATATCTCACACTTTGAAACAAAAGCAGCCTGTACTTTTTCTGAAAGTACTTTTGCTAACTTCTACATATCATAATATGTAGTTAACTGTGAGACTCTCATGGAATACTCCATGTCCATAATAGATGGGTAGGGGATGGGCACCTGCCTCATGTGGTCACCACCAGCACCCAGCACAGTGGGAACTCAATGGATATGTGGTATGGGCAGCCCAGGAAAACACTGGAATTAAAATTGGATTTAACTTAATCAAATTAAAACATCAGACAGTTAACCTAGAATCAGCACAATTATTTAAAATGCCAAATTGAGAGTTATTTCACTGTTGCTTGTTTCATGGATATCACAGTTGTGAACAATGTAATTCATACACTTCTCATTTCGAGTTATGAAAGGAAGTATGAATAGGTCACAATGAATAATTTATGTCCCCAAATCAAAAAGCCTTACATTCCATACACAGGATATTAAATATCTGGAATTAACCCACATATCCTCAGACATTTCAAGTATCTCCCCTGCACCTCCTCACCCCTCCAGCTCTCACAGTCAACATTTATGTAGCATCTGCTCCTGTTCTCAGGAATTTCCAGCTGATTGGGAAGAGATGATTACTCATGAGGCAGTGTAGAAGGTTCTTTCCTGAACAAAATGTAGTGGGACACAAAGGAAGAAGAGGTTGATTCTTCCAGGAGAAGAGTAAGAGAAGGTTGCATGGAGAAGGTGCCTCTTTGAGCTGTACCTTGAGTCCTAAAGAAGAGTTTTCCCAGCAAAGAAAAAGAGTATTACTGACAACTAGAATATCATAGGCTAAGGAGCAAAACATATTTAGGGATGTCAATGTACCTGCATGTTCAGATAACTGAGGAGGACAAGTGGAAGAGGCAGGAGAGGAGAGTCGGGGCGGGTGAGAAGGGACCAGATTATGGAAGCCTCTGATATAGGGGTTGCATTTAACCTTAAAGGAAATGAGGAACCATGGCACTGAATGATTATATTTGGCATGCAAGGGCCCAGGCTGCTAGAAATAATAAACTGGGATCTCTCTGGTGTCCAGTGATTAACACTCTGAGATACCAATGTAGGAGGCCTAGGCCCAATCCCTGGTCAAGGAAGCAGATCCCACAGGCCGCAACTAAAGATTCTGCATGCCATAAAGAAGACTGAAGATTCTGTGTGCTGTCACTAAGAAAGGGGCAGCCAAATACATAAATAATAATAATAATTTAAAATAACAATAAAAGGAAAAATCATTTTTACTTTGTATTATATATCTCACACCTCATTAGACTAAGAACCAGCAGGACTCTAACACGAGCTTACTGCTTAAGAGGCAAGACTCTGGAGTCAGAATGCCTGGGTTTGAATCTCAGCTCTGTCACTTACTTGCTGTGTCTCCTTGGACAAGTTACTCAAGCTTCCTGAGCTTCAGTGCCTTTAGCTATATCATAGGACGAATAACAGCACCACAACCTCCTAAGCCTGCTATAAGAGTTGAAGACTCAACTCACGCTAAGCTCTCAAAACAAACCTGACAAATAGCCAGTGTTTGATCAATTTAGCTATTAATATTATTTTAAAACAACATTAGTCCTTAGGGAAAATAAAGGAAAAGTTTCTAGTTCTATTAAAAGAAAGACCCTTACACCTACCTTCTAGATGCCAGGAAAGGTCTTCTGAGAACTGATATCAAATTTGATTGTATCTTAGAAAATAAAATGGCATGAATGAGATTCTTCCCTGGGTTAGGACAAATATCGGTTCCCTAACATTACAGAAGGATATAATAGAAATTACCAGTATCTACCAACATCACTCTTTTCATCTGGAAAAAGAGATTAACCTCTAATTCATGGGTCTGATAATTCTGTTTTTTAAAAAGGACTATTGATACTTCACGTGACTACTATTTTCGCCCTGTGCGGCTATTTTAGCTCTGTCTTACAGTATGAAACCAATACTGAATTTGCAAACTACTATATTAGCACTTCCTTTTTACGTTAGAAACAGTTGATCTCTGGTAGCTCACAGCCTTTACACACCACAGCAGAGAGCACCTTTGGCCCAAAACTGCTCTTTCTTCAAAGTATACTATTGACAGTAGTTACTACAAAGGCACACTTTAACAAGTTTCCTAGGCTTTCTTGAGGGAAAGTTCTTTTTTCTGCTGAACATAAAGATGAATAGAAGCCTGATCCTTATGTATGAATCAGACAGCTTCAGCTGGATTCCTGGCTCTGCAACCCTGGGTGAGGAACTCAACCTCCTTATCCTTCAGTTTCCTCATCTGTAAAATGGAAATGATAGGTGCATCTACTTTATAAAGTTCAGAGGATTAAAGTTAATGCTTGAAAAGCACAGAAGACGATGACATATGGTACAAACTATGGAAGTATTTGGTAAGTTACGTTCAACAAGGACCTACTGTATAGCATGTGGACCTCTGCTCAATGTTATGTGGCAGCTTGGACAAGAGGGGAGTTTGGGGGAGAATGGACACATGCATACATATGGCTGAGTCCCTTTGCTGTCCACCTGAAACTATCACAACATTGTTCATCAGCAATCCTCCAACATAAAATAAAAAGTTATTTTTTTAAAAAAGCTTCCAAAAAAGCCCCAAAGCCCTCTGTTCCTAAGCCCAGAAGGCAATTTGATTTTCACCGTGCAAAAAGGATGTGCATTCAAGATGACCAGGAAATGATTAAAAAGGATAATGTTTTCCATCATCTCTGTTTATTTAAGTAGCTATATCTTCCTTTTTAACAGTGAGGTGTATCTTCCTTCTTAATAGTGTTTTTTTTAAGACTAAACAGAAGAGTTCAAAATATTCTGGCTGCATATAAATGTCCTTGCAGGCTACGTATTTTCTCCATTTACACATAAGGAAACAGAATTTTATCAGCTGACCAATTGTCATAGCTAGTGAATGCCAGATCCAGGATTCAGAGCAAACTGTCTGGATTTAAAGCCCCACTGCACATCCCCTTAGGAAGCTACCTCCTTCTGGGATAAAGAGAATTAAACAGATTAGATATGATTATTTCAAAATTACTTCTCTAGTCCCAACTTCTTACTGTGCCTGATTCAGTATCTCTGACTACCTAGCAAGCCACTTCTCTTTACAGTTTTCATTTATATCTCTTTATCATGATCCAGAATAAATTCATAACATCCATCCTTGAACCTCAATACCATTCAGTCATTCAACAACCATTTATTACCTACCACAGGTCAACTACTGGGCTAAGAAATGCCTTCATCTGCCTTGCAAAAGATTAGTTACTGCAAAAACAATTGCACTAAAAATTTATTAAGCAAAGACAGGCGGTAAAAAAAAAAAAGTAAAAGCTCAAGTTGATTTTATAAGTGGAAAACTAATCTAACCTGGAAGATCACTGAAGTTATACTGAACAAGTGATATTTAAGCTGAAACCTGAGGAAGTTAGCCAGTCAAGGGAAGGGAGGGATGGATTCTAGACAGAGGACACAGCTAAAGCACATGCTCTAAGGTGGAAAGGAGCCAGGTGCCTATAAGGAACACAAAGACTGGTAACCTGGAAGGTCAGAAGTGAGGAAGAGAAAGAAGTGCAGATAATGCAGGCAGATGGGCAAGCTGCTGGACCAAAGGCCTGTTGAGGACTTCTGAGATTTAATTGGAGATAATGATTAATTTATGAAGATTTTAAGCATAGGAGGAACAAGACTGTGTTTTCAAAAGATCACTGTGGCCAAGATGTACACAGACTGCAGAGGGCAAGAACAGAAAAAGGAGCTATTAGGACGTAGCAGAGATCCCTACTTGTCTAGCCATAATATCCACTTCTCAGCAAAAACGGAATCCTAACTTATGCCAGCAAATTTGGAAAACTCAAGCAGTGCGCACAGGACTGGAAAAGGTCAGTTTTCATTCCAATCCCAAAGAAAGGCAATGCCAAAGAATGCTCAAACTACTGCACAATTGCACTCATCTCACACGCTAGTAAAGTAATGCTCAAAATTCTCCAAGCCAGGCTTCAGCAATACGTGAACCGTGAACTCCCTGATGTTCAAGCTGGTTTTAGAAAAGGCAGAGGAACCAGAGATCAAATTGCCAACATCTGCTGGATCATGGAAAAAGCAAGAGAGTTCCAGAAAAACATCTATTTCTGCTTTATTGACTATGCCAAAGCCTTTGACTGTGTGGATCACAATAAACTGTGGAAAATTCTGAAAGAGATGGGAATGCCAGACCACCTGACCTGCCTCTTGAGAAATCTGTATGCAGGTCAGGAAGCAACAGTTAGAACTGGACATGGAACAACAGACTGGTTCCAAATAGGAAAAGGAGTAAGTCAAGGCTGTATATTGTCACCTTGCTTATTTAACTTATATGCAGAGTACATCATGAGAAAGGCTAGACTGGAAGAAACACAAGCTGGATTCAAGATTGCCGGGAGAAATATCAATAACCTCAGATATGCAGATGACACCACCATTATGGCAGAAGTGAAGAGGAACTAAAAAGCTTCCTGATGAAAGTAAAAGAGGAGAGTGAAAAAGTTGGCTTAAAGCTCAACATTCAAAAAACGAAGATCATGGCATCTGGTCCCATCACTTCATGGGAAATAGATGGGGAAACAGTGGAAACAGTGTCAAACTTTATTTTGGGGGGCTCCAAAATCACTGCAGATGGTGACTGCAGCCATGAAATTAAAAGACGCTTACTCCTTGGAAGAAACGTTATGGCCAACCTAGAGACATTACTTTGCTGACTAAGGTCCGTCTAGTCAAGGCTATGGTTTTTCCAGTAGTCATGTATGGATGTGAGAGTTGGACTGTGAAGAAGGCTGAGCGCCAAAGAATTGATGCGTTTGAACTGTGGTGTTGGAGAAGACTCTTGAGAGTCCCTTGGACTGCAAGGAGATCCAACCCGTCCATTCTGAAGGAGATCAGCCCCGGGATTTCTTTGGAAGGAATGATGCTAAAGCTGAAACTCCAGTACTTTGGCCACCTCATGCGAAGAGCTGACTCACTGGGAAAGACTTTGATGCTGGGAGGGATTGGGGGCAGGAGAAGGGGACGGCAGAGGATGAGATGGCTGGATGGCCTCACTGACTCGATGGACGCGAGTCTGAGTGAACTCCGGGAGTTGATGACGGACAGGGAGGCCTGGCATGCTGCAATTGATGGGGTAGCAAAGAGTCGCACATGACTGAGCAACTAAACTAAACTGAACTGAACTTTTAGTTGGGTATACTGATATTAAAAATAGAAGACTACTTCTCGGCTCCCTTTGCAGCTAAGTATGACTATGTGGCCAACTTACAGTCAATGAGATACAGGTGGAAGTCTTACACAGACCATAAGGAAAGGCTGTTAAAGGAAATCAACTCAGGTGAGAGAAGTACCTTCTTTTTCTTCTCCCTCCATGGGATTCTCCAGGCAAGAGTACTGGAGTGGGTTGCCATTTCCTTCTCCAGGTTCTTCCTTCTTACTATCTGCAATTCAGAAAAGATGGCTGGAGCACCAGCAACCACCTTGGGCCCAAATAAAAGATATAAGCTAGGACGATAAAACAAAAAGACAGGATTCAAAATCCGTAGGGTGGATCTACTGTACCAGTTCAGGGAAGCTTGCTTCCAGTCTTTGTCTTTTTCCACATTGAAAGAAAAAAAATTTCTATTACATTTAAGTTGCTATTAGTTAGAGGTTTTGTGTGATATATAGCCTAACTCAATCCTATATGATACAGAGGCTACTATATTTACCCAAGAATAGGCAGGGGTGGTTTGGATCATGATGGTGGTAGAGATAAGAAAAAGCGGCAGGATTGAGATTATATTGAGAAGATAGGAACAACAAAATCTGTTGCGAGTCCAGACATGACAGAGAGTGAAGAAGGGTAAGGTCAGAATGACTTTCAGGTTCCTCGCACAAGCAGTTGGAGAGACCATGGTACAATTACTGAGGCAGAGATGGTGGGCAGAAACTCAGAGATCCTTAGTTTCTTTTCAGACAGTTTGAATTTGAGGTGGCGATGAAAATTCTTAGATCTCAGAATAGACATCAGGCTGGAAACCACAGTAGAGATGTTATTAGCAAATAGATGCCAACCCAAAGCCATGGAAATGAATGATGTCCCCTCAGGCAAGTGTGGAATGAGACAAGAGGCCTTAAAGAACAACCTTAAGGAACACTGATTCTTGAAGGAGACAAGAACAAACAGCCAGAAAGGAAGCAGGAAAACCTTGGAGCTCACAAAAGGAGAAAAACGCCATTACTCACTGTATGAACAGAAGGGTTAGGAGTTGGGGAGTCTTGGATGGACATGTACACAAAGCTATATTTAAAATGGACAACGAACAAGGACTACCATATAGCACAGGACCTCTGCTCAAGTTACGTAATAACCTAAACAGGAAAAGAATCTGAAAAAGAAGAGGTACATGGATCAATATATGCAAATAAATTAATAAATAAGAGCTAGGGGGTCATTAAAGAGGCAGGGAGAGCACATCCAAATGGCACTATCCGAGATGGGCCAGGAGGAGGAGGAAGAGGAGGAGCAGGAACAGGAGGAGCGTAATGGTGGGAGGAAGCTGTGAGCCTGCAGAGAGACTTTGGAGGGGCCTACATTCCGAGGCTGGAGGGGCAGATCACACCCTCCCCACCCCCCACCTCAAGAATCAAAAGCCCAGTTAGTGATCCCTCTGCTCACAGAGTCAGAGAATGGTCTCAGGTGGACCCCAGGCTGCCCAGTCCCAAAGCCCATAACTTGTTTCAAGGTAAGCAGCCTTCACTCACCACACTGGAACTACTTTCAAACAATTTTCTTAAAATTTTCACTGTCAGTTAAATAGAGTTCTAAAGGAGTGTGGGGTAGAGGGTCAGGGTGTTTATTTACTCAAATCAGTATGAGCAGTCAAAAAGAATGATTCTTTTATACCAACAGTTAACTAAAAGATACTGACTTTCCTTTTAAAGTGAAAGTCGCTCAGGATACTGGAGTGGGTAGCCTATCCCTTCTCTAGCGGATCTTCCCCACCCAGGAATCGAACCGGGGTCTCCTGCATTGGAGGTAGATTCTTTATCAACTGAGCTAGGCTCACTATATGGAGGATTGTGTTTTAAATTCACTTAGTGCACATTTTAAAGGCATTCTCTCAGACTTCCCTGGTGGTCCAGTGGCTAGGACTCCATGTTCCCAATGCAGGGGGCCTGGGTAACCCCTGGTCAGGAAACTAGATCCCATATGTGGCAAATAAGAGTTCACATGCCTCAACTAAAGACCCCACATGATGAAACTAAGACCCAGTGCAGCCAAATAACTAAGAAATGAATCTTAAAGGCATTTTCTCAACTGATGCCCACAACAACCCTATGAGGCAGTAACTATTATTGCCCCCAGTTCACAGATGAGAAGACTGTGGCACAGAGCAGTTAAGTTCACTCATCCCCAGCTTCATATGAGCCAGTGAGTGACGGAGTTTTGGACCGAACGCTGGCCATCTGACATCTGAATCAGTGCTTCCTCTTTTAGTTAGAAAATTTGCTTTTAACTCCAAAAAAGAATATTTCCAGCCATAATGTTAAATTAATTAGTGGAAAAAATAATTATGTAAAGTCATAGGCAGAAAAACAACTACTTCACCTGAAAGCTGAGGGAAATGGTCAAAGAAAGGTAAGTTGTTTTCTTTAACTGATCTGTCTGGTGACTCAGAATGAGAGGAACTGGGTTTTAGTCAGCTCGTGGCAGCCGGGTCTGCTCTCTCCCAGTACTGTTCCTCTATAGCAGAGATCCCCGAATGTGCTGGTAACAACTGGACCCAGGGCGGACAACTCACTCTGTCAGTGCCCGCTAGAACAAAAAGAAGGTGTGACCCCAACATAGGACCATGGCAGAGGAAGTCAGGGGGAAGAAACTGTTTCAATTTTAGTTAAAGTTCACAGAAGTAAAAGTGAGCCTGAGGCAAGGTGTCTGGGGCACTGGAACAAAAGAACCATTGTTTCCACTGGAGATACAAATGTAGACCTCAGTGATTCAAATGAAGGCCTTGCAAGAAACAACAGTCACTGAGAAGTCAGAGGAGGGGTTGTGAAGCTACAGAGACTTCTAGGCTAAGCAGTCATAATTAGTCATAATTAATCATGATCTGGAGGTTCTGGCTGAACCCAGAGAACCTTTCGAGCACAGAAGCCTTACAGAGGGCACAAGGGCTGAGCACCAGTGAGGATTTGCATAACTCAGGGCACCATTATTAGAAACCCAGCTCATATCAAGTCTGATGCAGGCACCAGAAGTGGAAAAGGGACGAAATGATAAGCAGATACGGTCTCTGCCCTTTCTCAACCTTCTTTCCTATTTTTGCATTGGGGTTAGTGTGCAGAAAAGAGTTAATACAGCAGACTAGAGAATGTTATTCTTAGAAAGGCCTATTGGCCTTTCTGCAATTGGCCTGGGCTGGCATTTAGGAACTTGGAAAGGTCCCGTCATTCCCAGCACAGATAAGAATGGCTCACTGAGATCCAGTGGTTGAGACCACCCTTCCACTTGCAGGAGGCATGGGTGTGATCCCTGGTCAAGGAACTAAGAGCCCACATGCCACAGAGTCAGAAAATAAAAGAAAAAAGAAAATAAAGCATGGCTCACTGGGTCTAAACTGTCTGTACAAACAACCTGGTTTACACTGAACACCTGTGTTCCTTCTGGAACTTGGATTTTTGGCTCATGCTAGGCAGAAGGTGCCAATATAACCAACCAGTGCCCTAATGCATCTGTAATGAGCTTCCTGCCAGGTAATATTTCACACATTGTCAACTCACTGCTAGAGGTTTAGCACACTCTGTGTGACTCCACAGAGAAAGGATCTTGCAAGCTCGAGCCTGGTTTCCTCTGGGCTTCACCTCATGTGCCTTTTCCCTTTGCTGATTTTACTCTGTATCCTTTTGCTATAATAAATGAGAGTCATGGGTATAGTAACATGCTGCACTGAATGAGTCCCCTCAGCAATTAATCAAGCCTGAGGGTGGTCTTGGAGATCTCACCATCTCTCCAAAACAGTTGGTAAACTGGAATCCTGACCTAAATCCAAAGGATGACACTGAGCTGTGAATCACTCAATTGGTTAATAGTTCCCTAAGCCTTGGATTTCTCTGAAAATAAGATAGTAAAATCTGCCTCAGGAGACTCTTGTGAAGATTAAGTACATGGTAGACACTCAATGAACATTATACATTTTTCTCTTTAGACTAACATGAGGACAGCACCCCTTCCGATGTGCAGGGCCCAGCCTGCACTCACCAGGCAGCCCTAATGAGGTTTACTTCACCCAATCCTCCCCCTCCTGATATGCTGGAAGGAGTCAGCTCATGCCAGTTCATGAGAGCGTACTGTGCACACCATCTCCCCGCTCCACTTTCAATGGCTCGTTGATGGCTGGAAATATGCCATAGCAGGAGTGCTTAACGGAGAAGGCAATGGCACCCCACTCCAGTACTCTTGCCTGGAAAATCCCATGAGCGGAGGAGCCTGGTAGGCTGCAGTCCATGAGGTCGCTAAGAGTCAGACACGACTGAGCGACTTCACTTTTACTTTTCACTTTCATGCGCTGGAGAAGGAAATGGCAACCCACTCCAGTGTTCTTGCCTGGAGAATCCCAGGGACAGAGGAGCCTGGTAGGCTGCCATCTGTGCGGTCGCACAGAGTCGGACACGACTGAAGCGACTTAGCAGCAGCAGCAGCAGCAGGAGTGCTTAAACCACAGAAACTGGCAAACACTAAAAATTTGGGCTTCCCCCTGACCTCCAGTTGCAAAGCATTTACTAGCACACCACTGTCCCCTTCATTTAAAAAACTGAGTAAAGATAAAGTTCCTGCCAGACAAGCTTTATTGTCTAACCAAAGAGAGCAAGCATATATGCATTTTAAAAAGCAATAGGCTACATGAAAAGATGCTCAGCATTTTTAGACAAAAGAGAAATACAAATCAAAACCACAATGAGATGCCACTTCAACTAGGAGGACTTCAAACAATAAGGGAGATTTAAACAAGTGTCTTAAGAAGGATGTGGAGAAACTGGAACCTTCATTCACTCCCAGGCGGGAATGTAAAATGTCACAGCCCCTTTGGAAAACAGTCTAGCAGTTGCTCAAAATGTTAAACATAGTCACCCAATGACCCAGCAAGAGAAATGAGAATATACGTCCACACAAAAACATGGACCTGGATATTCACAGCGGCTCCATTCAAAAAGCCACAAGGACCTATAATGGATTAGTCTCCAGAATTTACAGACAGCTTATGATGCTTAACGGCATCAAAACAAACAGCCCACTTAAAAAATGGGCAAAATATCTGATTAGCCATTTCTCCAAAGAGGACATACAGATGGCCAACAGGCACATGAAAGATGTTCAACATCACTAGTTATCAGGGAAATACAAATGAAAGCTACAATAAGGTATCAGCTCACACAGTCAAAATGGCTACCATCAGAAAAATCCACAAACAACAAATGCTGCAGAGGGTGTGGAGAGATGGGAACCCTCCTACACTATTGGTGGGGATGTAAACTGGCAAAGCCACTATGGAGAATTCCTTAGAAAACTAAAAACGGAGCTACCATGTGACCCAGAAGTCCCACTTCTGGGCATATATCCAGAGGAAAACATGATATGAAAGGGTACCTGCACCCCAGTGTTCACTGAAGCACTGTTCACCATAGCTAAGACATGGTGTTCAGTCACTCAGTCGTGTCTGACTCTGCGACCCCACAGACTGCAGCACGCCAGCCTTCCCTGTGCTTCATTAATTCCCGAAGCTTGCTCCAACTCATGTCCATTGAGTCGGTGATGCCATCCCACCATCTCATCCTTTGTCGTCCCCTTTTCCGCCTCCCTTCAACCTTTCCCAGCATCAGGGGCTTCTACAATGAGTCAGCTCTTCACATCAGGTGGCCAAAGTATTGGAGCTTCAGCTTCAGCATCAGTCCTTCCAATGAATATTGAGGACTGATTTCCTTTAGGACTGACTGGTTTGATCTGCTTGTTGTCCACGGGACTCTCAAGAGTCTTCTCCGGCACCACATTTCGAAGTGGTACTTTAGCACTCAGCCTTTTTTTATTGTCCAGCTCTCACATCCATACATGACTACTGGAAAAATCTTAGCTTTGGCTAGATGGACCTTTGTTGGCAAAGTAATGTCTCTGCTTTTTAATATGCTGCCTAGGTTGGTCATAGCTTTTATTCCAAGAAGCAAGCGTCTTTTAATTTCATGCCTGCAGTCACCATCTGCAGTGATTTGGAGCCCAAGAAAATAAAATCAAATAGGTCAAACAGGAGATGGCAAGAGTGAACATTGACATTTTAGGAATCAGTGAACTAAAATGGACAGGAATGAGCGAATTTTATACAGATGACCATTATATCTACTACTGTGGGTAAGAAGCCAAGACTTGGAAGCAACGTTCATTGACAGAGGAATGGATAAAGATAATCTAGTACATATATACAATGGAATATTACTCAGCCACTAAAAAGAATGAAATAATGCTATCTGCAACATGGATGGACCTAGAGAGTGGCATATGAGTGAAGTAAGTCAAACAAAGAAGGAAAAATATTGTATGACATCTAAAAAGAAATGATATAAATGAATTTACTTACAAAACAGAACGAGACTCACAGACTTAGAAAATGAACTTATGGTTGCTGGCGGTGGGGGATGAGGGCTCGGTGGGGAGGGATAGTTAGGGAGTTTGGGAAGGTCATGAACTCACTGCTATTTGCTATTCAAAATAGATAACCAACAAAGGACCTATTGTATAGCACATGAAACTCTACGCAATGTTTTGTGACAACCCAGATGAGAAGGGGCTTTGAAGGAGAATGAATACATGTATATCTATGGCTGAGTCCCTTCACTGTTCACCTGAAATTACCATAACTGTTAATCGGCTATACCCCAATACAAAATAAAAAGTTTAAAATTTGAAAAAAAAAAAGAACAAAAGAGCCACAAAGTGGAAACAACTCAAATACCATCAACAGAGAAGTGAATAAGCCAAATGTGGCATACCCTTATGATATAATATTATTTAGTTATAAAAAGGAATGAGATCTGGGTGTATAGACAAAAAAATAAAAACACTAATGTGAAAAGGTACAGGCACCATAATGTTCACAACAGCATTATTTATAACAGCCAAGACATGAAAACAACCTGTGTCCATCAACAGATGAATGGACAAAGAAGATGTGATCTATATATACAACAGAAGACTATTCAGCCATAAAAAATTTCGCCATGTGTAACTAACATGGACAGATGAAGATGGCCCTATACTAAGTGAAATAAGTCAGATGGAAAAAACTAAATACTGTAAGGGATTACAGTATTAAGGGAATGGGGACCAACTATTTAATGAGGCCAATGGTGGATGGGTCGTTTGTTTTTGTTTTAAAGACCCACTGCTCTCCTTTGTTGCCTTTCCCTGTATCAGTCTTTAGGATTCTATAATGTTCAGTCTACTCTTTTACACTGGAAGTCCTTCCCTTTGAACATTTTAATGACCCTTCTCGATAATTTCCAGCTAGTTTCCAGTTTTTTTACTTTGAGGAATGACCAAAACTACATGTGGTTTTTCAGAAGTTAATTATGTACTAGAAAATTCTGTACCATCTCGATTTACCTGACCTAATACAACTTTTCAGATGATGATAATGAAAATTAATTTAGAATCATAATAATATGTGTGCTCACTCAGTCAGGTCAGACTCTGTTCAGCCCCATGAACTGTAGTTCTCCAGGCTCTTCTGTCCATGGGATTCTCCAGGCAAAAATACTGGAATGGGTTGCCATTTCCTCCTCCAGGGGATCTTTCTGACCCAGGGATCAAACCCACATCTCCTGTGTCTCCTGAATTGGTAGGCAGATTTTTCACCACTGAGCCACCTGGGAAGCCCGTATCATAATAATAATGATAGCTAATTTTTTAAAGATGCAAAATAGTTTCACTACCATTTTTCTAAGTAGATATTCACCAATGTATAAAACAGGTAAGGCAGATGCTACTCCTCCTGCCCCACCTGCACCTCTTTATGCATAAAATTACTGGAGTTCAGAGTGATTAAGTGACTGCTTGGTTCCACAGACCAAATAAACACTAGACCTTGGGTTTACTGATTCCCATTTTCATATTTGATAGTCTTAAAAACTATCAAAAGTTAGAGGTAGATGTCCCTGGTGGTCCAGTCATTAAGAATCTACCTGCCAAAGCAAGGGACACAGGTTCAATCCCTATTCTGGGAAGATTCCACATGCCAAGGACCATCTAAGTCCGTACACCACACCTACTGAAGCCCTCATGCCCCACAGCCCCTGTTCTGCAACAAAAGAAGCCACTGCGGTGAGGAGCCTGAAAGCCACATCTAACAAAAGCCCGAGTACAGCAAAGACCTAGTGAAGCCAAAAAAACAGAACAGAGGTGAAGTGCAAGACATTATGTGTCGTTCAGTTCACTTCAGCCGCTCAGTCGTGTCCGACTCTTTGCGACACCATGAACTGCAGCACGCCAGGCCCCCCTGTCCATCACCAACTCCCAGAGTCCACTCAAACTCATGTCCATTGAGTCGGTGATGCCATCCAACTGTCTCATCCTCTGCTGTCCCCTTCTCCTCCTGCCTTCAATCCCTCCCAGCATCAGGGTCTTTTCCAATGAGTCAGCTCGTCACATCAGGTGGCCAAAGTATTAGAGTTTCAGCTTCAACATCAGTCCTTCCAATGAACACCCAGGACTGATCTCCTTTAATATGGACTGGTTGGAGCTCCTTGCAGTCCAAGGGACTCTCAAGAGTCTCCTCCAACACCACAGTTCAAAAGCATCAATTCTTTGGCGCTCAGCTTTCTTTATAGTCCAACTCTCACATCCATACATGACCACTGGAAAACCATAGCCTTGGCTAGATGGACCTTTGTTGACAACAGTAATGTCTCTGCTTTTGAATATGCTGTCTAGGTTGGTCATAACTTTCCTTTCAAAGAGTAAGCATCTTTTAATTTCATGGCTGCAGTCACCATCTGCAGTGATTTTGGAGCCCAGAAAAAAAAAAAAGTCAGCCACTGTTTTCCACTGTTTCCCCATCTATTTCCCATGAAGCGATGGGACTGGATGCCATGATCTTTGTTTTCTGAATGTTGAGCTTTAAGCCAACTTTTTCACTCTCCTCTTTCACCTTCATCAAGAGATGCTTTAGTTCTTCTTCACTTTCTGCCATAAGGGTGGTGTCATCTGCATATTTCCCCTGGCAATCTTGATTCCAGCCTGTGCTTCCTCCAGCCCAGCATTTCTCATGATGTACTCTGCATATAAGTTAAATAAGCAAGGTGACAATATACAGCCTTGACATACTCCTTTTCCTATTTGGAACCAGTCTGTTGCTCCATGTCCAGTTCTAACTGTTGCTTCCTGAGCTGCATACAGGTTCCCAAGAGGCAGGTCAGATGGTCTGGTATTCCCATCTCTTGAAGAATTTTCCACAGTTTATTGTGATCCACACAGTCAAAGGCTTTGGCATAGTCAATAAAGCAGAAATAATTAAATTTATAGACTAGAAACTATTAGCCAAGAATGTTCCTTCTAAATAAAAACAAAAAACATTTCTAGGGGTATCCCAGTATCCTCACAGTGGAAAGGAAAGTTATAAGCTGACATACTAAGTCAGCTTCATTTAGGTTTCTTTTGTATAGTGTTTGTGAATCTTAGTGCTAAAAATTTTTAATCACAATTTAGGGACCAATTTAGGAACCAGAATGTATGGGAAGCAGCTCACTTTCACTTTCAAAAAATGCCTTAATGGATTTACTTTTTTTATGTAAAATAAGAAAAACTATGTATTCTAACTTTATTGTAATTTTTTTTCCTCATTACTTTATGTTTTCATTTTTTAAATATTTAAATACCCTTGTAGCCATTTCTCAAACCCTGCACCCCCTACTTTTGGCAACCACCAATCTGTTATCTCTATCTATAAACTTGGTTTTTTATTTTTTTAGGTTCTACATACTTTAAAAATCACTCTGTAATCCCAGAGAAAGGCAATGTCAAGGAATGCTCAAACTACCGCACAATTGCACTCATCTCACATGCTAGTAAAGTAATGCTCAAAATTCTCCAAGCCAGGCTTCGGCAGTGCATGAACCGTGAACTTCTAGATGTTCAAGCTGGATTTAGAAAAGGCAGAGGAACTAGAGATCAAATTGCCAAAAATCCATTGGATCATCAAAAAAGCAAGAGATTTCCAGAAAAACATCTACTTCTGCTTTATTGACTATGTCAAAGCCTTTGACTGTGTGGATCACAACAAACTATAGAAAATTCTGAAAGAGATAGGAATACCAGACCACCTGACCTGCCTCTTGAGAAATCCATATGCAGGTCAAGAAGCAACACTTAGAACTGGACATAGAACATCAGACTGGTTCCAAATATGGAAAGGAATATTTCAAGGCTGTGTACTATCACCCTGCAAAGTTAACTTATATGCAGAGTACATCATGAGAAACACTGGGCTGGATGAACCACAAGCTGGAATCAAGATTGCCAGGAGAAATATCAATAACCTCAGATATGCAGATGATACCACCCTTACGGCAGAAAGCGAAGAAGAACTAAAGAGCCCCTTGATGACAGTGAAAGAGGAGAGTGACATGGAGAAAACTAAGTGGCTTCTGGTCCCATCACTTCATGGCAAATAGATGGGGAAACAGTGGAAACAGTGATAGATTTTATTTTGTGGGGGCTCCAAAATCAATGCAGATGGTGACTGCAGCCATGAAATTAAGATACTTACTCCTTGGAAGGAAAGTTATGACAAAACTAGACAGCATATTAAAAAGCAGAGACATTACTTTACCAGCAAAAGTCCATCTAGTCAAAGCTAAGGTTATTCCTGTAGTCATGTATGGATGTAAGAGTTGGACTATAAAGAAAGGTGAGCACCAAAGAATTGATGCTTTTGAACTGTGGTACTGGAGAAGACTCCTGAGAGTCCCTTGGACTGCAAGGAGATCCAACCAGTCCATCAAAGGAAATCAGTCCTGAATATTCATTGGAAGGATTGATGCTAAGCTGAAACTCCAATACTTTGGCCACCTGATGTGAAGAAATGACTCACTGGAAAAGACCCTGATGCTGGGAAAGATTGAAGGCGGGAGGAGAAGGGGACAACAGAGGATGTGATAGTTGGATGGCATCACCAACTCGATGGACATGAGTTTGAGTAAACTCTGGGAGTTGGTGACGGACAAGGAGGCCAGGAGTGCTGCAGTCCATGGGGTCGCAAAGAGTCGGACATGACTGACAGACTGAACTGAACTGATGTCTTCTTTAACTGATTTTTACTTAGCAATGCCCTTGAGGTCTATCTCAAGTATTCAAGTGTTAGTTGCTCAATTGTGTCCAACTCTTTGCAACCCCAAGGACTGTAGCCCGCCAGGCTTCTCTGTCCTTGGGATTTCTTAGGTAAGAATATTGGAGTGAGTAGCCATTCCCTTTCTGCAGAGGATCATCCCAACCCAGGAATCAAACCCAGGTCTCCTGCATTGCAGGAAGATTCTTTACTGTCTGAGCCACCAGGGAAGCCCTGAGGTCTGTCTACACTGTTGCAAATGGCACGCTTTCATTTCTTTTTTATGATTGAGTAATATTCCCCTGTGTGCATGTATGTCTCTGTATATCACAATTTCTTTATCCATTCATTCATTTATTGATATTTAGATTGCTTCTGTATTCTGGCTATTGTAAATAATGCTGCAATGAACACTGAGGAGTGCATATCATTTTGAACTAGTGTTTTCCTTTTCTTTAGATAAAAATCCAAAAGTGGAACTTCTGGATCATATGGTAGCTCTATTTTTAATTTTTTGAGAAACCTCCATATCGTCTTCTGTAGTGGCTGCACCAATTTACATTCCCACCAACAGTGCACAAATGTTTCCTTTTCCCCACACCCTCACCAATGTTTGTTATTTCTTGTCTTTTTTAATAGCTATTCAGACAAGTGTGAAGTGATATCTCATTGTAGTGCTGATTTGCATTTCTCTGATGATTAGTGATGTTGAACTCCTTTCCATATACCTGTTGGCCATCTGTTATGTCTTCATTGGAAAAAATGTCAATTCAGACCTTCAGCCCACTTTTTTTTTGTCACTGAGTTGTATGAGTTATATATACATTTTAGATATTAACTTCTTATCAGATATGTGATTTGTAAATATTTTCTTCCAGTTGGTATGTTGCCTTTTCATTTTGTTGATGGTTTCCTTTTCTATGCAGAACTTTTTGGTTTGATGAAGACCCATTTGTTTATTTTTGCTTTTGTTGCCTTTTCTTTTGGTGTCAGATTTAAAAAATCATCAAGACCTATGTCAATGAGTTTACCACCTAAGGATTTTTACATCTGAAGTTATCAGGGATATTGATCTGCAATTTTCTTTTCTTGCAGCATCCTTGTCTGGTTCTGATACTGGGGTAATTCTGGGGTAGTTCAATATAGCCAAAGGCCTGAAAGAAGTAAACGTCAAACCAAGAATACTTAATTGACAGAGTTATTCAGAATTAAAGGAGAGACCAAGAGTTTTCCAGACAAACAATGCTAAAGGAGTCACCATCACTAAACCAGATGTGTAAGAGCTTCTTTAAACTGAAAAGAGAGGGCACGAATGAGCAACAAGAATATATTTGGAAGGATAAATCTCATGGGAAAGGTAAGTATAAAGGTAGTGGTGAATGGAAACCCAAGGAAAACTTGGGCAGCTTTACCCATGTTATACAAATAGATTTTAAAACAAAGACTGTAATAAAAGGTGAAGAATATGTAATTATCATTACCTAACTGCAGCCATGAAATTAAAAGAAGCTTACTCCTTGCAAGAAAAGTTATGACCAACCTAGATAGCATATTGAAAAGCAGAGACATTACTTTGCCAACAAAGGCCCGTCTAGTCAAGGCTATGGTTTTTCCAGCGGTCATGTATGGATGTGAGAGTCGGACTGTGAAGAAGGCTGAGTGCCGAAGAATTGATACTTTTGAACTGTGGTGTTGGAGAAGACTCCTGAGAGTCCCTTGGACTGCAAGGAGATCCAACCAGTCTATTCTGAAGGAGATCAGCCCTGGGTGTTCTTTGGAGGGAATGATGCTAAAGCTGAAGCTCCGGTACTTTGGCCACCTCATGCGAAGAGCTGACTCATTAGAAAAGACTCTGATGCTGGGAGGGATTAGGGGCAGGAGGAAAAGGGGACAACAGAAGATGAGATGGCTGGATGGCATCACCAACTCAATGGACGTGAGTTTGAGTGAACTCCGGGAGTTGGTGATGGACAGGAAGGCCCGGTGTACTGTGATTCATGGGGTTGCAAAGAGTCGGACACAACTGAGCGACTGAACTGAACTGAATGGAATTATAAAGATGTCAACCCAATAAGAGGATACAGCATTCATAAATATTTAAGTCCGACATAGGAGGATATAAATATATAAAGCAAATATTAACCAATCCAAAGGGAAAAACCACAATGCAATAACAGCAAGGGACTTTAACACCCCACTTACATCAATGGATAGATCATCCAGACAGAAAATCAATAAGGAGCCATCTGCCTTAAATGATACTTTATACAAGATGTACTTAACAGATATACACAGAACATTTCATCCAAAAAGCAACATAATACATGTTCTTCTTCAGTGCACATGGAACATTCTCAGTTTCTGTTTGGAGAAATAAAAAAAGTTCCAGAATTAAATAGTGGTTGTTGTTGCACAACATTATTAATATACTTAATACCACTGAATTGTACACTTTAAAATAGTTACAATGGTAACCTTTATGTTATGTGTTTTTACCACAATAAGAAAAAAGGTGCCATGAAGAGAAGACAAGTCACAAAGCACAAACAAGTATTTGCAAAGCATATACAGATAGTGAGTTTGATTCAGAATATGTATTTTATATATTCTAAAAGTACATTTTAAAAGGCAGAAAACCTAATAGAAAAAAAAAGGAGGAAAAAAATCTAAAAGGGCCCTTCAACAGAGAGTAAATGCCCACAGTCAATGAAAACAGGTAACCAGGGAAATATATGTTGGAAAAAAAAAGTGTTACCACTACTCCACACTGACCAGAATCTGGCTACCCACAGAGGCAGAGGTGAAGCTGATCAGGGAAGGAAAGTCCAAGTCTGAGCAGGTGGGGGAGGTGGGGGACACTGCTGATACATGTTGAATGTTTAATAACTATTTTAAGACTTGAGAATCATATTTAGCCACGAAAAGGACTCTGACCACATAATCCAACTTCTTCATTTTAGGGTTGAAACTGAGGTGTTTCATGGATAACTCACCTCCTCAAGATCACACTGGCTGCTGCTGCTGCTGCTAAATCACTTCAGCCGTGTCCGACTCTGTGTGACCCCATAGACGACAGCCCACCAGGCTCCCCCGTCCCTGGGATTTTCCAGGCAAGAACACTGGACTGGGTTGCCATTTCCTTCTCCAATGCATGAAAGTGAAAAGTGAAAGTGAAGTCGCTCAGTCATGTCCGACTCTTCGCGACCCCATGGACTGCAGCCTCACGCTGGCTAGCAGAGCCAAAACAACCTCACACCTTCTAACCACCGACTCATGTTGCACTGAGCCCCAGGATTCTGATGTGCATGAATGTCAGGGCCAAACTATGTCACTCCCCACTCGTAACCCTCCAATATCTTGGTGCTCGGGGCTGGTGCACTGGGATGACCCAGAGGGATGGGATGGGGAGGGAGGTGGGAGCAGGATTCAGGATGGGGAACACATGTACACCCACGGCGGATTCAAGTCAATATATAGCAAAACCAATACAATATTTTAAAGTAAAATAAATTAATTAATTAAAAAAAGAAAAAGAAGAACAAAATTCAGTCTTTTCCATGGTTGACAACAATCCATGTACAAACTTGCCCAGGTCACCAGCCACCTCCCACACCACACTCCACACCCGCCTCCCCACCCCCGCCAACCCCCGCTACCCTGCCAACTCCACTTCAGTCCCTCAGCTGCTCTGCTGTTTCTGGAGCAAAGAAGTACCCCATGTCTCCCTTGGGGCCTTACTTCCTGGATTTGCCTGCTGGAACACCCTCCTCTAGGCGTCCATGTGGCTTTCAAGTATTCCTGTTTAGGATTTTAAATGCTTTTATTTTTCTTAATATATTTTTTAAATTATTTTCTTCTCATAATTGGATTAAATTTAGCATAAAATAACCCTTTTATAGCAAGGTTGGTAATATAAAATTGTGCCCCTATGTAAGTACTTAGAAATAATATAGTATACTGGTTGGTTATAAAACAGACATAGAAAAATCAAGAGCTTGATTACATATCAACAGTATCTAACTATAACACATCTTGAAAATTCACCTGTTCACAGGAGTAACTACAACCATAAAATACTCAGGAATATATTTAGTATGAGAGTTTTTAAAAACAATGCTAAAACTTTAATTAAAGAAAAATAAATTGAACAAATTTAAGTAGATAAATTACCTTGATATTGAAAGAAAAACTTTTTAAGAACATAAACTATAAATGTGCTTCCTTCACAGTGGAGATGTCTGGGGGTATTTCACTGGCAGATTTGTAGTTATTATCAGATACTAGAATAAATAGTGTCTCACAAGTTCTGCAAAAGCAGATCCAGGTCTTGAGAGGCTTGAGGCTTACCCACCTTGGGAAGAAGACTCTTATTTTCAGTGCAAAATTATAAATGTGAAAGTGCTAGGGCCCTTCTAGGGGCTTTACAAATCCAATTCTATGGAACTGAAAGGTTCTAATGCTTACTTTTCCTTACCTTCCCAGTCGATCTACCTCTAGTGTTATGAAATATAAAACTGAAGAACACAACAGTCATCAAACCAGCATTCATTCTGTCATGTGCCAGTGGGCAAAAGAGACACTTACAGGGTAAACCCAATGAGAATACCACCAACAGATGCTCAGAGGTGCCAAAAATGAGAACTAGCCCTATCCCAAGGTAGGCATGGTTTCCCAGGTAGCAGAGTGGTAAAGAATCCGCCTGCCAATGCAGGAGATACAAGAGATGCAGCTTCAATCTCTGGGTCAGAAAGGTCCCCTGGAGGAGGAAATGGCAACCCACTCCAGTATTCTCGCCTGGAGAATTCCATAAACAAAGTAGCCTGGTGGGCTACAGTCCAGGGGGTCACAAAAAGTCAGACATGACTGAGCGCGCATACACACACACGGTACGCATTTACACGCACGCGCGCACACACACACACACACACACACACACACACACGGTATGCATTTCCCCTAGTGATCAGACTCCACAAATGCAACTAGGCTACAAGGAGCAAAGATCAATTTAAAGAACGAAATCACCTGTGATTAGTGACTTGTTAGGAAAATGAAATGGTTATGCTTATTGCAAAAAAATATGTCTGTATCTGGGAAAAGCCAGATGCAAGAGCAAAAACTGAAACACATTATACTAAAAAGACAGAAGTGGGTAGACAATGCAATTTACTTGTAACAACAACAATCACTGACACTTAGAATGGCACCTACTATATGCCAGGAACTGTCCTAACTACTTCATATACAGGGCAATCCATTTACTCCTGACAAAAACCTGTAAGGAAGTACTATTATTTGCCCCAGTTTAAAGATGATGAAAATGAGACACAGAGAGATTCAGTAATTTGACTGAGGTCACACAGTTAATAAGTAACAAATTGAGAATTTGAACCCACATGAACCCACATGATTTGAACCCACAGAGTCCATAATCTACTCTCTAACTCACAGAAAAGCAATTAATTCAAAGATGGACCTCAGACCACAACAGAAGTTCCCTACAGTGAAGAAGAAATAGAAAACCGCTGATAAGCTTGTTCTAGAACCTCTAGAAACATACTCTCATCCAGTAGATACTGCTCTTGTTTCCTACATATATTTTAGTCATAATACCTATCTTAGAAAGTGATTTAGTGTGATGTCTGAAAGCAAAAGAATCGCTTTGTTTAAAAACAAATTTTAAATTCCATATTTGACCTTTAGCATCAAGCTGCTCTCTTTTTTCCAAGAAAATTCAAGTCTCTACCCTTTTTATGATGTTGTACAATAATCAGTGCTTCCTTGGTGGCTCAGACAGTAAAGAATATGCTTGCAGTGCAGGAGACCTGGGTTCAATCCCTGGGTCGGGAAGATCCCCTGAAGAAGGGAATGGCTACCCGCTCAAGTATTCTTGCCTGGAAAATTACATGGACAGAGGGGCCTGGCAGGCTACAGTCCATGAAGTCATGAAGAGTCGGAGACGAGTGAACAACTTAGTCAGAACTGAGTTAACCTAAAAATCAGCTTACTTAACTATTTAGAAAAAATATTTAACTACTTATCTACTATTTTAAAAAGCACTTAACTTCTTACTGCAATAGATTTTATCAGTTCTCTTCAGCTGTGATAATGTTCTCTACTTGTTGGGATAGACTATGAATGTGAATAAATTCATCTTTAGTTATCTGTGAGTTTTCTTTGTGAAGAAACATTTGACCATTCATACTTTGAAATGAGGGCTTCCTGGGTAGCCAGCTGGTAAAGAATCCGCCTACAATGCAGGAGACCCAGTTCGATTCCTGGGCCAGGAAGTTCCCCTGGAAAAGGGATAGGCTACCCACTCCAGTATTCTTAGGCTTCCCTGGTGGCTCAGATGGTAAAGAATCTGCCTGCAATGTGGGAGACCTGGGTTCAATCCCTGGGTTGGGAAGATCCCCTGGAGGAGGGTACCCACTCCAGTATTCTTGACTGGAGAATCCCTATAGACAGAGGAGCCTGGTGGGCTACAGTCCATGGGGTCACAAACAGTCAGACACGACTGAGCAACTAAGCACAGCACAAGCACTTTGAAATGAACTATTTAAAATTAAATAAAAGGAATTATTTAACCAAACCCATTTTAAAGTTCTGAAGAGTTACAACTTCAGTTTAGCCCTTTCCATTTCTTTCATCTAAGCATTCACAGAAATGTGTTCTTTCTGTGGGTCTCTTTTCTGTACAACTATAATTTACTGAAATGCATAGGGTTCCCAACATCTCACAGGGGTGCAGTGAGGAAAACAGCAAACACAATTCAACATCTGCTAAAAAGAACACCCTTTCAAGATCTAACATATAAAGCTACAGGAGGAAAGGAGGAAGGAAACGTATAGTTTAGAGGCGGTCAGTGAAAACACTATTTAAGGAAGTCCCCCTTCAAGGGAAGGAGCACAATGTGGTTTAACAGCACGCTAGCCAGAAAGACTAGACATCTTGGTTCACCTAAAAGAAGTCAAATGGGATGTCAGTTCAGAGAAGGTACATGACTTAGTTGTTTCTCCTTCAGTGTCTTCACTTGTGAAGTAAATGGTGGAGAAATGGTTATCTACACATATACTTTATGGAGATGCTATGGAGAACAGAATATTGCAAGTGTGTATGCAAAACCCCTCTACGTTTGTGAAATCTATGCTATGTAAAGTCTAAGAACAGAGGGAAACCCAAGGGCGAGGGAAGTTCAGAGTTCCAGGTAATCCAGAAAAGTATGGGCGAGTGCAAATAACCGTGGCATACAAGGACAAGAACTCCAGGTGCCAAGAAGTCCCCTTTGAAACAGACTGGATGCAGGATAAGAAAGTCTACCATTATGAACCCTGAAAAGTAGAACTATAATTTAATCAGATTGTAACCTTAACAAAACCAGGATCATTCATTTTTCGGTTTTCCCATCCCTATCTTATCGTGTGTGTGTGGTCAGTCATTTCTGACTTTTTGCAACTCATGGACTATAGCCTGCCAGGTTCCTCTGTCCATGGAATTTTCTGGGCAAGAATACTAGATTTGGATTGCCATTTCCTTCTCCAAGGAATCTTCCCAACTCAGGGATCAAACCCGTGTCTCCTATGTCTCCTGTGACGGCAGGAGGATTCTTTACCACTAGCACCACTTAAATACTCACTAAATCTTCACTGTACAAATGACGAATAAATGAAAACAAATGAACTGACTTCCACATAACAAATAAGTGTATGGACTCTCTTCTGCCAGGATATACATATAGATAAAATATCAATATTTTATCTGCATGTTCCTCTAAAATGAGAAAAATTCACATATTACAATCTCATGAGCAGAGAATTACACCTGTCCATGTTACCTTTTGCAGCGGCAAATAAAATTAAGGAACAGCTATACCAATGTGACTACTTGGAAGGAAGATAGAACTTTTCCAAAAGTCTTCTCACACAACCAGGATGATCACAGGGAAACTCCTTTCTCACAATCTATTAAAAACCACTACAGATTTCACTTAAGTCTCACTCATTCATTCAATTTTATGTAACAACTATATTCACACATTTTGTGAAATTTTTCATTTCAGGTGTTTACCAATGTAGAATCTTCCAAACATCACAGCAGTTCTCTAAGATTGAAAATAAAAAAGGTAAATGAAGAGCCTTGGTAAAAAAGACTGTAACAATGTTTTTAATTATATGAAGTAGCATTATCAAATCATCATGTGATAAGATTTACCTCAGAAGTACAGTATATTCATAAGACCCAAAGGCTAATAATGTCAGGAATTCTCTTAAGAAAGTCACTGGATTATTGATAATCATTGAATAACCCAGGTGTTTCTAAGCAGCCTTCAATAGGTGATTCTCTACATGTACCTGACCAGCACAGACCAGTGGTGAAACCATGTTCTAAATGGGTTTAGAAACAACTCAAACTGTAGTTTCACTTTCTCAAATGGACATATGATTTCTTCTGACAGTTCATACTCTGGTTGTTTACAACAATGTCCATATTTTAGTTTGGGAGAAAGGTTAATACTAATAAATACTAAATCAAAACATACTTTTGATTCTAAATCTAAATAATGCATCTCCTCAACAACTAAAATGGAACAAACAGCATCAGAAATAACTATTACAATATCTTTAAAGATCTTTTTGCTTACTTGAAATATTAACTGATATCACTATTGTAATTACTACCAACAAAAACTTTTCTAAGCACCTAATGGGTACAAGATATTGTGTGATATATTGAAATTAGAAGGCAACAACCTCTTCCCTCAAAGAGGTAATCATGTAGTTACCGATTTTAAAGAGGCAATAATAATACACATAAATTTAACAGTAATACTGAAAGGGCCAGCATTACAACCAGCTAAGGGAGGGGGAGGTTGTGAGCTGGAAAAATGGGAGGTGAACAAGGTCTCTCAAAGGTAAGCCAGACAGAAACATCATATGATATCACCTCTATGTGGAATCTAAGACAATGATACAAATAAACTTATTCACAAAACAGAAACAGATTCACAGACATAGAAAACAAATTTACCAAAGGGGAAATTTAGGTTGGGGGGGGGAGTAAATGAGGAGCTTGGGAATTAATAGATATACAATTCTTTACATAAAATAGATAAACAACAAGGTCTTACTGTGCAGCACAGGGATGAAGTCAATATCTTATAATAACCTATAATGGAAAAGAATTTGAAAAGAATATATATATATGCACACACACACACATACATATATATATACATATACACATACATACACGCACGCACACATACATAACTGAATCACTTTGCCGTCCACCAGAAACTCATACAAGGTTGTAAATCAACTATACTTCAATTTTAAAAAATTTAGCTTTTTTTAAAAAAGAGAACTTGAGATGGTACTTGAATAAACATAAGGAGAACTATTAGTAACAGAAAGAGCAAAGCTTCAAAAGTAGAAAAATGACAAGAATTTTTAGGCAAAGGGGTCTGAATAATCATTACATGGGAGTCTGTTCTGTGCATGAACTTATTATTGAAGCTATAAAAGTTCCCTCAGCTACTTGGGCAACCCAAACACATCCTTTTCAGAACAAAGGCAGTGCAGTCAGATCTGATTTTGGCCCAAGCTTAACAATTGGCTTACTGGATGATCTGGAGCAAATCATCTCCTTATGTTCAGTTTCTACAAGTGAAAAACTTGAAGATTATTCCTTAATGTCCCTTCAAGCTCTAAAATTGTATGATTCTTCTTCATTACTAACAAATAAGAAATCCCCATGGATGGTGATTATCAGTATACAAATCTATACAGGTCTAGAACAGTACAGTCCCACAGACACACCAAGTCCTCGTCTACCCCAGGGCCTTTGCACGTGATGTTCTGACCATATGAATGGGCTCTTTCTGCCCAGCACTGCTCATACTCCAACCCATGGCCAGGCAGACACCTTTTCTAATCTTTCCCCAGTCTCCATCTTACCCTTTGCCAAAAATCTACACAGTCTACGCTTTTACCACCAATGCTTCCTCTGGAGTAGAGTGTTAGTTGCTCAGTCATGTCCAGCTCTTTGCTAATCCACGGACTGTAGCCTGCCAGGCTCCTCTGCCCGTAGAATTCTCCAGGCAAGAATACTAAAATGGGCTGCCATTTCCCTCTCCAGAGGATCTTCCCAACTCAGGGATCAAACCCGGGTCTCCTGCACTACAGGCAGATTCTTTACCATCTGAGCTACTAGGAAGTCCATGCTTCCTCTACTCGTATAATTTGGCCTCTTTCCTAATTGTCCTTCAGGATAGGTGATATCATATATATCCTCATCAACAAACACTTAATAGAAACTACTAATTACAGAACTAGCTTCCAAGATTCCTAAGGATCCCCAGACCAGCAGCTCATGATGCAGAGAACAAAACTCATCTTACAAAAACCATGATGTCAAATACAGTTCTTTAAAAAAAAAAAAAAGCTGCAACAAGTGACATACACTTCTGGTTAAAACAAGTTTCTTTTAAGACAGGCAGGTGGGAAAGGGGGCTACGGAGAAACACTGTTTCAACTATACTGCTATTTCCCAGACATTCTGGGAATTGGTCTTTTCATAATTGCCTTCAGTGCCTACAGCACAGTTTTCTGAATATATTCAGTGCTAAAATAACTATACAAAACTTTGATGGAAATTTTATTTTTTGATAACACTAAAAATTGCTGAAAGCTATGAATAAATTAGGTAATACCATTTCTGAACAGAAATGCTAATGTTTTCTTACAGGCTTTGTCTTTCTCATCATGATACAAATAATTAATGAATAAATCACAACTATTATAGCCAGATCCAGAAGTGCTTTTGAGACCTAGAATTCTTTTATTATTTCTACTTTTAGGTAGCATAAGGAACAAATCTTTGATTAAACTCTCACTTCATTTACTAGAAATTACTCATACTGTTCTCCATAAAATGCTTTATATGACTAATAATTGTTTAACACAGGAAAATAAAAAGTTAAAATCGAGGAGGGGGCGAGAGAAAAGGAAACAGGAACAAGTGATTTCTAATCATCCCAGGGTACCAGGCTAAAGTGATTTATTTCATGGGAAGGTGGATCTTCAGCTCCTAATGATGACCATGAGAATGTGAGCAGGGGAATAGCGTATAATGATTTTTAAATCTGATTTCATGCATGTGGACTCTCATATACAGTCACTGAGTATTCATGAGATAGTTGGCACTTTACAACAAAGAACAGTATTTCCTGTATACCATTCTCTTCCTTGCACCATGAACATTTACAAACTGTATGTCTTGACCTACTAAACACAATGCATGATCAGGGATTAGATGCTGGATTTGGGAGGGGAGGTTTTGAAACAGCTATGAAGACATCAGTGGAATGATGAATGAAATTTGACCGTGGCTGCTGCTGCTGCTGTTAAGTCGCACCAGTCATGTCCAACTCTGTGTGACCCCATAGATGGCAGCCCACCAGGCTCCTCTGTCCCTGGGATTCTCCAGGCAAGAGTACTGAAGTGGGTTGCCACTGCCTTTTCCTATTTGACCATGGACTCTGGACCAAATAATAGTATTGTATCAGTGTTACATGTCTTGATTTTGACCATTGGACTGTTGTTCTAAAAGAGAATGTCCTCATTTTTAGGCAATATACAACAACCCATTTAGTGGCAAAAAGGGATTATCTACATGGGCCTTCGCTGTGATCCACTAAAGACTCTACACTTCCACAGCAGAGGGCATAGGTTCTATTTCTGATGTGGCCAAAAAAAAAAAGTAAAGAAGGGGACCGTCTACAACTTATTCCCCAATAGTTCAGAAAACATGCATAGGAAGAGAAAGAGACCACACAACAGACCAATAGAACAACAGAGCAAATGGGGCAACCACAGGCAATTTGTGAAGCTAAGTAAAGTTTATTTGAGAGTTCCTTGTACTAGTCCTGCAACTTTTCTATCAGTTTGAAACTATAGCAAAATAAAAGGTTATAAAAATACTTTAGGAGAGTGGATAAAACAAATGGTGTTATCCCCCTCTTCTGTCTTAAATACATTTCGGCTTCCTAGAGAAAAAAGAAAAAAACAGTGAATGCTGTTTGATAAAAATAGATAAATTGGCAAATTAAGAGGCTAAATCAGACCCTAGGACTTCAGACCTACATCTTGGCTGTTTTAAGTGATGAAGAAGGTCAGATCCAGGAGAGAAGAATAAGAACACAAATACAAATCAAGAGTGGGAGAAGAAAAGAGAGAGAGGAAATTAAGACACAAGACAGGAAGCTGATACAACCTTATTTCAGAAACATGGAAACTCAACTGTCAGTGAGAAAATGAGGTTTCATGGGATCACAGAGTTGAGGCTTTTCAGAGCCAGAAAAATCCCCTAGCACACTAGTCATTGTACTGTTTATGGAGTATTTAGAGCTGTCTCACTTTTTATAAGCTGGAGAATTGTCTGGAAACCTCTAAAGCCCGATACCAATGCTCCCAATTGTCCTGAAGTAAAAGAAACTATATCTTCCATCCCATACTCACCCCTCAGAATCCTAGAAAGTGCTAGAAGATATAAATCTTCAGGTAGCAATAAGAAGGATCCTATAAACTTATACTTTCCCCTACGAGTCCACCTAGTCAAGGCACACAACTAAGGGAGAAATAGCCAATAATCTCAGAAGCTTACAAGCTCTAATGTCTCCATCACTAGAGTCTCCAGGTTCCCAGGAACAGTCAAGCAAACAACAATATGACCTAGAAGACCTTATAGAAATATGCAAGATGGCCCAGGATATTCAAGTGACTCATGCCATCATCTTGTAACTTCCTCCACCATCCAGACAGTTAACCTGGGTAAAAAGTTAAATTTTCAAACATCTCATCACATAGAATGTTTGATTTAAGTACAAAGTATACAATGATAAGGGAGGCATTACAGAAAGAACACTGAACTTACAGTTACAATACCAAGGCTCTAATCCTGACTCTCATTCTTACTAGCAGCATGATAACCTTTTTGGTTGTCCGTGATGTCTGCATAGGATAAACCTGCATAGGAAGCCCTACCTTCTTTGAAGGGTTGAGGTCTCCCCAAGTCTCTGAACCAACCAGCCATCCAACTAGGTACTGAGGACTCAACTCTCCACTCAACTCCCGGAAATACGAAAATAGGAAAGCTCTGAACCCTGCCCTCAAAGAGCTTGAAGTCCAATGGGGGAACAGATACATAAACAAAGTCAAGCAACCACGATGTCTAAATAAAAATAGGGGACAGGGTGCAGAGGGCTGACGGGGGCTGGTGAGTCCACCACTGGTGTGAGGATTACAGAAAAGGCTTCAGAGAAGGTAGGGACTGAACTCAGTCAGAAAATATGAGCAAGTGTTGACTAGGCCTCTCACCATATTTTTGATGGGTAAATGTGGGTAGATAGACAGATCCTGGCAAGCACGTGGAAGAACATATCACTCCAAGTTGACTGAACAATACTAAGAAAGGTACAATGTGAAAGAATACAGGTAGAAGACACAGCTGGAGATGGAGGGAAGACAGAGGGAAGACAAGGAGAAATGGCATCAAGTACCTGGTATATCAATCTAAGGGGTTTTAACTTGATCCTAGAGTAGATGCAAAGCTATAGGTTTTAAGTATCCTTCTGAAGTCTGTATAGTTGAAAGATGAAGATTCAAAAGTAGAATCAACTAGGGCAGTGATCCACCAAAAGAATGAAAGTGGGGGCTGGAATAAGATTCTGATGAAAGAAAGGAGAATTCATGAGACTTGGTTAATAGACTGGGTGTGTGTTGGCTTGAACAGTCATGGTGAAGGAGTTAAGGGTGTAAAGAGACAATATATATGAAAGTAATTTCTAAACTACAAAAACAATTGAAAAACATTGTTTTATAAAGTCTAGGTAGATAGTGGCAGAATCAGACAGAAACCTTAGTTTTGTCTGATGTTAATTTTCTTCTACCACAAGAAACATTTTTAAAAATTTGTAACTGAAAGTAAGAAATAAAAATTTCCTCAAAACTTTTAAAATAAAAATGTAACTGTACTACAGAGAGATTTAATAGATTTTTCCCTTAATTTTCCCTGGAGTATCAAGGCTGTTTCAAAGATAGGCTTTGAATAAACAGCCCTGTAATTCATCAGTATTTGACCTTGTGTAAGTTTTTATACGTACAAGTCTCGTGTTGCTCATTTTTGAAATTGGAGTCCTAATAAGATGCAATATGCTATTCTTTTGAGGAATAAAGAAAATAATGCATGTACTTAGCACAGTAGAACAGTACCTGGCCGTATCTGGTACTCAATAATTTGTCCCATAACTACTACAAATGTGTGGGAAAGAGTTAACCTAAAAGGCCTGTGAGGCTGAAAAAGGTCTGCTTACAAGGTTGGTCCTTGGCTGGCATCTGGGAACTTGGACTTTGGGAGGGGGAGAGCTCTAATATTCCCAGTGCTGATAAGAATAGCTCACTGGGTCTAAACTGTACAGACAATCTGGTTTCCACTGAACACCTGCTTTCTTTCTAGAGTCTGGAATTTTGGTACATGCTTTGATCGAGGGTGCCTATATGACCAGCCCAGTGAAAACCTTCAGCACTGAGTCTCCATTGAGATTCCCAGTGAGAAAACATTTCACAACTGTCACAACTGGGAGCTGAAGGAATTATACACCCCCTTTGTGACTCTACTGAGAGAGAACTCCTGCAAGCTTGTGCTTGGTTTCTCCAGACCTGCCCCATGCACCTTTTGCCTTGCTCGTTTTGCTTTGTCTCCCTTTCACTGAAATAAATCATAGCAGTGAGCTCAACTCTATACTGAGTCCCATGCATTCTACTGATCACTGAACCTAGGGATGGCCTTAGGGATCCCCAGCACAATTAGTCTCCTTGTTCCTCAACCTCATCAACTACTGGCCAGTTTTCAAACCAGAGGAGTATTATAGACAACAAACCAACCAAATTGATAATTTCAAAGTCGAATTAGAAAACTTCCTGATTTCTCAAGTAACAGTAGTTGCAGGTTTACATACAACTTGAAATTTCTGTATTCAAACATCTCATCATATAGAAATCTCACCGTTCTTTGTTTTCTGTTATTTAACAGGTCATTTTTCTGATTTAACTCCAGCCCTATTCTTCCCTAGATTCCATCTCAAAACCAAGTGGAGGCTCCAGCAGAATATTAGGTGGTCTGACCTATGTGATTAGTTCCCTAATCAGAAAGCAAGATCACAGTGTCCTCTGTTCTGAGTTATTACAAGAAGAGCAAACAATATAAACTGTCAGGAAGATATTTTATCAGTTCACTAGAAGATGCAGAAATATGAGCTGGTTGAGAATGAGTAAGAAGGACAAACCAATGAACCACAGCAGAAACTGAAACATAAGTTTTCCAACATCAGACTTGAAAGAAACAGCTTGACTGAATTTCCCAGAATTCCTTGGCACACTTCAAAAAGTACAATAAACTGTACTTAGGGTACAAGAAAATTTTCAGTAAAGTCCTGCTGCCATCATATCAAAGGAGCTGGGATGTAGAAAACCTGGAGAAGACTGATGTCTGACTCACACTGTGATTAACTGAGAGTTTTAATAAAGGATAAGTGTCACTTAATAGCTATAAAGAAACCACATAGCTACTAGATCAATCGGTAGCCTACCCACTGTTTCTCTTCTAAAACAGAATATGAGCAACTAAAATAAATATATCTGGGGCTATCCCAGAATGGCCCCTGTGGTTTTTCTAATACACTTAAGAGAGTTCTGTATTTTTAACAAAATAATACTGTTTAAATTCTTGTTGATTTCCATGGATACCCACGTCACCTTAGATCACAGGGTAAGGGAGATGGAAACAAGAACACTGAATTGTGGAAAACAGAGAACTGGGCACATTAACTCAAACAGCGAAGAAACCCTACAATGAAGTGCTACTGGGCTTACCTAGAAGCCAGGTTGAGAGCTGTCATGAAGGAATTCAGCCCAATATGATCAGAACTTTTACTTTCTCAAGAATTCAGATTCTTCTCTTAAAATTCCAAACTTTTTAATATAGGTAAACATTTGTTTTTAATTGTGGGAAGAAAACAAATCTGCAATCATATTTTCAACTGAAGATCATGAGTGTCCCAATGAACATCAGCTCCTGAGAAAAGAATCCAGGAGGGATAAAAATGCCCAGCTCCTGGGATGAGCAGGGGCTGACGCAGAACTAGCTAATGCGACTAGGCTCCCTGGGCCAGTCATCAGTAGCCAGAAAGGAGATGAATTCTTTTTTTTTTTTCCCCATTGAAGTATAGTTGATTTACAATATCATGTAAGTTTCATGTATACAGCATAGTGGTTCAGGTTTTTTGCAGATTATATTCCATTATAAATTATAAAATACCGAGTATAATCCCCTATGTGTGGGTGTGTGTGCTCAGTCGTGTCCGATTCTTTGTGACCCCATAGCCTAGCCCACCAGGCTCCTCTGTCCATGGGATTTTCCAGGCAAGGTAATTCCCTGTGCTATACAGTAAATCGATAATAAGTGTCACAGGCTGGGCTTTTTTTACATTGTGACAACTTCCTCATTCTGTCCTTTCTGGTTCTCATGGTGGCTGAAGCTGCTTCCAGGAAAGACAGCGGGTCAGGTTGTCAAACAAGAGGGTTTCCACTGTTCTCTTTATTCTTCCTAAGCTAAAGCAATGAGGGCCTTTTTAACTTTGTATCATCTTTGCATTATCATTTATCATCTTCAAAGTGATTTAACAATTGCAAAGAATTTCAGCTGTAAGAGTCCATATCTCTAAGCAGGTAAGGTAGGTTTCCGAGGCTTTCTTGGTTAGTAAAGGACCACACTTTCCCATGTTTACTGTAATATTTCTATTCTTTTCTTATTATACTATTCAAATTATAACAGATCATTATCATACAGCAAAAATGTATTAATCGTTCCCTTAAATTTTATTTTAGATTTTAAAATAATTCATATTTCTAGTCTTACCCGAAACTCTTTTGGAATCCTGAATTTTTCACATTTAATAAATGTATTATACCTCATATAGCACACATAACACTCCCAACAAGAACTAGGACAGCCCCACATAATTAAACACATGATTATTACCATATATACCCATATCCACTAAGATAAAAACTAAAAATAGCTTCATCTAAGGTCAGGTTTTACAACTGAGTTTTTAAAGTTTGGGTCTTCAGCATTATGGGGATTTAGGAAGGTGGATGAAAGACTGAATTATATGAACCTGTAGAATTCCACAGGTCACAATGACAAGCCACAACAGAAATTAACACCAGTGAAAAGCAATGTCATTCTGTCTGTACTGGGGGAACCAAAACACAGAGAAATCAGTGGGGAAAAATCAGTGGAAGTAAAACAAAACAAAAACAAAATAAAAAGAAGCAAATCCATTTCTGAGGAAGGCACTCCAGGAAAAAAGTAGAATAAAATAAAACATCAAGATCACCAGCAATCTACTAGTAAACAACTAGACAATGGCATGTGGTAAACAAGGGTGACCCAGTCTCTCCAGCCATCCCCTGGGACCGGAGAAAATGTCTAAAAGGGAGGACACAGCTGGACCTGAAGTCCCCTGGATGACGTGTCCCCAATACAGCAGGAAGAAAAAGGCGGGTCAGAGGCTACTCTACACTCACACACCTCATCGAGTGGTAGAACCAGAGGACAAACCAACTTAAGTGCCAGGAGCTGGATGACAACATGAGCCCCATGCCAGCTGCTCACCGACCAGGTTCTCAGTGAGCCACTGTCCCCTGCTCCCATCAAAGGAACTTTGTACTAGCTGCTTAGCACAAAAGAAGTTGAACAGTTTTGCTACCAGTCAACTTCACCAAATCACTAACCAGTTTTAAGTGACTTTCACTGAGTAATGGAGAAATATTCATAGAGTGATGGATATAGACACAGTTTGTATGTGCTAATAAAGAAGACTTTTGATACATAATATGAGTTTATGGGAAACAGTCATTTACAAAACATACCTAATGAATTCCACAAGGATCTAAAACTGATGTAGGAATTTGTTTCCTCTAACAGATTAATTCAGTAGGCCAACATAAAATGTATACCCATGTATACTAAACCCATAATTAATAGACGTGTGAAAATGTCCATCCATATTCTAAACTTTATCTTTCAAATCATTAGCTTAACTTCATTAGCTAACAAATCATTAGCTTAACTTCATTAACCTAAAGCTTATTGCATAATATTTGGAGGGTGTGAGGAATGTCAGTGTCAAAAGGTAGTATCAACATAGAAAGCAGCAAAGTAAATTTTGATTGTCTCCTACCTCTGGGCGACCCTCGTAGTAGGTCAACATGGACTTTGTGAGCACAAAAAGTCTCTCTTTGTAGTTTAAGGGCGACGTCTTCTTTTTCTGCTGTGACCTCTTAATAAGAATCTCTTCCAGAATAGTGTTAAAATTCATCTCGGTCTTCTGATCACTGTTTCTCCTGCCATTGAAGATCCCAGTGTTCTAAAGTAAGAAAATAAACAGTTGAAATAAAATGAGACATGTTAATTATCCAAGGATGCCTGTCATTCCAAATTACAAAAACAGATTTTACTCTGACAACTGGAGCTGAGGAACGTTACTCTATGCACCCGGACTGAAAGTGCCCAGGGCATGAAAGCTCAACCTCCTCTTCTTCCCTAGCCCCATCTTGTTCCTCCAAGTCCCAGGATGTCATAAGAAAACCTAATCCGAATTGCCATGATGATCCGCTCCTTTGTCCCTCCCTGCCAATCCCTTGGTTTGCTGGCACACTCTACTGCTATTTGATTGCAGAGAAACAAATATCTCAGATGGAAAAGTACATTTCATCACCTGCATGGCTGGTTTAGGCTGGTATTTAAATTGCCTCAGGATCTTGGTACACAAATAGACAAGCACATAGGCATGCAGACTTGTGAACAAAATGAATTACCACAGTGGTGGATGGCATCCATCTCCAGTTGTAACAAGGATGTAATCTTGATAAGCAACCTCACCACCAGAACTACAAGGATGCTCTCTGATACCTACACTACCATGCTGCACATTCTCTTCCCTGTGGCTCCTGTCTCAATCACAAGAGAAAACAATTCCCACCCAGTTACAGCTTATGCTACTCAGCTACCCTACCCTACACGGCTACCTCTCAAGGCAGAGCTCATCAGTATGAGGTCCTCAGTCCTATATTTGGAGCCCCCACATCTAGACTGTCCATGCCCAGGCTAATAAGCCTTCCAAAATCCAACAAAATTTCACTTTCTGAAAACCAAAGACACTCAGAAAAGGCCTGGACATTTTTATCTGAGACAAGTTGAAAAGACAACAGCCCTTTCTTCCCTTCCTTCCACCACACCCTGACAAGAAGTTATTGTTTAGCAAATCATAGAGGCAAGGACTTCCCTGATGGTCCAGTTGCTAAGACTCTGGGCTCACAATACTGGGGGCCTGGGTTCAATCCCTGGTCAAGGAACTAGATTCCACATGCAGCAACTAAAGTCCTGTATGCCACAACTAAGACCTGACACAATTAAATAAATTAATAAAATATTTTTTAAAAATCAGAGAGGCAACAGGAGTCATGTGAAGAGAATAAGTGGTTATCAGAGAGCAAAACTGGGAACTTGCCACTGAGTTTGGCAGTGAGAAATTAATGAACTTTTCGGCCAACCCAATACCAACCTCAGCCAAACTAATGTCACCCAAGCTGACACCCTGGCAACTCCCTTGCAACTCCCTACTACTGATCTTTCATTATCCAATCAGGCCTTCTATTTTCTGTAAAGTTACTTTACAACAGTGTAACCTCTGAACATCAGTTTCTTTCATTCATAAAATATGGAGCTAAATATCACAAGGTCACTGTGAGGTTTAATGAGATGTGAGAGAGAACTTAATTATGAAACACTGTACAAATGTTTATTATTGTTATTTTTTATTTTCAATGTTCTTTTTCTAGCTTAAAGAATTATCATCTGGGCCATGACAATAGCTTTCCAACTGGTCTTCCTTTCACCCCAGCTCCTGCCTCATTTTATTCAAACTACATGCCCTTAATTCCCACTGGCTCAGCCTTCAAAGACATCACAGTCATCATGCCACATTCATTCACTGGAAATCCTCCATGCCTCCCCAAAGTCCTCCTCATCACCTGCAGGATAAAGTAAAAATTCTTTAGCCAAAACACTAGACATGGTCCACAATTTAGCTGCAACCTAACACCCAACCTTTATTTTTACTGCTCTCCAAATACTCCATATCCCAGTCAAAATAGTTAGCATTCATTCCCTGGCCTAGAGAACCCCCTCTCTCCACCTATGAAAACTACTAGCTCAAAACTCACCTCCTGATGAAGCCTTTCCTGCTGGTCCCAATTAATTAAAAATTATCTGGTTCCTGGGCCCATGATCTCTGTATCACCCATCACAGAGCTCATTGTTGCCTTCCATGTTTTAGAGCAATTGATGTTGCTCTAAATTGATATTCTAACTCTCACCTAGATTTTAAGCTCCTGGAGGAATAATTCTCCCCTTTAAGTATACATCAGAATCACACACGGAAGTTTTTTTCAGAATTCAGAATTCAGACACCCTGAACCCATACCTAGATACTCTGAATTGGTCTGGGATGGGGTCCAGGGCATCATAATTTAATGTGCAGGTAGATTTGAGAGCCACTATCTTAAATGAGGAGAAACTGGGCTCTGACACGAACTATTTATACCACTCTTAGTGTCTCTCAATAAGCGGTGGATAACAGGTCTAACTGACCCATTATCCTAAGCTGAGAAGTCAGAGTAAAAAGCTCTTGTTCCTTTGCATCTAAGTTGGTCCTCCTTATTTTAAACTAAAAATTTGGTACTGACCCAGCAAGCCCAGCAAATACCCTGAGAAAACAATAATCGAAAAAAGACACATGTACCCCGATGTGCATAGCAGCACTATTTAAAACAGCCAGAACATGGAAGCAACCTACATGCTCATCAGCAGATGAATGGATAAAGATGTGGCATGTATATACAATGTGTATTAGACATAAAAAAGAACAGACCTGAGTCAGCTCTAGTGCGGTGAATGAACCTAGAACCTGTTATGCAGAGTGAAGTAGGTCGGAAAGAGAAAAATAAATATAGTATATTAGTGCATGTATATGGAATCTTAACAAATGGCATTGACAAGCCTATTTGCAGGGGGGCAATGCAGACACAGACGTAGGAAAATGAGCTTGTGGACACTGCAGGGGAGGGAGAGAGTGGGCCAAATGGAGAAAGTAGCATCAACATATGCACACTATCAGATGTAGGATGGATAGCTGGTGAGAAGTTACTATGCAGCACAAGAAGGCCAGTCTAGTGCTCTGTGATGACCTGGGGGCGTGTTATGGAGGGAGCGGATGTATGTATAATTATGGCTGACTTGCCCTGTTGTATGGCAGATACCAACACAACATTGTAAAAAATTTTAAACACATACTTAAATAAATGAAAAAAAATATTTCATTGTTGTTATAATAATCTGTTGGTCAATGGGAAATCCTGGCCAAAGAATACTATGAAAGTTCATAGAAATGAAGGAAAGTTCTCCTCACGTAGATTTTCAGTTAAAGATGGAGGGCTGAATGTACACATTAGCACAGGCTCCCTCCTAAAATCCTAGTGTTAAGAGAAGACATTGCATGCATAAAACAAGGTCAGGATACAGCCAAAATAAAGTGCACAGAACAGAAAGAGAAGAACACTGGGGGGGAAATAGATATGAGAAGCT
Source organism: Capra hircus (assembly GCF_001704415.2). Classification (NCBI taxonomy): domain Eukaryota; kingdom Metazoa; phylum Chordata; class Mammalia; order Artiodactyla; family Bovidae; genus Capra; species Capra hircus. The sequence continues at coordinate 67,476,801 of NC_030813.1, forward strand.
CAGTAGAAGAGTCAGAATATAAAACCGAGGAAATATCCCCAAAATTTGAAACAAAAAATAAAAATAAAAACTGGAGAGGAAATATACTTTTCTGGATCCATCCAGAAAATTTAGCATTTGAAAAATAGGAGTTCCAAGAGGAGAAAGCAGTGAGAAACCAATCAAAGAAGAAATTTAGGAAAATTTCCCCAAATTAAAGATTACTTCTCAATTGAAACAGAACCAAATCAGTAGAGCTCATAAAATTTCAAAATCACAGGGACAAGCACAAGATCCAGCAAGCTTAAAAATAGGTTTCATAGAAAGGATCAAAATTCATAATAGCAATCATCAAGGACAATAATAGAAGCTAGAAAATAATGGAGAAATTTTTTGAAGAAAATTGATTTCTAACTTAAGAGTCTATACTCAACCAAACTATCAATACAGTGACAAAAGAATAAAAACATTTTCAAATATGCAAGGTTTTAAAATTTTTACCTCCTATTCACCCTCTTCAAATAGCTACCTGAGGACAATACTCCATTAAAATTTTAAAAAAAAGAAACTATATCATAAAATACACAGAATCCAGGAAACAAGGGTTTCAAAACAAAAGAGGTAAAGATAGTCTCCCAAACAACGGTGAAGGGAAATCTGAAGCTGACATTGGGCAGCAGACCGAAAATCACCAGGCCAAACTAAATCAAGGTAAACAGTTCTTAGAAGGAATTCTTCCAGGAAATGAACCTGAAGGTGTTGAGAGAAGATTTATAATAAATTAGTTAAAATGTAGCAAACCTAAAAATAATAAATTAGTTTATGGAAAATAAACTGTACAGAAAAGAAAAATAATAACAGTTTGCTGCAGAGTTCAGCCATATGTAACATCTAGAACATTGTAATAAAATAGACTATAAGTAGTAATCTTACCTTTAAGATCAAATCAGTCAATCTTAAAGGAAATGAACCCTGAACACTCTTTGGAAGGACTGATGCTGAAGATGAAGCTCCAATACTTTGGCCACCTGATGTGAACAGCTGACTCACTGGAAAAGACCCTGATGCTGGGAAAGACTGAAGGCAGAAGGAGAAGAGGAAGACAAAGGATGAGATGGTTGGATGGCATCATTGATTCAATGAAAATGAACTTGGGCAAACTCTGGGAGATGATGAGGGACAGGGAAGCCATGGGATCGCAGAGTCAGACACAACTGAACAACTGAACAACAATAACCTTAATACTAGCATAAAAATACTGGGATAAGGGAATGCAGGAAATATGCTTCTTTGTGGATCCCAAGGTATGCTGTAAAAGAGAACTATGTCCTCCATAGTATTAGCAGGAAGTCAATGCATCATACCTAAAATTGAAAAAGCAAGAAGTGGCAGCGTAAGTACATCACTTAGAGATTTACAATACAAACATGTTGTTTTAAAAGTAAAAGTGGTTGCTTCTGGGATCAGAAAATTATTAGAAGATGGCAGTGGAAAGAGTATTAATATGTTCTCTACTCACTTTCCCTAAAACTCTATGCAAGCAATAAAATGTTCAAATCAGAGAGGAAGATAATCCCAACCTCCAGTGAACAAAAACATGGCTCTGAACCCCAAGCTGCAAACTATGAAACACGTTATCTGCCAAATACTGTGAAAAGTACATCAAAATAGGAGAGGAGGCCAAGTAGATTTGCCTTATAGTAAACATCATTGTCCTGAAAGGTCAATCTATTGACCTTTTGATAAGATCAATGAAATCCAGAGGGATAAGCAGACCAGAAGAGAATCAGGGAGTATCCCTGTAGAATTACTATTTATACAGAAAAATAATAAAAATTATAATCAAGCTTTCACTATTTTGCTATGTGTTGGCATTTCTAAGGACTTCCCGGGTGGCTCAGACAGTTAAGCATCTGTCTACAATGTGGGAGACCCGGGTTCGATCCAGCACTAAGCACTTCAGATGTAGCAACTCATTTAATTCAACAAACCTATTGAAGGCACTATTCCCTAGTCATATGATAAGAATAAGAGCCAGACTTTAATACAGGCATTCTGACCACACAGCCTGCACTATTAACCACTACACACACAATCTCTCCAGTGGAAAGGAAGAGAGAACTAAAGGGAGCATATGATGCGTCATTATCAGCCTTCTATTTAGGCAGATGGCTAAAGGCAATTCCACGCAACTTCCAAATTTCAACAGATAAACTATGACTCCCAAGGCATCATTAAGAAGGACACCAATCTCTCAATACCAAAGACTAAAGAGAACAAATGAATTTATAATCAAACAGAAATAGACCCACACATTCTACCAGAGGAACAGGGAATGGCAGGAGAAGTATGAGCTCTGGAACCAGCCAAAGCCAGGTACCGGGTCAAGTCAGGCTTCTTCAGTTCTGTGAATGTGGGAAAGTCCCTCAACTTTTGTGAAACTGAGTTCTCCCTTGGGAAAGGGGACTGATGACAAGAAATGTAAATGCAATGTGCATGTCAAAGTCGTTTGATCACTGCAAGTTTCAATAACAGATCTGGGAGATTTTTTAAAAAAAGAAAAGAAACAGACCACAGAACACAAACTTACGGTTACCAAAGGGGAAAGGGGCGGGGGGGGGGGATAAATTAGAAGCTTGGGATTAACATACATACACTACTATAAATGAAACAGACAACTACCAAGGACCTATTGTATAGCATAGGGAACTATACTCAATATTGTATAATAACTTACATGGGAAAAGAATCTGAAAAATACATATATATATATATATATATATATGTATACCTGAATCATTTTGCTATACACTTGAAACGAATGCAACATTGTAAATCAAAAGTACTTCAATAAGAATACATACAGACATAATTAATTTTAAGAAAACTGGAGACAATCACTCTGAATGAAAGAATCGGTTTGATGCTCCAAAGGAAAAAACAAAAGATGAAACAAAATTTCAGAGTCCTCCAGGTGATTCTCCCATTTTCCACACCAAAAAGGACTGAGCCTTTCAGACGAAAGAATCACAAAGGAACCAACTCTGGGTTACAAATATCTTTTTAAAATGAAACTAAGAGCTACAACTTAAAACTCTTTTCTCTGTGTCTCCTTAACAGTGAGCACAAGAACATTCTTTTCTTTACTCTGACTGCTAATTGCTAAAAGCTTGAAAAACAACACATTAGTCTTTGAACATCAATATTCTTTTTGTATTAAAGTATTAGATGACTTACAACACTGTGTTAGTTTAAGGTGTACAGCAAAGTAATTCAGTTATGTTTCTCAATTATTTTCCATTGTAAGTTTTTACAAGATATGAATATAGTTCCCTGTGCTATACAGTATATCCTTGTTGCTTATCTGAATACCAATATTCTAAAGTAGAGAACAGACACTGTTCACTGTTTCACCAATGAGAAACCCAAACCACCATGAAGCTGTATTCTCCGTCTCGTGTTACAAATCTAAGTACCAAACTAATGGTTCTCGGTTTCATGGTCTACCAATTTTAGCCAAAAGATCTAAGAACTCCTTTATCATAACAATTCTGCCTGAAGAAAAATGTTTTTTTAAATGGCTACTAAGGTTATCCAGCCTATTATATAAATCCTTTCACAATATTTTTAATCAATCAGGGGTACAGAGATGATTGTGAATTACCAAACAAGAGGACGGTAAGGAACATAGTAATTAAGAAACCCTAGTTGTCAGGGTAGAGAAAGGATGAACTCCTTACAGGAAGAAGCAGAGTGATCAAAGGTTGTTGAAATTCTCATCTTACTATGTTAAGCCATATGAAAATGTCAATGTTCGGCAATACTTTACCTATACAAATCAACAATATTATCTAACTCAGTCTAATACTTGGCAATGCTCTAAGAGCAGTAACGTAGTTAAAGCTCTCAATTTCAGAAGTTTACATCAGAACACATTGGCTATTACACATTTCATCATAGGTTTACCACAAAGTTTGAGCCTGTTTGTAATGTTAAGAAATCTAGCATGAATAAACATCAGACTGACAATTATCTGAGAAATCAAATGCTGTATGCCTGCCAACAGTTTCTGTGGGTTATGTTTCAATTCAAAAGTACCTAAAATGGGTAGGTACTATATAGTAATAAACCTTATCCTGCTCTCTTCTGCAATGCAAACCCCAGCTTAAGCCCTAATTTTCTTTTGTAAAAGGGGAACTGAACAGCAGAAACACAAGCAAAAAGAAGGGAAATGCTCGGCTGACTTTAATCAGAATAAAGGGTACATTTTAGGCTCCCCATTTAATATCATGAATTGGTGCTATTCCAGGATCAGACACTTTTTTAGCTCTCAGATGAGAGTAAAAGTTTAGCCTGCAAGTCTTCCTTACCTATTAAACAAGGCACCCAGGGATAAACTGTATTTTCTCAAAGTCTTGACTATGTCTCCTTTCAGCTAGTTGCTCAGTAACAGGCTACAAAGTTTTGAGTAGTTTGTTGATCTACTGAACCTAGGTCTAGATTAGACTCAAAAGGTCAAAAGGCAAAAGTTACAGAAGTCAGCTGACTTATCTCTCCTGGGTATGCAGCGCCTGTCCAGCCAAATGGCGGGTGATCAAGATGTTGGACTTGGGGTGGACCTGCAGTACTTCACTACAGATAGTGGTTTCCTACTGTCCATATAACACAGGTATATGCAATAATTTAACATATACTCTTTAGGACAGGGTTGGGGTTCACAACAAAGGACCCTGCTGGGGTCTTTGGCTATGATTGTGGTTCAGGGTCTCCTGGCTGATAAAAATGAAGAAAAAAAAAAGAGAGATAAAAAGAACTGTGGATGGAGAAAAAAGTTTTGACAAAAGAAACCATGAGCAATACTATTACAAGAAAATTGGTTTCACCTCTTGGCAGGTATCGAGCCAAAAGACAGACTCAAACAGAAGAGCAGAAGGAAGGATTTATTACTTGCAGCAAGTAAGGAGGACAACAAGGACGCTTCCCAGAGCATTATTTCCCCAAACAGCAAGACTGGGGCTGGAGCAAAGAGAATTCAGCATAGAACTGGGGAAAGGTTGACAGAGGCCAGCACAAGTTGATGGAAGTTGGGAGGGTCAGCAAAGGTCACCATCATCATTCCTTAGGTTCCAGTGGATCTGGAAATTGTGCCCCCATGAGGGTTTGCATTCTGCAAAACAGCTCAAGAATGTGCTTCAGGCTAATCCTGACCCTTGAAACAGTACAACTGATATATCATGATTAAGTTATCTCCCTGGCCTGATTATATCTGTTCAGTTTTACCTTCTTTTGCTCCTATAAAATCATTAACTATTGAGACCTATTCTTCTGCAAGAGCGAGCACTGTGGCTGGGCTAGATCACAAAATGATTTAGGCCTAGGATGGCTGAGTTCTCTTCCTCTGAGGAGCCCCACCCTATCTGCTTGCAATACCTCAACACATCATCACATATACTTACACTTAAGGAGGTTCATAGTTAAGTATTCTAGAGAGAATCAAAAGTTGTCTTAACATAGAAACTACTCATTGATCAACTGACCACATAGGCTCCAAATATTCCTTCCACATTACTAGGTTCTGCTTCTTTGTGGGTCATTTTCTCTCAGTGAATGAGGGAATGCAACAGTCAACATCAAATGTTCAAAAGACGAGGGTTTTCAAAAAGTCAATAATGAGAATAATGTTGGAGAATTGCTCCCATCACACTCAATGAATGCCACTGGCAAATGAGGATCTTGCAGTTAGCTGGTAAAAATAAAATAAAACTCACAACATTGTAAAGTAACTATACCCCATTTAATTAGATTAATTAAATGCACTGAAAAAAACAATAACATAAGTATCAAAAATGAGTTACACTTTAGAAAGAGAAATATAAATATCATATACTGAGACATATATATGGAATCTGAAGAGATGGTACTGGTGAACTTATTTTCAGGGCAGCAGTGGAAAAACAGACATGGAGAACAGACCTATGGGCAGTGGGAGGAGAGGAGGGAGAAGGGGAGATGTATGGAGAGAGTAACAGAAATTCACAAGACCATATGTAAAATAGACAGCCAATGGGAATCTGCTCTATGACTCTGAACTCAAACAGGGGCTCGGGGACAGGTGGAAGGGTGGGATGGAGAGGGAGATGGGAGGGAGGCCCAGGAGAGTGGGGACATGGGTATACCTAAGGCTGATTCTTGTTGATGTATGACAGAAAATCACAAAATTCTGTAAAGCAATTATCCTTCAATTAAAAAAAATTTTTTTTTAATGAGTTACACTTAAAAATACTAAAATATACTGTGTCAGACCGCTTTTGGCTCTTTTTCCCACTTGTAACCCTGTGCCCTACTCATCCTTCCCTTCTTTCCGGATGTATGGGCTAGAGATAATATTTCCCAGCCTTGGCAGCAAGTTGTGGCCATCTAACTTAAAGCCAAAGGGATGTGTGCAGACATGATATGTGGACCAGCTTCAACTTAAAGACAGGTCACTCTCCCCAGATTTAGAGCACTGTCCACCTCCTCATTCTCATTTAGAGCATTCTCCACTTTTCTCTTAGAAAGTACACATGGCAGACACAACTTCATGCATTCAACACATGACCGTAGGGAGTAGAGGGGAAGAAGAAGGAATCTAGTCCTTGAATGACTTCATGGATCAGAGCTGCTGAATCAGCCTAGACTTGTGCTACCCTACTTTGTGAGGGATTAACACACTTCTGTCAGATTTTAGAAATGCCATATGATGCTTTGTTATAGTGACTTAACCTTTAATCTACCTCAGGATACACCCTTGCAAAACCTGACAAAGCTTGCTAAGGCTTTCCCAAAAAGGGCCCTCTTCAGATCTGTGCTGCCAAATGCACATATAAGGGAAGGAATTAAAAATCTTTATCGTGCGTTTTCATCAGAAAAATAATTTCAAGAAAACTAAATAGTGGATTCCCTCTTCGTTCAGAAGTTAAAAGTTATAATCTAAATGGAACCATATATGAGATGAAAAAACATATATTCACTTTATTTTTCATGACAAAGTCTGAATCATAGTGGGGTTTTTGTTTGGTTCCTACTTACTATGAAATGTAAGTGGATTCACTTGAAGTGACAATACTCTGGCACTAGCTCTCCTCGCATAAGGGAATTTCTGAGACACAAAAAGTATTTCTCCTTCTGCTTCTTGCAAATTCAGAAGGAAACAATAACCAGTGAGAACAAGGCATGAATAACAAATTTCTCAACTAGGTCAAGTGATTTTCAGCAACTTTTACTAGGAGAAGACATGAAAGTAATTTGGAAATTATATATAAAATAATCTATACCAAAATATGTTCCTTGACTACATTAATCTAGATTGTTTTTAATTTGAAACGTTCATCGATGCCAACATATTATTTCCCTATTGTTTTCAAAATAGGAATAAAGAACTCAAGTCATTATTGCATTCAGCTGTTTTTACAGGAAAGTAAGCTTAACAAAAAATTACAAGAACAAAAACAGTGAGACTGAGGAGGAGTCAAAAGCCTTTTAAAAGTCTTAAGAGATATCTCTTAAATGTGTGAGATAACTCTTAACAACTTGACCACTAACTATATATTGGTGATCATTTAAGTTTGTGGTAAGATTTATTTGATGATAACAAAATAGTACTAGGTCATTTTGGAATTTTTTTGGGGTGATGATGCTACTGTGATTCTATTTTTAAGAGCTATCTTTTAGAGATACATACTGAAATTTTGCAGACAAAATACTGTCTGTGATTTGCTTCATAATCTGGTAAAGGGGGTATGGGACTGTAGACAAAATAAAACTGTTCATGAGTTGGTAACTGTAGAAGCTGAGTGAGGCACACTGGAGTTCATTACACTTTATTTTTGTCTGTGTTTGAAAATGTCATAATAAAAACTTTTTGAAATATATTTAAAGGAACAGCATGGTTTTCCATGTCCCTGTCATCCAACCCTTTGGAACTGGTAAGAAAGAGTACATGAAAAGATGAAAAAAGAAGAGAAGGGGATGGGGGGAAAGACAGTCAAATAAAAGTAGAAAAAGGTGGGCGGACTCTCCTTCAAGGATATTATTACCATGTTATCCAGCTCATTACAGAAGCTCTTCCAATGATCCCAATGATTCCTTGAGTCAGCAAAGCCTCATGATAATGTAATATGATACCATTTCTTCCCCAACAAAGAGGAGTATGTGGTTTCCAGGGCCAAAAATAAAACCACAGTCTATATAACATTTGTCCTTGTTATAACTCCTCTTCTTCTATTTCCTTTCCTTTCCCCTGTTCAAATTTCATGAAAGCAGAAGTTAGCTTTTCAAGCCTAAAGCACAATAAAAAGAAAATTCTATACACACTAACAAAGCACCAAAGCACAGTGGACAGTCAGATAAAGTGAGTATATCTGCACTGTAGCCTTTTTTAAAAGAATCATTAGAAAGTTTACGAAAGGTGAGCATCACAATTGAAACTACAAAGCACACTAAGACAAGGAGGCAAATTTGACCAGACAATTATTTACCCTTAATTCTAAGGCTTGTGGAGCTCAAAGATGAATTTCCCCAAGTGAAATGCCAGCTGTTATATACCTGATCTCTAAAAGGATAAAATTAAACACCTATGAATACCAATTCCATAGAAAACATTCTTTCTTATTTTTTTATTGAAGGAGAAACATTCTTATACATCACTTGCAACAATTAAAAACTGTAAACTACATTCAAAAAGTATCATGAATATAAGCCATGATCTAATTACTGAGGAAAATGTCCACTGACTTTTGTTTATGGGATTATAATTAGTACACAAGAGTACTGGAGTGGGTTGCCATTTCCTTCTCCAATTATATTAGTTTCAGGTATACACCAGTGATTCAATATTTTTATACACTATGACATGATCGCCATAAAAGTCTAATTATCTGTCAGCACACAAACTTATTACAGTATTACTGACTACATTCCTAATGCTGCATGTTACTTTTCCATGTCTTATTTGTTTTATAGTCAGAAGACTGAACCTCTTCATCCCTTCACCTGTCCTTCCACCCACCTCCCCTCTGGCAACCACCGGTTTGTCTTCTGTATCTGAGTCTGTTTCCATTTTGCTTTTCTTTGTTCATTTGTTTTGTTTTTTAGATTCCAAATAAAAGTAAAATCATAGCATGTGTTTTTCTCTCTCTGATTTATTTCACTTAGACCTGGAAGGTAACCAGGTCCATCCATGTTGCTGCAAATGGCAAGATTTCATTCTTTCTTATAGCCAAGTAGTATTCCATTGTGTATATATACCACATCTTCTTTATCCACTCATCTATCAATGAACACTAGCTATTCATAAATAACGCTTCAATGAAGACTTACGGGTATACGTCTTTTTCAGTTACTGTTTTGTTTTCTTCAGATAAAGACCCAGAAGTGGAACTGTTGGATCATTTGGTAGCTCTATTTTTTACCTCTTTGAGGAAACTCCATACAGTTTTCTACAGTGGCTGCACCAATTTACATTCCCCCCAACACAGCACAGCGGTTCCCTTTCCTCAACACTTGTTGTTTCTTCTTCTTGCTAAGAGTCGATCTCACAGGTGGGAGGTGATACCTCATAGTGGTTTTGATTTGCATGTCCCTGGTGGTGAGTAACAATGGAGCAACTTTTCCTATGCCTTGTTTATCTTCTTTGGGGAAATGTCTATTCAGGTCCTCTGCCCATATTTTAATTGGGGCTTTTGTTTGTTTGTTGATACTGAGTTGTAGGAGTTCTTTGGATATCAACCCCTTATCAAATATACAATTTACAAATATCTTCCCCTGTTCAGTGGGTTGTCTTTTTGTTTTGTTGACTTCATCAAAGGCTTAGTTTGATGTAGTGCCATTTGTTTATTTTTGTTTTTGTGGCCCTAGCAGCATATTAAAAAAATATACTAAGATAGATATAAAAAAAAGATTACTGCCCATGTGTTCTAGGAGTTTTGTAGTTTCAGGTCTTATATTCAAGTCTTTAATCCACTTTGAGTTTATATTTTAGTATGGTATAAGAAAAGCAATATACATAAATCTGCTGCATTTCTATATACTAATAACAAACTATCATAAAGAGAAATAAAGCAAACAATGCCCTTTACAATTGGAATAAATTTAACTGATGAGATGAGAGACCTATACTCTGAAAACTCCTAAGACACTGAGAAAAGAAACTGAAAATAAGGCAAATAAATGGAAAGATATACCACGCTCATAGACTGGAAGAATCAATATCATTTAGATGTGCTACCCAAAGCAACCTAGATTCAATGTAATCCATATCAAAATACCAATGTCATTTTTCATAGAACTAAAACAAATAATCCTGAATTTGTCTGGAATCACATGTATGCTAAGTCGCCTCAGTACAACTCTTTGCAACCCCGTGCTCCTCTGTCCACCAGGCTCCTCTGTCCATGGGATTCTCTAGGCAAGAATACTGGAGTAAGTTGCCATTTCTTCCTTCAAAAGATCTTCCCAACTAAGGGATCAAACTCGAGCCTCTTACATCTCCTGCACTGGCAGGCAGGTTCTCTGCCACTAGCACCAGCTGGAAAGTGTGAAACCACAAATGACCGCAAATAGACAAAACAATTTTAAGAAGAACAAAGCTGGGGTAAAACACTCCCTGATTTCAAACTATACTACAAACTTACAGTGCTGTAATCAAAACTGTATGGCACTGACGCAGAAAGACACACAGATCAGTGGAACACAATAGAGAGCCCCCTAATAAACCTACACTCACACAGTCAAGCTACAGCAAAAGAGGCAAGCATATACAATGGAAGAAAAGACAATCTCTTCAATAAGCGGTGTTGGGGAGATTCCCCGAGGCTCAGTGGTAAAGAATCCACCTGCCACTGCAGGAGACAAGAGTTCAATCTCTGATCTGAGAAGATCCCTCATGCCATGTGGAGCAACTAAGCCCTTGCACCACAGCTATTGAGCCTGTGCTTTAGAGCCCAGGAGCTGTTTAACTACTGAGCCCATGTGCCACAACTACTAAAGTCTGTGCTCAGCAATAGGAGAAGCCACCATAATGAGAAGCTCATACACTGTAGTGAGAGAGTAGTCTCCATTCCCCACAACTAGAGAAAAACCCATGTAGTAACAAAGACCCAGCACAGCCAAAAATAAATACATGTAATTATTTTTCCAAAAAGAAAATAATAAAAATAAATAAACAAACAGTGTTGGGAAAACTGGATAGCTATACACAAAAGAATGGAACTGGACCTTTCTCATACACACTCTCCCTAATGAAGTAAATTGATAATGTACTTCCCTGTTCTTGGCTCTACCCATCACTGCCATTGTCTGAGCCACTTATGACACGTAATACTGTTGTTTTTAAAAACAGATGCAAATTCACTGACACTCCTCCCAGGGAATTTGAGTAGGATTTTGATTCCTTCAACTAATAGAGGACAGCAGAAGGGATACTGGGTAATCTGTGAGGCTAGGCCAGAAAAGGCCAAGTAGCTTCTGTCTTGTTTTTTCAGACTTCTCATTCTTGGGACAGTCTTACATGGAACCTAGCTACCATAATGAGAGAAGCTCCTGCCAAACAGAGAAGTCACATACAGGTGTTCCAATGCAAAATTCCTGCTGAGCCCAGCCTTCAAATCATCCCAGCCCAAAAGCCTGAGACAGATAAGTGAAAAAACCCTCAGATGATTCCAGCTCTCAGCTGTCCAAGTTGCTCCCAGCTATCAAGTCTTCCAAGATAAGAGCATAAGATATTGTAGAGCAAACATTCCCACTGGGCCCTAGTCCAATATTTAGCCTACAGAATCCACGAGTGTAATAAAGTGGTTGTGATTGTGTGCTGGTAAGTTTAAGGTGGTTAGTTACACAGCAATACATAACCAGGACATATAATCAATATACTTTATCATTCCTGATCATCTCATTCTCATTTCATGCATCTCTAATCCCTTTCAACCATCCTCCTGCCTTTAAATGTTTCCTCTTCTTCACTCATCCATCTTTTCACCAAGTTCAGTTGATGACATAATCTGTCCACAATAATAATTTTAGGGATTCATATATGATCATTCATTCTGGCATTTATTGCAAAGCCGTGATGTATGAAAACTATGCAGGAGGCACTGAGGAGGTAACAAAGGTTAGCAAGACAAGAACTCTGCTCTAGGCAGGCACAGGGAAAAGCAGTTTAAAAACAAACAACTACAATGCAATCTGTTGAGGGCCATACAAGTGACATGGACAAGTTGTTTTGGAACACTGATAGACCTTTAAAATCACTAACATGTAATCACTAAAGAGGAACAACTACCCCTCTTCAAAATATGGTGGACCATGTCAATGAGCATATTACAGAATTACAATCAAATTAACTGTAATTTAATGAAATTACAGAATTAAAAATACGTTTCCATGGGGGAGAAAGATTTATTCAATACACATACAAAAGCAGAAGTCTTGGTTACAGAAGAATGACTCTTTTAACTACATATATCCTTCACTTTACAGACCAAATGCATTCCAAGTATATGACTGAAATTAAAATAAAATTTAACTAGAGTAACATGTCTGTTTGAATTCAATTACAGAATTAAAAACATATTTCCATGGGGGACAAGATTTATTCAATACACATACTACAAATCTTCGGAAAGAAAAGGGCCATTCTGAGTGTTAAAGAATTGAGAAACGGTTTCATGGAACTTCCAGAATTTGTCAACAGCTTGAATTGAAATTTAGTAGTTACAGAACTTTCACTTCGTCATCATCCTATTATTTTCAACTACTTTCTCCAAAACAAAAGTTTTCCCCACATAAGCATTCCCTAACCATACCAAGATTCTGAAGCTAGATACTTCTCCTTTGGGGGTGACAGCCAAGCATTAAATCTTAACATCATGTTTGGCCAACAGACGGTTGCATATCTCAGTGCAACTGAAAATTTCATTTGAAAAATTATTTTCTATTAAAGAAACCGATGCCCAGTTTTCTTCCCAGTGCTGTGTGAAACTGTAAAAATCAACTTGATATAAACAAGCCATACTGGGACTTCCCTGGTGGTCCAGTGGTTAAGAATCTGTCTTCCAACACAGGGGATGTAGGTTCTATCCCTGGTCAGGGAACTAAGATCCCATACGCTAGGGGACAACAAAGCCCTCGTTCCACTGCCCCTGATCCCCTGCGTTCTTGAGCCCACGTGCCACAACACGAGAAGTGCATGCACCATAGCGAGAAGCTCTTGCACTGCAACTAGACAGAGCCCGTGTATCACAATGAAGCCCGTACACCACAGCCAAAATAACAACAACAACAACAAAAGGCAATGCTGTTACTTAGGCAACCACAACACAATAAATTAGCTGATATCTATGTATGTATGCATATATATGTTGGAGAAGGAAATGGCAGCCCAGTCCAGTATTCTTACCTGGGAAATCCCATGGACAGAGGAGCCTGGTAGGACAGTCCACGGGGTCGTGAAGAGTCAGACACGATTGAGCCCACGTGCACATACATACGCTATACAGATACATAAATCTCCATTCCATTCCACAGCAATTTCTCAGAAGCATATTACCAAGTATTTCTCCCGCCCTGAATAATACTCTGTCTTAACAAAAAATCAAGCAAAACAAAGTATAACATTTGGCAGGATCCAGCAACCAGTACACTGCCTGAAATACAATAGCTATTCAGTAAGTACTTGATAGCTTAACAATTTCACTCTATTTAAGCCTTGGTGGCATTTACCTCAGAAGCCAAACCACAAAAGAAACAGAAGTATCTACTTTCAGATCCTTCACCATTTTTAGTTTTTCTTGTTGTCACTGGACAGATTTGCAGGGAAAATTTTTTTCAAAAGTACATCTATCTGTATTGCAAATCATCAGGGTCTTTGTCTTTTAATCATAAATCACCAAAAAAAAACCAGGATCTTTCTCTCCTCTGAGATGTTCCGGAGAATTAAGTCTGACCTACGCAGGGAAGTTCTTTTTCCTGACGGGGTTGGCAGCTCAAAGCTCTGGGTCTCACCCATCTCTGATGTTGGGAAATGATGGTGTTTCCTCCCAGCTCTCCTGCTCTGTCTCGTCGATGTGGCAGGTATTTGTCCGCCACTATTCTGAATCCCTTGTTACAGTATAAAAGTGAGCCTCACGGTGTAGAAGAATCTTTTCTGCCCTCAGCTGACAATGCAACTGAAAGCAAAACTCACAAAATCTAAAGTCCTATGACGTTATCTCTAAGATTAATGCCTTGAAGCTGAGGAGCTCTAATGTTGTCAGCTCTAAAATTTAATGTAGCTCAACATTTTGGGAACCTACTTGTTCCCTATATTACCACTGTATTCAGTTCAGTCGCACAGTTGTGTCCAACTCTTTGCAACCCCATGAATTACAGCACGCCAGGCCTCCCTGTCCATCACCAACTTTCGGAGTTCACACAAACTCATGTCCATTGAGTCGGTGATGCCATCCAGCCATCTCATCCTCTGTCGTCCCCTTCTCCTCCTGCCCCCAATCCTTCCCAGCATCAGAGTCTTTTCCAATGAGTCAACTCTTCGCATCAAGCGGCCAAAGTACTGGAGTTTCAGCTTTAGCATCGGTCTTTCCAAAGAACACCCAGGACTGATCTCCTTTAGGATGGACTGGTTGGTTCTCCTTGCAGTCCAAGGGGCTCTCAAGAGTCTTCTCCCACACCATAGCTCAAAAGCATCAATTCTTCGGTGCTCAGCCTTCTTCACAGTCCAACTCTCACATCCATACATGACTACTGGAAAAACCATAGCCTTGACTAGATGGACCTTTGTTGGAAAAGTAATGTCTCTGCTTTTCAATATGCTATCTAGGTTGGTCAAAACTTTTCTTCCGAGGAGTAAGCATCTTTTAATTTCATGGCTGCAATCACCATCTGCAGTGATTTTGGAGCCCAAAAAAATAAAGTCTGACACTGTTCCCACTGTTTCTCCATCTATTTCCCATGGGGTGATGGGACCGGATGCCATGATCTTCGTTTTCTGAATGTTGAGCTTTAAGCCAACTTTTTCACTCTCCTCTTTTACTTTCATCAAGAGGCTTTTTAGTTACTCTTCACTTTCTGCCATAATGGTGGTGTCATCTGCATATCTGAGGTTATTGATATTTTTCCCGGCAATTTTGATTCCAGCTTGTGTTTCTTCCCGCCCAGCATTTCTCATGATGTACTCTGCATATAAGTTAAATAATCAGGATGACAATATACAGCCTTGACGTACTCCTTTTCCTATCTGGAACCAGTCTGTTGTTCCATGTCCAGTTCTAACTGTTGCTTCCTGGCCTGCATACAGACGGCCGGCGCAGTAAGCGCAGGCGGAGGCAGCAGCCGGCGCACTAAGCTGGGCCGAGACCTCCCCCATGTCTGAGATCAGGGACAGCAGCCTGGAGTGCCAGGCTGCGCCTTGGCCGAGAGGAGCTACCCTGCCCGCGAGGGCACGGACGGCGGCCGGGAGGAGCCACCCCGCATCCGAGGCCAGGGGCAGCGCCCGAGGCCACGGCCGGAAGGAGCAACCCCACACCGGAAGCCAGGGGCGGCTGCTGGGAGGAGCAACCCCGCTTCCAAGGAGTGGTGGCTGCCCCGGCGCAGGAGGGCCTAGAGGAGCCATCCCTCGCTGAAGGTCAGGAAGGGCGGCGAGAGGAGATACCCCTCATCCAAGGTAAGGATCAGGGGCTGTGCTTTGCTGGAGCAGCCATGAAGAGATAACCCCACCCCCAAGGTAAGAGAAACCCAAATATGGTAGGTGTTGCAAGAGGGCATCAGAGGGCAGACACACTGAAACCATACCACTGTATTAAACACAGGAAATTCAACCATCTAGAAGGCAAGCCTATATCTTTTGACATATTAACTCTAAAAATTTTAATATGTCCCCTGACAGAGCTGTAGAAGATACAACCAATGGTTCTTTATACATTATCCTAAAGATTTCCTTCCCTATGTCACCCTCTGTCATCTTATTTCACCAATTACTTACATTAGAACTCCTGGTTTAAGCAGAATGATTTAGTAGAAGGAACCTAACTTTTTTTCTATTGGAGTATGGTTGATTTACAAGACTGTGTCAGTTTCAGGTGTACAGGAAAGTGATTCTGTTATACATACACATATACGTAGTCTTTTTTCATATTTTTTTCCATTATAGGTTATAAGATATTATATATAGTTCCCTGTACTATATAGTATGGCCTTGTTTTTACCTATTTTATATATAGTATTGATAGTTTGTATCTGCTAATCTCGAGCTCCTAATTTATCCCTCCCCCACCTCCTTTCCCCTTTGGTAATCATAAATTTGTCTTCTACATCTGTGAGCCTGTTTCTGTTTTGTAAATAAGATCATTTGTGTCATATTTTAGATTCCACATATAAGTGATATCATATGATATTTGTCTTTGTCTGACTTACTTCACTTAGTTTGATAATCTCTAGGTCCATCCATGTTGCTGCAAATGGAATTATTTCATTCTTTTTACAGCTGAGTAATATTCCATTGTATATACATCCCACCTCTTCTTTATCCATTCATGTGTCAATGGGCATATATGTTACTTTCATGTCTTGGCTACTGTAACTAGTGCTGCTGTGAACATTGGGATGCACATATACTTTGTACTAGAGTTTTCTCCAGATAAATGCCCAGTAGTGGGATTGCTGGATCATATGGTGACTCTATTTTTAGTTTTTTAAGAAACCTCCATACTACTTTCCATGGGGGCTGCACCAATTTACCTTCCCACCAACAGTGTAGGAGGTTTCCCTTTTCTTCACATCCTCCCTAGCATTTAATGTTTGTGGACTTTTTAATGATGGACATTCTGACTACTATGAGATAAGTAGTTTTGATTTGCATTTCCCAGATAATTAGTGATATTAAGCCTCTTCTCACATGCCTTGGGCCACCTGTATGTCTTCTCTGGAGAAATATCTATTTAGGTCTTCCGACCATTTTTTGATTGGGTTGTTTGGTTTTTTGTTATTGAATTGTCTTGGCTGTTCGTATATTTTGGAAATTAAGCCCTTATCAGTCACATTGTTTGTAAATATTTTCTCCCACTCCATAGGCTGTCTTTTCATTTTGTTTATGGTTTCTTTCACTGCACAAAAGCTTATATGTTTGATTAGGTCCCATTTATTTATTTTTGCTTCTATTTCTATTGTCTTGGGAGACCGACCTAAGGAGACATTGCTACACTTTACATCAGAGAATGTTTTGCCTATAGGAGCCTGAACTTTTAAGTCTGACTGACCTGGCTCTAAATCTTAGCTTTGCCATTTATTAGCTGTATAACTTCATACAAGTTACTTAACTCGTTTGACACTATTCCCTTACCTTCATAATGAGGATAATGGTACCGACCTTAATGGAGTAACATGAGGTATAAATCAGAAAAATGCACATAAAGTTTTTTATACACAGCAGTCAGTTCATTTTGCCATACCTTTGTTTTGAACTGATACATATCTTCATATTCCACAACTGTTAACTGAGTATCTGCTAAGTGCCAGATATGCTATCAGATTCTGGGAATAAAGCAGAAGGCATAGCCAATAAGGTATCCACAACGTAGGAGAAAGGACATATATAACGGAAAGTAAAAATATCATTAACCATGTGGTAAGTGCTATATCACAGATGGATACAAGCTTCAGCTCTGCCCAAAGGTAGGAAGTAGAAAGATAATCAGAGAAGATGACGTCTGAGCTGGGGTAAGGGCTGAGTTAGTTGTCACCTATGGAAGATGGTCGAACAAGGGCTCAATCCCACTAAATGCAAGGTGAGTTTGAAGAAAAACAGTAAAAACAACTTCCATTAATTTAAACATATTCTATTTCAATAATCCTTTCTGTCTTCCATTTCTACCCAAATACACACACATATTCCCAAAGGAGAGAATGGTATTTACACTATCAAAAAGAAATCAAAATCCAAACTGATTATTTTCCAGCCTTGTATTCATTTGTTCATTCATTTGTCAACCAAAGGGTTTGTTTAAAATCTACTCTACATCTAATGCTGTGAGAGGGTTACAACAGTGCAATGGAAAACACAGGCCTCACCTTCTTCAAGCTTATACTCCAGCAGAGTTTCTGTCTAAAGCTTTAAAGAGCCCTCTCCTCCAATATCCTTCTCAAGTGCCATACAGAGAACTGTGACGTTTACAGCTTATTCACATTCAAGTTATTTGTTTACAGAAAATGAGAGCTGGGTACTCCAATAATTAGAATCATCGGGTCCAAACCTCTCTACCGATAATTCGGAGTACACAAAAGCTGAGTTTACAAATACTACTTCCCTCTCTTTGTTCATTAATACTATTATTAGTACCTTAATTTTTAAAACTAACAACTCACTGTAGCTATTTTTAAGAATTCTAGATTAAAATTATATTTTTAAAAATGTCATTCAAATGTAAAGTTTCATAAACACAAAGTCACAGCCCCTTAGCTTTTAAAATTGCACCCCCACTCAGAATTTCATTAAATGAGTTAATACACAGAAAGCACTCAGAAGAGCACATGCACTTAAGTGTCACGTGTTCACTCTTAGTCTTACCATTTTAATTTTTGTAGTGCTACTATTATCACTAAGAAATTAAAATGTGCAAAAGTCCCATAGTAAGTGCAAGTGCCATTTAAGAAAAGAGAATGTAACTAATATAATACCTTTAAGAATAGAAATCTTGTGTCCTTACTTTCAGACTTTTATAGTAAAAGTCTGACTACATTAGATAGCTGATTAACTACATTAAAATTTTTATTTTCATTGATTTACAATTATACCTTGTATACATTCAGAGAGAAATTGAGACACCTTACAATAAAAATACATCACCATTCACAATAGCCAAGCAGCACTATTCACAATAGCCAAGACATAGAAACGACCTAAATGCCCATCAACAAATGAACAGATAAAGGAGATGTGGTACATTACTCAGCCATAAGAAAAGAAAGAAACAATGCCATCTGCAGCAACACGGAGCAACACAGATGGACCTAGAGATTATCATGCTAAGTAAAGTAAGTCAGAAAGACAGATAACATGATTACCACTTATATGTGGAATCTAAAATATGATACAAGTGAACTTATCTGTGAAACAGAAACAGAGAACAGACTTGTGACAGACAAAGGGGAGTGGTGTGGAGGGAGGGAGGGATCGGGAGTTTGGGATTAGCAGATGCAAACTATTATATATAGAATGGATAAACAACAAGGTCCTAGTGCATAGCACTGAGAACTATATTCAATATCCTGTAATAAGCCACAATGGAAAGGATATGAAGAATATATATATATATATATATGCATGTATAACTGAATCACTCTGCTGTACAGAAGAAATTAACATAACATTATAAATCAATTATACTTCGATAAAGTAAAATTTTAAAAACTACATGAACATGGGAATTTCCTGGAGGCCCAGTGGTTAGGACTCCATGCTTTCACTGCCAAGGGCCCAGGTTCCATCCCTGGTCAGGAACCTAAGAGCCACAAGCCATATGACTCCATCAAAAAACAAAAAAAAGAAAAAGAAACATGGACAGAATTTAACCAAAGATGTGTAAGGCTTATGCACTGGAACCTACAAAATGCTGCTAAAAGAAATTTAAGACAAAAATAAAGGGAAAGATGTCCATGCTCAAGGACTGAAATTCTTAATATTGCTAAAATGGTACTCATTATCAAATGATTCTACAGAGTCAACATAATCTGTATCAAAATTCCAATTGCCTTTTTTTTTTTTTTGCAAAAATGGACAAGCTAATACTAAAACTAACACAGTAATGCTGAATAGCCATTTAATCTTGAAAAACAAAAGGTTGGTGGTCTCATAGTCCCAATTTCAAAGGGAATGGCAACCCATTCCAGTACTCTCACCTGGAGAATTCCATGGACAGAGGAAACTGGTGGGCTACAGTCCACGTGGTTGCAGAGTCAGACACAACTGAGCAACTAACACTTTCACTTTCACTGAATATTACAGGAATTCAAACAGTGTAATATTATATAAAGACAGATGTACAGATCAACAGTATAAAACTGGGAGTCCAGAAAGAAACCCCACACATCAATGGTTAATTGATTCTTGATGAGCATGCCAAGACTATTCCACAAGGAAAGAGTAGTCTTTGCAACAAATGGTTCTGAGACAACTAGATATAAGTGAATTTGGATCCCTACTTCACACCAAAAACAAAAATGATTTCTAAATGGATCAAAGACAATGTAAAAACTAAAATTACAAAAACTCTCAGAAGGAAACATAGCAGTATGATTTTAGTTCACACAATGGTTTTTTAAACACAACTTCAAGAAGAGCACAAGTGACGAAAGAGAGAAACTGGACTTCAACTCAAAAACTTCTGTATGTCTAGGGACACTACAAAGGAAGTGAAAAGACAACCCACATATGGGAGAAAGGATTCACAAATGACATACCCAATAAGAGTCTGAAGAGAAGTGAAAGTCACTCAGTCGTGTCCAACTCTTTACGACCCATGGACTATACAGTCTGTGAAATTATCCAGGCCAAATACTGGAGTGGGTACCGTTCCCTTCTCCAGGGCATCTTCCCAAACCAGGGATCGAACCCAGGTCTCCTGCATAGAAGGCAGATTCTTTACCAGCTGAGGCACCAATAAGAGTCTAGTATCCAGAAAATATAACACAACTAAATAATTTTTTTCTAAATTAACAGATAAAGGACTTAAGTAGACATTTTCCCAAAGATGTCAAAAGGCTAATAAACACTTGAAAAAATGCTCAACATCACTAGCTTTTCAGTTCAGTCCGTCGCTCAGTCATGTCTGATTCTTTGTGACCCCTGGACTGCAGCACAGCAGGCCTCCCTGTCCATTACCAACTCCAAGAGTTTACTCAAACTCATGTCCATTGAGTTGGTGATGCCATCCAACTATCTCACCCTCTGTCATCCCCTTTTCTTCCCACCTTCAATCTTTCCCAGCATCAGGGTCTTTTCAAATAAGCTAGTTCTTCGCATCAGGTGGCCAAAGTATTGGAGTTTCAGATTCAGCATCAGTCCTTCCAATGAATACTCAAGACTGATTTCATTTAGGATGGACTGGTTGGATCTCCTTGCAGTCCAAGGGACTTTCAAGAGTCTTCTCCAACACCACAGTTCAAAAGCATCAGTTCTTCAGTGCTCAGCTTTCTTTACAGTCCAACTCTCACATCCATACATGACTACTGGAAAAACCATAGCTTTGACTAGACAGACTTTAGTTGGCAAAGTAATGTCTCTGCTTTTTAATATGCTGTCTATGTTGGTCATAACTTTTCTTCCAAGGAGCAGGTGTCTTTTAATTTCATGGCTGCAGTCACCATCTACAGTGATTTTGGAGCCCAAGAAAATAAAGTCCGACCTGTTTCCACTGTTTCCCTGTCTATCTGCCATGAAGTGATGGGACTGAATGCCATGATCTTCGTTTTCTGAATGTTGAGTTTTAAGCCAACTTTTTCACTCTCCTCTTTCACTTCCATCAAGAGGCTCTTTAGTTCTTCGCTTTTTGCCATAAGGGTGGTGTCATCTGCATATCTGGTTATTGATATTTCTCCTGGCAATCTTGATTCCAGCTTGTGTTTCATCCAGCCTAGTGTATCTCATGATGCACTCTGCATTAAGTTAAATAAGCAGGGTGACAATATACAGCCTTGACATACTCCTTTTCCTATTTGAAACCAGTCTGTTGTTCCATGTCCGGTTCTAACTATTGCTTCCTGACCTACATATAGATTTCTCAAGAGGCAGCTCAGGTGGTCTGGTATTCCCATCTCTTGAAGAATTTTACACAGTTTATTGTGATCCACACAGTCAAAGGCTTTGGCATAGTCAATAAAGCAGATGTTTTTCTGGAACTCTCTTGCTTTTAGGAATACATAAATCAAAAGCACAAGGAGATCCTACTGTACACATACTAGGCTCATTATAATCCAAAAAAAGGAAAATAAGGATTGACAAGAATATGGAGAAACGGTAACTCTCATCCATTGTTAGTAGGAATGTAAAGTGATACAGCCAATGTGAAAAACAGTTTGGTAGTTCCTCAAAAGTTAAACACAGCATTAAGCTATGACCCAGCACTTCCACTCTTAAGTACATACCCAAGAGAATTGAAAACATATATTCACAAAGAGGCTTATAAACTACTGCACATAGAGGTATTAGTCATAATAGCCAAAAAGTGGAAACAACCCAAATGTCCATACACTGATGTATGGAGATATATATAAACCCATACAACTGAATGTTATTCCACCAGAAAAAACAATGAGGTGCTGATTCATAGTGCAACACAAATGAACTTTGAAAATATTATACTAAGTAAAAGAAGCCAAGCACAAAAGGCCACATGTTTTATTGATTCCGTTTATGTGAAATGACTAGAACACCATTTATGTGAAATGTCCAGAACAGGAAAACCCATAGAAAAAGAAAGTAGACTATCGTTTGGATGAAATGAAGAGAGAAAGGGGTAGGGTGGGTGTGTACAGAGATTTTTTTAAATGATAAGAATCTTCTGGAATTAGATGGTGGTGGTGGTTATACAACATTGTAAATATATTAAAAACCACAGGATTGTACTCTTCAAATTGGTTCAAATGGTGGTTACCTGAATTCATTCTCAATAAAAAAATTCAAGAAAAATATAAATGTACAACATGTAAATAACATACAGATGAGAATCAAAAGTAAAAGGAGAAATCAGAAACCAAAAGGAAGGAATAAAACAGCGTGAAACAAGCAAAATTTATACGGAAGTTGGTTCTCACATCAGCTCATACAAGAGAAACTGAATATAATCAAAATTAGCCTTGAATGTTCCATAGAAGACACGGCCACACTGTCTCCAGATAAGTCCAACACAGCATTAGCAGAAATGTCCACCAGCATTGGAAGTTGTATCCATTAGCTCTTGATGAGAAAAATCACCAGCAAAATAAACCCCATTCCGTAATTAGGAACATAAAAGCAATTAAAATGTATTCTTCCTCCTGATTCTGTCAGGGGAACAATTCTGATCTCAATGTCCAGAATGGCCTCACTCACATTTTGAGCACTTGCAGGCTATCAGCCAGGACACCTCAGGTCCCTTCCATGTGACCTCTTCAACCGGACAGCTTAAGCTGATACATGTAGTTCTCAAGGTTCCAAGAGCAATAAGAGAGAGCAAGCCCCAATATGCAACACACTTTAGGTCTCTGAATGATTTACCTTAGCTATTATCTCATTGGCCAAAGCAAGTCTATGACCAAGCCCAGATTCAGAATGAGAGGTTATCTTCAAAGTGGAGGAGGGAGAGGAATTATGGAGACCACTTTGCAAACAATCTAATAATCTGGCAGAGAAAAACAGGATTTTGGTTGTTTTGTTTGGTACCAGACAAAGTACTTAACTTGAACTCAAGAGATAGTTTGTATGAAAAACTTACCTCTAACCACTAAAATCACATTCAGCACTGTGAGATGCTCATGGAAAAACCTTGACAGACTAAGACAGACAAGGAAGCAGGAGGTTCCCACATATCCCAAAGCACATACCCTCTGGAGCATATGCTTCTGGAGTGGAAAGGTGAACGGAAGCACCCACATTCTTTAAATTGTTGTTTCTCTAAAAAGAGAGCTACCATATGGCCCAGCAATTCCACTTGTTGGTATATATCTAGAAAAAAACATAATTCGAAAATATACATGCACCTCAATGTTCACTGCAGTGCTATTTACAATAGCTAGGATACGGAAGCAACCTAAATGGTCATCGACAGAGGAACGGATAAAGACGATGTGGCAAACTTATACAATGGAATATTACTCGGTCATAAAAAGGAAAGAAATGACGCCATTTGCAGCAACACGGATGGACCTAGACATTAACGTACTGAGTGGAGTAATTCAGACAAAGACAAATATCATATGATTTCACTTATATGTGAAATCTAGAAAGATGATACAAATGATCTTATCTACAAAACAGAAACAGACTCACAGACACAGAAGACAAACTTATGGTTACCAAAGGGGAGGGATAAATTAGGAGTTTGGGATTAACGTATGTAATAGTTTATATAAAATAGATAATCAATAAGGACATTGATATGGCACAGGGAATGCTACTCAACATTCTGTAATAATCTATAAGGGAGAAGAATTTGAAAAGGAATATATGTATGTATGTATATATATACACATGCATGTTACACATACACATATGTATATGTATAACTGAGTCACTGTGCTGTATACCTGAAATCAACATGAAACTGTAAATCAAATATACTCCAAGATAGAATAAAAATTAAATTTTTTTAAATGGTCCAAGCTTTAAAAAAAAAAATGTTGTTGCTTTCCTTTGTTAACCCATAGGATTTAATTCCCCAAAGTTTAATGCACATAGGCTACAATGCTACTACACACTGATAACCAGAGCAATAAATTTGGAGCTTCTCAAAAACCAGGGAAGGGATAACATAATGCTTCACAGGATAGGAAATTTTTTATCATAAGAGACACACCAACTGATCAAAAGGAAAACATTCCCTGTCATTAAATTCTAAGGACAAACTAGTTTATGGGGTCATAAAGGACAACAAAAGATACTACATGATACATCTTGAATAGAAGTTTGGGCAGAAATTATAAAAACATTCCTCACTTGGCTATTTCTTATATTAACACTTCGTAATAGCTAAGTGGAGAAGGCAATGGCACCCCACTCCAGTACTCTTGCCTGGAAAATCCCATGGACAGAGGAGCCTGGTAGGCTGCCGTCTATGCACAGAGTCGGACACAACTAAAGCGACTTAGCAGCAGCAGCAGCAATAGCTAAGTAAATAAAGCCTTATAAAACATTTCTCCTTGAGCTAAGCTAGACAGGTTACTTTCTTGTTGAGTCAAGAAACAAGAGTAGATGGGAATTCCCTGGTGGTCCATTGGTTGGGACTCAGCAGTTTGGGTTCAATCCCTGGTGGCAGAACTAAGATCCCACAAGCCACAAAGCATGGCCAAAAAAAAGAAAGAAGAGTAGAGTACAGAATTAGGTAAATAGATACAATCCTTGAGCGATATCTGATAAACGCTCTTAAGCTCATTTTCAATAACAGTTAAATGAAATTCAGACTTACTCTCCAACATGAAAGAACTGTAAATATTACATTAATAAAATAATAATATATTTGCTGTAAAAATTTTTGAAGGCTAAGTATTTTCAGATACACCCTCCTGAAAGATCTAAGGTAATAGAAAACACCAACAATTCCAAAGATCCACAGCTTCACACTAGAAGCATTTACATTTTGAGATTCTGACTTCATCTGATTTACGTCTTGCTTCTTGACTTCCTAATATTTCTAACTTTGAACTAACAGACCGCTATATATAAGAATTACTAAGACCCTAGCAGATGTCTTTTTCAGTATTATTTCCACCAAATCAGAAAGCAGTAAAAAGCAGAGTGGTGGCAGATGTGGTTCTCAGTTCACAATATGAACTGCAGAAGTAAACACTAATATTTTAAATGAGTGAAACAGGAAAACAGATTCACAGCAACTGAACAAAAATCTTTGAAGACTGTGAAGATACTCTAACACAGGGGACTACATTTTTTTCATATCACCATCCTCACCCACCACACACAGAGCACAGATTCCAGGAAGGCTGGTGAAAACAGTTGCTTAAATATCACCAAATGTACACATGAACTTCTACAAAATACATTTTAAATTACCATTCATTTAATATATTTGCTTTATATTATAGTTTCAAGTTTAAGTTCAGTTCAGTTGCTCAGTCATGTCCGACTCTTTGCAACCCCCTGAACCGCAGCACACCAGGCCTCCCTGTCCATTACCGACTCCTGGAGTTTGCCCAAACTCATGTCCATTGAGTTGGTGATGCCATCCAGCCATCTCATCCTCTGTTGTCCCCTGCTCCTCCCCTCCTCAATCTTTCCCAGCATCAGGGTCTTTTCAAATGAGTCAGCTCTTCGCATGAGGTGGCCAAAGGATTGGAGTTTCAGCTTCAACATCAGTCCTTCCAATGAACACCCAGGACTGATCTCCTTTAGGATGGACCGGTTGGATCTCCTTGCGGTCCAAGGGACTCTCAAGAGTCTTCTCCAATACCACGGTTCAAAAGGTAAATCTGAAGTTACTTTATCTTAAAAAGCATAAAAGGCAATTTTCATCTCCCAGCTGGAATTACAGAATACATACCTGGTCTGCAATCTACTGAACTGATCAAAACATCAAGTCATACTGTTATAAGAATCTAGACACTGTCATTCACATTCCCTTCCTAACTTTGCTCAAGAAGTGCCACACTTGCTACCCATATCAAAAATCTAAGAAACTGAATTTATCAGTTTTTCTATCATTATAGGAAACATGGAAGGTTTCCCTGGCAGTCCAGTGGTTAAGACTCCATGCTTCCACTGCAGGGGGAGATGTGCAATCCCTGGTTGGCAAACTAAGATCCCACATGTCAGGCAACGCAGCAGAAAAATAAAAATAAGTAAAAAAGGAAAAAAGAAACACTGAGCACCACCTACAGAAATAGAATACTTCCAAAGAAGTCTCTCCGTCTCTCCTCTACAATGGTAGCTGAATGAGCCTAATACAGAGGCATTCCCTCTGCCCAGTGTTACAGCAGAACTTATATCCATCCTTACCCTGGCAGGTGGCTGATTCACTTCAATGGTAAATATTTCATTCCAAAATTAGAAATAAAACAGAGTACCCAAATACCCCTGAAGAAGGTAACACACTAATTATTCTAAATTCTCAATCCCATCCTCTCCTGCCATCTCCAACATCTGTGGCCTGTAGCTTTCCCTTCTTTGGTGCACCTGATGTCTCTTTACTGGAGAGACTGCACCTTTGGTACAGCAGCATCACATACATTCCCCAAAATAAACCTCTGCCTTGACCCATGGTCACCTCCAACTACCGTATCACCTGAGTCCCTTTACAGCAAAAGCTCTTGAAAGACAGGATTAGGGTTGCTATCCCTGCTCCTCAACTCATGTGCTGGCCTCAAACTGCTCCAGGTGCGCTTCTGTCTCATCAGGCCACTAAGACTGCATGTGTCAAGATCACCAAGAACAGCCTTGTTGCCAGAACCAGTGGTCACTTTCCAGTTCTTGTCTCTCTCCCCGGACGCCCTAACAGTGTTAACACAGCTGACCATTCTCTCCTTGAAATGCTTCGCTTCTGCTGGTTCTCTGTGACACCAAAGTCTCCTTGATTTTTCTCCAATCTTAGAGGCTGAACCTTCTCAGTCTCCTTTGCTGACCTCTGTTTTCCTCCTTTACTTCTAAACAATGGTGTGCACCAGCGCTCTGTCCTGGGCTTGTTTTGCTTCTTCATCTATGAATCCTCCTCGGAGGCACCCTCATCCAGTTCCACAGCTTGACAGACCATCTGTGTAGTAATAAACCTGACATCTCCATCTTTAGCCCTGTTGCCAAGAACCTCAGATTTATATATCCAACTGCAATCTTGATATCTTTATTTAAATATCTAGCAAGTATCTCAAATGTAACATGGCTACAATGGAGTGCTATATAGTCCCCCAAAATTTGCTCTTTATCTAGTCTTTGATGTCTGAATAAATGGCCTCACCATCTTCCCAGCTGCTCAGCCAAAAATCTAAGAGCTATCATTGATTCATTCCTCTCCTTCATACCTCAACTCTAATCCATCAGCATGTTCTTTTGACTGTGGAAGTGGAAGTGTTAGTCGCTCAGTCGTGTCCAACTCTTTGTAACCCCATGGACTGCAGCATGCCAAGCTCTTCTGTTCATGGAATTGTCTAGGCGAGAATCCTGGAGTGGTAGCCATTCCCTTCTCCCGGGGATCTTCCCAAAACAGGGATTGAACCCACGTCTCCTGCATTGCAGGCAGACTCTTTCCCACGGAGCCACCAGGCTCCAAAATATTCAAATATCTTATGAATATTCAAGACTCCACTTCATACTTTTTCCCTTTAGTGCAACAGACTGATTGCACTAATGGCTCTGATTTTAATGCCTCTCTGAATCTTTTCATACCTCTCTGTATAGCTGCTCTTTGGCAATGCCCCTCATACTAGCTGTTGATGTACTCAGGTAACCTGCCTTGACCAATGTAATAGTAGCAAACTGAACAAAAGCTAAAGCTTAAAAGTCTGCCTGCCCATTTCTACTTCCTTTCT
Organism: Capra hircus; assembly: GCF_001704415.2. Lineage (NCBI taxonomy): Eukaryota > Metazoa > Chordata > Mammalia > Artiodactyla > Bovidae > Capra > Capra hircus. The sequence goes on from NC_030813.1 coordinate 67,505,031, forward strand.
TTCTTCTTTATTATGACCATGAGACTAGGACTGGGCCAGCCTGAGAATAAGAATAGAGTCATGTAACACCACCACACAGAGGAGACCAGAGTTGTCGAGCCATCTGAGTTGAGGCCATCCTAGACAGTCAACAACCAGCTGGCCCTCCCAAACATATCAGGGAAACCAGGTAATATGGCAGAGTTGCCTACCTGACCCACAGCTGATCACAGACATGCGCAAGCTCAGTCGGGATCAGCTGAGCCTGGCCCAGGAGAGCAGAATTACCCAACCATTCCATTGACCGAGCAAAAATAATCCTTTTTTCTGTATGTCACTAAGTTTAAGGGGATATCTGTCACACAGCATTACTGTGGCAATAACTGATATAGATACCATCATCCCTTGTCAGGACTATTGCAGTATCCTCCTGTTAGGTCTCACTACTTCCTTCCTCATCTTCTTACAATCCTTTCTCTATTCATCAATCAACACAAACTTTTTTTTCTGGTTGCACTGGGTCTTCGTTGCTGCACACAGTCTTCTTCTAGTGGCAGAGAGTAGGGGGCGACTCTTTGTTGTGGTGTTCAGCCTTCTCTTTCCCGTGGCTTCTCTCGTTGCTGAGCACGGGCTCTAGGCACACGCGCTCAGTAGTTGTGCCTTGTGAGCCCTAGAGCGCAGGCTCAGAAGTTGTGGCACACCGGCTCAGCTGCTCCAAGGCATGGGCACTCTTCCCAGACTAGGGATTAAACCCGTGTCCCCTGCTTCAGCAGGTGGCTTCATATCCACCAGGGAAGTCTCAGTCAACACAAACTTTTAAAAACATAAATCAGCTTATGTCCTCAGTCCTGCTTAAACCCTCTAATGGATACCCTGAACTCAGACTAAAAATCTCTTAATTTAGGACACCACCTACTTGTCCAACCTCATCCAGTACCACTCTCTCCCTGGCCCACTAAGTGTCAACCCACGACAACCTTCTTCCTGTCCTTCACACACAGCAAATCCATGGCATGTTGGGGGGCAGGCGGTCTTTGCAAATCATGTTACCTCTATCTAGAAAATCATTCCACCTGCTCTCTCTTGCTCAGTCTTGAACCAGTAACATCTTGTAACTCAAATTCAACCTATATGTCACTTTCACTAAAAGACCTTTCCTTGATCGTTGCTTTTGTTGTTTAGTCACTAAGTCATGTCTGACTCTTTGCAACCCCAAGGACTGGGGCTCCTCTGTCCATGGAATTCTCCAGACAAGAATACTGGAGTGGCTTGCCATGCCCTCCTTCAGAGGATCTTCCTGACCCAGGGATGGAACTTGTGTCTCCTGCATTGGCAGGCAGATTCTCTACTGCTGAACCACCATGGAAACCCTCCTTCCCTTGACTACAGAATCTAAACTAATCAGTCACTCTGATTAAATTAAAATAAGGATTTAAATTCTCTGCATCATACTTATTACTATGCAGGATTTCTGTTATTTGTTTTTAATCATGTGACCTCCACACTGACTCTAACTTCTGCATAAGCAGGAACCTAGTTTGTGTGTTCACCACTGGATCCTCAGCTCCTAAAACAGTTCCTTCACATAGCAGTGCAGTTCAGTTCAGTCGCTCAGTCGTGTCTGACTCTGCAATCCCATAAATCGCAGCACGCCAGGCCTCCCTGTCTATCACCATCTCTCGGAGTTCACTCAGAGTCGCGTCCATCGAGTCAGTGATGCCATCCAGCCATCTCATCCTCTGTCGTCCCCTTCTCCTCCTGCCCCAAATCCATCCCAGCATCAGAGTCTTTTCCAATGAGTCAACTCTTCACATCAGGTGGCCAGAGTACTGGAGCTTCAGCTTTAGCATCATTCCTTCCAAAGAAATCCCAGGGTTGATCTCCTTCCGAATGGACTGGTTGGATCCCCTTGCAGTCCAAGGGACTCTCAAGAGTCTTCTCCAATACCACACTTCAAAAGCATCAATTCTTCAGCGGTCAGCCTTCTTCACAGTCCAACTCTCACATCCATACATGACTACTGGAAAAACCATAGCCTTGACTAGATGGACCTTAGTCAGCAAAGTGATGTCTCTGCTTTTGAATATGCTATCTAGGTTGGTCATAACTTTTCTTCCAAGGAGGAAGCGTCTTTTAATTTCATGGCTGCAGTCACCATCTGCACTGATTTGGAGCCAAAAAAAAAAAAAAGTCTGGCACTGTTTCCACTGTTTCCCCATCTATTTCCCATGAAGTGATGGGACCAGATGCCATGATATTCGTTTTCTGAATGTTGAGCTTTAAGCCAACTTTTTCACTCTCCTCTTTCACTTTCATCAAGAGGCTTTTGAGTTCCTCTTCACTTTCTGCCATAAGCGTGGTGTCATCTGCATATCTGACATTATTGAGATTTCTCCCGGCAATCTTGATTCCAGCCTGTATTTCTTCCAGTCCAGCATTTCTCATGATGTACTCTGCATATAAGTTAAATAAGCAGGGTGACAGTATACAGCCTTGACATACTACTTTTCCTATTTGGAACCAGTCTGTTGTTCCATGTCCAGTTCTAACTGTTGCTTCCTGACCTGCATACAGGTTTCTCAAGAGGCAGGTCAGGTGGTCTGGTATTTCCATCTCTTTCAGAATTTTCCACAGTTTATTGTGATCCACACAGTCAAAGGCTTTTGCATAGTCAACAGAGCAGAAATAGATGTTTTTGTAGAACTCTCCTGGTTTTTCCATGATCCAGCAGATGTTGGCAATTTGATCTCTGGTTCCTCTGCCTTTTCTAAAATCAGCTTGAACATCAGGAAGTTCACGGTTCACGTATTGCTGAAGCCTGGCTTGGAGAATTTTGAGCATTACTTTACTAGCATGTGAGATGAGTGCAATTGTGCGGTAGTTTGAGCATTCTTTGGCATTGCCTTTCTTTGGGATTGAAATGAAAACGGACCTTTTCCAGTCCTGTGGCCACTGCTGAGTTTTCCAAATGTGCTGGCATATTGAGTGCAGCACTTTCACAGCATCATCTTTCAGGATTTGAAATAGCTCAACTGGAATTCCATCACCTCCACTAGCTTTGTTCATAGTGATGCTTTCTAAGGCCCACTTGGCTTCACATTCCAGGATGTCTGGCTCTAGATAAGTGATCACACCATTGTGATTATCTTGGTCATGAAGATCTTTTTTGTACAGTTCTTCTGTGTATTCTTGCCACCTCTTAATATCTTCTGCTTCTGTTAGGTCCATACCATTTCTGTCCTTTATTGTGCCCATCTTTGCATGAAATGTTCCCATGGTATCTGTAATTTTCTTGAAGAGATCTCTAGTCTTTCCCATTGTGTTGTTTTCCTCTATTTCTTTGCATTGATCGCTGAAGAAGGCTTTCTTATCTCTTCTTGCTATTCTTTGGAACTCTGCATTCAGATGCTTATATCTTTCCTTTTCTCCTTTGCTTTTCACCTCTCTTCTTTTCACAGCTATTTGTAAGGCCTCCCCAGACAGCCATTGTGCTTTTTTGCATTTCTTTTCCATGGGGATGGTCTTGATCCCTGTCTCCTGTACAATGTCATGAACCTCATTCCATAGTTCATCAGGCACTCTATCTATCAGATCTAGGCCCTTAAATCTATTTCTCACTTCCACTGTATAATCATAACGGATTGGATTTAGGTCATACCTGAATGGTCTAGCAGTTTTCCCTACTTTCTTCAATTTAAGTCTGAATTTGGTAATAAGGAGTTCATGATCTGAGCCACAGTCAGCTCCTGATCTTGTTTTTGTTGACTGTATAGAGCTTCTCCATCTTTGGCTGCAAAGAATATAATCAATCTGATTTCAGTGTTGACCATCTAGTGATGTCCCTGCATAGAGTCTTCTCTTGTGTTGTTGGAAGAGGGTGTTTGCTATGACCAGTGAGTTCTCTTAGCAAAACTCTATCAGCCTTTGCCCTGCTTCCTTCCACATTCCAAGGCCAAATTTGCCTGTTACTCCAGGTGTTTCTTGACTGCCTACTTTTGCATTCCAGTCCCCTATAATGAAAAGGACATCTTTTTTGAGTATTAGTTCTAAAAGGTCTTGTAGGTCTTCATAGAACCGTTCAACTTCAGCTTCTTCAGCGTTACTGGTTGGGGCATAGACTTGGATTACCTTCACATAGTAAGCACCCATTAAATACTTGATGAATGTTACCTGACATGGAATAAATAAAAGATCAGATCCTTTCTGAAATCAAGTTTTTCACAAACAGAATGGGCTGGGCAAGCTGAAATGGCAAGGGAGAAAAGACAGACTGATTCTGAGAAGGAATTTTAGAAGCAGAGAAAAAAATTCACCTAATAGAAGATGAAGTTAAGTATGTGGACTCTGAAAACAGCCTAGAATGGAAGCCTGGCTTTGTTGCTTCCTAGCTGTATAAACATGGATATATCACTCACTTTTCTGAGCTGGCCTCCCCATCTATAAAATGGGGTAATAATTACTACTTCACAGAGTTGTTGTAAAAATTAAATATATGTAAAGTGCTTAGCACAGAACACAGATCATAGTAATTACTCAACATTAGTGATGACGATGGTGGTGGTGGTGGTGATATCTAAATCAGCCCTGATAATGATTAAATTGGCATAATCCATAGTATCTCATTCAACCTGTTGAGTTTTTTTTTTTTTTTCAATATTTAGGCATTCCATATTGTCCCTTCTCACCAAGAATGGAATCTGTATAGGACCTAGAGTCTGAAGAACTGGGCTCTGGCTCTACCACTAACTAGCTGGGTTACCCTGGGCAAGTCACCAACTTCCCAGAACTGAAAATTAGCCTGTCATCAGCTCTGTCCATCTCCAAGGCAGAAGGGGCAGGAAAAAGTATGTGAAAAGTAGAGATACTGGCGTAACACAGAGACACGGAAGCAGAGAGACAGGAAGGGAGATAAGCACGCTGCTCAGGGCGGGGTCCAGTGGCCAAGACTCCAAGCCTCACACCTTGGTTAGGAAACTAGATCCCACCCCCTGCAACTAACAGCATTCAAATGCTCCGCAAGTCCCACATGCCACAAGAAAGACTGAGGATTCTGAGTGCCACAACTAAGACCTGACGCAACCAAATAAATAAATATGCATTGCTTTAAAAATCACTCCACTCTATTCCAGAGCACAAACAAGAATGTCTACACACCTTAAAGCTTCCCAAACTGTCCCAGAACACCAAGAACTTGTCAGAGGATACCAGTCCACACTCTCACAAGGGCAGGCACATGGGCTGATTTTATTCTCTTACTGACCAATGGCCAGCACAGTGGCCAGATCATACTATTACAGTGTGTGTTGATTACATGCTTGCTGAAATAGACAAATATATTTAGGGAAATTAGGGTTAATCAATGTCTAACTGGTTCCCTGTGTGTATTTCACAGAAGCTCTTAAGAAATGAATAGGCTCTGTGAATCATATAGAATACTTTCCAATCTTATTTGATCATAGAACTCATTCTGTTTCCCTTGAACCTGATTAACATCTCCCAGAGTTGTAGTATTCTACAGAACAGTTTGAGAAACATCTTAACACAATTTTTTTTTTTTTTTTTTTTGGCCATGTGGTGCGGCTTGCAGGATTTTAGTTCCCTGACCAGGGACTGAACCCAGGTCCCAGCAGTGAAAGTATGGAGTCCTAACCACTAGATTGCCAAGGAATTCCCAAGCTTACATAATTTAAGTCATTTTAATCATCATGATATAAACATTTTACTCTTAATATATAAGATAATTAAAAGGCCAGTTGTACTTTGACTCACATCTAGTACACAGTTGTTTCACACCAAATCCTGCACCTCTAAATCACCCATCACCAAGCAGGACCTTGATCTCTCTCATCACCTAAGAAGCAGATGTCCTGCCGGTTTCTCTACCTGCTCCCTGCACCCTCACAACCAGTTTGCTCCACAAATTCTCCCACCTTTTCTTCCATCGCCCCTCCCCCACATCCTTAGTCTTACTATGAACTTCCTTCAACTGCTTTAATTACAACTCTTCTCCTTTTATAATCAACCTAACAGGTTTTTATCTTATAATCTGTACTATCATCCTATGCCTGAAAACTTCAAAGTACTTCTCCCTTTAATAATAAAGGCTGGTCCGTCGCTTGCATTCTCCACACTGGATCCCCTTTTGGGTTATTCCTTAATCTTAACTACATATCATCATGTCAAATTCTACCTGGGTTCCCTCTTCCCACCCTACCATCTGTTTCCAAGAGCTCAAGGACATAGATGTCTTCACTTCCCCATGCCTTTGTTTGAGTTCTCTCTGCCTAGAAGAGCACCTGTTGAAATCCGGCCCATTTGTTAAGGTCCTGATCACAGGTAATCTCTTTCATGGAGTGTCCCTGATATACCACTCTGGTCACAATTAGCTACTCCCTTTAAGTACCTCAAGGCAACTGGGCAACTTATCACAGATATATAAAGCTAGTTGTACATATGAATGCAGAGGCGGCAGAGTTGGGAGAGAAAACCATGAACCAAGTGAGTCTAACAAGCAGCATGACCATGGGTCGGTGACAAAAGGAGAAATCAGAAGGGTGTTTGCATGAATGGCTTGAAGGCTAAAGGAGAAAGGCTTTTGCGTGTCCCGGAAGGAACAGAGGGAAGCCAGGAGAAGGCTACAGAAGAGTGAGCTGCAGAGAAGGGAGCGTTCTCACTCTGTGAGGCGGCTGGGCTGTGGGAATGCTGATTCACCATGGAACAATGCCCTCAGAGGGCCACCGGAAAGACGTGGGCAGGAAGCCAGTAGAAGGCTGGAAGCTCAGAATCACAGGGGAGTTGCGAGTACATAAGAAGGCAGCTGATCAGAAAGGCTGGGAGCCAAGGAAACTAGGGATAAGAGGTAACGCTCTGGCCTAAACTGGCTGAGATCCCAGAGAGGGTCAGGGGCCAGACGAGTTAAGCATTCAACAATCTTTGATCAACATTCAAACGTAGGTTGATGAGTAATTGTTCTAACGTCTACAAAGATCCGATTTCCCTAATGTTCCACTCATGGCGCAACTGACATCTCCCTGTGTGGGCTGTGCCACAGGGGTAGTGGATTGAGGGGAGTACCAGGGAGGGACTGGGTGTGGAATAAGGGAAGAAACAAGCTGAATATGTACAAGGTCTACAGGGATCAAAGACCTCCAAGCACAGAGCAGACCACAGGAGGCACCCAGGCCCAAGAAGTAGTGAATACATCCAGTTGGCAGACCGAGAATGGCAACAGGACTGTCTATTAGTTAGCATTTTCAATTCCAAACAACTAGATTTGGACACACAACAACAGCAAAAAGGAATGTATTCGCTCACATAACCAAGAAGTCCTGGAAGATTCAGGCACATCTGAATGCTGGGGTTCAAATGCTGCTGTGCTCTCACCACCGCTTGGTACTTCTCTCTGCATGTCAGCCTCATTTATTCCCTCCTCCTTCAAACAGCTGCCTCCATGTAGTGGAAAGATGGCCGCCAGAAGTTCTAGGTTACATTACTCCAGCAGCCTAAAAATCCCAGAGGGAAAAAAATGCCTCCTCTCTTAAAGTGAACCAGAAAAAGAGGCTGAGTGAGTCTAGGTCATGTGCCCACCTCTGACCAATCACCTGGCCAGGTCAGGAGGCACGTCTCAGATTGGCCAAAGCTGAGTCACATGACCATCCTTGGCACTGGTGTCAACCCCACCCAAACTACATGGACTGTGAATAGAAAGTTCCCCAAAGGAAGGAAGTCTGGGCAAAGACAGTGTAGTGACTTGTCAGTCAGGCCCCAGATACCAAAAGAGAAGCCCAGTTTTGTCACTTAAACCATTAGAAGGGCTTTGAAGTTAGACAGAGCTGGTTTTAAATTTCAGCTTTGACACTGACTAGCTGCATATGTATGTATGTTCAGCCGCTCAACTGTGTCTGACTCTTTGGGGCCCCGTGACTGTATCCCACCAGGCTTCTCTGTCCATGAGATTTTTCAGGCAAGAATAGTGGAGAGGGTTGCCATTTCCTCCTCCAGAGGATCTTCGACCCAGTGATTGAACCTGCATCTCCTATGTCTTCTGCATTGCAGGCGAATTCTTTATCACTGAGCCACCTGTGTGACCTCAAGTAAATTACTTAATTTCTCAGTGCCTCAGTTTCCTGCTTATAAAACAGTACCTACCTTCTAGAGATGTTTGAAAAGATTAAATGAAATAACGCACATAAACTGCTAAGCATAATGCTTGATGAACAGGGATCAATAAATGGTAGCTATTATCAGTAATAAAAAAAATCATGACAATTATTATTCAGAACAAGGGCACCACATGAAGGGTGAGTTGTGACTTGGTGAGAGAGAGAGCCAGGTCAGCAAACTTGGATAAATCAGCCTCAGGTCCAGATTCATTAAGGGCAACTCAGGCTACAATACAGGGGCCCTGAATGAACTCTGAGATGACAATTCAAATCAGTGAAATCTGTTCAGCACCTATATACTATGTGACAGCCACTGAGGATACAGTGATGAGTGAGACACATGGCTCCAAGGTAAATTACCATGAAAAATGACTATGGGTTTGTGACATGATTTGGGGGAGAGGAGAGGGTGACTGAAGCTGCTTCCTTACTTTTAGCCATAGGCTGTGAACACTGGAAGTCCTGAGCATACAAGAGAAGAATGTCAGGCCCGACTGCTGGAATGCTACGAAGGTATAAAAGGACTGCAACCACTGCCCCCTCCCCAAAAAATGCCTTTGCATGAATTAGGAAATTATGTCTCTTCATTTAGACACTTCACTTCCATCCTCACAGTAAACACATCTACCAAATCGTCCACCTGAATGACATCCCAGAGTTTTGCAGTGAATAACCTGCACAACTGTACATGGTAGCCCTGGGTATAGGCAGGGAAGATGACATGGGGGAGGGAAGGGGTCCAAGGAATAGGGTGGGGATAGAGAATCTGGAGTCCCCAGGCCTTTGGAGACAGACAGTAACTTTTGCTATGGGGCTGCTCCATTTAATATGGTAGACACTCACCACAAACAGCAATTAAGCATTTGATATGTGGCTATTACAACCGAGGACTAATTTTTTAATTTCACTTCAATTAATTTTAATTTAAAATTTAAAACTGAAGTGGTGTAAAATATGGTTCCTAACTTTGTTTGGTAGGACTACATTTTACTTTATTCACTGTATTGCATAAGATATTCTATTGAATTGCATTGCATTGTATTATACTGTATTGCTCATAGTAAGCTCCTGAGTTGTTTCTAGTATCATATTAATAACTTTTATATGATTATATGGTAAAATATTTTTTATGTACTGAGTTACCCAAAATATACTATTTAAATTAATTTCACTTGTTGTGTTTTGCTTTTTTAATATGGCAACTAGAAACCTAAATTACATGTCTGGCACACCGAATATTTCTTTTTTAAAGTATGTATTTATTTATTTGGCTGCATGGGTCTGAGTTGAGCATGCAGGATCTTCAGTTGTGGCATGTGGGATCTACTTCCCCGACCAGGTATCAAACCCAGGCCCCTTGCATTGGGAGCATGGAGTCTTAGCCACTGGACCACCAGGGAAGTCCCAAAATATTTTTATTCATCAGTGCTGCTGTAAAGACATCTTAGGACCTGTAGTGCAAGGGGCTTGGAATGATACTCAGGGGAACTGGTTGCTTTTAGTTCTGTTTGAAGCAGACCTCTATGTTTTCTTCCAGGTTGTCCAACTCTGTTGACCAGGAAGGAAAATAACAGAGTGAGCGGGCAAGCAGGTAGCTCAGTACATGTAGCTCAGGAGAGCTTGAAGAGTACACTGGAGTCAGACTGTATTGTTCTGAACTCTGGCTCTACCACATAACCAAATTTCCCTGAGTCTCCTTCAGGCTCTTCATCTATAAAAATGCCAAAAATTATCTTGCCCACTTTATAGGGATTGTTGGGAGGGTTAAATGAGATAATCCAATGTAAAGAACTGAGCATGGAGTCTGGCACATCTTACATGCTCAGTTAACTACAAGGGGGCCACTGGAGCATTATTTGGAAATAAAGAAGGTGCAAATGAAAGATCTTCCTGTACAACAGAGCTTAGGTTGCCATGGCTTAAGAGGATACACCATGTCCACGTGTCTCCTCAGCATTTATCTTTCAAGACCAAAGAACTGGACAGAATTATTTACTCAATCCTCTATGCTGCCGATTAATATATTTGCTTTTTTCTAAGTCCGTTGTGTTTTTAAGGTACATTGATGAACAATCTTACATGCTTAAGGATCATGAAAACCGGTAAGGTAGCATTTCTGAATTATGTGTAACAACAGCTAAGATGTAGCTAGCTTTTTTGTTCTAAATCCTACAGTGAATCAGTCTTCAGTTAAGAATTGACAGTAATATCTGAATCTCATTCTTGAGTAAACTAGAACATTTGTATGTACAGATGGATTCATTTTACCTAAATGCTTTCTTTACTACTTCCCTGACATTTTGCATAAGCTTGAGATCAGCAATTTGGCTTCTTACATCCCAAAAGGTTCAGGTTCACTGTAAACTTGGGAGCTTACACTGTGTACTCCCTCTTCTACATGTTTACTTTAGAAATAGTAATAAATAAACTAACTTACTCACATTTGTAATCTGAGACATGTCCATCTATGCTTAACCTCTGTTCTGTCATCCAGTCCCCTCCCTATTCCCGACTTCTAAAAATATTTCTCCCAGCCTCCCACTGACTAAATTTATTTAATAGCCTTTGTGTGGAGTCTTTTCACAATTTATCCCTAGCTTCCATAGCTATGCAATGTTCCTCAAGAACTCTAGGGCATTTGTCAAACATGATTCCTCTTCACAAAGGAGTAGCCTATCCCAGCAAAAGGTTATATCTGCTTAAAAACTGTAAAATCCACTTTCCCAACACATACACTTCTGCAGAATTTGTTTTAAATTCTACTCGTTCCACAAGTTCAGTTCAGTTCTCGCTCAGTAGTGTCCGACTCCTTGCAACCCCATGGACTGCAGCTCGCCAGGCCTCCCTGTCAATCACCAACTCCTGGAGTTTACTCAGATTCATGTCCATTGAGTCAGTGATGCCATTGAACCATCTCATCCTCTGTTGTCCCCTTCTCCTCCCACCTTCAGTCTTTCCCAGCATCAGGGTCTTTTCAAATGAGTCAGTTCTTCCACAAAGACCAAGAAAAATTCCACAGACACCACATTAAATTTATTGTCTTATTCTCAACAAGGCATTATCCTCTATGAGGCTCACTTTTTTCATCTGTGAAATGGGCATAATATACATGTGTTAAGTTGCTTTGGTCATCTCTGACCCTTTGCAACCCTAAGGACTATAGCCTGCCAGGCTCCTCTGTCCATGGGATTCTCCAGGCATGAATACTGGAGTAGGTTGCCATGCCCTCCTCCAGGGGAATCTTTCCAACCCAGGGATCGAACCCATGTCTCTTACATCTTCTGCATTAGCAAGTAGGTTCTTTTATCACTAGTGCCACCTGGGAAATTCATAACTTAGATGTCCTTTGCTAAATAGAGCAGGCCATCTCATTACTCATGAATGTATATAAAACACTCTGGGAAAAGCTCAAAGTCTTTTACAAGCATTAGGCCATGAATCTTTCTGAAGTGGACTGTTAATTAGGTGTCATTATGCTTTGTTTAATAGATGGAAAATCCGAGGCTTGGGAACACAATACCACATAATGGCTAACTTAGAAATCTAGCCTAGGCTATAAACATCAGACTGAGAGATTGGGGGCTGTGGGGGTAGGGATCTGAATAGGAATTCACTCTGCTCCAGTTCTTTATCAAGAAACTGCATTACTACAAAATTCTCTCCTGTTACTGGTTGCCCTGCCCCTCCTACTTCCTCATGCAGTCCAGTAATGGGGAAATGGGTGGGAGCGTCATAATTCCCTACTGAACATATAATGCCTCCCCCACTTCCATGAACCTTAGACCAGGTACTAAAGACAAATTTAGTTTCACAGATCTCATTACAACCCCTCCACATTTTGTTACTGATCCCTGGAAACTTTTCCTATCAGATATCCAACAAAATAAAAAGAGGCTGTAGACATTTATCAACAAGAACACAGTCTCCCCAAATAAACCTGTCAGGCTACTCCAGCTTTACTATCTGACCTACAACTGGGTACATGGCATGGCCTCAAGAACTCCAGATAAACCTTGTCTTCACCCAGAAGCGATACCGTGGATCCAAAAGGTCAAAAAAGAGGTAATGGAAACTTTATATAGCCAGTGAGCTTTTATAAATTATTATTATGTACCTGCTGACAATGATTAATGGAAACTAGAAATCCTTTAATCCCAGAGTGGTATTTTGAAAAATATTTCCTGAGAAAACAATTCCCAAATGGGAAAAAGATAAAGCAACACTATTTACTTAACGACAAACAAAAATGTCCAACAATTGGGGAGTAGTTCAAAAATATCATTGCATATTAACAAGACAGACTGTCACCAGGCTATTAAAAATTATAATTATTCCTATAAGAAGATGCCTATTTTGAACACTGTTACCCAAAGAATAGCATGTCTAAGTATAATCTTATAAAGTATATATATATACACACACACGTGTGTATGTATTAATGTATCTATATATGTGTTATATATGTAAAGATTATAGAATTCAGAGTTACATAAATGGTTGCACACAATGCTCCCTCAGTTAATTATTTTCTAGAAAGTTGCTAAAGCTTTGTAGAAAGTCAAATGATGATAAAGATGACGGAGAGGGAAGTTTACCAAGATTCTCTCTGGAACAGTTTGGGGGTTATTTTAAATCTTTTTTGCAAGCTTCAGTACTGTCCACAATTTTTTAACAATGAATATATAAAATTCTATAAAATGACTTCTTTTTAATGATGGCAGGGAGAGTCCAGAAAGCACACTGAGAGCTGGGGAATGCTAGTGGCAGGCAGAGTTCCATCCTTGGTCTGGGAGAGGAAAGCCGGATGTGTCACCAGCTGAGCCTCAAAAACCTCAGCTATGATTCCAGAATCTATGAACAAGAATTCTTTAATGCACTGCTTCTGTAACTGGCTTAAATTTGTGAAAAATAAGCTGAATATCATTTTAAAAAAAATAAAAGCATTCATACCTAAAACTTACATATCTAACAGCACTTAAAACTCAGTTAAATTGTTTTCTTTTTCTCTGCATGCTTAAAGGATCAAGCATTTTTATTACTCAAGGCAGGAAAATAAAATAGAAAGCCAACTGCCTTCTGTGAAACAAAAATAATCCCAATGGTAAAAACTAACTTGACTGCATGCTTAAATTGTATTTGCAGAATAATAAACACTGAAATCACTACTATGTAGGAAAGAAAAACACAATTCAACTTAGGGGTTCACTTCAGTTCAGTCACAAAGTCGTGTACAACTCTTTGCGACCCCATGATTGCAGCACACCAGGCCTCTCTGTCCATCACCAACTCCCAGAGTTCACCCAAACTCACGTCCATTAAGTCAGTGATGCCATCCAGCCATCTCATCCTCTGTTGTCCCCTTCTCCTCCTGCCTTCAATCCCTCCCAGCATCAGGGTCTTTTCCAATGAGTCAATTCTTTGCATGAGGTAACCAAAGTATTGGAGTTTCAGCTTCAGCATCATTCCTTCCAAAGAACACTCAGGACTGATCTCCTTTAGGATGGACTGGTTGGATCTCCTTGCAGTCCAAGGGACCCTCAAGAGTCTTCTCCAACACCACAGTTCAAAAGCATCAATTCTTTGGCACTCAGCCTTCTTCACAGTCCAACTCTCACATCCATACGTGACCACTGGAAAAACCACAGCCTTGACTAGACGGACCTTTGTTGGCAAAGTAATGTCTCTGCTTTTCAATATGCTATCTAGGTTGGTCATAACTTTTCTTCCAAGGAGTAAGCATCTTTTAATTTCATGGCTGCAATCACCATCTACAATGATTTTGGAGCCCCCCAAAATAAAGTCTGACACTGTTTCCATTGTTTCTCCATCTATTTCCCATGAAGTGATGGGACCGGATGCCATGATCTTCGTTTTCTGAATGCTGAGCTTTAAGCCAACTTTTTCACTCTCCTCTTTCACCTTCATCAAGAGACTCTTTAGTTCCTCTTCACTTTCTGCCATAAGGGTGGTGTCATCTGCATATCTGAGGTTATTGCTGTTTCTCCTAGCAACCTTGACTCTAGCTTGTGCTTCTTCCAGCCCAGTGTATCTCATGATGTACTCTGCATATAAGTTAAATAAGCAGGGTGACAATATACAGCCTTGACGTACTCCCCTTCCTATCTGGAACCAGTCTGTTGTTCCATGTCCAGTTCTAACTGTTGCTTCCTGACCTGCAGATAGGTTTCTCAAGAGGCAGGTCAGGTGGTCCCATCTCTTGAAGAATTTTCCACAGTTTATTGTGATCCACACAGTCAAAGGCTTTGGCATAGTCAATAAAGCAGAAATGTCATGTGGAAATCTCACAAGTTATAGCTGAAACTTAATATTGGGGGATACTTGAGGACATGACAGTTTCTAAAGAAATAGCTAACAGAAAAACACTATTAGAACTCTATTGAGGATAAAGAGAAGAGACATTACAAGTTTTCCCTATTAAATCAGGCTAGAATTTTGCAAAAAGGTAAAGTAAAGGGAGTAAGGTACTTGACAGAGTTTTACTGTATAAGCCTTTCATGTAGTATATGACGATGTAAAGTTTTTCATTTTGATGCTCTGTAGCTAAGCATTTCCAAAGCTCTCAACCTAAAAAAATAAATAGCCTGAAGTTACCAAAGTAAAACTATATGAAATATTGCTGAAATCAAGAGAAATCTTCCTCTTTTAGAAACGTAAAACCTAAAAAAAAAAAAAAAAAAAAAGTAAAACCTAGAGGATTAGAAACCTAATTTGCACACACTTCCCTTCCTCTTCCAAAGCTACTTTCCTTAGCTATAAAAATCAAGACAATCACAACTATGCTAAGAAATATATGGGTGAAAAACAACTAATAATAAGTAAAATTAATGTTGTCCTCTCAATGTTTTCAATCAGTATTATTTCTAAATAACATACTTCAGTCAGTCCAGTTCAGTTGCTCAGTCATGTCCAACTCTTTGCGACCCCATGAATCGCAGCACGCCAGGCCTCCCTGTTCATCACCAACTCCCGGAGGTCACTCAAACTCACGTCCATCGAGTCGGTAATGCCATCCAGCCATCTCATCCTCTGTTGTCCCCTCTTCCTCCTGCCCCCAATCCCTCCCAGCATCAGAGTCTTTTCCAATGAGTCAACTCTTCGCATGAAATGACCAAAGTACTGGAGATTCAGCTTTAGCGTCAGTCCTTCCAAAGAACAGCCAGGGCTGATCTCCTTCAGAATGGACTGGTTGGATCTCCTTGCAATCCAAGGGACTCTCAAGAGTCTCCTCCAACACCACAGTTCAAAAGCATCAATTCTTCGGCACTCAGCCTTCTTCACAGTCCAACTCTCACATCCATACATGACTACTAGAAAAACCACAGCCTTGACTAGACGACCGTTGTTGGCAAAGTAATGTCTCTGATTTTCAATATGCTATCTAGGTTGGTCATAACTTTTCTTCCAAGGAGGAAGCGTCTTTTAATTTCATGGCTGCAATCACCATCTGCAGTGATTTTGGAGCCAAAAAAATAAAATCTGACACTGTTTCCACTGTTTCCCCATCTATTTCCCATGAAGTGATGGGACCAGATGCCATGATCTTCGTTTTCTGAATGTTGAGCTTTAAGCCAACTTTTTCACTCTCCTCTTTCACTTTCATCAAGACGCTTTTTAGTTCCTCTTCACTATACTTGGGAATACTTAAATTGAATACTGTACGGCTTCAGTCTATTCAGCCAAAGAGAAGTGAAAGTATAATCAAGAATTAGTGAATATACAATATTGTTTGTCAATCAGCTATACCGTGACACAAAATAAAAAGTTTTAAAAAATAAAAATATAATAGATTAAAAAAGAATTTAGTGAATATAGACTATCGGATACAACTTGGATAATTATAACGTGTGTGTGTGTGTGTGTGTGTGTGTTTTAACTGTCAAGTGTTGACAAGTATTTGGAAAATTCATCTGATACAATGATCTAGTATTCATTAGACATGTGCTCTTAACCTGGGAGAGTTCACATTTCAGCTAAGAGGACAAAAAGAACTTATATGAATTACTCAGCACATTAAAGAAAAGATATGCTACTTGGAAAAAGATGTTGCAATGTCTTCAAAGGTTCTGTTTAGAAAAAGGGAAGGATATCTGTGGAAATACAGAGGGAAGAATGAGCACCGAAGGTATTCCCCTTGGCCAAGCTTTTGTTCACAATGGTACCTAGTGAGTTCTAGCTGAGTGTTTCCTAACCATCCTATCCTTTGCTTGTCATCTTTCAGAATGACTGCTGTATCTGCTCCACTGTAGCAACTGGCAGCACTGGTCTTTCTGGATTCCCAATGCATAGCCACCATCATGAGGGTATAGAGCTTTGCTTTTTCTACACAGATAAGGTGGTGTGTGATCAACACTCTTCCAACTTCAGTGGAAGCTAACTCTTGCATCACCCTCTATGCGTAACCAGAAAATCATGTTGGTGTTGTCAAGCTACTGAGATAGAAAGCTGTAAGATCACGCTGCATTAAGGGAGCCTGAAGAATGTCTCAGCTGGTTAAACAGGGTTGGAAAAGTTGTGATCATCTGTGAGGAGCAGGGTAAGTCCGTCATCCCTGCTCATCCAAGCCAGAAACAGGAACTTGGTGCCCATTCCAAGAAAAGGTGTGAACTCTGAAACAGGAAGAGAGGATGTTGCTGTTGGTAAGGCAACTATGTGATAAATGCCTCCAGAAGGACATATAATTTCCACTGGAAACCACATGATCACCAATGACACCAGGCCTACCTTCCAGCTTAAAACATTAGACTTATAGAGGCTGAGCTTCACTGAAAGGTGTAACACTCAGAGGACAAGGTGACATAATGAGTCCTCCTAGACAAAGCCAATTTGAGAAGCATGAACCAGGGCTCTATGACCAGTAAGCTATACTCTACTCAAGCTAGGGGTTTTGCTTCCTGTGACCACTGGAATCAACTGGTAGGGGATCCTTAGAGTGATATAAGAAGGAATGAGGGGCCTAAACTGGGCTGGGTGAGAAAATATACCCAGAGTGGTTAGAAAATGTTTATTGGGACTTCTCTGGTGGTCCACTGGTTAGGACTTCGTGCTTCCAATGCAAGGGGCCCAGGTTTGATCCCTGGCCAGGGAACTAGGATCCCACATGCCATATGGTGCACCCAAAAAGTAAATAAATTAAATTAAATTAAAAATAAAAGAAAATGCTTAGTCTGGGTAAAGGTAGGAAAAATGGCAGCACACTGCCGTGGCTAAACCACACTAGTCCCTTGGCAGGGGTGGTTAAGAAAGCTACACTTCAGGCACTAAGAGCAGAGTAAACAAACCTTCTGCTTTCTCTCCCGCCTGAGAGTCCAATAAAATGACAATTGAGGGACAAACCCACAAGGATGGAGAGAATGAGAAAAGAGACAATAGTAAAAATACTTTGGTGGGGTGAAGGGAAGCCAAGATCCACCCTGATTTATACCATGGAATCTGAAAATGCTAAATTGTTGTTGTTCAGTCTCTCAGTCGTGTCCGACTCTTTCTGACCCCGTGGACTGCAGCATGCCAAGCTTCCCTGTCCTTTACTATCTCCCAGAGTTTGCTCAAACTCATGTCCACTGAGTCGGTGATCCCATCTAACCATCCCACCCTCTGTCGTCCCCTTCTCCTCCTGCCCTCAATCTTTCCCAGCATCAGGGTCTTTTCCAGTGAGTTGGCTCTTCGGATCAGGTGGCCAAAGTATTGGAGCTTCAGCATCAGTCCTTCCAGTGAATATTCACAGTTGATTTCCTTTAGGACTGGCTGGTTTGATCGCCTTGCAATCGAAATAAGTTAAGACAGTGGCACCCTCGGTAGGGGGAGGGGTGATCGAAAATGAAAATTGAAAGCCTCCTAAGGAAGGAATTAGGTCTCCCAGGTCTCAGCCAGTCTGAGCAGTTAAATGATTGCCCCTTCTCCACCTCAGCAAAAAAAAACACCTGGAGTTTCTTCCCTGCCTCTTCCCCCAGAGGAGTTACATGAACATGTAACTAACTACTCGCAAAGAGGGCAGAAAAGAGAAGGTCTCTGTATTGGAGTATGTCAGCCACAGCTCAGGTGTTTTAATATCATGGAGGGGTTACATGAACATGCAGATGCTGAGACAATCAGCCTCTTCTCCATCTAGCTCCCAGATTCCTGACAGCCAGGCTCTTCCCATCAGCCAGGAAAAACACTGCAAGAGCTTTTTCTGAGCACCCTCACCAGCCCAAGAGGTACTAACATCAGAGCCTCCCCTAATCACCCAGTAGTGAATTTCCCAGTCAACAAACCCACTACATCTTTAGATTTTTAATGCCCCACTTAGATATGAGTAGACAACATAGGATATCAGAAATACAAGGAAAGTCTCTAACACAAAAGGTAAAGATCTAAACAAACAGACAATAGCAACCTGGGGAAACTGAGTCTGTGCAGGAAGGAAAAAGCTTTAAAAGAAAAAAAAAAAGCTCCTCAGAAAGATAAGACACTGAAACCATAAAACAAAATCAAGAAAGAAAGAAATACAAAAGCCACACACAAATACATATGTATATATATTCAGGGAACAAAAAGGTTTTAATTTTAAATATTTAAAATATGATTGATTACACTCATGAAAAACTCAGTGGAAGGAGTTCATGATAATATTGAGAAAATCTCCCCCAAAATAGAAACAAGAAATAAAAGGACAGATAAGAGTAAAGAAAAGGTAAGAAAATATCTAGTATCCAGCCCAAAATATCTAGTATCTGAACAATAATTTTCTGAAAGTGACATCATACAGAAAAAGTAATGATCAATAAGATAACTCAAGAAAAGTTCCCAAACTGAAAGACACAGATTTCTGGACCGGAAGAACCCAGAACAATGGATGAAAACAGACCCATATCGTAGCACACATGAAAATTTCAGGATTATGGAGGCCAAGAGAAAATTCTATAAACTTCCAGAAAGGAATTCTATAAACTTCCTTCCACAAATAGCAGGTGTGTAGAAAGGTTACAGACAAAATTAAGGTGTCAGAAAAATTTTACAATTGTTAATTGTTAAGATTTCTTAACAATTAAGGAATCTGAATTTCTCAATAGCAACACCACAATCCAGAAGGGGATGATGAGACAATGCCTTCAAATCTTCCATCCTATAACTCTGCAGTCAGATAAACAATCAATTGGCAGTGGTAAACATATTTTCAACACTTGCTATAAAATGAATAGACAAAACACAAATCAATAAACTAAATTTAAAAAAATATACATCTTATGCAGCCTTCAGCAGGAAACTTAGAGGATGGACTATACCAAAACAAAGGAGTCTACAAAGATAAAGGCATGTGCCACAGGTAACAGGAGAACTGATACAGGAGAGAAATGATGGGGATTCCCAGGACGATGACAAAGGGAGGTCCTCAGGGTGACATCTGTGCCCATATGTCGAAGGCAGCCAGTCCAGACTACAGCAAGAATGCAATTGACAGAATACCTGATGCTTCCAAGGGAAGAATTTGAAAATTATTCAAAAGCTTTGGGTAAAATTAATGATGAGTACTTAAAAAGCTAAATCAGTGAACAAACAAAGCAATTACTGACTCCGAAGAAAAGAAGCTGTACTTGGCTTGGCTATGAATATTGATCTAATTACTGTTTAACTATTGCAAGGATAGGAAAATAAGGAAGCTGTACTTAGATGGGAGGTCAGAGGGAAAAAGAGAACCAAATCATCATCTTCCACAGCGGGAAGTGAACAGATAAACCTTCAAACTGAAAAATGCAACACGTATCGCCTACAAGGAATAAATATCAATATAACCAACTCATGGAATCACAAGTGTTTATTTCTGGAGAGGGAAAAATGTAACTTGGATTAAAAGTTTAAAACTAAAACTGAAAAGAAAGAGAAGAATATAACAAAACAAAAAGCATAGTGGCTTCTGTGCCCTTTTATTATTTGCTTTTGCTCTGTTTCCCTAATAACAATGTTTGGGAAAATTCCAGCCTTGTTTCACCTAAACAAAAGAAAATATCATTTCTACATCTAGACCATGCAGCTGTGGTCATCTGAGCTCTGAACAGTCAGACTTAGTGGGAAAGTTAATAGTTATAATCCAAACCAAGAAGGACTGGCTGAGCCAGAGCAGAGGTGCAAAGGCAAGCCTGGGTGGAGGCATGCTTGTAGGTGAAGACAACTGCTATGCCTTTCTCCTCTGGGGTTCTTTTCAACAAAGCTAGTCTCATGGCATAATCTCCTGGGACGGGATAATTTTAGAACTGCCAGGGACCATGGACCAATTGCACTCCTTTCTAGCAGACTCCAGTTAATCCAACCAAGGCAGCTAGCCTTCACAGCGATTGATCTGAGTTCAACGTCAGTTGCCCCACTTTGCCTGAGTACACTGGAAAAAGAACACAGTAAGGGCTCTGAAACGGGCAGCCCCATCATCAACAGCATCTATGCACCAAGCTGGGAGTCAACAGCCCTGTCAACTACGTGGACTATCCCTGCCCTGAACAAGAAAATGATTCTCTCCAGGGGTGGAATCCCAGGGAGCAGTGCAGTGGGATGGAAGCCAAGGAGCTGGAAGAGCTGGGGTGGGGAAGGGAGGCACCAACCAGGTCAACCTGGAGGAACCTGTAGGTAGAGATATGCCTGGAGCGCAAGGCTCAGGCTGCCAGCGCTCTGTACACACAGAGGAAGGTCTCTACCAGCAATTCTTCCTCAAGCAAAATGTGGCCAGACACAGCCACAATGCCACCAGCCATCCTGTCCAGGGTCAGCTTAGGAAACAAAGATAGCCTTTTTCTTGAGATTCACTATGATTTGATAAAACATAGACTCTGCCCTTGAGTGACTAGCTGCTGACAAAATATGATGACTATTTTGATACACAATAAGCAAGGAACAGGTTGACAGTGCTAGGGCATACATTAATATTCTTTTTTTTTTTTCTATTTGGGAAGATGTCAAAATTCTAGTTCAAGAACCTGTGTGTGGCAAACTAGAGGTTTGCCAGTCAAACAACACTGATTCCCATGTATTTGCAACACTTGCCCTATACAGTTCTACAAACCAAAATGTACACACCCTCTGGGAAGAATCAAGATCATTAACACAAATGCAGTAAGCACCTAGAACTGACAAAAGAATATACTGATCAGATTAACTGGAGTATTGGGAAAGTATGGTTTTTCCCTAAACAATGAAAATGTACCTAAACAAACAAACAAAAAAATTCAAATACTTAAGGAGACTGTTATACACATTTTCTATTCTCCATGTAAATCATGACACTCCATGCAATTCTCAACAACTAACCTACCAGTATCACAAACCCACCTGTTAAATCCTAAACTTACTTGGGAAACCTACTGGTTTGTTGGAGTGTTTCCTCCTTTCTAGCTCTTTAGGGAAGAATTATCTAGGAAAAAAAAAGTGAATTCTCAGAATTTCCTAAGAGGAAAAAAATGGGCATTCACTGGAAAAACACAGGGTATATGCTCAGAACACTTAACTATTCTGGATAAGCTTCAAACCCACTTAGCCACCAGTCATCCTGTTGTTCTAACTTAACACTGAGACCTACCCTTCTAATCAAGTCTTCCAGTTTCCAAAGAATGGCAACAGATGAGACTGTTTCCGAATCTGATACACAGCAACTTGTTCTTCTTCCATGGAGGAAAAAAAAACAAAATCAAACCAAAAGGAAATTTAGGATCCGAAGGAAAGCGCACACCCCGGAGTCAAGGCCCTAGTTTTCCCAACAGATGTATGCACCGACTCCCTATCAAGATTCAAACACAGTTTCCCAGATTTAAAAATGTAAGGCTGAAAAAAAAAAAAATGTAAGGCTGGTGGGGACAGGCACTCAGACACATGCAACCGTGGAAAGCCTGTCGATTCTGCCAACTCTCGCATCAAGACTTGGCTGCTGCCCAAGCAGAGAGGAGGAATGAAGTCCGCGGCGCGGCTGGGAAGTGAACCCAACGCTGAATTTGGGGCAGGGCGGCCTCTGTCCCGAGACTCAAGGAGAAGGGCGGGCGCTCCTCGGGAGAAGCCAGCGCCGGAGCCCGGGGGACGGAGAGGCTGCGGCCGCCGGAAGGCGCGGCTACGCCGGGACGCGCACCTGTCCCTCCGTAGCCCGCAGGGGACGGGGTTCCTCACCTGGGGAGGCGCGCTCGGGCTCACGGCCGCGCGGGGTAGAGAAAATCCTTCCTGGTTCCACGACAGTCAGCCTCTGGGCTGCTGGAACCCTGCTCTCGCCGCAAACATCCCCACCCACCCTTCCCCGCCCCGAGTGGCGCAGGCCCGGGGCCGCCCTCGCCTGCCCGCAGCGCCCTTACCTGGCTGGAGCGCACCGGCTTCGCGGAGCCCGGGACACTGAAGTCCGCCCGAGCCTCGGAGTCCTGTGCCTGGAGCCCCGCCCCTCCTCGGCTCTCCCCGCCCCGGCCGGCCCGGCGACCGCCCGGCCCGCGAGGGCTCCGCCTCCAGCTGCCGGAGGCCGGCGGCGACCTGTTCCCACCGCTCTGCTGCGGTGCTGAGACTGAAGGTGGGAGTGGGTCGCTTACGCGTTCCGACTCCCGGGACCCAGCGGAAGTTTCGGGGAAGTCGCGGGAACGTCCCTGGTGTTTCCTGGACGCAAGAACCTCCTCCTTCCTGCCCCCCTCAACCGCCCCGCGAGGACACGGACACCCCTGGCCCGGGAGAGCCCCGAGCAGTGCCACCTGTGGGTGACCCGGGACTCGATCGGAACTAGGGCCCGCACCTCCCCTTCCGCTAAATGGTGGCGAGCCAGGTGGTAACGCAGTGAGGTGGAGCGAAGCAGCCAGTTTTACCAAAAGAATAAGTCTTTTCTGTTCAACCTGAAGCAGCAGAGCGCATCTGATACACTTACAGGTCACGTGGGGTGTGTGTGTGTGTGTGTGTGTGTGTGACCCCATGGAACTATCCCAACAGGTCACGTGGTCGGGGTGTGTGTGTGTGTGTGTGTGGGTGTGGGTGTGTGGGTGTGTGTGTCCCCATGGAACTATCACAACAGGTCACGTGGTCGGGGGGTGTGTGTGTGTGTGTGTGTGTGTGTGTGTGTGTGTGTGTTTTACCAAAAGAATAAGTCTTTTTCTGTCCAACCTGAAGCAGCAGAGCGCATCTGATACACTTACAGGTCATGTGGTGTTTGTGTGTGTGTGACCCCATGGGACTATCACAACAGGTCATGTGGTCGGGGGGGTGTGTGTGTGTGTGTTCTCGCTCAGTGGCTCAGCCCTTTCTGACTCTCTGCAACTCCATAAAAGTCCACCATTTTATGTAGGGTGAAAGGCACAGAGAATTTAAAGAACGTACCTAATGTCACCCAACAACAAATTGAAAGGCTGGAATTCAAATCCCTGTAGTCTGCCTCCTGATTTTGAACGCTAAACCACAGCTCTCCTGGCTCACCAAATTTGAGTGTCCACCATGTCTCATGAGGAGAAGGAAATGGCAACCCACTCCAGTATTCTTGCCTGGAGAATCCCGTGGACAGAGGAGCCTGGCGGGCTATATAGTCTGTGGGGTTGCAAAAAGTCAGACACGACTGAGCAACTAAGCAGGGCACAGCACATGTCTCATGAGCTGTTAGAGCCCAGAGAAATACAAGGACTCTGCCCTCCAGAAGCTTTTAGTATAATGGGGCGAAAGGGACAGTCAGTCATCAATAAGCAAGTGAAAAATGAAGCCATTGCACGTGCAAGAAGCCTCCTGACTAAAATACAGTAGGGTGATGGAATTGAGAGTGTGGGGAGGGGAAGACCACAGATCTAGTTGTTCCCGAGGCTTCTCAAAGGAGGTGACAGTGGAGCTGGGAGCTGATCAGCCAGGTAGTCAGCCTGAAGATGAAGCAAAGGGAAAGTCACATTCATTAATCCTCATTCTACCTCGTGCTTGTTGGAGACCTAAAAGCATGCCTTCCTATACATTATCTCTCTTTTGCTCATACAATAACCCTGAGAAGTCTGATAAGATTCCATTTTACAGAAAAAAAAATGTGATGATTAATGATTTGCCTTAGAGGAAGGGGCGATGGGAAGAGAGCACAGATTTGAACCAAGGCTTTCTGATTCCAAAACCTCTTTCACTCAGGTGAGGGCCTTGAGTATGATGTCTCAGAATGAATCTAGTAAAATTTCTCTTTGGTGATCTTGCCTCTTCGCAGCCCCAGTCTCTTCTCTGCTGCCTGTTGACTGGTTAAAGAATTTCCCCCAGGGAAGGTGTTCTTTGAGGGAGCAGAGGTCAGGAACCTTCTGAAAGTATGCAAAATGTATACTTTTGTGTGTGCACAAATTATAATTATGTAATTATGGTAATAAAGTTGGCTTTCTCCCAAGAAAAGATGCTCACATATATATGTATAAGGGAGAGAACTTAGAATTTTCATCAAATTGCTCCCAAAAAAGGTAAAAGTTACTGTCTTAAGAGTTTAACAGATACTTGTGGTGATTAAAAGAACTGATTTTCAGCTCTCTTTCCCTGGAGGGAGGCAAGTCTGGTGATTCCTGTGTTTGACTTGGTGGAAATGAGGCTCTTAAAGTTTGTTAAGTTTGATGGAAAGGGAAGCAAATCCCGATCCTCACATAACACCTTCATAAATCACTTCTCTTCTTAGAAGAGAAGGTCTGTATTGTCACTCTCTGATCTCAAGAAAACCATAGACTGATCTGTAAACAAAACATCTAGGTAAATGTAACTCTATTGGTAATAATTAGTTTCCATAACATTATACCATTTCCTGAAGAAAGCATTGTTTATACTACCAGTCAACAAGCATAAGTAGGTGATTAACACATGTATATCATCTCCAAAGCCAGTAGAGAGTACTGGCATTGGTTTTCAGCAGTGTTTTTAGAGATAGTGTCAGAAAGAGAGCTTCAGCTACATTAATGAAAAGGTGTAAAACTGAATTCAGGATGTGGTAGACTTACAAAAAAATTTAACCTGTACTATTTCTTATGTGGAATGAGCAGTAGCTTTAATAGAAAACAGCATACATATTATGTATGACTGAATCCCTTCACTGCACACCTGAAACTATCACAACATTGGTTGTTAATCAGCTATACACCAATGCAAAAATTTTTTTTTAATGTAAAGAAAGATCTAGCTGCAGTTTATGTCAGTGTTCTGCCTATGTTTTCCTCTAACAGTGCTATAATATCCAGCCTTAGATTTAGGTTTATAATCCATTTTCAGTTTCTCTTTGTGTATGGTGTTAGGGAGTGTTCTAATTTCATTCTTTTATTAGTATACATAACTCTGAAATGGCATATATGGAAAAAGAATCTAAAAGAGAGTGGATATATATATATATGTATAACTGATTCATTTTGCTGTGTACCTGAAACTAACGCAACATTGTAAATCAACTATACTCCAATAAAAAAAATTTTTTAAGAAAAGAAAATAGTATACAAGGTTAGGCTTATGTAACTCAAACTTTTAGGTTGGGACTCTTCCAAAGAAGGAATCTGATGATGGATCTGAAATCTGAAATCTGAAATCTGACAAGATTTCTTCCTCTTCCTCCAAGGAGAAGATGCAAACATTCTTACTGCCCTATTTATTTTAATAAAGTTGAAATACAGAAGGGGGGAAAAAGGCGATCTATGACTTCTTTGAGAGAGGGACTCCCTTCTTACCATATATCCACATGGCTTCATAAAATTCATATATTTAGCTGAGAAATATCAGGTTGATGTAATCTTAGTTCCTTGAGAAAAGAAAATGCCTCTTTTTAACTTACAGATAGATTCCACATAATGCCTGAGAAGACATGCAGAATCAACAAGGAAAGTTTGTAAATAAACTGGTGTTTAGCATTTGGAGCTTCTCCCACTCTTTTTTGTACATCTCTGGCCCCCTTTTGTAACTTTCTTCCTAACCATTGTCCACGCCCATCCAAGGTGAATAGTAAGTGTTTGTGGAATAAATGAATGATAACAACAATGATGCTAATAATGTAGACCTTATCAGTCTTGTATAGAGTCTGTTCCTACATGAACATCACTTCATTGTGGTGATATGATATGTCTGCCTCTCTTCCCATCATGTACTGAAAGTACATGTAAAAAGTACAATGGTTGCTTCATTGGAACTAAATACATGGGAGTAAAGAGTTTTATGTTGGACGCAAAATCAAAAATTATACTCCTGGGGACAGCTGGGAAATTAATCATTCGAAAGAAGGAAAAAGCATCATGTACAAAGCATGTGCATAAGATCATCAGTTCAGTTCAGTTCAGTTGCTCAGTCGTGTCAGACTCTTTGAGACCCTATAAACCGTAGCACGCCAGGCCTCCCTGTCCATCATCAACTACCAGAGTCCACCCAAACTCATCTCCATTGAGTCATCCAACCATCTCATCCTCTGTCGTCCCCTTCTCCTCCTGCCCTCAATCTTCCCCAGCATCAGGGACTTTTCAAATGAGTCAGTTCTTCGCATGAGGTGGCCAAAGCATTGGAGTTTCAACTTCAACATCAGTCTTCCCAATGAACACCCAGGACTGATCTCTTTTAGGATGGACTGGTTGGATCTCCTTGCAATCCAAGGGACTCTCAAGAGTCTTCTCCAACACCACAGTTCAAATGCATCAATTCTTTGGTGCTCAGCTTTCTTTATAGTCCAACTCTCACACCCATACATGACTACTGGAAAAACCATAGCCTTGACTAGACGGACCTTTGTTGACAAAGTAATGTCTCTGCCTTTTAATATGCTGTCTAGGTTGGCCATAACTTTCCTTCCAAGGAGTAAGCGTCTTTTAATTTCATGCCTGCAGTCACCATCTGCAGTGATTTTTGGAGCCCCAAAAAATAAAGTCAGCCATTGTTTCTGCTGTTTCCCCATCTATTTGCCATGAAGTGATGGGACCAGATGCCATGATCTTCGTTTTCTGAATGTTGAGCTTTAAGCCAACTTTTTAACTCTCCTCTTTCACTTTCATCAAGAGGCTCTTTAGTTCTTCTTCACATTCTGCCATAAGCGTGGTGTCATCTGCATATCTGAGGTTATTGATATTTTTCCCGGCAATCTTGATTCCAGCTTTTGCTTCTTCCAGCCCAGCGTTTCTCATGATGTATTCTGCATATAAGTTAAATAAGCAGGGTGACAATATACAGCCTTGACGTAGTCCTTTTCCTATTTGGAACCAGTCTGTTGTTCCATGTCCAGTTCTAACTGTTGCTTCCTGGCCTGCATACAGATATCCCAAGAGGCAGGTCAGGTGGTCTGGTATTCCCATCTCTTTCAGAATTTTCCACAGTTTACTGATCATCACTCATAATAATAAAGAATATTATTCATCACTCATAATAATAAATTTATATGATCATCACTCATAATAATAAAATAAATGCCCAGTAACAGGGAAATTTTTAAACAAAATTAATCAATAGTATGGCATATCAGGGTATCATTAAAAACAGTAGGTTAATTAAATAAGTGTGGAGGAAACCTTATGAAAATTAAATTTAAAAAGTGTAACACCATCCTTAACATGTCCTGTGTGTGTGTGCATGCACGTGTATGTGCACACGTGCTCACATGCTCAGTCATGTCTGACTCTTTGCAGTCCCATGGACTGTAGTCTGCCAGGCTCCTCTGTCCATGGAATTTCCCAGGCAATAATATTGAATTGGTTTTCCATTCCCTACTCCATACATATCCTATGATTGCAACTAAATAAAAATTATGTGGGAAGAAAATTGTTGGGTTGATAATAAGAATTATGAACAGTTATTGAGGGGGGGTTCTTAGGTGCCAGACTGTTTAAATGCATTAGATCAATTCACCTAATTCTCACAACAACTGTGTGAGGTACAATAGCTTTAACAAAAAACTGTGTGCAGTTCTTCTTTTCATTTTACAGATCAGAGGACTAATGCAGAGGCCCTAAGTATAATTTGCCTGAAGTCACACAGCCAAGATATGAATATAAAGCTTTATGACTCTAGAGTTTACAGCTTTAACCATTCAGAGCTGCCAGGGAAAATATGTTTGAATCATGGATCATTGTGTGTTTTTTTTAATTCCTTCTATAAAGTTTTAATGTTGATTTAACAGTAAGTAAAAACACATCAAATTACAGAGTTAGAAAAAAAGGCCCCAAAGTAAAACCAGATTATGCTCAGAAGAAAAGACATAAAAAGGTAAGAAGAGGAACATATTGAGTGAAACCATGTGGGTTTGGCCAATTTTTGTTTTGGATTAGGATCTAAATAGTGTTTCAAATGAGTCATACTATATCAACAAATTTATAGTTATGAGGATTGAGATGAAATGAGCTATGTCACATAGAATGGTATACTCAGTATTATTAGTAGGATTCTAAGTATATTGTGGCCTAATGGCTTTTACTTACTGTTTCTTCTACCTAGAATGATCTAGCCCCACAGCTTTTTGAAGCTGCTTCCTTTTCAATGGCTGTTGATGTTTAGTCACTAAGTCATATCCGACTCTTTTGCAACCCCATGGACTGTGGCCCACCAGGTTCCTCTGTCTGTGGGATTTCCCAGGCAAGAATACTGGAGTTGCCATTTCCTTCTCCAGGAGATCTTCCTGACCCAGGGATTGAACCTACGTCTCCTGCATTGCAGGCAGATTCTTTACCACTGAGCTTTCACTGGTGGCAGTTATGAAAATGTGACCATCACTGCATTAGCAGAAAGCTGCCTTGGTGGGCTGCCATCTATGGGGTCACACAGAGTCGGACACGACTGAAGCGACAGCAGCAGCAGCAACACTGGTGAACAATCCCAAGAAAACTCCCTGTTATGGTGGTACTTACATTCTGGTAGAAAGATCAGTCATCTAAAAATGGATTGAGTAAAGTATGCTGCTGCTGCTGCTGCATCGCTTCAGTCGTGTCCGACTCTGAAACCCTTTAATTGTTATTTTTATTTACTTTTGGCTGCGCTGGATCTTCGTTGCCTTTACACAGGTTTTCTCTGATTGCGGCAAGTGGGAGCTACTCTTTATCATGGTGCATGGACCTCTCATTGCAGTAGAGCACAGGCTCTAGGCAGATGGGCTCAGTAGTTGTGTGGACTCAGGAGTTGTGGCACACAGGCTTAGTTGCTCCACACCATGTGGAATCTTCCTGGACCAGGGATTGAACCCATTTCCCTTGTATTGGCATGCAGATTTTTATCTACTCGGCCACCAGGGAAGCCCTTAAACTCTTTTAAATGAGATTTTCAACAGAAGTCACTATTAAGGCCAATTATAAACGCATATATAGCGTTTATATAGCAAGAGTGCATGCTTGCTAAGTCGCTTCAGTCATGTCCAACTCTTTGCAACTATATGGACTGTAGCCCACCAGGCTCCGCTGTCCATGGGGATTTTCCAGGCAAGAATACTTGAGTGGGTTGCCATGCCCTCCTCCAGGGGAATCTTCCCAATCCAGGGATCAAACTTATGTCTTATGTCTCCTGCATTGGCAGGCTGGTTCTTTACCACTAGCGCCACCTGGAGAGTAAAGATACGCAAAAGGAGTTAAAGTTTCTCTGTTTCCCTCAAACTGGTAAAATGACACCAGGAGGAGTTATATATGTAATATATCAATAAATCCTAGAGCAACGCAGATGACACCACCTTTAAGGCAGAAAGTGAAGAGGAACTAAAAAGCTTCTTGATGAAAGTGAAAGAGGAGAGTGAAAAAGTTGGCTTAAAGCTCAACATTCAGAAAACAAAGATCATGGCATCCGGTCCCATCACTCCATGGGAAATAGATGGGGAAACAGTGGAAACAGTGTCAGACTTTATTTTTTTGGGCTCCAAAATCATTGCAGATGGTGACTGCAGCCATGAAATTAAAAGACGCTTACTCCTTGGAAGGAAAGTTATAAGCAACCTAGATAGCATATTGAAAAGCAGAGATATTATTGCCGACTAAGGTCCATCTAGTCAAGGCTATGGTTTTTCCAGTAGTCATGTATGGATATGAGAGTTGGACTTTGAAGAAAGCTGAGTGCCAAAGAATTGATGCATGTGAACTGTGGTGTTGGAGAAGACTCTTGAGAGTCCCTTGGACTGCAAGGAGATCCAACCAGTCCATTCTGAAGGAGATCAGCCCTGGGATTTCTTTGGAAGGAACGATGCTAAAGCTGAAACTCCAGTACTTTGGCCACCTCATGCGAAGAGTTGACTCACTGGAAAAGACTCTGATGCTGGGAGGGATTGGGGACAGGAGGAGAAAAGGACGACAGAGGATGAGATGGCTGGATAGCATCACTGACTCGATGGACGTGAATCTGAGTGAACTCCGGGAGTTGGTGATGGACAGGGAGGCCTGGCGTGCTGCAATTCATGGGGTCGCAAAGAGTTGGACATGACTGAGTGGCTGAACTGAACTGAACTGAACCACTTAAAAAGCTATAGAAAGAGATATACACAAAAACATTGTATTTAAACTGAAATAGAATTCTTAAAATAGTCCTCAACTGTTCTTAAAGCATATACTGAGATAATCATATCCTGGGCCATAAGACAAACTACAGCAAACTTTAAATAATTGAACTCATACAGCATGTGTTCTCAGGTCACAATGAAAGCAAACCAGAAATCAATAACAAAGATTTCCAGGAAAACTCCCAAACACTTGGAAAATAACAACTTACTTGTAAATAATCCATGAATCAAAGTATGTATTAAAGTATCACACAAAAAAATATTCTGTCTGGAATGAAAACAAAAATACAGCATATCAATATTTGTGCATACAGCCGAACAGTGTCAAGAGAAAATTTTATAGCAGTAAATGCCTACATTAGAAGAGAAGAAAAGTCCGAAATAAAAATCTAAGCTCCCGCCGTCAAGAACCTAGAAAAGGAAGAACAGCTATATAAATTTAAATAGAAGAAATACTAAAGATAAAAGCAGAAATCAGTGTCATTCAATACTGAACAACAATACAGTATTACTTTGTGCCTGCAAAATGAAACAATCATGAAGAAGAAAAAAATATTAAAACTACACTGATTTAAGGCTGCCCTGATGGCTCAGGGGTAAAGAATTCACTTGCCAATGCAGCAGACATGAATTCAATCCCTGATCTGGGAAGATCCCACGTGCCGAAGAGCAGCTAAGCCTGTGCTCTGGAGTCCGGAGCCACAGCTACCAAGCCCACGTGCCACAACTATGAAGCCTGCATGACCTACAGCCCATGTTCCACAAGAAAAACTACCACAGTGAGAAGGCTGTGCACCACAAGGAGAGAGTAGCCCTTGCTTCTACAACTAGAGAAGAACCCTCAAAGCAATGAAGACCCAGCACAGCCAAAAGTAAATAAATTTAAATTTTAAAAAAACTTCATTGATTTAAACCTAACAAAGATAGGCGATTAAAAGTAATATAAAGCCTGAATTAGATTATATGGTTAGATAGCATCACTGACTCAATGGATATGAATTTGAGCAAACTTGGGGAGATAGTGAGGGACAGGAACCCTGGCATGCTGCAGTTCATGGGGTCACAAAGAGTTGAACATGACTTAGCAACTGGACAACAATAGCAAAGTCTGAATAGTAGAATATGTTTTGAGTGACAATAATAAAACAAATGCAAATAGCTACTGCTAATATCATAGCATATTTATTGATTTTTTTAAAATGAAATCTTCCGATGGTCCAGTTCTGCTCATACTGTTAATTACTTAGTTCATCCCTCTTCCAGACATCCTTTCCCTGCCTCACCCCACCATAGTAGCTGTCAGTGTCCCTCATATTCCTTAGATACACAAGGTCTTCCTTAGGCAACTTGTGCCTGACAGCTTTCTCTTATACAGAATAGTCCAGAAATGCCAGAAGAGTTAACATCACCAGGAAACTCCCACCAACCAATGACAGGAGAGGACTGGAGGATAAATACCCCAGTTTCCTTGCCTTTGGGTAGGACAGCTCTGAGGCATATTCTAGTGAATGGAGGGCCAGTTGCCCTCAGTGATAATCTGCTCACTAATACACACTTTATTCACTTCTTTCTTTTCTTTGATTGCCTCCGAAATAAATCATTTGCACTGAAATCCTTGTCTTAGTTCTGATGAGCACACACCTTAGCCTAAGACACCCATCCCAGGAAAGAAAGACCCAGCATATCGTCTTAAAAAACATAGTCTTTAGGACTTCCCTGGCAGTCCAGTGGTTGAGACTATGTACTTCTGATGCAGGGGACACAACTTTGATCCCTAGTTGAGGAACTAAGATCCCACATGCTGTGTAGCATGGCCAAAAAATTAAAAATAAAATACTTTCCTCACCCAGGAGGGAAGTAAAGATTGGCTTTGTTTCTAGCCCATTGAGAAGGATTAACCTGGTTCATTTTAGATAGTGAGGGAAGATCTAGTTTTGACTTGAGAAGGAAAAAGGTGACAGTCCAAGCATCTGAAATCCCAACTCTGTATTCTTTCTCCTCCAGAAAATAGTGAAGCAAACTCCAAGAGACAGTGAAGGACAGGGAAACCTGTCGTGCTGCAGCTCATGGGGTCTCAAAGAGTCAGACATGACTTAGCGACAGAACGATAACGACATTCTTTCCCCCTCACCTCTGAACTCATCCAAGTCTGAGTTTCCAGGAACTTTACTCTACTGTATTTGTTCTCTACCCTGCTCAACAGTTAGCTCTGCCACGGGTAACCATTGTGGAGTGAATCGCGTCACCCTACCCCCACCCCGGCCTCTGCCAGATTCATAGTTTTAAGCCCTAACCTCCAATGTGAACGTACTGTATTTGGAGTTAGGGCCTTTCAGGGGGTAATGTAGGTCAAAGAGGTCATAAGGGTGGACCTTATATGGACGAATGTCCCTGTAAGAAGGAGAAGGGACATCAGGAAAAGAGACGCAGAGAGATAAGGCCAGGTGAGGATACAGCTAGCAGGTGGTCCTGAGGAAGCCAAGGAGCGGGACCTCAGGAGAATCCAGACCTGCCAGCCCCCCAAGTTCTGAGAAAATAAATTTCTATTGTTTAAGCTGCCCAGTCTGGGAATGTTATGGCAGTCCAGGCAAACTGACACAGCAACCCTAGACAAATGGGAGATAGTACCTGATGTATATATGAATTTCTCCAACTCCAGTTCAGACAATTTTGAACAGACTATTCTGGAAGTCACTTAGCATACTGCACTGAAGGTTTTAGCCAAATCAAAGCCCTGTTACCCAAAGCATTGACCTCCAAAACACACCTTCACACGGCTTTTCCAGTTTCTCTGCTTCACTCTCCCCACCATCTTACTCCTGTTTCCTATGGTCACTCTAAGTGTTGTTGCTGTTGATGTTTAGCTGCAAAGTTGCGTCTGACTCTTTTGCAGACCTATGAACTATACCCCACCATGCTCCTCTGTCCATGTGATTTGCCAGGGAATAATACTGGAGTGGGTTGCCATTTCCTTCTCCAGGGGATCTTTCCAACCCAGGGATCGAACCTGCATCTCCTGTATCGGCAGGTGAATTCTTTACCACTGAGCCACCAGGGAAGCCCTATCACTCTAAGTATACTGCCTAAGTAAGAGCGCTTATCACAGCTCTGCTTTGGGCGAACCCAAGCCAAGACAGGGCCTGCCCCTAGACTCAAAGTACAATCTGGTTCTAAGAATGGCAGCTGTGGGCCTCATTCATGCACTGCACTCAGGGTGGACATTGGTAGCTCCTCCAAGTAAACTTAGGAAACTAAGCAAGGGTCTACTTCATTCACCATAGTCTTGCCCACCAAAGTACCAAAGACCAGCTTCTACAGAAGAAGCAGTTGATGTAAAGTCAACATCCATTCAAGGACTAAGTATGGGCCTCTTCCCAAAGCTCCTGGAACAATATAGGCTTGTGATTCTTGTATGATTCCATGGCAGGGAGTAAAAGGGATTGAATAATGACTGAGATTTGATTTCCTGCCTAGTGAACAGGAAGAAGTGGAAGTGTTAGCTGCTCAGTTTTGGCCGACTCTTTGTGACCCCAGGGACTGTAGCCCACTAGGCTCCTCTGTCCATGGGATTCTCCAGGCAAGAATATTGGAATGAGTTGCCACACCCTCCTCCAGGGAATCTTCCTGACTGGGGAATCAAACCTGGGTCTCCTGCATTGCAGGCAGATTCTTTACCGTCTGAGCCACCAGGGAAGCCCGTAGTGAACAGATGAGGGCTCAATACTGATGACATTTGGTTTAAGGACTATGATATGCTTTATATCCTGGTGGTATGGAATCATTAATAGCTGCAGCTGGTTGCATTAGAAACTGAGATCAAGGCATGTTCCACATCATCTCTCAGAAGTCCCCACCCAGAGGTGCTCAGCCAATTTAATTCCAAATTAAGGAGATTGGATACTACATGTTTTTATAAAATGGAAGAAATATTTTTGCCTTTTCTCTTCTCTTTTCCCTGAGGATTAATTTAAATACAAAAGAAATTAAAAAGTCATAAAGAACCTTTTCCTGTGCTTGTTTTTCTAACATTGCATGTTATTTCATAACATTGATAACACAATATGATGATCAAAAACAAGCTAGACTTCTTTAGTTCAACTTAGTTCTTGGCTCCTAAACAATAGTGGGAACAAAGCCCGTTAGAAAATGTGGCCTGCCAGACACATTTTTGTTAGGCAGTCTGCTAGAAATGATGGCAACCCTCTTGGTCTTTTTCAAGAGGTAAAAATTAACATCTTTCTCTTTTTAAAGAATTTCTTCCCCTCTTTGCTAACTTTAAGTTTCTCCATCTTGAAGTTTTCAGATCTACACTAGAAATTGTCCTCTATAAGATATCTTCTTAATTGTCTGCAAGATTTCATGAAACTTGCACCTACTGTAGGTGCTACAATAGGTGCCTTGCACCTACCTGGGAGACTATCATCAAATTGCCAAGTAAATGAATAAATACATAAACTTCTTTTCGTAGAGGAAGATGGTTAACAGGCTCAAGTCTATTTGCAAAATTGCCTTCATCCTCAGACTGTTTTTCTGCTCTTTATAATATCCTGCATTGTTAACTTTAACAGCAAAAAAAAAAAAAGAAGAATTCCTTTAGTAGAATTCCTATATCCTAAACAGAAAGTTCTTGAACATCCTTCCATAATAATGCAAATGCAAATCTATTCCTCAGGGGCTGATAGAAACATTCAAAAGGACAGCTAAGCATCTCCCCCGACTTCTGAACTGCAAACTCTTTGATTAAGAGTGTCAACTACAAATTGGCACTTACCATGGGCACGTGCCATCTACCTCTATAAGGATTAACTCATGTGCTGCTGCAAATGCTGACCTTCAATACCCCCTGCAAGGAGTTCAGGGTGGAGAGCAGAAATGAGGCACTCTGTGCTCATTGCGAAGGAGGGAGTTCCTCAGATAATTATATATTTTCAGGAGTTGATTTTATGAGCCCAATTCTTGTATCTCCTCGTATCTAGAAAAGCACTAAAATCCTTCATGGTGGTGACTCTTCCTCGTGACTAGCAAAGGCTTAAAGAGACAAGTAGAAATCTTCTGGAAAAATATGTGCTTGATTGCATGCATTTTCTTTTCACCAAAAATCACATACATATTGACCTTTTTCATCCCTGCCTCTTTGGAGCAGTTTCTCAGAGGTATCTGAGGCGCTATCTCCTGGCCTACAGTCCTCATTTTGCCCCAGTTAAAACTTAACTTGCAACTCTCATATTGTACATATTTTTTAAAGTCAACAAGTGTCAGCAGCAACACAGACAGCCTGATTGCTGCGATAAGATAGAGAAGAAGCTGTGTGGGACAGAGAAGTTGGCTTCTCTCCTTCCCTTGAATGAATAACCATCTCCTGATGCGATGGAGAAAATGAGCCCTGTATTTACTATGAAACAGAAAAACTAAGGATTTACAATAAAACCCAGAAAGTAATACTCTAAAATATATATATTAATGGTTTTAGTCAAAGAATCTTAAGTAAATAGTCATGTTGAATGTATAAAACAAACTTCAATTGTATATTTACATATCTAAAGACCTACCTGTACTAATATATTCTTTTCACTCGCTTCCACTCCCCCCTCCCTGACTTAAATAAAACAACCTAATAAGGAAATTTCAGGAAACTGAAAATGCAAATACCTGTTATTTCCTCCCTTGACCTCATCCGCCTTCAGCCCCAGACTCAGCTGCAGTACCCAGCAGGGAGCTTCCAACACAGCCCCCTGCTGTTGACCGTTAGATAAATCCTCCTCTCTGAGCCAGGGCCTCCTGTAGTGGTCCCTGGTGTATTCCCAGCATGCTGTGCGAGCGGAGTGCTGGGACGGACAGGAGCTCTTCCCAGTGGTATCTGTCTAGAGTAGCACCATCCAGCCAAAATCCAATGAGCACCACAAACCCAGGCCACTCATGTTATCAAAAATGAAACAAGTAAAATTAAGGTTAATTGCATGTCTTACTTAACCCAGTTTACTAGAATACAAGCTTTTCGACATGTGGTGCATACAAAAAATTATTAGTGAGACATTTTACTTCATTTTTTTCCTGCTATGCTTTCAACGTTGGGTGTGTATTTTACAGTGTATTTCTATTTGGATTAGTCAGGTGCAGGTATTCAATACCTGCTTGTGTCTGGTGTGCCCAGATTGGACAACATGGGTCCATAGCATACTGTGGGCGTACATTCACAGAAAGGCAGGCAGGGAAAATAGCACTGCCTTCAATACTCCAGGTGTCACACTTTGGGAAACACTGCCATTGAAGTTTCCGCATGATGTTAAGGGATCCCTAGCCATCTTATGGGCTTCCCTGGTAGCTCAGCCGGTAAAGAATTCGCCTGCAATGCGGGAGATCCCGGGTTGATCCCTGGGTCAGGAAAATCCTTTGGAGGAGGGCATGGCAACCCACTCCAGTATTCTTGCCTGAGAATGCCTATGGACAGAGGAGCCTGGCAGGCTACAGTCCATGGGATCACAAAGAGTCGGATACAACTAAGCAACTAAGCACAGCACAGGCATCTTATACTGAACAAGATTCCTTGGTTAATCCCAAAACTGCCCACAATCTCCTCAGAGATAAGGAGGGACCTCCAGACTAGGGGTTGATTACCCTGTCTTAAAACTGGAACAGACCCATCAAAATTCACTTCCGTGTGATTTGTGACTCCTTTGGCCATTGCTGAAGCTATGCAAAATTCTGTACCAGCAGCTGGAGGATACCTTGTTAGTCAGTGGATTTTACTTTTCCCCTTTTCTCCAGAAAATTTCTGTGATTTTATAATTGAGGCTTACAAAGCTCTTGATTGCCAATGAGCTGTCTCTAGTGTGTCTGCTGTACTCCAATACTATTTTATTTCAGGCCGTGTGCATAGTCAACATGGAGTGTGAAAACGACTGTATGAAGCATAGAGCCATTTAAAGAAAGTATCCTCACTATGTGTAAAAATACCCTACCTTCTGTCATCCTGAAGGAGTGTTTAGACTAGTCACATGGCTCTGCTCTCTGAATCCACTAGACTAGGGAAGCACTCAATTCTGTTTCCACTGACAATACAAGTTTGGCCTAAATATGCCAGTTCCTTTTTTTTTAATGTTTCTTAAATAAAATAATATTCAAATATAAAAAAACTATATTTAATTTTTTGGCATTTGTGGGCCAATGAATCATAAAGTCATAGAATTGTTTACCTTTAGGGAATTCCCTGGCAGTCCAGCAGTTAGGGCTCTGTGCAGAAGGCCTGAGTTCAATTCCTGGTTGGGGAAATAAGACCCTGCAAGCTGCACAGGACAGCCAGAAAACAAACAAATAGACAAAAAAATGCCTTTATAAAGGATGAAAGGGTTAGAGGCTCTCCAGGCAAACCTCTCATACTATAGAAAAGGATAATTTTTCAGATAAATGTCTAAAAGATTTGATGTGGATTTTAATCCAAAGACTTTCAAAAATCAAGATATTTCAAATCACTTATGTTCTTATGAAATGATCAGGACTTTTAAAATCATAAAATTGAATTTATTTAATTATCATCTATTGGAAGTATCCCATATGCTAAGAAATCTGGTAGATAATGACAAATTATTTTATCTTGCTTATATTTACTCCAATATATTATGATACGCTATGACAGAGGTTTATATAACTTGCAATACTTTCCATAAACAACTAATAGTTTAGCTAACATATTGTTATTTATAATATATGAGGATACATTTCCTTTGTGGTTAACCACAATGATAACATTGGCTAAATGACAAACTGAAATGTTCGCCAGAGACATAAGAAACATTATAGTAATATAGCAAATTATATTTATGACAGATAGAAGGAAGACTTCCTGACCAAGAAGATTATTAAAACACTAGAATGGCTTACCACAAGAGGATAGGGTCATTATCTATAAATGTAGTATATTTCTTCATTATTCAAGGTCTGTTCAAGGAAATGTATTGCAAACAATGAAAGACATTTCTCTTTTAGTTTTGGTACATTCATTTTTTTCCAACTTATGAAAGTAATCACAAGCGTTTTGGAAAACAAAAAATAAAATCTCAACCTATAATCCCTCTGCTCTAAATGTAACCTAAATTAGCAATTTAGTGTTCTTCATCCCTGTCTTATTTTCTATGTAGACATTTTCATTTTATATAGCTTTATTCAAGGCATAGCTACATTTTTCCTATTTTTTCACTTATGACAACATAACCATTTCCTCATGTAAGACATAATATTCATGAGCTGTTTGATGGAATGATTTTGTGAGGTTTTGGTCCATGTATTTTGTTCCCTGAACCTTTGACCATCTTTCCCCTTTGGGCTGCAAGACAGGAGGCTGCCATCTGGGTAGGGTCAGGACAGAGATCAGCTTTTAGTGTGAGGAAAAAAAAAAAAAAATACACTGAACTCTAGCTTCTAAATTCAAAAGGAAAGTCCAAATGTAAGGTCATTTAAAAAATTATTTTGAAAGGAAATGCAGCAGAGAACCAGTTCCTTCCCCATCACCAAAATCCAAAATAGAAATATTCCTCAAACCTGGGAAGGGTGGGGAAGAAAAAAGAAGCGCTTCCCAGGTGGCGTTAGTGGTAAAAAACCTGTCTGCCAATGTAGGAGACAAACTCCGGTTAATCCCTGACCGAGAACGTTCCCTGCAGGAGGGAACGGCAGTCCACTCCAATATTCTTGCCTGGAGAATCCCATGGACAGAAGAGCCTGGTGAGCTATAGTTGATAGGGTCGCAAAGAGTCAAATACGACTGAAGCGACTTAGCATGCACTCAGCTCCCCACATCCCAGCTCCTGTGTGTTCTGGGTGAGGGGACAAAAAGCAGTGGAGCTACTCTCAGGGAGGAGTGTAGCGGAGAACGGAAGGAACCTTGATGGTCCTGCCTGGGACTTGCCAAGACATGGTGGAGTTGAGGAAATGCTGGGAGGGGGTGGTGAGACCCTGCCAGATCTAAGATTCCCACAATGATTACTTAAATATTGCCAGGTGAATGGCTCCAGTGAGTATCAGTGGTATCACTTGGAGCCAGCAGAAACCCCAGGTAGAAGGGGCAGCAGATGGATGCATTCCCCCTCGTACACGTTCTAAAAAGAGATGTACTTGAGCCCAGACATAGTGGGTACAACCTGAAAGCTATCTTCTAGTTGAGAGACCTGCCCCTCTGTTGCTCTCTGTCTCGGCAAGGTGAACATGAGAGTGTTGTGGGGATAAACGAACTGCTTGGGCAGCCTGAGCTTTAATGCCAGCAGTTCTGAGCAGTGCTGAGAAAGTGGCTCCCGGCATCTGGAAACCTAGTGGGAAGATGCAGCCCCCTACTGCAGTAAGAGGGGAACCCCAGTCCCAGCAACTCTTACTCCAGGACTCCAAGGTCATTCACCAGTCCTGTAGTATTTATCTCCACAAATATAAAAAATTTAATACTCTTTTTTTTTTTGGCCATGATGTGCAGCATGCCAGATCTTAATTTTCCAACCAAGGATCGAACCCACACCTCCTGCATCAGAAGCCTGGAGTTTCAGCCCCTGGTATCATGGAAATCTAAACTCTTGCTATGAAGAATTTTGGTAGTGGTTTAGTCGCTCAATCAAGTCCAACTCTTGCGAGCCCAAGGACTGTAGCCAGCCAGGCTCCTACATCCATTATCCTGGAATTATCCAGACAAGAATACTGGAGTGTCTGGCCATTTCCTTCTCCAGCTATGTAGAATATGAAATGGTGAATGTGAGATTGTTCATAGGAAAAAAAAACTAAAAATGTTTAAATGGCACATGTAGGCACTCAAAATTTGTTGAATGAATGATGCAAGGACAATAGAGTATAATAATTCCATTTGTGATCATATTACTAGTCTAATATTTATCATCTAGTTTGTGGGAAAGTGCTGCTCCATGAAATAATTGTATGTAGTATAATCTCTATTTTGAGTCAATCATTGTTCAGTTATCCATAATTTATCTAAATTAAAAAATTTTTTTACTATAGTTTCAACCTATACTATTTCAGGGATAATTTATAAATGTTTCTGGAGAAGCGAATGGCAACCCACTCCAGTATTCTTGCCTGGAGAAGTCCATGGACAGAGAACCCTGGTGGGCTACAGTCCATGGAGTCACAGAGTCAGACACAACTGACTAACATATTCGCTTTCACTTCTAAATATTTATATTATAACATATAGTTCTGCTCAAAACCTACCTTTTTGTGACTCTCACTCATTCTCCAACAATACAGTAGTTTATTAAAAAAAAAAAAAAAAAAAGGTAGGGACTTCCCTGTTGGTCCAATGGTTAAGACTCCTCACTCCCAGTGCAGGAGGCCAGACTTCAGTCCCTGGACAGAGAACTAGAGCCCTCATGCCACAACTAAGACTTGGCACAACCAAACAAATATTTTTAAAAGCTTTTAAAAAATATTTTCCTGAATATATTTTTAAGAATTCACAGATAAGTTTTTACATTTACTTTTCATTTTCATTTAATGCTAGAAATGGCTCTCAAATTAATAGTTACCTATTAATAGTATATGATAAGATTTCTAATGCATAACACTATACTAAATGGATGTTAATGGGTCAATATTCTATTGGATATTGATAAACATTAGAGTATGGCCAACAAAGTTGAAATCTTACCTGTAAGGAAGTAAAAAAATATGTATTAAAAGGCTTTTAAGTGTGTAAGTTATATAAGCTTTATCAAGATAAATTTTGTAGTAAATATCAAAAGCCCTAAAAATTTTTATACTATTTGCTCTGGAGTGACTGTTCGTCAAAGAACTATTCATAGACACGTGTAAAAAGTTATTAATGATTTTCATTAATGTTAAAACTCATAACATAAAAATTTAAAAATGATTAGGTACATTTCTATATATATGTATTATGATACAACTCTGATAGCATATATAAGTAAAAGGATCTTCAAAATGATATTTTAGATGAATATTTGCTGATAAAGTAAAATGTTATATCAAGAAAGAAACAGTGAAAAATATATTTATAAGGCAGATGGATTTTATTATCTCATCTTTGGTTAAAATGTACATAGATGTGCATAGAAAAAATAAATTCTATTCCAAAATACTAATAATTATTACTTCTAGGTGGTATGCTTATAGATTTTAATATTCTTTTTTCTCTATTATAATTTTCTGTAATTATTATCCATTGTTTCTGCGATTAAGCTTTCAATGATGTTGTTGTTGTTGTTATTCATTTTTATTCATTAATTTCTTTTTTGGCCACACCACAAGGCTTGTGGGATCTTAGTTCCCAGATCAGGGATCGAACCTGGGGCCCACTCAGTGAGAGTCCTAATCATCAGACTGCCAGGGAATTACCAGTTGTTGTTTTTTTTTTTTAACTCTCATTGTTAACAATTTTACTGAACTTAATAATTTTTAATAAGAAATGAAAATTCAATAGCTTAAAAAAACAGTCTTTAATACGGGTCAGAGAACTTATCTTAAAAATGAAAAAAGCTTCACCTCGCATATAAACATAACAGAAAGCATTAAAAGGAATTGATCACTTGAACCAATTTTCTCTCTGCCCTCATTGCTGGAAGATGAGCCTCTGTTTATGGAGAATCAGTTGGGGTGTAATTTTTAGTATTGGTAATGACTGATACATCATTATTTAATTTTGCTTTGAAAAGATTTCATAATAAGGAAAATTGACCAAGGATTTTAAAGTTTGGGTTGATTCAGTTAGGTAGTCTTAGGGGAAAGTAGCTTTTCTAGTTCTCACAGTCATTAAAAAAGAGGCTGTATACTACCTTTTTCTTCCTGGTAGAAGCAAAGTGGCTATTATATTAG
The DNA here is from genome assembly GCF_001704415.2 of Capra hircus. NCBI lineage: Eukaryota > Metazoa > Chordata > Mammalia > Artiodactyla > Bovidae > Capra > Capra hircus. The sequence continues at coordinate 67,547,409 of NC_030813.1, forward strand.
CTTTTTACACATCCTACTATCCAAATGTTCAGCAAGGTGGAGTTGGGTGTGAAGTATTTCATATGGATATGAAAAATAGCTACTCATCCAATCCTTGCAGAAAAGAAATTTCTTAACAAATGGCAGAGAATTAAGCATCAGGTATTACAAAACCCCAGCTGTCATCCACAGAACCAGCAAGATGTTAGGAAAATATCCTGGCAACTCCTATCCGCTAATGTGACTCAAGACAGTATTTCTTGGGAGAACATGTATATGTAGGACTGAGACCCTCTGCCGTTCACCTGAAACTATCACAACATTGCTAATTGGCTATACCGAATACAACATAAAAAGTTTTTTAAAAACTTAATATTTTTTCTTCTTTTTGAAGAGTAGCATATACCAGATTATCAATACTCCCCATTAGGAGTAATAGCCCTGGTGACTCAGGCAGTAAAGAATCCGACTGCAATGTAGGAGACCCGGGTTCGATCCCCGGGTAGGGTAGATCCGCTGGAGAAGAGCAGGGCAACCCACTCCAGTATTCTTGCCTGGAGAATTCCTTGGACAGGGGAGCCTGGTGGGCTACAGTCTATGTGATCGCAAAGAACTGAACATGACTGAGGGGCTAACACACACAGATAGTAGTAGCTGTTAAGAAACAAAAGCTCATCTACCTGGTTTAACCCCTGCCCTTCCCCAAACAAAACAAAAACTGACAATAAAACTAACTTGGTGAGAGTCTCCTTCATTTACCCCAGGAAAAATATTTGCTTGAAGTGCAGCTTCTTATAGCCAGTTTTAAGATTCCCAACTATATCCAAATTCTAAGAATTTGTCTCAATTTCTTCTGCTTCCATAGGCATTAGAAGGGATATGGAACCAGGGAATGTTTAGCACAGAGAACTAGATCTCATCCAGGTATATTAATGCTAATAAACACTAGTTATGAGAAACGCTGATTTTCTGGTCTTCATGACCCAAAACAAATGAAACTATCTGGTTACTAAGTTTAGCCACATTAAATTTAAAACATGTATCCAAAGCACTATATACAAAGTTTACCAAGTTACATGTGGCAGGAGATGCAAGGCATAGAACAAAGAATTAATATTTATAATAAATAAGAACGCTTTCAAATGAACAAGAAAATTATAAATAACCCAATAAAAATGGGTGAAGGATGTAACCAGGTATATTATAGAGAAAGAAAATGCAATAGCAAAAACATGAAAAGAAAGGTTTATGTACTACTAATTAAGAATTTCAAATTTAAGCAATAAGGAGATAATAATTCACATACTTCCAATTGGAAACAAATTAAAAAGCCTGATGAATCAAGAGAAGATGTGAGTTGTTGATAAGAGTATCAGTTGATGCAACCATTTAGAAAACAATTTGGCAATACTTAGTAAAACTGAAGATATGGTTACTCCACGACTCACATTTTTTTTTACGACAGGGAAACTTGCCCACATATACCAAGGAAAACATATAAGAATATTTATTACATCACCCTTCGAGGCAGAAATAAATAAATTAAAATTAAAACACTAATTCATCATCAGCTGGGAAATAAACAATAGTGATGATTATTCATACAATAAATTTCCACACAGTAGTTAAAATGAATAAGTCAGATGTACATGTATCAATGTAGATAAGTTCCAAAAATATTAGACTAAGTAAAAATGAAAGTTAATAGAAATATGATACATTCAGTATGACACAACATAATCATTAATCTAATTGTGTGATGCATTAAACAATGTTATATAGATATATTAATAAGGTGGTAGTGGTTTAGTGGCTAAGTCATGTCTGACTCTTACAACCCCATGGACTGTAGCCTTCCTCTGTCCATGGGATTCTCCAGGCGAGAATACTGGAGTGGGTTGCCGTTTCCTTCTCCAGAGGATTTTCCCGACCCAGGAATTGAACCCGGAGCTCCTGCATTGCAGGCAGATTCTTTACCTACTGAGCTATGAGGGAAGCTCATTAAGATATTGGAGTCAACGATATATATTCAAAGCATGAATTCATGCATGGCAAAGACACATTGATGATAGGAAATGGCTAACCCTGAGGAGGGAAAGGAGAAAGATGAAAGTTTGGCTTTAGGTGTATCCAAAATACTTTATTTATGTAGAGAAAAAAACATTCTGAAGCAAAGATAGTAAGATGTAAACATCATTTACATTCAGATAGTGGGTAAATGGAGATCTGTAATTTTTTTCTGTATGTTTGAAATATTTAATAATTACAATAATTTTTAATTTCATGTAAGTTATTATTAAGGAAAACACTTTTTGTATTTGGAGAAATACAAAAGCAAAGCATATAGATCTTGTAAGATTCAAGCTTATTAATAGAGTTAATTTCATCCCTGTCATAAGTTTATGATATGATAGTTTGTTCCAGTTAACCCCATCAAAACATCTTTTTTCAAGCTTATGTTGGGTGGGCATCCTTTTTATTTACCCCCAAAGATATGTGTGACAATTAAAATTTAAAAGGTTTCCCAAAATTTCTTTGACCTTATATGTATAGGTCAAAACAAACATGATGACTAAGAGCTAAACTGCCAGATGGTATATTTCAAAGTTGCTAAGGGGATAGATGGAGAAGGCAATGGCACCCCACTCCAGTACTCTTGCCTGGAAAATCCCATGGACGGAGGAGCCTGGTAGGCTGCAGTCCATGGGGTCGCTAAGAGTCAGACACAACTGAGCGACTTCCCTTTCACTTTTCACTTTCATGCATTGGAGAAGGAAATGGCAACCCACTCCAGTGTTCTTGCCTGGAGAATCCCAGGGACAGGGGAGCCTGGTGGGCTGCCGTCTATGGGGTCACACAGAGTCGGACATGACTGAAGTGACTTAGCAGCAGCAGCAGCAGCAAGGGGATAGATTCTAACAGTTCTTATCACTAGGGTGAAAAACATTTCTTTTTCTTTTGTTTCTTTGGAGTGTTTTTGTACCTATGTGAGATGATGGATGTTAACCAACTTATTATAGTAATTATTTCACAATATATATGAGTCAAGCCATTATGCTGTATACCTTAAATGTATACAGTGCTGCATGTCAGTTATATCTCAATAAAACTAGAAAGGAAGAAAAGGTTTAGGCTGTAAGAGACTTGCTCATTCATACTTCTAAATAGGTTTTGTTGTTTGTGCAAACTGACTTTGTCATTACACAGCTTCTTTGGGTTGCTGTTTTAAGCTATTTTATTTTCTCTGGCACTGTATATATTTTATGAACATGCAAACAAATGTATTATTACAATTGTAGTATGTTAAGAAAATCCCAACTTGGGAATTCCCTGGTGGTCCAATGGTTGGAACTCTGTGCTTTCACTGCTGAGGGCACAGGTTCCATTCCTGGCTCAGGAACTGAGAGCCCACAAGCCACTGTTAATATTTTGCAAGCTGCACAGCACAGCCAAAAGAGAAAAAATCCAAATTAAACAATATCCTTATGCCACCATTTGGTAACTATCACATAGTTATTGGCTTAGTCAAGAATCGTTGATGGATGCTAAAATTAGTAGATGAAAGTTTAGTGAGAAATAGGGTATAGTCTCAAAATATCTCCCCACAAATTGCTTTTTATTTATAAAAAAAAAATAGTGACTTTACAGTGGAGAAACCAAGCAGACATCTCTTTAACACAAGTATTAATAACAAGATACATATCATGGCTACTGGGACACATTAGTGTCACGTGAACTGACCCAAGGCACTGAGAATACAGCATCACTTCTGTGTTAGTCCTGTTCCAAACTCATAACTTGAGTCTAAGTATGAGGGACCATCAGACATCCTACACAGTAACAGACCTGATGCTCCAAAAACATCAGAGCCATGAAAGAAAGTCTGAGGTGTTATTCCAGATGAAAGAAGACTAAAGCAAACATGGAAACTAAACGCAATATGTGATATTGAAATGGCTTGTATGCTGGACCAAAAAATTGTTTTTCTTGTGCTATGAATGACACCATGGATAATTGGTGATTTTGATAAATTTGCTCCAACTTTCTGCTTTTGTTAAGAAGTCTCTGAATGCAAATTTAGTGTACAATACTTCTAAGTGTCTATACCTTTTAATGAGACCAAAACTGTAAAAGTGTTGCAGTTTCATCCTGCTACTCCATAAGAAGAAGCCAAGTCAAAAAGATAATTCTGTTCTCAAGAATTACAAACAATTCTGTCATAGTAAGACTGACAGAAAAATTCTAATATATATAGGCCTTGTCTTCAGATTACATATTGTAAATTTGGGAACTATTGGCAGAAATCCATTAGCAGATCTCTTTGACTGTAAAGCTGAAAAAGTGAGAAAGATGATTGATAACGCTGTTAGAACCAAGTGACTCTGGGTTTCACTGCTCACATCAGCTTCCAGAATTGTACAAAAACACAGCGGTAGTCAGTCGAGTGCTTTGGCTTTGATGTAATCCATCACAGTTTAACTTAGTGAAATTGTTATGAAGATGGGTGTTATGCCTTCCAGTTTTTGGACAGCATTCTTCATAATTCTGATGTATTCACTGCAGTATTTTTAGCTTTAGTAAAATGTGAGCTCATTTTTCATGAACCATGTAACTGGAAGTTAATTACCTGGCTTCTTTGAGCTCAAGAGTTTTACTTTGTTAAAAGATAAGATCAGACTTTCTTACCTCTGAAATTCTTTCTCATTCTAGCTGCAAATTGTTCTAGTTCTTTAATCAGTAGTTAGATAATCAATAAAAGTGGTATATTTCTTCTAAGACTGAAATAGAAAATCTATCTTCTTTAAAAATAATTTCTTATGTTAACTTGTTTTATAAAATATCTTAGATGCATAAAAATGTATAATTTAGAACAGAACAGACTTCTATAGTGCTAAAATGTAGAACATTACAGCTTTCCTCTATCACATTGGCAAAAATCCTTAAGTTTAACAAAAGATCTTATTGGCAGATCTGCAGGAAAGCATGCATTTTCATACATTGCTGGTGGAATGCAGGGGTATCAGGAGAATTTGGCAATATCCAGCAAAATTACATATTCATTAACCTTGGACACTATAATCACCTTTCGATAAAATGTATCTCAAAGATATACAAACAGAAATATGAAATGATGTGTGCACAAGCTTATTCACTGTAGTGTTATTTGTAATAGCAAAAGATTAGAAACCATTAAATGTTCTGCATTTATGAAACAATAGTATGTCCATGTGATGGGTTCTATGCTGCTGTAGTGAAAGATGCTCTATAAAATGCTTTGGAATCTGTACAGTATGCTACATTTTGTGTAAGAAAGGGGACTATATATATAAGTACATATGATTTTTTAAGTAAAAATAGAAGGGCAAACCAAAAGTCAATAAAAAATGGTTACCTATAGTGGCAGGAAAAACCCAGAAGAAAGGGAGGGCAAATAAGTTTATGAAAAGATGCTTGGAGGTCTCCCTGGTGATCCAGTGGTTAGGAATCCACCTTGTGGTGCAGGGGACACCAGTTTGATCCCTGGCCCAGGAATATCCCACATGCCACGAGGCAAATATGCCCATGTGCCACAGCTACTGAGCTCGTGCACCCTAGAATCCATGCTGTGCAAAAACAGAAGCCACCGCAATGAGGAGCCTGATCACAGCAACTGGAGAAAGCCCACGGGCGATAATGAAAACCCAGTGCAGCCAAAAATAAAACAATTTAAAAAAAGAAGATGCTCAACATGGTAGATCACTAGGGAACTGCAAATTAAAACAACAATGAAATACCAATACACACATATCACAATGGCTAAAATCCAAAACACTGGCAATCCCAAATGCTGGCGAGCTTGTGGTGCCATGGGAGCATGTTCATTTCCAGTGGGAATGCAAAATGGAACAGCCAATTCTGGAAAACAGTTTGGCACTTTTTTATAAAACTAAGCTTACCCTTAGCATATGACTCAGCAATGATATCCTTTAGTATTTACCTAAGTGAAAGTCGCTCAGTCGTATCCAACTGTTTGCGACCCCATGGACTATACAGTTCATGGAATTCTCCAGGCCAGAATACTGGAGTGGGTAGCTTTTCCCTTCTCCAGGATATCTTCCCAACCCAGGGATCGAACCAAGGTCTCCCTCATTACAGGCGGATTCTTAACCAGCTGAGCCACAAGGGAAGCCCAAGAATACTGGAGTGAGTAGCCTATCCCTTTTCCAGATCTTCCCAATCCAGGAATCAAACCAGGGTCTCCTGCATTGCAGGTGGGTTCCTCACCAACTGAACTATCAGGAAAGCAGTATTTACTCAAACATCCACAGAAAAACCTGCACACAGATGTTTATAGCAGCTTTACTCATAAATGCCAAACTTGGATGCAACCATGGCATCCCTCAGTGGGTGAATGGATAGATAAGTTGTGGTACAACCAAACAATGGACTATTATTCAGCAATAAAAAGAAATGTGCTATCGAGTCACAAAAAGACATAGAGGGGAAAAAAGATATGGAGGATACTTAAGTGCATATTGTTAAGTGAAAGAAGCAGATATGAAATGACTACGTACTGTATGATTCCAATTATATGACATTCTGGAAAAGGCAAAGCTATGGAGACAGGAAAAAGATTATTGGTTGCCAGAAGTTCTGGGAGAGGAAGGGCTTAGAGAAGTGAAGCATAGGAGATTATCAACGTTTGGTGAAATATTGATGAGGGGTCTTGTTAGTATATGTATTGATGGATCCGATTGGCCACATTTGAACTTATTGATTGACAACCAGTTGTTATTTAGTCATTAAGTTGTGTCAGATGACCCCCATGGACTATAGCCTGCCAGGCTCCTCTGTCCATGGGATTTCCCAGGCAAGAATACTGGAGTGGGTTGCCATTTCCTTTTCCAGGGGATCTTCCCAACCCGGGGATAGAACCTGCATCTTATTCATTGGCGGGCAGATTCTTGAGCCACCAGAGAAGCCCCAATGTGCATTTATTAAATTTATTAAACTTGAAAAACTCAGTATGCCAAAAGGGTTTCAGATAAGACTAGAAATATGAATTATTTTTAAATCTAAAATACATAAATAAATAAAATAAATTTTAAGGGAAACATTGATAAGTTTTTGCTGTATGATAATGATTTGTTATTATCTGAGTAATATAAGAAAAGAACAAAATATAACAGTAAACATGGGAAAGTGTGGTCCTTTACTAACCAAAAAAGCCTCAGAAACCTACCTTACCTGCTTAAAAGTATGGACAGAAACAATTGAAATACACTGCAATTGTTAAGCCACTTTGAAGATAATAAATGATAACACAAAGATGATACAAAGCTAAAAGTGCCCTCATTGCTTTAGCTTGTATAGCTTATAATCAGTATCATGTGCCTTTTGTTGTGATACAATAGGAAGTATATAGAATTGTGAATGTAGTATCTTTGCCTAAACTAGAACATTTCCTAACTCCATACACAAAAATAAACTCAAAATGGATTAAAGACTTAAATGTAAGGCCAGAAACTAAAAAGCTCTTAGAGGAAAATACAGGCAGTACACTCTTTGATAAACATCACAGCAAGATCCTCTTTTACCCACCTCCTAGAGTAATGGATGGAGAAGGCAATGGCACCCCACTCTAGTACTCTTGCCTGGAAAATCCTATGGACGGGGGAGTCTGGTGGGCTACAGTCCATGGGGTCGCTGGGAGTTGGACACGACTGAGCAACTTCACTTTGACTTTTCACTTAACCCACTTCAGTGTTCTTGCCTGGAGAATCCCAGGGACGGGGGAGCCTGGTGGGCTGCCGTCTATGGGGTTGCACAGAGTCGGACACGACTGGAGTGACTTAGCAGCAGCAGAGTAATGGAAATAAAAGCAAAAATAAACAAATGGGACTTACAGTACAGTAGCAGGGCTCAGTGTTGTCAGTGTTTTGAGACTCCATGGACTGTGGCCTGCCAATCCCCTTTGTCCATGGGATTTCCCAGGCAAGAACACTGGACTGGGTTGCCATTTCCTCCTCCAGGCGATCTTTCTGACCCAGGGATAGAACCCACATCTCTTGGGTCTCCTACATTGGCAGGAAGATTCTTAACCACTAGTGTCATCTGAGAAGCCCTTAAACTTAAAAGCTTTTGCACAGCAAAGAAAACAATAAACAAGATTAAAAGCCTCAGAATGGGGGAAAATAATTGCCACCGAAACAACTAACAGGATTAATTTCCAGAAAATTAATTTCCAGCTCATACAGCTCAATATCAGGAAAACAAACAGCCCAATCAAAAAATGGACAGAAGACCTGAACAGACGTTTCTCCAAAGACATACAGATGACAAATGAGCACATGAAAAGATGCTCAACGTTGCTCATTAGAGAAATGCAAATCAAAACTACAATGAGGTATCACTTCACACCAGTCAGAATCAGTTCAGTTCAGTAGATCGCTCGTGTACGACTCTTTGCGACCCCATGAATTGCAGCACGCCGGGCCTCCCTGTCCATCACCATCTCCCGGATTCACTCAAACTCACATCCATTGAGTCAGTGATGCCATCCAGCCATCTCATCCTCTGTCGTCCCCTTCTCCTCCTGCCCCCAATCCCTCCCAGCATCAGAGTCTTTTCCAATGAGTCAACTCTTCGAATGAAATGACCAAAGTACTGGAGTTTCGGCTTTAGCATCATTCCTTCGAAAGGACACCCAGGACTGATCTCCTTCAGAATGGACTGGTTGGATCTCCTTGCAGTCCAAGGGACTCTCAAGAGTCTTCTCCAACACCACACTTCAAAAGTATCAATTCTTCGGTGCTCAGCTTTCTTCACAGTCCAACTCTCACATCCATACATGACCACTGGAAAAACCATAGCCTTGACTAGACAGACCTTTGTTGGCAAAGTAATGTCTCTGCTTTTCAATATGCTATCTAGGTTGGTCATAACTTTTCTTCCAAGGAGTAAGCATCTTTTAATTTCATGGCTGCAATCACCATCTGCAGTGCTTTTGGAGCCCAAAAAGATAAAGTCTGACACTGTTTCCACTGTTTCCCCATCTATTTCCCATGAAGTGATAGGACCAGATGCCATGATCTTCGTTTTCTCAATGTTGAGCTTTAAGCCAACTTTTTAACTCTCCTCTTTCGCTTTCATCAAGAGGCTCTTTAGTTCTTCTTCACTTTCTGCCATAAGGGTGGTATCATCTGCATATCTGAGGTTATTGATATTTCTCCTGGCAATCTTGATTCCAGCTTGTGCTTCTGCCAGCCCAGCGTTTCTCCTGATGTACTCTGCATATCAGTTAAATAAGCAGGGTGACAATATACAGCCTTGACGTACTCCTTTTCCTATTTGGAACGAGCCTGTTGTTCCATGTCCAGTTCTAACTGTTGCTTCCTGACCTGCATACAGGTTTCTCAAGAGGCAGGTCAGGTGGTCTGGTATTCCCATCTCTTAGAATTTTCCACAGTTTATTGTGATCCACACAGTCAAAGGCTTTGGCCTAGTCAATAAAGCAGAAATAGATGTTTCTCTGGAACTCTCTTGCTTTTTCGACGATCCAGTGGATGTTGGCAATTTGATCTCTGGTTCCTCTGCCTTTTCTAAAACCAGCTTGAACATCTGGAAGTTCACGGTTCATGTATTGCTGAAGCCTGGCTTGGAGAATTTTGAGCATTACGTTACTAGCGTGTGAGATGAGTGCAATTGTGCAGTAGTTTGAGCATTCTTTGGCATTGCCTTTCTTTGGGATTGGCATGAAAACGGACCTTTTCCAGTCCTGTGGCCACTGCTGAGTTTTCCAAATTTGCTGGCATATTGAGTGCAGCACTTTCACAGCATCATCCTTCAGGATTTGAAATAGCTCAACTGGAACTCTATCACCTCCACTAGCTTTGTTTGTAGTGATGCTTTCTAAGGCCCACTTGACTTCACATTCCAGGATGTCCAGTCAAAATAGCCATCATCAAAATATCTACAAACAATAATGATGGAAAGGTGTGAGGAAAAGTGAACCCTCTTGCACTATTAGTGGAAATGCAAATTTATACAGCCACTACAGAGAACAATATGGAGATTCCTTAAAAAACTAGGGATAGAACTACAGTGTGACCCAACAATCCCACTACTGGGCATATACCGGTAGTACATGAGAAAACCATAACTGAAAGAGACACATGTATCCCAATGTTCATTGCAGCATATTTACAATAGTTAGAACATGGAAGCAACCTAGATGTCCACTGACAGATGAATGGATAAAGAAAGTTGTGGTACATGTATACAATGGAATATTACTCAGCCATATAAAAGAACACATTTGAGTCAGTCCTAATCAGGTGAATGAACTTAGAACCTGTTACACAGAGTGAAGTAAGACAGAAATAGTAAAGCAAATATTGTATATTAACAGATATACATGGAATCTAGATAGATGGTACTGGTGAACTTATTTGCAGGGCAGCAATGGAGATGCAGACATAGAGAACAGATTTGTGGACACAGCCGGGGATGGAGAGGGTGGGACAAATTGAGAGAATAGCATGGAAACATATACATTACCATATGTAAAATAGATAGCCAGGGGAAATGGCTGGGACTCAGGGTGCTCAAATCAAGTGCTCTGTGACAATCTAGAGGGGGTGAGATGAGGTGGGTGAGAAAGGGAGGTTCAACAACGAGAGGATATATGTACGCTGCTGCTGCTGCTAAGTCGCTTCAGTTGTGTCCAACTCTGTGTGACCTCATAGACGGCAGCCCACCAGGCTCCCCCATCCCTGGGATTCTCCAGGCTAGAACACTGGAGTAGGTTGCTGTTTCCGTCTCCAATGCATGTAAGTGAAAAGTGAAAGTGAAGTTGCTCAGTCATGTCCAACCGTCAATGACCCCATGGACTGCAGCCTTCCAGGCTTTTCCATCCATGGGATTTTCCAGGCAAGAGTACTGGAGTGGGGTGCCATTGCCTTCTCTGGGATATATATATACCTATGACTAATTTGTGTTGATGTATAACAAAGACCAACACAATATTGCAAAGCAATTATCCTCCAATTAAAAAAATAAATAAACAAACAAACCTGAATCTAAACCAAGCCTCTAAATATAACCTCAAGTTTATGGGAAAGTTTATGGGCTTCCCTTGTGGCTTAGTTGGTAAAGAATCTGCCTGCAATGCAGGAGACCTGGGTTCAATCCCAGGGTTGGGAAGATCCCCTGGAGAAGGGAAAGGCTACCCATTCCAGTATTCTGGCCTAGAGCATTCCATGGACTGTATAGTTCTTGGAGTCGCAAAGAGTCAGACATGACTGAGTCACTTTCACTTTCACTTATGGGAAATACCATTCCAAACTTACCAAACGATAAAACTGGACAAGGGTGACCTTAGCAAGCCTGCTGAAGATTGGGAAGATGTGCAGCTTTGGAACCTCTCACACTCCGCTGGTAGACACGCAAACTGACCTGTACAATTTGAATTCGATGATTCTTAGACTGTGGGGAAAGTCATCTTCTTGCCACTAGATGGTGCTTATTGGCTTTTTAGGAGTTTATTGTATTGTGTTCTATTATGTTGTTACATTCTCTCATTACTCTCCCCTGATCTTCAGAGGAAGGGGCTAGCCTCTAGCACTAGAGAAGTTGTGATCCAGACCCAAGCAGCCATATCTGCTTTCATCCTGTCTCACCATGTCGGTACTAAGGACACATCTCTGAAGCTTGTTGTTTCCCCAAGTCATTTATTTTATTCATTTCTTTAGTAAGATCTTTCTCTTAACACTGTATCAAGGATATTTTTTCTGAAGAATGTTTTTCGATATTCAGTAGTTCCATTCTCTAGTTTTAATTTTTGTTTTAGTTTGAGACCAGAATTATAGAAAACGGTGCAAAGAAATTCTATACACCCTTTACCCAAGACCTGGATTCCCTACTTATTAACATTTTCACCATTCTCCTTTTTTCTCTTTCTCTCCCTCCCTCCCCTTCTCATTATCTCACCCGTACAAATATATGAGACAGCAATGATGAATAATTTTTTAAACCATTTAAAAGTAAGTTGCAGACATGATGTCCCATTGGCCTTGTAAAGAAGGGCACTATTTACAAAACCACAGAATCCCTATCAAAATCAGGACCGTTTCTCAAACTCTCTTTGTCTTTTATAATTTTGGTATTTTTGAGGCCGAGTTTCATGAACTTAGTTTGGGTTTGTTGTGTCCTCATGATCAGATACAAGTTATAATTTGAGGGGCAGGAGTATTACAGATGTTGTCAGTGCATCAGATCAGTAGGCAATGACGTCAGTGTGTCTTTTTACTGGTAATACTGTGTGTGTGCTCAGTTGCTCAGTCGTGTCCGACTTTTTGCAATCCCATGGACTATAGCCCGCCAGGCTCCTCTGTCCATGGGGTTCTCCAGGCAAGAATATTGCAGTGGGTTATCATTTCCTCTTCCAGAATCTTTCCCACCCAGGGATCGAACCTGCATCTCCTGTGCCTCCTGCATTGGGAGGCAGATTCTTTACCACTGAGCCACCTGATTAGCTGGCGTTCTACCATAAAGTGACTGGGCTTCCCTGACAGCACAGGCCCTGGAGTCTGTGCTTTGCAGTGGAGATGCCACTACAAAGAGAAGCTGCACTCACCACAACTAGAGGGTGGCCCCTGCTCACCCCAACTAGAGAAAAGCCCTAGCAGCAGTGAAGACCCAGCACAGCCAAAAATAAATAAACAGATAAAAATTATTAAAAGAAAAAAGAGGGCGCTCCTTTCTCATCGTTATACTACACCTTGAAGGATAGGCTAAAACATGAGAATCGAATGATTAAAAAGGGAGATAAATGGAAAAGAGAGATCAGGTAGTCACTTGAAGAAGTATGCCCATTTTAAACTTCTTTTTACACTAGGATGTGAGGTAATGTTTAGCCGTTTTTATTTTCTTGGGAACTTTTAGCCTTTTCCAATGTACACATCTAGGGAAACAGAAAATTCTAAGTTCTAAGATATTTTGGTGATGTTAGACATTCAGCTTTGTCACTTAGTAGGAAGGTGAAGGAAATTGAATTGTGCAGAATGAGTAGTTTTGAGCACCCTCCCTGTCTCTTTTTCTCTCACCCTTCACATCTAATCAATCAACAAACGCAGCCGTTCTGCCTTCTCTCTGCCTGTCACCACCTCTTCACCCCTATTAGCTTCTCCAGTTCAGGCTGTCATCCTTCACTTGAATAAATACAAGAGCCTCCAAACAGACCTCTTTCAAATCACCTTTTACATAGAGTAATCTGCCTAAAGCACAAATGTAGTCATCTCATATTCTTGTTTAAAAACCCACAAGGATGCTTCATTGCCTACAGAATAAGGATCAAGTTCTTCATCCTGAAGACAAGGGCCTGGTGACCTCTTTCCCACCTGTCATTCACTACTCTTAATTCTTCCTGTTCTGAGCCTTATACTTCAGTAATAGCATGCTATTTGTAGCCACTGCCCAAACACCGTTTTGTTTCTTGCCTCTAATGTTCTCATTCCTACTATCTGGCGTATCCCCCTCCTCCCCGATAATGGCCTTAATTCCTTTTAAAAAATAGTAAATTGCCCTTTCTTTGGGTCATAATATACTTCCCTGTCCCACAGATAATAGGTTTGGTTGTATGATTTGTTTGAATGAGGAATATGTGAGCAGAAGGTATGTTTATCACTTCCAAGCTTAAGCTTTAAGAGTCAGAATATGGCTTGCTATGCTCTTCCTCCCACCCACCCCCCACCCCCACTGAAGCTATGAGATTAGTAATGTTTCCAGGTAGAGGCTGCTTTACCAGCCTGGGTCCTAAAATGAGGACAGTGTGGACAGTCTGCAATGGTTGTGAATGAGAAGTAAACCTTTGTTGCTGTGAACCACTGAAATTCTGGAGTTATTTTTTACTGCAGCATAAAGAATCATATCCTGCCTGATAAACTGGCCGTCTCCTGCTCAGTCTTTCACACCAGGGACTACCTCCACTGAGGTTCTGCAGTAGACGTGTGACTGCCCAATTCTTAATACAAATGAACTTCCTGTCTGGAGAAGCTGCCAATGCATGCATTTGGGCAGAAAGCTGCTTCTCCCCTCCTGGGAAAGCTAAGAAGAACTACACTTGTGCTCTCAGATTCCTCCCAGCTAGAGAATAGGCATATGCGCTAAGGTTAGACAGTTGGAAATTCTCGATTTAGGATTTTGAATCTTTTTTTTTAATATAAATTTATTTATTTTAATTGAAGGCTAATTGCTTTACAATATTGTATTGGTTTTGCCATACATCAACATGAATCCGCCACGGGTGTACCTGTGTTCCCCATCCTGAACCCCCCTCCCACCTCCCTCTCCGTACCATCCCTTTGGGTCATCCCAGTGCACCAGCCCCGAGCATCCTGTATCATGCATTGAACCTGGACTGGCGATCCATTTTACATGTGATAATAATATACATGTTTCAGTGTCATTCTCCCAAACCATCCCACCCTCGCCCTCTCCCACAGAGTCCAAAAGACTGTTCTATACATCTATGTCTCTTTTGCTATCTCGCATATGGATTTCGAGTCTTGATACAAAGAAGCAAGAACAGTAGATTATAACATTATTTCTGTTGCTGATGGGAGCAGCCAGTGCCCAACAGAGTACCAGCAGTGAGAGCAGAGCCAGGTGTGTAACAGTGAGTGTCCAGTAGTGACAAGAGAGGCAGGCTGTTCCAGTGCATGAGCTGGCTGTCTTCCAGGCTGTTCCCTCATTCTTGCTCATTTCCTTAGCCTGCTTTTCTTGTTTTCCTAAAATTCTTTGATTCTTTGATGTGCCCCATATCCTTCCAATCAATCTATTTTCTTCTTAAGTTACCCAGAATTGTTTCTGTTGTCAGCAATCAAGAAACTTATTCCTACTAATTCCCAGGACTCGAAGTGACCTGGTCTTCCTATGGAGTTACATTTTGGTTTTGTTTTTTCTTTTTTATTAATTTTTCTTCTCTTCCTTCCTTCCTTTATTTTTTGTCACATTTTAAAAGCCCAATCCTTAGCATCCAAAAAGATCTTTAAAAAAGAGTTCCAATCTCTACCTAATTTCTCTGAGGATCGTTAAAATGTGACCCATGTTTACTGACACTTATTCGTGCTCTTTCCTCACCTTACCTCCACCCTAAGAAGGTTTCTCGTGCAGCACTCCTCTAGAGCATCCTTCCCACTTTTCCACACCTGACTGCCCGGCTCTGGAAACTGTTTCTCTTACCCCCCTTTCCTCCCAGCTCTCTGTTATCTAGATCATCCTCCGTCACTCAGTGAGGTCCTTATGTATTTCATTTTACCCCCGAGATCTTGGTTCTCTCTACTCATTTTCTTCAGTTCTGCATTATCAGCTCTGCAAAAGGTCTGGGAATCAAGCTGGCCAAGACAGAACTCTCCTTAAAATAAAGGTGGTAAAACGGCAACCCGCAGGCCACTGCCAGCCCTCCGACTTAGTTTAGGTTGTAGAATGTTTCTGTTGTCTAGACTGAGTTAGGTATAGGTTCCAACATGTAACAGTGGGAGAATTTCACCTAAAAATCTGTATTTCCAGATCACCTGAGAAATCAAAAGACCTGGCAATATTGGGATCCCATTTTCCAATGGGAAGAATCAACAGGAGCTTGGTAGTAGCCACTTCCTTTTATGGGGCATCATTCCAGTTCTCTGTGATCCCTTCCCACTTTTCCCCAGTAAAGTTGCCTTTCTGGCTACTGTGGGCCTTTGAATTTGCAGCCTCTGCTCTATAAGGCACACCAGGAAGGACAGGAAGCATCTGTGAGATGAAAGAGTATATCTTCTATGGGGATGGGGCATCAAGTGAAAGAAAGTATCCAAGAGGGGAGCACTTACACATTGTCAATCCTGTCCTGCCACCCTAGGACAAGGGAGGAGAGACTGATGAAAGATGAACACAGAAGAAAGTGAGGCAGCTTCAGAAAGCATGGTAGGTAGAGGGGCAAGACAAATAAGTGAAGGTGCCTAGTTGATCTGAAGAATAAAAATGCAATGAATGTTTACAATCTTCCATGAGCTCATGTTTAGGAGGCCCCCTCTCTCTCCTTCCACCCTCCACCTCCGCTAATCCTGTGCTCTTCTCTATACCTGAAAGGCATCATCCATGATGTCTCTTCAAGCTGCAGAGGAAGCAGAACATTGCTCATAATTTAGAAGCAAACTACACTTGATTCCATTTTAAATGTATGAGAGAGAAAGATTTGGAAAGAATCTTAAGGCAAAATATTTCAAAAAGAACATTTACCTTCCAAAGTTTGCTTATATTCCTTTTATGTAAGAAATTTTCAGGCTTGCTTGGTGGCTCAGTGGTAAAAAATCCACCTGCTAATGCAGGGGACATGGGTTCAATCCCTGGTCCAGGAAGATCCCTCATGCCGTTGGACAACTAAGCGTAGTACACCAAAACTACTGAGCCTGTGCTCTGGAGCCTGGGAGCTGCAATAAGAGAAGCCATTGCAATGATAAGCTCGTGCACTTCAGCTAGAGAGTAGCCACAAGTAGAGAAAAGGCCACACTGCAATGAAGACCCAGCACAGCCAAAGAAAGATTCTTATGCAGTATTACAGTTAGATGCATGTAAATTATCAAACAACTGAACTAAAATCTCTTACACTAAACTTTTTGTTTTCTTACAACTTTACAGGTTCTTCACTGAAAAAAGTTACTCGGGGTCTATGAAGTGAAGTGAAGTGAAGTCGCTCACTTGTGTCCGACTCTTTGCGACCTCATGGACTGTAGCCTACCAGGCTGCTCCCTCCATGGGATTCTCCAGGCAAGAGTACTGGAGTGCGTTGCCATTCCCTTGGGGTCTATATCTCTATTTATATATGAAAGAGAGTTTCAACTCTTTAATGCTCCATGATTGTGAGTATAAAAAATAGCAAGTTTCAGGCTGGTAGAGAAGAAACCTATGGCAATGTTTAAGGAAAAGAGGGGGTCAATGAAACACTGAACTATGAAGTCACTCCACTTCAAAATAATTCACTCCTCTGTAAAGAATTCAGGGGTTTTAATATTTGTAGTAATATATCAGGTTTGTGCTTTTCAGGAAAGATACAAGAGTTGAATATAGCTTAGGAAGAAAGGAAAAGGAGATGAGAAAATTGATAAATGGCAAATTTGGGTTACCATACTCTTCTTTTTAACTTCCATTTCTTGTCACTTTTTTTGGCATTTTATTCCAATATCTTATAGCGCTTGGTTATTTTTTATATTGTAACCAGGGACAGAAGAATGTTTTTCAAGCTGATTTCTTGCAAGTGAAATGACATCATCATTATGGAGAATAACTGGAAATATCTAGTTAGTTTGAAGATGCACATACCATATGACCCAGAAATTCTTTCTGTAGATATATACCCTATAGGAACTCTTGCATGCGTGCACAGGAAGACCTGTTCAAGAATGTACTTGCAGTATTGTTGGTAATCATCTCTATTAATAGTAGAATGAATAACTGAATTGTGGCCTAGTCACTGAACAAAATACCGTGTTGTAATGAAAAGGAAGGAACTATGGCTTCATGCATCATTATGGGGGAATCTTGCAAATATAATGTTGAAGGGAAAAGCAGGTTGCAAAAGAAACACAGTATAACAATGTAATATTTGAAATAGTGTGGCATAGTCATGCAGATACTCTGGAGTCAGACTCCTGAGTTCAAACCCAGTTCTATTTACTACCTGCGTAACCTTGGCAGGTAACATAACCTTTGTTGGCCTCAGTTTCCTTATCTGTGAAGTGGGGATAATATTTGTTCAACTTAATGTGGCTATTATGGAAAAAAAATAAGTTAGTACTAAAGTACTAAGAAGAATACATAGTACCATTATTTCTCATACAGTGTATATTCAGTCTAAAATCACACAGAAAATACTATGCATTTTATAAGAATGTCTACGTGTAAAAGTACACAGACATGAATGGGAATGAAAATACAAATTAATGAGAGCAGTTATCTCCTAGACAGAGAAATATTTCTTGAACTGTGGTAGGTGCATGATTTTTTTTGGTTATTATCCTAATGCCTTTGTGTGTGACTGAATTATCTCATGATAACTTTTAAATCAAATGAATAAAGTTTACTTTTAAAACTATATATACAGTATAACCAAATTTCCAAAAGAGCTGGAAAATAGAGGAAAATACACAACAAATTACACCCTTAACTCACAATTTTTAAAAATTATGTGTGATTCTTTCAACATGTGACTAAGGCTGGTGAATAAGAATGCTATGTCTGCAGCATTACTCATAATAGCCAAAATCAACCCAAATGACAATTAGCAAGCAAATGGATAATCAAAATGTTGTACATCCACACAATAGAAGGAAATTCAGCAATAAGAAAGTAATGAAATGTTGCTATATGCTACAACTTGGATGAAATTCAAAAACATTATGCTCGGTAAGAGGAGCCAGACACAAAAGACCACATATTGCATGATTCCATTTATATGAAATGTCTAGGAAAGGCCAAAAAAGTCCCAAAAATAGATGAGTGGTTGCCTGGAGCCATGGCGGAGGAAACAAGGAATGCCTGCAAATGAGCACAGAAGAGTTTTAGGGGGTGATAGAAATAGTCCACAGTGAATGGTGATGATGGCTGCACAGCTATGTTTATTACTTTGAGTGTTATTAAAATTCATTAAATTACACACCCAAGTGGGTGAATGTTTGGTATGTAACTTATATGTCCAAAAAACCCATGTGGTTTTAAAAAATAGTCTTTAAAGAAGAAACGCTTATGCTTGGGAGAGAAGGAGGCAATGTTATTTTAGTTTATAGACATGAACATGGATGGATATAAACTGAGAAGGGGCCCAGAACTCTATCCCCATTAAACTGTGTCAGCAAAACCCCTTCAGGTAGGTTGAGGTGGAGCTTGAAAGCAAAGGCACCTTTCTGTCAGGGTTTCTGGAAAGAGGCCATCTTGTAGGAAGGCCCTCATCAACCTGGAACTGCCAGAGTAAGAAAAAAATAGTCATGGTGGCACCATTAGGAAGAGAGAAATCTGAGCATGGTGCTTCCGTTTCTTAATGTTCTGTGGGTGGTCTGCAGGAGATTCAGAAGTTCCTGCACATCCCAATTTGGGGAGAAAGTGAAAGTGTTAGTCGTTTAGTCCTCTTTGACTCTTTGTGACCCCATGGACTGTAGCCCACCAGGCTCTTCTGTCCATGGGATTCTCCAGGCAAGAATACTGGAGTGGGTTGCCATTTCCTCCTCCAGGGGATCTTCTTGACCCAGGGGTTGAACCCAGGTCTTCTGCATTGCGAGCAGTTTCCTTACCATCTGAGACACCAAGGATGAGCAGTAAGTCCTGGGAAAGAAAGTAAACTGAAAGAAACCTTTCAGTAAACTGAAAGGAAATTATGATCCTGGGACCAAATACTATATATATGTTGATGATCCTCAAATTTATATCTAACTCTAGGCTTCAACCTCCAATGGCCGACTTGATATCTTCCCTGGGGTACTGCACAGAAATGTACAACTAAACATAGCCCCAAACGGCAGTTTTGATTTGAACATCCCCAGACCTTCCCCACCCACCACTCTCCCAGATTGCCACCCCCACCCACATCCACTGTCCCAGTCACACAGGACCCACTTTCTCTGTCTCCACTGCTACCACTTGTTTTTGGCCACCATTATTTCTTTCCTGGATAAAGCAACAACCTCATAACGGGTCTCTCTGCTTCCAATTTTGCTTTCCTCCAACCCATTCTCCATATAACAGCAAAATTTGTTTTCTTTAATGTAAATTGGGTCCTGTCTTTAAGTTCTTAAAACTCTCCAATGGCTTCCCATTGTACACAGAGTAAATCCCTGAATAATCTGGCCTAAATCCCCACCTGACATTCTTCCCGCTACTCACTACATTTATTCACAATTGTTCTTCTCTCAGTTTTCACATTTCCTAAGCTTTTTCCATCTCAAAGCTTTGGCACGTACTGTTCCTTCAATTTATACTGATCTTTGGCCTTCTCATCCTTCACATTTCAGCTTAAATATGCTGCTCCCAAAGTCACCTTCTCCAATCGCTCTTTGTAAAGTTGCCTCCCTTTTTATTCCTTTCCTTCACCTCCACTTCTCACAGTTTACAACTAATATGTGTTGCTTTACTTATACTTAAGGCTGCTTCTCTTATGGATAATTGAACCTCTATGAACCACATGCTACTTGCTATTGTAGCCCCAGCATCCAGCATAATACCTGGAACGACTCAACAAAGATTTGTTGAATGAAAGCATTTAGAACACCACTCGAATATTCCCCCCTATTGTTCTATTTCCAAAAAGAAATAGATTTTCTTGATGGTATTGAAACTGAACAGGACCCCGTGGTCCTTCCCTTCCATATCCTCTGCCTGCCTTTCGTCTATGCAAAAATTTTAGCCGAAGAATAAATCTGAACAGGGAAGCAAGAAAATATAGAAGCAAAGGAAAATAGGACAAAACAATAGTAGTTTAGTCAATAAGCAAGTCAAGGACCTTTAGCCCTTTCTCAAAGGCTATAGATAATATTCTGAGCCATATACTGTGAGCCATCCTGTGGATACTAAAACCCCCACCAGGTGGAAGAAGTTAACTACACGATGACCAGACTGTAGTCATGATACAGTTCTAAGAACTGGGCTCCTGGAAATGGGAACAAAATGGACTGTGGACCTGAAGAGTAGCTGTACTTAAAACAACCAACACGATGCTGATCAGACCACCGATGACCAATTTCAAGATGCCTTTCAGAGCTATCTGTACTGTTTCTCCATGTAGCCGCCTCCTTCGTCTATAAAAGCTCTTGCCCCTGATTGTAGGGAGTCGGTCTCTAGACAGGACACCATCTCTCTCCCTTCCTCCCCCTCCTCCAATTTCTGGCATCTAAAGTAAAGCAAGCTTTCCTTTCTACCAACCTTGCCACTTTATCAGCTTTTGAGTGGTGAGCAGTCTGATCCCACTTTTGGCTACAGTATCAGGACTATTTTGATTACAAATAATGGGAGCCCATTTAAATGCAAATAAAAAGGAAGTTCATTATGGAGACACAGGTTCTCTCTGGAACCTGAAGAGCAAAAGGTAAGGGGCATCTTAGGAAAGATCTCAATGCAAGAACTGAGGTATTGCAAGGAATCCAGGAATTTTACCCTATTTACAAGCTAAGAAGTTTGCTTGCCACAGTTTCATTCTGGGAGAAAACAAAAATGTTCCTGAGCTGTAGACAAAGAACAATATATCATTCATACTCAGCAGTAGCCAGAGTATCAACATTTGCACTCGTTCTGAGCTCCAGTGCCCACCGGGCAACATGAACAGAGTCAGGTGGTGCTTACATACCCAGTGGATTGAGAACCTGCAAGTTTAGGGAACCCAAATCTTTTTTATTTAACTTGTTTATTTTTGGCTGCCCTGGGTCTTCATTGCTGGGTATAGTCTTTCGCTAGTTGAAGTGAGTGGGAGCCGCTCTCTACTTGAGGTGTGGAGGGCTTCTTACTGTAGTGGCTTCTCTTGTTGTAAAGCTCAGGCTCTAGGGCAAGCAAGCTTCAGTAGTTGTGGTGCGTGGGCATAGCTGCCCCGTAGAATGTGGAATCACCCCAAACCAGGGATCAAACCCATGTCCCCCTGGGTTGGCAGGTGGATTCTTTTTTTTTTTTTTTGGCAGGTGGATTCTTAACCACTGGACCACCAGGGAAGTCCAGGGGAACCCAAATCTTTTATAATGAGCAGGATGTATGCCTGACCTTGGCCCTGAGAGGAAACATTATTTTTACAGTTTGTTGTTTAATTGCTAAGTCATGTCTAACTCTTTGCAATCCGATGGCCTGCAGCATGCCAGGCTCCTCTGACCTCCACTGTCTCTGAGTTTGCTCAAATTGATGTCCATTGAGTAGGTGATGCTATCTAACCATCTCTTTCTCTGCTGCCTCCTTCTCCTTTTGCCTTAAATCTTTCCCAGCACATCAGGGTCTTTTTCAGTGAGTCAGCTCCTTGCATCAGGTGGCCAAAGATATGGAGCTTCAGCTTCAGCATCAGTCCTTCCAATGACTATTCAGGGTTGATTTCCTTTAGGATTGACTGGTTTGATCTCCTTGCAGTCCAAAGACTCTCAAGAGTCTTCTCCAGCACCACAGTTCGAAAGCATCAATTCTTCAGCGTTCAGCCCTCTTTATGGTCAAACTGGTAGCAGCCCTTCACACCTCAAGTAGAGAGCAGCTCCCACTCACTTCGACTAGCGAAAGACTACACCCAGCAATGAAGACCCAGGGCAGCCAAAAATAAAGACCAAGGTCCATATGGTCTTTATGGTAGTAGTACAAGACTACTGGAGAAACTATAGCTTTGACTTGTATGGACCTTTGTCAGCAAAATGATGTCTCTGGTTTTTAATACGCAATTTGGGTTGTATTTGATGGCTAAAGAAAAACCTGCTCTTTTCTACAGAGAGGCATTATCTGTAGTTTCCAAGACTGTTTTGTTGTGTAAACATCCTTGAAAAGATAATACAGAAAAAGAGTGGCAATGGCTCAGTCACAAGATATGCAGAAGTGCAAGAGATCCAGGAGAAATGTCTCTCTCCAGGTAGGTGAGAAGAGGATGAGCTAAGCAGAAGAAACAGCAGTCAGTAACCTATTTACACCTCTGAAGTGAATATGTAAATATTTAGACCTCTGAAGTAAATAAGTACATATGATAGTTTTTAGAATGGTTATAGGATAGGTTTAGCATTTTTACAAGTGAATGCAGGGAATATTTACTGGTTTGTATCTTACAGAACCTTACCATTAGAACTTGATTTTAAAAAAGAAAAAAAAAGGTATCTCATCCCAAAAGGTATAGAAATATTTTGAAAACAATATTAATGTTTTTTTACAACAATGGTATGGAGGAGACCAATTTAAATTCCTGGCAATGATGCACTTGAAATAGTTCTTTAAAAACAATTTGCCTTTTTTAATTTTCTTTTTCTGTTTTTTAAAGAGTAGCTTGTGGCAAAGGGTCAAATGGGGTATTGTTTTATGTTTTTCCTGCTGAACTACTCTGATTCTGTATGAATAAAAACAAAACTTGGAACATTTAATGCTATCTTTGAAAGAAATTCAAGGCAATACTAAGAGACTTAAATACCCTCACTTAATTCCTCATAACAATTTCAGGTTTTTAAAATCAGTTTGTGCATGAGTTTAAATTTTGGTTACTCAGAATTCTGTGGATAAAGAAAGTCATATAGTCTTCAGAAATAAACCAGTAGTCAAAGCTTACTGCTACCGGAGTAAACTTATTCTATAATTTCTTTCCGATCAGGGATTATAGAATGGTAGTTTGTAAATAAATCAATGATTTATATACGGTTTCTTCAATTATACTTATTGATACATTTGTATTAGATGATGAAACCATAAAATATTGGCCTTTAATTAGCTTAATTCACTTTACAGAAAACCCAGCATAGCAATTAAGTGCTTAAATACTAGCTATATTAGAAAATGGTCCACAAATCAATTACAGAACCAGGATTTTCAATCTTAATGAAATGTGAATATTTAGAAGCACTGTTCCCTCTAAGTTAGTGTTAGTACTGAAGCCATACGACTCAAACTGGAACTTGAACCCATGGTCTTCTAATTGAGATCATACCTGGTCACAGGACTTAATGAAGCTTAGCTTCTTCATGTTTCATCACAGAAAGTCTTTAGTGAGAGACAAATAGGTAAGAAGTGGATTTATTTAGAGAGAAACACATTACACAGAGGGGCCTCCCTGGTTGCTCAGACAGTAAAGAATCTGCCTGCAATGCAGGAGACCCAGGTTCAATGCCTTGGTCAGGAAGATACCCTGGAGAAAGGAATAGCAAACCATTCCAGTACTCTTGCCTGGAGAACTCCATGGACGGAGGAGCCTGGTAGGCTACTGTCCACTGGGTCTCAAAGAATCAGACACGACTGAGCAACTAACACACACACACACACACACACACACACACACACACACACTACACAGAATATGGGCTATCTCAGAAGGCAAGAGTGGCACTCAGAAGTGCAAGAAGGTAAGAGGGTAAGGCGTTGTCAGTTTTTATGAATAAAGAATGTATAGTCACTCAGTCATGTCCAACTCTTTGTGACCCCGTGGACTATAGCCCGCCAGGCTCCTCTGTCCACGGGATTCTTTAGGCAAGAATACTGGAGTGGGTTGCCATTCCCTTCTCCAGGGCATCTTGTCAGTTTTTATAGGGTAAGTAATTTCATGCTCTAATGAGGGGGAGGAGTCTTCCAGCTATTTCAGGGACGATGCGTGTGCGTGCTAAGTCGCTTCAGTCATGCCTGACTCTTTACAACATTATGGACTGTAGCCCTCCAGGTTCCTCTGCCCATGGGATACTCCAGGCAAGAAGACTGAAGTGTGCTGCCAGTTCCTTTTCCAGGGGATCTTCCCAACCCAGGGGTCTAACCTGTGTCTCTTAATATGTCTCCTGCATTGACAGGCGGGTTCTTTACCGCTAACACCAGCTGGGATGCCAGATTTTAGGAAAAGGATGGGGATTTTCAGGAAGTGAGCCACTGCTCACTTTTGACCTTAGAAAGGTCATGGGGCCTGTGGGTGTGTCATTTAGTTTGCTGATGTATTATAATGAGTGAATGATGAGGCTCAAGGTCTAGTGGAAGTCGACTCTTCTGACTCTTCCATCATCTTGGACCTATTTGGTTCTAATCAGTTTATGTTGTGTCCTTGGTCTATGTCATTCTTTAGAGGTCGAGCCCTGCCCCCTTCCCTCTTGTTTCAGTACTTTGTTGTTGTCTATATCTGAAATTTGGGCTTTCCAGGTGGTGCTAGTGGTAAAGAAACTGCATGCTAATACAGGAGACATCAGAGACTTGGGTATTTAAGAAGATATTTTGTTTGTCCCCTTGAGTGTCCCATTTCCAACCCAAGAGAAACCAGAACTTATTTCAGCCATATTTAGCATTTAGAGTTCAGTTCAGTTCAGTTCAGCTCAGTCGCTCAGTTGTGTCCAACTCTTTTTGACCCCATGAACTGTAGCACGCCAGGCCTCCCTGTCCATCACCAACTCCCGGAGCTTGCTCACACTCATGTCCGTCGAGTCGGTGATGCCATCCAACCATCTCATGCTCTGTAGTCCCCTTCTCCTCCTGCCTTCAATCTTTCCCAGCACCAGGGTCTTTTCCGATGAGTCAGCTCTTCACATCAGGTGGCCAAAGTATTGAAGTTTCAGCTTCAGCTTCAGTCCTTCCAATGAATATTCAGGACTGATATCCTTCAGGACTGACTGGTTTGATCTCCTTGCAGCCCAAGGGACTCTCAAGAGTCTTCTCCAGCACCAGAGTTCAAAAGCATCAATTCTTTGGTGCTCAGTTTTCTTTATAGTCCAACTCTCACATCCATACATGACTACTGGAAAAACCATAGCTTTGACTAGATGGACCTTTGTTAGCAAAGTAATGTCTCTGTTTTTTCATATGCTGTCTAATTTGGTCATAGCTTTTCTTCCAAGAAGCAAGCATCTTTTAATTTCATGGCTGCAATCACCATCTGCAGTGATTTTGGAGCCCAAAGTTTCTCACTGTTTGCATTGTTTCCCCATCGATTTGCCATGAAGTGATGGGACTGGATGCGATTTTCCACTCTCCTCTTTTACTTTCATCAAGAGGCTCTTTAGTTCTTCCTTGCTTTCTGTCATAAGGGTGGTGTCATTTGTATATCTGAGGTTATTGATATTTCTCCCAGCAATCTTGATTCCAGCTTGTGCTTCATCCAGCCCAGCATTTCACATGATGTACTCTGCATATAAGTTAAATAAGCAGGGTGACAGTATACAGCCTTGAGGTACTCCTTTCCGAATTTGGAACCAGTCGTTGTTCCATGTACAGTTCTAACTGTTGCTTCTTAACCTGCATACAGATTTCTCAGGAGGAAGGTCAAGTGGTCTGGTATTCCCATATTTTGAAGAATTTTCTATAGTTTGTTGTGATCCACACAATCAAACCTTTGGCATAGTCAGTAAAGCAAGAGTAGATGTTTTTCTGGAACTCCCTTGTTTTTTTGGTGATCCAACGGATGTTGGCAATTTGATCTCTGGTTCCTCTGCCTTTTCTAAATTCAGCTTGAACATCTGGAAGTTCACGGTTCACGTATTGCTGAAGACTGGCTTGGACAATTTTGAGCATTACTTTACTAGTGTGTGAGATGAGTGCAACTGTGAAGTAGTTTGAATATTCTTTGGCATTGCCTTTCTTTGGGATTGGAATGAAAACTGACCTTTTCCAGTCTTTTGGCCACTGCTGGGTTTTCCAAATTTGCTGGCATATTGAGTGCAGCACTTTCAGAGCATCATCTTTTAGGATTTAAAATAGCTCAACTGTAATTCCATCACCTCCACTAGCTTTGTTTGTAATGATGCTTCCTAAAGCCCACTTGACCTCATATTCCAGGATGTCTGCCTGTAGGTGAGTGATCATACCATTGGGGTTATCTGGGTCATGAAGGTATTTTTTGTATAGTTCTTCTGTGTATTCTGGCCACCTCTTCTTAATATATTTTGCTTCTGTTAGGTCCATACCATTTCTGTTTTATTGTGCCCATCTTTGCATGAAATGTTCCCTTGGCATCTCCAATTTTCTTGAAGAGATCTCTAGTCTTTCCCATTCTATTGTTTTCCTCTATTTTTTTGCTTTCCTCTATTTATTTAATCTGTAATAATAAATTTAAATAGAACAAGTTACACATTGTTTTGCATAAAATTATTCTCAAACTACAGAAATATTTCAATCAACAAAGATTCATTAGAAACTGCATGCAGGGCACTAAGCTTATTTAATGAGAAGAATGAGGAAAGTGAAAGTAACATCAGCAACACAATTCATATTCTTTAATATGCTTATTCAGAATATGAAATGCCCTTAATCTTCCATCATTACTGTAGAATTTAGCTGCTACTTAGATAAGTGAGCTTTAGTACAGTGCTATTTAAAGCTTAGAACTATTTGGAACAGGTGCGTGAAAAGTACAGAGATTGAGACTAAGCATTTTGAATTTTTTATAGCTATTTGTATAAATTTCTAAGTAAATAAAAGAATGAAATTTTCTCTAACAACAAATGTAGGTTTTAATTTTATATATCTTCTTAAATTTAATTTTTCTAGGAATTCACTTTTACAAAAGTCTAATTCTCCTACGGATTGGAAGTGAGAAAAGTAGTCTTTATCATGGATAGCTTTAGAAGCTCTATTTTAGTACAGTGTAGCAGTGTTAGTCGCTCAGTTGTGTCTGATTCTTTGTGACCCCACAGACTGTAGCCCGCCAGGCTCCTCTGTCCATGGGATTCTCCAGGCATGAATACTGGAGTGGGTAACCATTCCCTTCCCCAGAGGATCTTCCTGACCCAGGGATCAAACCTAGGTCCCCTGCATTGCAGGCAGAATCTTTACCATTTGAGCTACAGGGAAACTCCGTGTAACTTTTTTAGTATAAAGCACTGTAAAGTCATCTATTATTACTATTACTCCTAGGTGGTTCCTGAGCACCCTAGCAGTCTAATTGGATTATAGATTGTTTACTAAATATGCCAAATTACTGATTGTTATGTATATGTTGAATAATCAAAATATTTGAGGTACCTGTTGAAGCTGATGTACTAACCATCGCTTTTCTGCCCATAATATTTTGGACATTTTATAGGATGCTAATCACTTCTGCCCACCCTTGCTTCAGCTTGTTCTCTTGCAATGGGCTAATCTTAGTTAGCCTAGTAATATGGTGAGTCTAATATTATGTCACCCAAGAATCCGGAATTGAGACACTGAGAGACTGAGTGATTAGGTCACAGTAGGCACACAAGCTGAAATGTCAACAGTTGTTATAACACCAAACAAAAAGTCACACGTAAGCTGATGTTAAGATGGGAACTCAGAAGCCATGAGTAAGCAGAAATTTTGAGAGAGAACAAAAGGCATGGAGCCACTGCTGAAAATGCAAGAAGCAATGACCAGGAAGCTCCTGGTTAAAATGCAAATCAGGTCATGTCACTCTTCTGCCCAAAATCCTCCCTTTTCTTCTCATTTTAGTTGGAGTAAAAGCCTACGTCCTTACAAGTACCTCATAGGCCCTATGGAAGCTTTCCTCTGTCCCTCTGATCTCTGTCTCCCAAGACCCTCCCCACCACTCACTCCAGTTCAGCAACAGGGAACTTCTTCCTTGAAGCCAGGCACATTATGGCCTCAGAGCCTTTGACTTGCAATTCTGTGGGCATGCTCTTCCCAAGTAACCTGCCTGTTGTGCTTTCTTACCTCCTTCAGACCTTTGCTCAAATGTCATCATCTCTGCAAGACTCTGCCTAGCCACTATTTAAAATTACAATCCTACCCCTGCCCATGCTCCTTATTCTCCTCCCTGATTTTTCTCCATAGCACCATTATCATATGGCAAACTCTACAGTTTACTCATGTATTAATCATCTGTCACCCATCACTAAAATGTAAGCTCCATAAAGTCTTTTTCTTTTGATTTTTTACTCTATGCCTAATGCCTATAACAATTTCTGGTAACTAATATGTGCTCAATAAACATGTTGGATAAATAAATGAGTAACTTAAAGGAGATGGAGGACATTGCCTTGGTTTCTTTTGAAACATGACTGACAGTTCTTATGGTCATATAGAGTACCGCTTTTTTTTGTTGTTGTGCTGGGTTTTTGCTGCTGCACACGGGCTTTCTCTAGTTTTGGTGAGGGAGGAATAATCTTCATTGAGGTGCCTGAGCTTCCCATTGCAGGCTCTTCTCTTGCTGCGGAGCACAGGCTCTAGGCATATGGGCTTCAGTAGTTGCAGCTCGAGGGCTCTAGAGATTGGGTTCAGTAGTTGTGGCATACAGAGTTAGCTGCCTTGAGGCACATGGGATCTTCCCAGAAGAGGGATGGAACCTGTGTCTCCTGCATTGGCAAGCAGATTCTTATTCACTGTACCACGAGGGAAGTCCTTGCCTTGGTTTCTTACTTTGTAGTTCTGTTCCTCAACTGGCTTTACCTATCATCAGATGTTATAGTAGGACTTTTTAATAGCTCCACTTTTTCACTTTTTTGAAAAATGTAGGTATTTATCTGGGCTCTGCTGGGTCTTCATTGCAGCCCAGACTTTCCCGAGTTGTGGGGAGCAGAAGCTACTATCTAGTTGTGGTGCACAGGCTTTGCATTGCAGTGGCTTTTCTTTTTGTGGAGCACAGGCTCTGGGGCATGGGGGTTTCAGTGGTTGTGGTGTGTGTGCTCAGGAGTTGTGGTTCCTGGGCTCTAGAGCACAGGATCAACAGTCGTCGTGCACGGGCTTAGCTGCTGTGTCACGTGGGATCTTTCCAGACTAGGGACTGAACTTATGTCTTCTGCATCGGTAGGCAGAGTCTTTATCCTGGAACCACGAGGGAAGCACCCCCTCCTCGCCTTTTTTACTTTCGATTTCTCTTTCTTAAGCATGTCAATATCTACATGGTTCCAAAGTCAAAACTATGTTACAAGATAAACTCAAGATAAATTCTATTTTGTTGATGAAAAATTAATCAGTCAATCTAAAGAAGAAATGGAAAACTTAGTCAAGCCAAATTGAGGATTATAACCTGGGATAAACTCTTCAGAAAGCTCTGAGAACTGTTCCACCTGTTACAAGTCAAAGCATAGTTATGTAAATTTTTTGAGATAAGAGGGCTGTATATTAAATGATATATTATTAACAGCTTATGCAATCCAGATCTGTAAGTGCACAGTGATGGGTCATTCAGACCCCTTTAGAACATCAGGAAGGAATGTTATCTTTAAAGGAGTTGTCTTCTTGGTCCAGACAGAATGTTGCTCTTTACGGTTAAGCAGGTATTTCTGCTGATGGGGAGATTTGGTCAATGCACAATTCAGATACACAATGTACAATGGGGGAGAGAGGAGGCCAAATGGCAGAGAAAATTTTTTCCATGTTTAAATTTTTATCTTGCCAAAATTCATAAAATATGAATGTATCATAATTTCTATTTCCTTCACTCTATTTCCTCCTTTCTCATTGCGTGCATAAGTGCAAAGTCACTTCAATCATGTCCAACTCTGTGCGACCCTATGGGTTCTAGTTCACCAGGCTCCTCTGTCCATGAGATTTTTCCAGGCAAGAATACTGGAGTGGGTTGCCACGTTCTCTTCTAGAGGATCTTCCTGATCCAGGAATTGAACCTGAGCCTCTTATGTTCCTGCTGTGGCATGTGGGTTCTTTACCACAAAGTGATTAAGTGTTAGTTGCTCAGTTGTGTCTGACTCTTTGCGACCTTATAGACTATACCCCTCCAGGCTCCTCTGTCCATGGGATTCTCCAGGCAAGATTACTGGAGGGGGTTGCCATTCCCTTCTTCAGGGGATCTTCCTGACCCAGGAATTGAAGCCAGGTCTCCTGCATTGCAGGCAGATTCTTTACTGTCTAAGCCACCAGGGAAGCCCTCTTTACCACTAGCACCACCCTTTCTCATTGGGTCACTGGTTTTTGTTTTTATCATTTTTGTGTTAGTCTTCCGTTGTTTCTTTCTGAAAATATAAGCACATATGTACATACTTTATATCTGTCCCTCCTGTTGACACTAAGCACCATTCTAAACCAATTATCTTGGAGACAAGTTATCTTTCTCTTTCCTTTTACTGCACAGTCCTCCACAGTGTGGCTGCATCATGATGTCTCAACCAGTCCCATACTTTAAATACTGGAGTTGCTTTTGTTATTACTGATAATGGCATAAAAATAGTAAATTGCCCTGTGCATATTTCTGTTTAATATTTTTTTCCAGTTTACTTTTGGAATATATTCTTAAAAGTGAGATGAGTGGATAACCCCCTTTTTAAACTGAGATGGTTCAAGTGGTTTTCTGCTCATTACAACCAACTTGTTGGTTAAAATAGCTACCTATCCCTGAAGGCCTATCTGAAATCACACTTCTTCTGGGAAAACTCAAGCTACTTCTATTCCCTTAATACTTTCTTTCTCTCTCTCTCTCAAAAAAAAAAAAAAAAAACAGATGGAAAACAAACACACAAAAAAAGCCCTTGTATTCTCCCTTGTCCGTATGGCTCACATGGCACTTTTCACAAGGTTCTGTGTATGCATAGTTATCTGTATACATTTCATCCCCTTAATTGGACAGTAAGCTGCTGCAGAGTAAGGGGCACAGTCCTTATATGGCCTTTATCTTCTCTGGCCCTTAACAGTGTACTTTGAACTAGTAACAAAGACCGAATGAATATATAGAGTGTAACCCAGCATACTACAGTACCCATATAAAACTTTCCATTTAGAGTTAAACCTTACTGAGACTTCTCTGGCTGTCCAATGGCTAAGACTTGGGGGTTCCACTGCAGAGGACACAGTTTCCATTCCTGCCTGGGGAACTAAGATCCCACATGCCACACTGCTCAGCCAGAAAAAAGAAGGAAAAAAAAAAAGCAATAGATTTATGCCTTACACACCCACCACAATAAATCTCATGTCAACTGAAAAGCTGAATGTAAACATTCTAGGAAACTATAAGAAAAAAGATCTGATGTTTAGCATTGTTTGGAGGTCAGGGAAAGGACTATCTAAACTTTGGGCATTAAGCTAGATTGACCCAATAGAAATGAGCCTGGAGCCCTCTTGCACATCACTTTGTATTCTCTCACATAGCTCCAGCTCATATTCTCTGCTCATGGTACTAATCCTGGCTGGTTCACTGCTGGGCTGACCGTACAAGGGATGACTGAATGTTGTTGCTCAAATATAAGACTCCAGAGCCAAGCCCATTGCTACAATCGCTTGGAAGCTCTGGCAACTACATTATTGTGCTCAGGGAGCACATCAGCTTCTGTGTGGAGGTGGTGGCCTTTATTAGCCTTTTGACTAAGTGTAGGAGGAGTTGTTTTTTCTGCCTGAACTCAGGCTATGCCTATTCTTGGAGGGGACCTTGTGCAACATTATGATGTAGCTCTAAAGGTATCTGAGGTGGAGATGTAGAAAAGCATCTCTTTTATCCTACCTGGTGGACAGGTTGGAGAAATTCATCACCTTCCATGCAGCCTATAATTCTATTTATGAGAGCAATACACATTGTCCTGCTAGCCCATAGTACACATACCCTCTCTCTGCCAGGATCATGACAGTCAATACCATGATCTGTCCTGCTGCCCACACACAGCAGAATCTTGGTGGTTTTCTCAAGAGTTGTTTACAAAGATATCATATCATCATTTGGGTCCAATATTCAAAGGAGGAAAAGGGGACAACAGAGGATGAGATGGTTGGATGGTATCACAGACTCAATGGACATGAGTTTGAGCAAACTCTGAGAGATGGTGAAGGACAGGGTAGCCTGGCGTGCTGCAGTCCATGGGGTCACAGAGTCGGACATGACTGAACAACTGAAAGGCGAACAACATTCAAAGACCAGAACTGTGAACTGACAGCTTTGTGTCACGGAAGGTTGCCTAGATACCTGGCCACACCTCCTGATCAACTGAAAGGGGGTTGAAAAAATAGGCAATAGCAAAAGTGCAAGCGATCTGGGAGAATGGTGATGACTGACAGGGGAAGCGAGCCTTCCCATAAGCAGGGGTAGACAACCACGCCGACAGACAGAGCAGCTCTGTTTGAACCGGGAGTTGTCTCTTCACGTGCAGGTGCCCTATCTGAAGTCAACCATACTCACTGATAACAGGGGAACGACCTGTGCCCGGCTTCTCATCTCCCTGCCAACACCCTACCCTCATTTCTCTAAACAAGGGTACAGATGTGAGATGAGGGCTATCTGGTTTCAGGGAACTTTGGGGAGATGGAATCTGTTTACAGATCGGCACAATAGTGGACTCTTGTGCATCAGGGACTCTGTAGAGCGGGCCCTGGTCCAGCATATCTGGTTACCAATGTGTCCCAAGGCTAGAAACACACAACCCAGCCAGGCAACAGCATCACTGGCCCTTTAAATGCAACTCTTCCTCCCACACAACTTGCTCCTAAGCCTGCAAACACTAATTTTAGTGGAAACTCACCGTCTCATCTACTGTTGAGGCCACGCCTCCTGCTCTCATGTGTTTCCTTTGCTTTATACTTTGTCTTTTGATAACTGCGTGATGATGGACAGGGAGGCCTGGAGTGCTGCGATTCATGGGGTTGCAAAGAGTCAGACACGACTGAGCGACTGAACTGAGCTGAACTGAACTGAACTCGTTTCCCTTATTTCAGGACCTGTTCAAATTTTCCTTCTCTCATGTATAGGCCTAGGACTCTTCCCATTAAATTCTGGCCTTTAAATCTTCATGCTTTGTTGATTGTGGTGGTATTACTGCTCTGGGTAAAAGACTCCCTCTGTCAGCTTCTTCCCCATAAAACTCCTAAAGAACTGGACTAGTCTACCAGCCTTTCTTCTGGGTAAGAAGCTCAGATGCTGAAGCTTCATCTAAGTAAAGTGCTGACTGGGGGCAGGAGGGACATGGTCTTCAGGACCCTTCCTCCTGCTTCTCAAGTATCTGGAGTACTATCAGAAAAAGTGAAGTGAAAGTCGCTCAGTCATGTCCAACTCTTTTCAACACCAAGGACTATACAGTCCATGGAATGCTCTAGGACTGCATACTGGAGTGGGTAGCCTTTCCCTTCTCCAGGCGATCTTCCCAACCCAGGGACTGAACCCAGGTCTCCTGCATTGCAGGCAGATCCTTTACCAACTAAGCCACAAGGGAAGCCCAATACTATCAGAGTAAATGGCCTACTAGGAAGTATTTTGAACAAGAGATGGAGGAATTACTTCCCTCTCTTAAGGAACAAATTGCTTCTATGTGTCGAGTCCCAGAGTCTCTGAGACTGCAAAACTGGCAAACGTGCTCTTAGAGCAAGAGGATCAAGTTGTTGGGTATCATGAAAGCAATAACTGTTGTTCCCAGTCCCCACTCCAGATGGTAGCTGACTGAGGTGTCAAAATTCTTGGAAGGAAAATAATGGAGAACTCATCTTGGTCATGAACTATGGGAGATTTGAGTGCAAATTCTAAAGTCAGACCACCTGGGTTCAAAACCAGCTCTACTACTTCTGGGAAGTGATTTAACATTTTTATCTTGGTTTCCTCATTTGCAAAACAGAGATGATGATACGAATAGCTGCTGCCTCAAAGGACAATTGTGAGTTTTAAATGAATTATTATGTATCATAAAAGTGGTCAATAATTGTTAGCTACTATTTTTTGTTGTTCTGTATTCAGGGAGTTTTTTGGGCCACGTCTTGTGGCATATGGAACTTCTCTGACCAGGGATTGAACTAACAACCCCAGGAATGGAAGCATGGAGTCTTAACCACTGGTCTGCCAGGAAAGCCCCTTGTTAGTCACTATTATTGGGCTAATCCAGAAAGACCTAGATATTTACAGAATTACACTTCCAGGGTACATATAACTTTGTTTATATAAGGGTAATGATGAATAAGAAAGGAAATTTCTAGATGTGCTTCAGTAAATTGAATAGTTGATTATGTCTGTCAGTCTGTGTAATATTCCAGGAGTATCCCAAAGACTTAGGAATAGAATTCTTTCAACTTCTTAGATAGAAGAGTAACTGTATAAATGTCTAGACAGCTTAATTTATTTAAGCCTAATCCAGCCCTTTATTCATAGTCTACTATCTCTCTAGCATCTCAAAGTTAGTCCTCAGAACAACCTATTTTAAATCCTAGACAGATAACTGGGACTTGTATCAACTTGGAGATTTGGATGATTCTTAAAAAGTTTTCTCCTATCCTTGAATGGTAGGTTCCCTAGAACATCATTGATATTCAGAAGTGATTCACAGTCTTCTTTTCCAGCTTCACTGTTCTGCTGATATACTACTTAAAAAAAGGAAGAAATAATAATTTTTATTTAAAATCTTATCTTCCCTTTTGCTGCCACAAAAGGGTGGGAGATTAAGTAATGTTTCATTTGGGGCTCAGACAATAGCCTCCGAAGACTATAAGAGTCTGTTCACCTCTGCCCTCATCATGGGCCTTCCCATCTTTACATCAATATAATACATGCCCCCAACAGTGAGATAGGGGGCCACTCTTGACCAGAGGACCTTCCTAAGGAAGTGATGCCTGACATCATGGCCACTTTTGAGGCATCCCATAACTGTAAGACCTAATCAATGTTGACTGGAAAAATTTTAGGTCCAAATCCTGGGTTCCTCTTCTTTTTGTTCCCAAGATTTCAATTCAGAATCTCTTATATGCATAGCCTTTTAAAGTTCCTGAGATTCCTTCTTAAAGGAAAAGACAGTAAAGAAAAGGCCCCAAGATAGACCAGAAGGAGGTAGATCTCAGGGGAAAATGCTGGTGAGGATTAGGTGCGAGAGAACATCTAGGAAATGACTAGCCCAGTGTGTGCCTGTGATGACAAAATGGATGTGCTAAATAGACAAGGTTTCTTCAAATAATTTGAGCATTTTTAAAACAAATGCAAATATTTCTGTAAGTGCTCAGTAATTTCTAAACTCCTTTTGGGCATATGCTCATACATACACATACACATATTGGTTTAGGATTTTAGGACTGCTGAATATCTTTAAACCATTGAGTAATAGTTTTTCCTTAAATACTTTTGGTGGTTTGTAATATTTTCCACTTTGTTAGGAGTTTCGCCAAGAACTAACATGCAAGTAGAAGCAAGTTTTGGAAGGGGCCACACCTGCTTAGAAAAGAAGCAACTCCTTCATTCAGGAACAAAGCAAGCTTATCATAAAGGACAACACTTGAAGAGCTAGTTGGGCTAAATGTGATGCATACTACAGACACCTCCCAGCTTTACACCTCATACTTACATGAGGTCACTTTTAGAGTGACTTTAAAAATATGCTCTAACAATTCAGAATCACCAGAGAAGACAGTATTGCAGTTAACCTGGAAGAGAAAGATAATTTTAGGATGGAATGTAATATTCTTATCCTCATACTTCTCAGTGAAAACCTAAGATTTTCTCTCCTCAGCAATTTGTAAGGGCTGTTGGCGTTCAGGACATGTTGAAGATGACATATGTGAATGACATGCTGCTCTTTTGGAAGAGGAAATATAATTAAGAAAATCAACCATTCAACGTTATTAGGAATCTCCACCTTAATGATCTGAGACATAACAAATACATTTATCTGAAATCCACTTGACCTAAGTCCATCCATTCATTCAACATTTATTAACATCCACCATATAGTAGGCACTGTTCTTGGCACCAGGCATCAGTGAATCCTGTTTTCACCCAGTTCATATTCTGCTGGGGAGAGATAGGCAATAAACTAAAGGAAGAAATAGATGATGTATCCGAGGAAAAATTAAAAGGTTAAGAGGGTAGGGAACGGTAAGGATGCTGTTTTGTGAGGGTCATAATAATGAAGATAGTGAACTTAGGTGGTTATATTTGAGCTGAGACCTGAATGAAGGGAGATTAGTAATGTGACAGTGTGGAAGAAGAATTGACCCTGGATAGAGGGAATAGCAAGTGCAAAGTCCCTAAAGTAGAGATCTGCATGGCATGTTTGAAGAACATCAGAAAGGCCAGTGTGGCTGGACTAGAGTGATAGAAGGGAAGAATAGGGTACTCAATGAGATACCTGAAGAAGTAGCCAAGTATCCAATCTTACAGGAAAAGGAAAGGACCTGAGATTTTTAAGTATGTTAAGAATCAAGTAGAGGATTCCCAGCAAAGAAGTGGCCTGGTCTGACTTAAACAAAGGATCATCTGGTTACTATGTGCATCACAGATTGTAAGCAGCAATGTGGAACAATTCATTAAGAGAGAACCACAAGAAAAGATAGCAGCTTAAACTAGAGTTGTACTAGTGGTGGTGCGAGGAAGTATTCAAACATATTTTGAAAATAAGGCCAGAGGTTAAGGTCAAGTAGGTGGTGCTATTGGTAAAGAGCCGACCTGCCAATGAGAGATGTGGGTTTGATCCCTGAATCGGGAAGATTCCCTGGAGAAGAAAATGGCAACCCACTCCAGTATTCTTGCCTGGAGAACCCCAAGGACAGAGGAGCCTGGTGGGCTATGGTAGGGTCGCAAAGAGTTGGAGTGACTGGAGCAACTTAGTTAGCACACTTGCACCATATTTATGGTATAGCTAGAATCTGCCAACCAGTCTTTTGATGACCCATTCATTTCTTCACATTGCCCCATGAACTTCATAATGTTATATGAATTATTATTCTTTGCAAGGAATATATTTGGAATGCTCTTGTTACAGAACCTGGCTGGTTGAGATCTATTTTGCAAACCATTAAATGCAAGTGAAAGTGCTCTATGTAAAGCAACCATGATGTTTAACCCTCTGGTGACTAATTCAGATGTGCCAGGGATAGCAATGATATTTAGATGTGCATTATACAGGTAATATATACTGCTTCACAGTTGCTGTGATGCAGAGACATTCTTTGACTAGGTGTGCATAGCTAGGAAAATATTCTACTTGTTTATAGTTAGCAAACTTTGAAAATACTCAATGCTTTTTTTTTTTGGCTATGAATAAACACCTATCTGGTCCTTGACCTGTCAGAATTTACATTCCTCATAACTTTCAACAAGCCAAATATTGAATGTCCACTGTGTCAGGCACTTTACTAGACCTGGAAAATTAAAATGAATGGTCCCTTTTCATCAGGTACAAAGACAAAAAGAATTGAAAGTGACTTAGAAAAAGAAGCAAATTTTTCAAAAGTGCAAATACCTGTTGAAAATTATTGATCAGGTAATGCTGATCAATGTACATGAGTTTGAGCAAGCTCTAGGAGATACTGAAGACAGTGAGGCCTGCCATGCTACAGTCCACGGGGTCACAGAGAGTCAGACATGACTTAGCAACTGAACAACAGCAATGCTACAGTAAACAGAACAACTAGATCTTCTTGGAATTGTCAGGAAAAGGTTTCCTAAATGGGTGAGCAGGAGTTTTAAGAAAAGAATCAGACTTGGCAGGTGGAATATTCAGTATAAGGGAAATACAGCAGAGGAGGACTCAAGGGAGAAGCAAGTATGACAGGGCATGTGAGTCCACACCCAGGTGTAGCAGGACTGGGCCATTATTAGCAAAGGGTGGAGGAGGCAATTAGAGGAAAGCTGCAAACACAAACCATAGTTCACAACCGAGGTCTCAAGAGCACTGAATGTGATCAAAGCAGAGTATGTGTGTGTGTCTCATTCATCTCCGACTCTTTGTGACCCCCATGGACTGTAGCCCACCAGGCTCCTCTGTCCACGGGATTCCCGAGCAAGAATACCGGAGTGGGTTGCAATTTCCTTCTCCAGGGGATCTTCAGGGGTCGAACCCAGGCCGCTTGTGTCTCCTGAATTGGCAGGCAGATTCTTTAACACTGCGCCACCTGGGACAAATTACAAACGGGTGCCACCGAAGACAAATTTTTAGTCATACTTCTCTCAGCGTTTATCAGTATTCGTCAACATGTTTATTAAGTACTTTCAATACACAACCTTTTAAAGGCAAGACACAATGTGGAAAAGCTTTTCAGAAGAAAACAATACAAAGAAATTATGCATCGACTAACAGACAAAGTTGAGAAAGGAGCAGTTTTCTATCCCTGCTTCCTTGAGTGTGCTGAAAACAGCAGTGAAGTCGGGAAAATTGTTCTAGATAATGTCTTTATCTAATGCACAGTGTCCGTAGTAAGCACTCAACAATTTATGGTTATTCTTTTTTAGACGTCTCTTAACCATTTGAGATTTGGCTTTCTCATTTTCAGAAGAAACGGGTCGCAGATGGTCTGCGGCTCCTGCCAGACCCGACAATCCCCTATTTCAAGAAGGCATCGACTAAATATTTGCTAAACACACGAAGTAAAACTCTTTCCATGGGGCCAGGCTCAGCGCCCACGAGAGAACCCACTTAGAAGGAGAACAGGATCGGACGCTGGACCCACAGGCGGGTGTTCAACCAACGCCAATTGGTGGGGCTAAGAGTCTCGACTTGCAATCTTAGTCCCACCCGCTGCCTAGTCCACACTCCCCTCGGGCCCCGCCTGCGCCCGGAATCGCTCGTTTCATCCAGCAAAGCAGTGACCCGCCTCCGCCAACGCTCCGGACACGCCCCTTCCGGCTTAAGGCCCGCCCCCACGCGGCCCCGCCCCACCAGCCTCGCCCATGGCCACGCCCCTCCGCGAGATCTGAGCTGGGATCCTAGCGCCGGTCGGCGGCCGGTCCACCCACGACGCTCTGAGGTCACCCACTGGGCCGGGCTGAAGGGGCGGAGGGACGGAGGGAAGATGGCTGCCGAGGCCGGATATTGGCGCCGCCTCCCCCAATCCTGGAGCCGGCGCAGATGAGGCGGCTCGGCTGGGTCCGGCGACGCTTGGGAACCGGAGCAGGAGGGACACAGGCGGTGGGGCCTGGCCCTGCTATATGCCGGCGCCTCGGCTAGAGTGAGCGGCGGCGGCGGCGCCTCTTTCCTGCGGCTCTTTGCCTGTCGCTGTGAGTCCGAACGGGTGGCGGGCGGCAGAGGCAGCGGGGCCGGGATGGAGGACGTTAACTCCGACGTGAACGCGGACCAGGAGGTGCGGAAGCTGCAGGAGCTGGTGAAGATGCTGGAGAAGCAGAACGAGCAGCTGAGGAGCCGCTCCGGGGCCGTGCAGGGCGCCGGCTCCTTCGGGCCCGGCAGCCCGGTTCGGGCCGGAGCGTCCACTCCCTCCTCCGGCACGGCGTCTCCTCGGGGCTTCCCCTTGGGCCTCAGCGCCAAATCGGGCAGCGGGGCCGGGTCGGGCCCGAGGCGGACGAGTAGCGAGGAGCTGCGGGACGCCACCTCCTTGCTGGCAGCGGGCGAGGGCGGCTTGCTGGACGAGGTGGAGCCGCTGCGGCCCGAGGAGCTGGAGCGCCTGTCAGGCTGGGAGGAGGAGGAGGAGAGCTGGTGAGCGCGGGGCTCCGGGCCGGGGCTGGGCCGGGACGGGGGTCCCCCGGTAAGACACCTCGCTTTGTGTAGCGGGGTCCGCTCTCTGACTCGTGGTTTTCTTGTTTTGGCAGCGGTAAGGTCAGCGAGAGTTGGGGGTTCGGGGCTTGCGAGAGGAACAGGGTTTGTAGCTAGTTCTCCTGTGTTGGGGGACCCTCTGGGCTTTGGGCCCCGTTGGGGTCTGGGGACTGGCACAGCCTAGGAAAGGCTGCTCGCCGTGGGAGGAGTCTGAGATGGGAAACTGCTCTGTAGTAAGGGATCTTGCTTTGTGTGAAATCCTGGCTTTCGGATGCTGGCTTGGGTATTTTGGGTGTCGGGGAGGGGTTCTGCTTGATGAGGTGTCACCCGGTGCGGGGAGCAGACCAGGGTAATCGAAGTCCGCGCAGTGGTCAGCGTTTTGGACCAGTGGGAGTTGGGTACATTTCTGGCGGCGATGGGGAGACCGTGTGAATCAGCACTCCCCCTTGGGTAGTGGGGTGAAGCTTGCTTTGTGTGAAGAGGGCAGAGGATGGTGCCGCTTTGTGTAAGAGTCAACGGTGGAACAAGAGCCCTGACTCTCATTTTTTAAACAAGAATTAGGCTTGGCGTTTTCCTAAGCTGTGAAGTGACAGTTTTCCATCTTTCATTTCCATGTCATGCTAGAGGCAGAGAAAAAGAGCGCTATTTCAAAATGTGAACCGAACTGTATTGTCACAAGCGACTCGATAAAATTGTGACCCACGGCATAATATCACTTCCATATATAGAGAGGACACGAGAGGCAGTTTCTTTCGTGTTTTATGGCAATTGCATAAAAATATCTATGGGAAATTCTTAATTTGTCTTTTTTTTTTAAGTTTTCATCTTTTAGCTAAAGTATCTCTGTTCTTTGTTGAAATTGAAACTTCTAACTTAGTGAAATTGAAATCCTTCATAGACTCTGGTTTTGCAGGGCTGCAACTTTACGGAATGTCCTGATATAGTTGAGGGCTTTGCCTGGATTCAGGCCCTGGCTCTGCTACTCACAGCTGTACGACCTTGGGCAAGTTACTCTGAGCCTCACTTTCTTCCTCTTATTTGATGAAGAAAATAATAGTTCTTTATTCTATAGCGTTGTGAAGATCATGTGAGGTAATCCATATCCTTTTAGCATGGGTCTGGTATATAAGCTCTCTGACACTAGCTGCTATTACTCTTAAGCCAAGTTGTTAATATCAAGAAATATTTATTTAGTGAGTGCTTCCAGGATCTTGTGGGAGATTCTTAAATTTGATCCCTGTTCATTAAGGCAGTTACAGTCTTGTTGGGATAGGGTTGCGAAGTCAGACCCGACTTGGCGACTGAACAGCAACATAAGAAATAGGCTGGGAAATACATTGTGAATTGCTTAAAAGATTGATAAGGACCGAAAGTACTGAGAGTGCTGAGAAATTGGGAAGAAAATAATGGTCTAAGGTAGTTGGGAAAACTTTGAGGAGAGGTGGAGCCTGAGGAGTGAGGGGCATTTTATGCTCTGACAACTGCCAGAGCAGAGTCAGAGATATTTGTAACTCTCGATTAGAAAGGTTTGAAATACAGAGATACTCTTGAATATATGATGTCAGGCCTTTATTATACTGCCAAGTGATACCAAATATAATTAGAACTGACTGTGGTAGTGACAGTTTTCATATTAGTGTGAAGTCATGTCCTCACAAAGGAATCCTAGGTATGTATACACTTTAAAAGAAGTGAGAATCATCTAAATACCATTGCATGCCTCTTCCAAGTGATGATGAGAATGATGCTCTTAATAATAACGAGGATTAGCTGCACTCATCCCCCATTTTAGATCACATATTCTTAGAACACATTAACTCTGCTTGGAGAGGTTGATTAAGTCTTTTGTTGCTTTGGTTTCTGAGCATAGGGTTTGTTCAAGTAAAGCAAGTCTTTTAAAATACTATGCCAGAAGCTTCTTTTGGCCAGTTGGTTCCTGGTTACATGTCTTGATGTTATAGATGTCCTACCCTTTTTCTGAAAAGATTTGTGTGAATTAAAAGTTTGAAAATCATGTTTAAAGTGTTTTTGGAGTATGTGTATAAAGTATTAAGTTATAAAGGGTGGTGGGTGTTAGCAGCAAGAGGAAGATTTTAAATCAGGAGTTTTTCTTAGCAAACTAAAAATCTACTTTCTGTAACATACACATTTCTTTCTCTTTCATTTAGGGAAATGTTTTTTCCCCAAATGTATACCACAAAATGCCACTCCTGAAGGTGTTAGTAGATACTGTGTGAAAAAATAATCGTTGGTCTGAGATCAGATATATCTGAGGAAAAGGTTCAACAACAACGAAAAAGTTTTCTTTTATGCTGAACTTTTTTGATATCCTAGTATGTGTTGAACATAGTAAATCTCTTAAGTGGTGTGGTTTGTCTCCTAAACTTATTTGAGCTCCCAAGGAACTAGTTTCTGTAGAACACATTTAGTAACCAGTATACTACCACTTAGTGGAGACGGAACTGGCAGACCACTCAGGTATTCTTGACTGGAGAATCCCATGGACAGAGGAGCCTGGTGGGCTGCAGTCCATGGGTTGCAAAGAGTCGGACATGACTGAGTCACACACACACACACACACCCCCACTGTACTTTTAGCAGTGACTTTCACTCTTTTTAGATCCATCTTCCTGATACATACGTTTTATACCACAGTTTAGTACACACATGTATGTGAATAATTGAAACAGTTTCACAAAACTATACTTAGTATATATGTTAAAGTGCTACGATTTTCTGTTTCTTTAGGGTAAAAATGCTGGTTACAATTCACTGAGCTGATTTGGTGACCCATTAATGGTAATTATTAGTTTGAAAATTACTCTTATAGAACAACTCAGAAAAATCTAGAGAAGGAAACTTACATTATTGTGTATCCCAGTGTGTCATGCGATGCCAGGCAACGTATGAACAATTTTATACTTAATTGCATTTAATTTTTTATCCATTTATGAGGTAGGTATCATTTTCCAGGTAAGGAAACTTAATCACTCTTTAAGCATCAAATAGCAGACAGTAAATGATGGAGCCAGGATTTGAATCCAGGTCTTTATGACATCATAGCTTATGTTGTCCCACTTTATTTTGCTTTCTCCAAGTATAATTCCTTTTCCACCTGAACAACCCCTTACATTATTTGAATACTACCATCATAACCCTACTGACTCCTCCCTACCACACACTGAGCACTCTAATCTCCAGAGTAAAACAACCTCAGTTTGTTTCCTTCTTGTTATTTAGCTCCTAAATCATGTCCGATTCTTTTGCAATCCCATGGATTGTAGCCCACCAGCCTTCTCTGTCCATGGGATTCTCTAGGCAGAAATACTGGAGTGGGTTGCCATTTCCTTCTGCAGGGGATCTTTCTGACCCAGGGAGCAAAGCTGCTTCTCCTGCCTGCCAGGTGGATTCTTTAATACTGAGCCACCTAGAAAGCCCTTTAATCATTCCTAACTTAATGTAATTCTCTGATGTTTCAACCATGGTCATTTTTCTATTAATTGTAGTTGTTCCTTGTCATTACATGTGTTATCCAGAACTGAACTTGGAATTTTAGATGATATTTGACCAGCGTGTGGTGGATATATTTTGCATGAGCTAAATGCTGTTATTTGGAACCAGGTATTTCATTAACAGTTTTGACTTCTGTTACTTATGCTCAATATGAGCCAGTAGTTTCAATTACACTCTATATTTTTATACATAGGTAGTTAAACCAAGTCTTCCTAACCCTGGTTTTCTGTAATTATTTTTTTTAGCTTAAATATTAAGTTTTTGTATTTTGTTAGTCTTGATTTAGGCATTT
The DNA here is from genome assembly GCF_001704415.2 of Capra hircus. Classification (NCBI taxonomy): domain Eukaryota; kingdom Metazoa; phylum Chordata; class Mammalia; order Artiodactyla; family Bovidae; genus Capra; species Capra hircus. Next base: position 67,591,179 of record NC_030813.1, read on the forward strand.
AATATTACCTATTCCTTCTAATTTTTTTGGTCATTTTCATGGCTTCCCTAGTGGCTCAGACGGTAAAGCGTCTGCCTGCAATGTGGGAGATCCGGGTTCGATCCCTGGGTCTGGAGGATCCTCTGGAGAAGGAAATGGCAACCCACTCCAGTACCCTTGCCTGGAAAATCCCAGGGACAGAGGAGCCTGGTATGATATAGTCCATGGGGTCTCAAAGAGTCGGACGGGACTGAGGCGACTTCACTCACTCACTCACTGATACTTCATAGAAGTACTTAATGGGTCTTCATTCAGGTTGTTGATGAAAATACTAAAATTATAGAATAAAGGGCTCTGAAGTATGCAGTGCGACTAGACTTCCTCCAGATTAACATCATTAGTCAACATACATTGTGGTTATTCAATAACTGTTAGTACTATTTCTTCTTATCAAGCCTATATGCCATTTTGCCTATATGGATATTATGAAAGATTTTGCCAAATGTCTTGCTGTAATTAAGCTGTATGGTGCCTACAGAGTTCTTACCTACAGTTAAGTGAACTTATCAAAATAGAAATTGCAGTTAATTTGGTTTCACTTGTTCATGATGAATCTTCTGGCTTTTACCTTTTCTAACTTTACATTTTGTTTAACATAATTTTGAATTTTGCAAGGAATCAGTCTGTCTGGAATTTCTAAACATTGCTTCCTTTTCGCTTTAGAAATTCAAATATTTCCTCTTAGTCAAGCTTTTGACCCTTCCGTAATATTTTGGATCAACAGCAGTAATTTGGTGATACAATTTCAGTTATTTTCCATTATTTAGAAGAGTAGAGCTAACCTTGTTACAAGCTGCCTTTCAGCTTGCTATCACCTTGACTCAATTTGGACTTCAATTTCCCTCAATTTAGCCTCCCAACAATTCCAAGTTTGTAGTTTAGTACTGTCAGCTGCATACACATTGCTTCTGTGCAGCAGATCCCCAGAACCCTCCCATCCTGCGTGACTGAAACTTGACACTCACAGAACAGCAACTCCTTACCCCCAGGACCCCCAGCTTCTGGCAAGTACTGTCCTATGTACTTTATTTCTGTGAGTTTAGCTACATTAGATGCCTATGAGTGGAATCATGAAGAATTTGTTCCTTTGTGACAAGCTTATTTCACGGAGCATAATTTTCTTAAGGTTCATCCATGTTGTAGCATATGATAGGGCTTCCTTCTGTTTTTAAGGCTGAATAATAGTCCATTCTATGTATATAACACAGCTTCTTTATCCATTCATCTTTTGGTGGATGCTTGCATTGCTTCCATTTCTTGGCTGTTGTGAAAAATGCTGCTATGAATGTGGGCCTACAAATAATCTGTGCAAGTCCTTGCTTTCATTTCTTGTGGATTCATAACCAGAAGTGGAGTTTTTTGATCAAATGGTAATTCTACATTTAATTTTTTGAGGAGCCACTGTATTGTTTTCTACAGCAGCTAAGCCATTCTGCATTCCAACCAGTATTACACAAAGGTTCCAGTTTTTCCACATTCTTACCAATACTCTGATTCATTCTGAGTTTTAAAATTTTTAAATTATTTTTGGCTGTGCTGGGTCTTCATTGCTGTGTGCGGGCTTTTTCTGGTTGTGATGTGTGGGCTTCTCATTGAGGTGGTCTCTCGTTGCAGGCCACGAGCTCTATGGTGTGTAGGCTTCAGTAGTTGCAACACTTGGCCTCAGTAGTTGCGATTCACAGGCTTAGTTGCCCAGCAGCATGTGGGATCTTTGTGGACCAGGGATTGAATCAGTGTCCCATACATTGCAAGGTGAATTCTTAACCACTGGACCACCAGGGGAGCCTTCATTCTATATGAAGGTATATGGTTTTTTATGGTGTGAGGTAGGGGTCCGACAATTCATTTTGCATGTGGACATCCAGTCGTCTCTGTGCCATTTGTTGAGAAAACTTTTCTGTTCCCATTAAATTGTCATCACACCTTTGTCAAAATTCAGTTGCTTATAAATGTATGGGCTTATTTCTGGACTCTCAATTCTATTTTGTTAATCTATCTATGACTATCCTTATTCCAGTACTACACAGCCATAATTACTATAGATTTGAAATTGGAAAGTGTGAGTCTTCTGATTTTGTTTATTTCAAGATTGTTTTGGCTCTTCAGGGACTTTTGTATTTTCATATGAATTTTAGGATCAACTTGTAAATCTCAGAAAAAAAAAAACACTGGAATTTTGATAGGGATTATGTTAAACCTGTAGGTAAATTTGGGATTTTAACTATTGAGATCTTAACAATATTGACTTTTAGTTTTTTTCAACTTTAAAAAAATTTCCAGTGTAGAAGTGTTATGTCCCTTTTGTTAATTTTATCTCAGTCATTTTATTCTTTTTTTGATGTCACTGTAAATGGAATTGTTTTTCTTAATTTCATTTTTGGACTCATTACTGCTGTATAGAAATACAGTTGATTTCTGTGTATTGATGTCATTGTCTCTTACAATCTTACTGAGGTTGTTTATTAGCTGTGATAGTTTGTTTTTTGGTGTGAATCCATAGTTTTTTATATCCATAAAAATAAAATGATAAAAATCCATAATCTTTTATATATAAAATTATGTCATCTGCTGATAGAGGTAATTTAACTTCTTTTTTCCCAGGCTGGATACCTTTTATTTCATTTTCCTGCCTAAATGCCCTGAAACTAGAACACCCAGTATCATGTTGGGTATAAGCAGTGAAAGAAGACATCCGTCAATGTGATTTTTATTGTTCTTTTATTTTTAATAATTGCTAACAATTATTTATTACATTAACACATGATGGATACTATACTAAGCACTTTATATACTGTAATTAATCTTTTTAATAACCCAGTATGATCATTCTATTATTAATCCCCATTTTAAAGGTGAAGAAATTAAAGCTTAGATTAAATAACTTGCTTATAGTCACTCAAATATATGGACAAACTAGGATTGGAACACAGATACTCTGACTGTATTTAAACATTTTCAACCATTGTGTGTGTGCATGCTTAGTCATGTCCACCTCTTTGCGTCCCCATGGACTGTAGTCTGCCAGGCTCCTCTGTCCATGAAATTTTCTAGGCAAGAATACTGGAGTGGTTTTCCATTTCCTCCTCCAGGGGATCTTCCTGACCTAGGGATTGGATCCACAGCTCTTGTGTTTCCTGCTTGGCAGGCTGATTCTTTACCACTGTGCCACCTGGGAATCCTTTACCTAATTCTAATTATCTGTACTTTTTTTAATGTTACTCTTCATAGATTTGTACTGTTATTCACCTTTAGCTGTTCTATATTCCACCTAATTTGTTTGATCATTTATCTTTTAACAACCTGAGCCCTAGGTACATTTTTGATTTCTTTATCTGATGACCTCTTTTGGTACTCATTATTCTTGTGCTGAAGTGGCCTTTAGAGCCCCAGGAGTTAGACTGTAGCCCCACCCTTGTCAACTGCATGACCTTGTCAACCACTTACTCTCTGTGCTTGAGACTCTTCATTGTTTGTAGAGTTAATTATTATACCAGCCATATATAATTAAATATCTGCAAAGCATTTACAAGTTCTTGGTACAAATTAAAAATATAAGTGTTAGCTTTGTCATCATCATCACCATTTAATTTTAATTCTACACTGGCCTGTCTTTGCAGTGAACTTGAAAAATTTAAACATGTACAAAAGTAGAATGAACAATGAAACGAACCTTTACTTATCACTTATCTTTAACACTTACCAGCTCATGCCATTCTTGTTTCATCTGTAGCATTAAAACCTTCACCTTTTGGACTGTTTTGAAGTAAATTTCATCTCAAGCATCATATCATTTAATTACTAAATATTATAGTAGAAGATATGGACTCTTTTTAAACATAACTACAATACCAGTTTCCCATCTTTAATATCATCAAATGTGCTCTTAATGTTTTTAGATCATCACTATTACATCTTTTCTTTGTATGGAATTTGTATTAGGTGAGTAACATCATTCATATTTTTCTTTGACCTATTGGCCTGTAGTCAGTTCCTGTAATATCATCATTAGTTTTATAATTAGTTAACATTTTTAATTAAATTTAGTTTTAGTGTCTCTGTGCTTTCATTTCTTAGTTGTTCTTTGGCAGGTGGAATCTTCCAGGACCAGGGATTGAACCTATGTCCCGTGCATTGACAAGTGGATTCTTATCCACTGTGCCACCAGGGAGGTCCCCTTAAAAGTTTTTGAGATTGGAAAACTAAATTGTTCCTCATATCCTGTTAAATTTGCTTTACTTTAAATCAGTTTTAAGTTTATGAAGGCACTTTCACTCAGACTGCTCATCAATAAATTTTATTGATAAACTTTCCCCAGCTCAGTGATTGATAGGTATGTAGTTTTTACTTACTGTATTTTTTTTTTCTCATAGCCCTTCACTTTTGAGAATGGACTTTATTACCTGACCATTTTGTTTTACGTATGCTTTTTGTAGGAGACTGTCGGTAGAATTTGTAATTTAATATGATGAGCCCAGGTTTATAAAGCAATTTAATTTGTATACTTGCCACCACCACTTATGATTTGGCAGTGGCTCACTGATTAAAATCTTAAAGTTTTGTCTTCTGGATTCTTCTGTACCAAGGAGATGTTATTTTAAAGTAACATGGTTTGTGTGTGTTTTAATTGAATCAGAAGTTATACACCAGATGACCATTTTATTCCCTTCTTAACTCTGGTTTCCCAGTCATTCTAACATGACTTTATATGTTCTTTTTTCTTCAGTGGAACAAATTCTTAGAGCCTGTATGTGTGAGCAGCCCAATGTTAGAACAGTTAGACATAGTGATGCATTTTCTTGCTTTCTTAAAAAATTGAATTTGACCAAGAAGGGCCACGTGATTGGTAAAATACATTACAGTCATTATTGTTTGAGCATGTTCTTTATACCAAGGCATTTTACACATGTTAAATCATTTAATCTGTTTTGAATTGTAATTGTATTTATCCCCCTTTTTTTTTAATTAGGGTAAAATATACAAAACAAAAACTTCACCATTTTAATCACTTCTAAGTGTATAGTTCAGTGGCATATTAAACACATTTATGTTGTTGTGAGGTCATCTCCACTATCCTTCTCTAGAACTTTCTTTACAAATTGAAATTTTGTATAAACAGTAACTCCTCATTGCCATATTCACCCTGCCTCCAAGCCCCTCACCACCACCACCATTCTACAGTCTGTCTATGGATTTGACTACTCTGGGTACCACATGGAAGTGGAATCATGTAGAATTTATCTTTTAGTGTCTGGTTTATTTCATTTATTGTTGTGTCTTCAAAGTTTATCTCTATCATATTGATAAGAAGGTGTCATGTTATCTTACTTGTTCTCTTACAAGTAAGGAAATTAAACTCGAAGTCACACAGCTAATATAGTTCATTGGGATTTATACCAAGCCTTAAAATCATGCCCGATAAATAACATTTTATCTTGATTTGTTTAACCTGTAGATAGATTGATTTTTAAAGATTTATTCTGTATAACTCTGGAGATCATCACTAGGACAATAGGTACATTGTTGTTGTTCAGTTGCTCATATGTGTCCGACTCTTTGCGAACCCATGGATTGTGGTATGCCAGGCTTCCCTGTCCTTCACCATCTCCCAGAGTTTGCTCAAACTCATGTCTGTTGAGTCGGTGATGCCATCCAACTCTCTCATCCTCTGTCATCCCCTTTCCCTCCTGCCTTCAGTCTTTCCCAGCATCAGGGTCTTTTTCAATGAGTTGACTCTTCACATTAGGTGGCCAAGGTATATATTAGAGGAAAGCAAATATTTAATTAATAGAAGGAAAATGTTCTAGTGGAGCTGTTCCTAGACAGTATGAACTGCCTTTAAAAAGTGTAACGTTTAGCAGTAAAAGTTAATTGTCCTGTGGCAAGGGATGTTAGAAAGAGGTAAAAGTTGAATTTGATTACCTCTAAGTGTTCTTTTAAGTTGTATTTCTGTGATTAAAATATTGTAGTCTTTTGGGAACATAAGATAACCTTCAAGACAAAGTGCTAAGCTTAAATGTGGGAGAGATCTTTAAGCATCATGGAGTTTTTATAAATCTGTGGCACATTTCTTTGCATATCCTTAGTAATGGCAAATTCTTTTCCTGTTGAGGGTAGGTTTCAGTTTTGAAAACTGTCTAAAGTCATTATTATGCCTAGTGAATAAAAATGGGTTAGGAAGATATTTGAAGCTCTCAGCAGTGTAAGTCCAGTTCACCTTTTTCCTAGATTTACTTGCTGTTGTCAGGAAATTTCATGAACGTTCAGGCCTATTACCTTTTAATGTTTGTTCTGTATAGAGTATCTTCTTTTTCCCTCTGAAATTCTAAATTTCCCACTTAGTTTACTTCCTCTTCAATGTTACCTACTACTGTTTATGTTTCTTTTTAGAGCACGTGTAACATCATAACCTCCTCTTTGGTCTGTCTTGTCTAGATTGTGAGCATTTTAAGCAGAGGGAACAGTATCATATTCATCTTTGTGTATCCAAAACAGACTCTCAGAATCTTGTGAGTTCAGTTATATTAAATTGAATCAATCTGATTGTCAATGATAAGTTGAAACTAGGTGAAGCTGAAAATAATGAGACCAAATTTTTTGCATGACTTGGATGCCCCCAGTGCCAGTTAACAGTAAGGAATTTCACATGTAGCCTGCATAATGGCAGTATTGAAACTGTACTCTCCCATGAATTAATTAAAATACTGTCAAGATACAGTGTCTTATATCAAAAATCAGCTTCAAAATTGTCTCTTTGGTAGGATAAAAGAATTTATACTTCTTTGTATATTTTATGATTTCTCAGTTTTCTGTTATGAACATAAGTTGATTTTATAATTAAAAAATCCTGGTGATAAATCCTACTAATTGAAGTCAGTTTCAATAGTCTGTGGTCACATAGAGTAGGGATCATAATACAACGTGATGGATATTTAGGTCACTTCCATGTCTCAGCTCTTGTGAATTGTGCTGCAGTGGACTTTGGGGTGCCTGTGTCTTTTCAAATTACGGTTTCTCTGAATATATGCCCATAGTATACCCATAGTGGGATTGCTGAATCATGTGGTAGTTCTGTATTTATTTTAAGGAACCTCCATACTGTTTTCCATAATGGTTGTACCAATTTACATTCCCACCCACAGTGTAGGAAGGTTCCCTTTTCTCCACACCCTCTCCAGCATTTATTGTTGGTAGATCTTTTGATGATGACCATTCTGACTAGTGTGAGGTGATACCTCATAGTAGTTTTGATTCGCATACCTCTAGTAATTAGTCATATTGAGCATCTTTTTGTGTGCTTTTTGGCCATCTGTATGTCTTTGGAGAAATGTCGGTTTAGTCTTCTCTTCCCCACCCCTCCCCAACCCATTTTTTTGATTGAGTTGTTTGGTTTTTGTTTGTTTGTTTGTTTTATTGAGGTACATAAGTTGTTTGTATCTTGAGAGGTTAATCCCTTGTTGGTTACTTCATTTGCAAATATTTTCTCCTATTCTGTGGGTTGTCTTTTTGTTTATGGTCTCCTTTGCTACAAAAGCTTTTAAGTTTAATTAACTCCCATTCGTTTATTTTTATTTTCATTAGGAGATGGATCAAAAAGATATTACTGTCATCTGTAGTCTGTTTTTGTTGGGGGGAGGGATCCAAACAGCTTAATTTTCCAAGGATACCAGATAAAGAATTCTAAAGCTTGGAGTTCACATTCTGTGAGCCTTCTGGGTCACTGATGTTGCTTGCTCTCCTCAGTCTCATTTTTAGGACTACTCTGCATGCAGATCCCTGTGCCAGACTTCCTGAAGTACCTGGCTGGTGCTGATGCCCAGGTAGCCCAAAAAGGCTCCTTTTCTCCCAGATCCCTGCCTTCTTGCCTTCTGTTGGGAGCATATCTATATATCAGTAAATTTGTTTAATTTTGACATGATTAAAAAAATAATTTAGATAGTAAATAGCATTAAATAATGTCTTAATGTAAATGCATTGAGTTATATTAATAATAATGTACTATTCCTAATAATGGTCTTCCCAGATCGCTCAGTGGTAAATAATCCTGCCAGTGCAGGAGACGTGGGTTCGATGCCTGGGTTGGGAGATCCCCTAGAGAAGGAAATGGCAACCCACTCCAGTATTCTTGCCTGGAAAATCCCATGGATAGAGGAGCCTGGTGTGCTACAGTCCATGGGGGTCACAAAAGAGTTGAATACAATTTAGCAATTAAACAGTAAAACAGCAACAAATTCATTATGATAATGACTTGTGCTAGCCAAGGCACTGGGCATGTTGACTCCTGTTATGATAGTTTAGTAACAAAAGTGAACTTGTAAAAACATTTAGGTTTGAAGTCTTTTAGTAATACAAGTTGTTATTTTGCGTGTTCTGTTTACTCAAAAATCACATCTTCTGTGATCTTTCATTTGGGAATCTAATGGAGGATGTAGACACCTTTAGGTACAAACTAGATTATTTAAGAGGAAGACACAAAATGCAAAATATACAGTTTGCTTTAATCTTGGAAAAGGTTCAAATTCTGGAGTCAAATTGCAATTTCTTGACAATATTAAAGAACTATAGGGAGGAAATAAAAAGTGATTATATCTTCTTGAAATGTGAAAAATAATAGATAAGCAAGATAATGCAATACCATGAAGTTTATGCAAATACTTAGAAATAGAGAAATAGTGTTTAGTTAAAATTTAGAGGTTTAGATGAATCAAACCATATCCCACTTCTAACAGTTTACTAGAAGGAGATTCCTCCCACACACAACCCTCCACTACTCCATTCAAGAACTTCTGCTCATCTGTCTGTGAGAGAGTCAGAAAGTACCCAACCATGTGTGGCTGTTAAGGGTTGTTTTGTTTGGAAAGTATGAATTAGAAGCAAGGGGTGAGCCAGGCTAAGTCCACAAATAACCTGTGAGTCTGATAAACTTGAGGAATGGAATTTAATAGATGCTATCAAGTTAGTGAGGAGGTTTTAAGTATATGCATTTAGTGCCTAATTAGTGCTGTATTTTATAATTATAGAGATTATATTGTATGTCTCTATTAATAACTAGTAGATATAGAAAGAGTGAATTAATAGTTTTAGGATGTGACTATCTTTTGAGTGAACCTGCTAATTTCCCCCCTAGGAGGAAGATAATGGGTTTTTCATTGACTTGTCATAGTGAAACTCTTGTTTACCATTGGTTATTTTTCGCTCGGGCTGATCTGGAGAGGATTGAAAAAACAAAATCCTCCCAAGAAAGATGAATCCTAGAAACCTGAATCTGGAGGTTTGGAACTTGATGAATAGGTGCTATAGGTTTCGATGGTAGTACTGCCTGTGAGTGAGAGAGCTAACAAGTACTGTGTTAGGTACAATCATTCAGTTTTGTCTTAATTTATCTTTGGATTCCTGTTTAGCACCATGCCTGGCCAGTGGTAGCTACCACATAAATGTTTGTTTAAATGACTGATTGTGGCTTTATACTAAGCCTTCAAGTGCTTGGAGTTTAACTTGGAAACATTATGAGAACAGAATTTGATTTTCTATAAAACCAGCAGTGAGAGTTCTTAAAAAAAATTTATATGGACTTGAATGTGAGAAAGTGAAAGTGAAGGTCACTCAGTTCTGTCTGACTCTTTGTGACCCCATGAACTATACAGTCCAGGGAATTCTCCATGCCAGAATACTGGAGTGGGATCTTCCCAACCCAGGGATCGAACCCAGGTCTCCCGCATTGCAGGCAGATTCTTTACCAGCTTCCAACAATGGGTACAGATAGATCAAAGGGTATGTCTTGCTGTTCTTTCTGGATCAAAAAGTGCAGGGAAAAGAATGAGTGCCTCATTTGAGTTCAGTTCAGTCACTCAGTCGTGTCCGACTCTTTGCGACCCCATGAATCACAGCACGCCAGGCCTCCCTGTCCATCAACAACTCCCGGAGTTCACTGAAACTCACGTCCATCGAGTCAGTGATGCCATCCAGCCATCTCATCGTCATCCCTTTATCCTCCTGTCCCCAGTCCCTCCCAGCATCGATCTTTTCCAGTGAGTCAACTCTTCGCATGAGGTGGCCAAAGTACTGGAGCTTCAGCTTTAGCATCATTCCTTCCAAAGAACACCCAGGGCTGATGTCCTTCAGAATGGACTGGCTTGATCTCCTTGCAGTCCAAGGGACTCTCAGGAGTCTTCTCCAACACCACAGTTCAAAAGCATCAATTCTTTGGCACTCAGCTTTCTTCACAGTCCAACTCTCACATCCATACATGACCACTGGAAAAATTATAGCCTTGACTAGACGGACCTTTGTTGGCAAAGTAATGTCTCTGCTTTTGAATATGCTATCTAGGTTGGTCATAACTTTCCTTCCAAAGAGTAAGCGTATTTAATTTCATGGCTGCAGTCACCATCTGCAGTGATTTTGGAGCCCAAAAAAATAAAGTCTGACACTGTTTCCACTGTTTCCCCATCTATTTCCCATGAAGTGTTGGGACCAGATGCCATGATCTTCGTTTTCTGAATATTGAGCTTTAAGCCAACTTTTTCACTCTTCTCTTTCACTTTCATCAAGAGCCTTTTCAGTTCCTCTTCACTTTCTGCCATAAGGGTGGTGTCATCTGCATATGTGAGGTTATTGATATTTCTCCCGGCAATCTTGATTCCAGCTTGTGCTGCTTCCAGCCCAGAGTTTCTCATGATGTACTCTGCATATAAGTTAAATAAGCAGGGTGACAGTATACAGCCTTGACATACTCCTTTTCCTATTTGGAACCAGTTTGTTGTTCCATGTCCAGTTCTAACTGTTGCTTCCTGACCTGCATACAGGTTTCTCAAGAGGCAGGTCAAGTGGTCTGGTATTCCCATCTCTTTCACAATTTTCCACAGTTTATTGTGATCCACACAGTCAAAGGCTTTGGCATAGTCAATAAAGCAGAAATAGATGTTTCTCTGGAACTCTCTTGCTTTTTCCATGATCCAGCGGACGTTGGCAATTTGATCTCTGGTTCCTCTGCCTTTTCTAAAACCAGCTTGAACATCTGGAAGTTCACAGTTCACGTATTGCTGAAGCCTGGCTTGGAGAATTTTGAGCATTACTGTACTAGCGTGTGAGATGAGTGCAATTGTGCGGTAGTTTGAGCATTCTTTGGCATTGCCTTCCTTTGGGATTGGAATGAAAACGGACCTTTTCTAGTCCTGTGGCCACTGCTGAGTTTTCCAAATTTGCTGGCATATTGCGTGCAGCACTTTCACAGCATCATCTTTCAGGATTTGAAATAGCTCAACTGGAATTCCATCACCTCCACTAGCTTTGCTCGTAGTGATACTTTCTAAGGCTCACTTGACTTCATATTCCAGGATGTCTGGCTCTAGGTTGAGTGATCATACCATCATGATTATCTTGGTCGTGAAGATCTTTTTTGTATAGTTCTTCATCTTACTCATTTGAGTAGGGTGAAGCAAAGCCTGTGAAGATAGAAGTTTGTTAGGGAACAGGTAAGAAAGTTGGCTTAAAACTCAACATACAGAAAACTAAGATCATGGCATCCAGTCCCATCACTTCATAGCAGATAGTTGGGGAAACAATGGAAACAGAGAGAGACTTTATTTTTTTGGGCTCCAAAATAACTGCAGGTGGTGACTGCAGCTATGAAATTAAAAGACACTTGTTCCTTGGAAGAAAAGCTGTGACCAACCTAGACAGCATATTAAAATGCAGAGACATTACTTTACCAACAAAGCTCTGTCTAGTCAAAGCTATGGTTTTTCCAGTAGTCATGTATGGATGTGAGAGTTGGACTATAAAGAAAGTTGAGCGCTGAAGAATTGATGTTTTTGAATTGTGATGTTGGAGAAGACTCTTGAGAGTCCCTTGGACTGCAAGGAGATCCAACCAGTCAATCCTAAAGGAAATCAGTCCTGAATATTCATTGGAAGGACTGATGCTGAAGCCGAAACTCCAATACTTTGGCCACCTGATGTGAAGAACCGACTCATTGGAAAAGACCATGATGCTGGGAAAGATTGAGGGCAGGAGAAGGGGACGACAGAGGATGAGATGGTTGGATGGCATCACCGACACTATGGACATGAGTTTGAGTAGGCTCCAGGAGTTGGTGATGGACAGGGAAGCTTGGCGTGCTGCAGTCCATGGGATCACAAAGAGTCACGACTGAAAGACTGAACTGAACTGAAGAAAGTTGAATCTTTGGATTGGAGCCCATACTGTAGATGGTCTCTGAAATCTAGACGGAGGTTTCTGAGTGTTGGAATATCCTTAACAAAATGGTGTTTTGAAAAGAATAGTGTGGCAGTAGTATGTGGGTAGGAACAGGAGATGTAGGTATCTTTGTGTGCTAGAAAGCCAAGTTGATCTTTACCCACCTCTTGGGTCCAGAAACACATAGCAAAACTGGAATTCAAATCAAAGTACTGAGTCCATGATGATGGTCTTTCCATTTCATCCCAACCACTTATGATTGATTGCAAAAAAAAAAAAAAAAAACAGTTATATCAAGCTAAATGATTCAAGATCAGATTTTAATTCCTCTTATAAAATATTTGTGTGCTTAGTTGCTCAGTCGTGTTCGACTCTTTGCAACCCCATGGACTGTAGCCTGCCAGACTCCTCTGTCCATGGGGATTCTCCAAGCATGAATACTGAAGTTGGTTGCCATGCTCCCTTCCTGAGGATCTTCCCAACCCAGTGATCAAATCCAGGTCTCCTGCATTGCAGGCAGATTTTTTTACTGTCTGAACCACCAGGGAAGCCCTTTAAAAGTAGTATCAAAATGATATTTTTAAGCAATGTAGATGTTTTGTATCTACATTGCGTTTAAGGAAGTTGATTTACATTGCTTAAAAATGGCATTTTGATCTTACTTTCTTATATGAGAGAATTGATACTTTGGACCACATACTTCTTTGTTGTGAGGGCTGTCCTGTGTATTGTATGATGTCTAGCAACACCCCTGGCCAGGCAGAAATGTCATACGTTGCCAGATGTTTCCTAGTGGCAAAATCACCCCAAGTATTGCACTAAAGCATACTTACATTGTCTCCTTAATCAGAAATATTTAGTGCTGTATTGCAGGAATAAGTATCTGATTTAGTAACTTTGCTTCATACACATGTCTAAGTCATAAAATAGTAATATTCTGAACATTAGGAAAAACTACTGTGTGCCAGGCAGTTATCTTTGGGACTAAGAGTGGACCATAAGAGATGATATGAATATTTCTGGCCCTGAGATGCTTGGAGTTGTATATGACAGAGAGTTAAATATGTATAACTTTTATGTATACATACAACTGCAGGCTTGAACAGTAGAGGACTAGATTGGGTTTTCTCTCAAGGACATTGTTAAATACTTCCCCCATCCCCCTAAAATGTATTTTATGCATTCTAACCATCTTGGTATACAGTACAATTTAATAATAAGGAACCCTCACATACTCATTCCTATCTTTCTATATCTATCTTTTCAAAAGTAAAAGAGAAGAGAATGTCTGGACTGGCCTTAATGATAACTTTAGTTCTAAAAGCAGAGTATAATGTATTACTTACTCTTCCTGCTCTGTCATGTAACATAAAGATATTAGCACTGTAATTACCTAATGTTTTAGGCTAGTCTATTGTTGAGGTTAAATCCTTATATTTGCATATATGTTCATCTTAATATATGTATTTTGATTTCTTCTATTCCTATTTGATTCGTGTTTTCACAAAGTGGACAAAATATTCTAATTTTACAATAATCCAAAAATCTAATTTCAGAACCTGTAGGAATACTGCAAATAGGAGATTCTCTGAGCATTGGTGTTTATTATGTTGATGAATCTTTGTTACCAGTGTTTAGTAAATTCTAACTTGCTGCTTTCACATCTTTTATCAGATAATTTTGCAGAAACCTTCCCAACACTAAGAAAAATATATATTAATTTTAAAAACCTAAGCTTGGTTGACAAACCATTAAAAGTCAGTATACATTATTATTGGGCTTCCCTGGTGGCTTAGATGGTAAAGAATTTGCCTGCAATGCAGGAGACCTGGGTTCAATCCCTGGGTTGGGAAGATCCCCTGGAGAAGGGAATGGCAACCCACTCCAATACTCTTGCCTGGAGAATCCCATGGACAGAGGAGCCTGGTGGGCTACAGTCCATGGGGTTGCAAAGAGTCGGACACGTCTGAGCAACTGACACACACACACATACATTATTATTATTTAGGATTTGAAGGACATATCGTTTGCTAAAAGTTAACTTTTTAACCGTAAGAACCATGGTTTCTTAAACACCTGAAGTCTTAAGGCCTTTCACAGATAAAATTAGCTGTTGACAAGCAAAATACTCTTAAGAGAATCAATATGAACCACACACACATTTCATGAAATATATAGATGTGATACATGCTTTTGCTACAGTTTGCAGCATCTGGTATAGTTTGAGACTTCCAGTCTTCCTGATGTCTTTTCTCAAAAAGAAACAACTCATTTTCTGATTGCTACACTCCCAGTTGATCTCACAGTTACTATTGTTTTCCAGCAGTTCATGATTATGCCTCAACACTAGATGTTTGCCTTTTTAAAGAAGTAATTTCCAGCCCAGTTTTGTGGCATCCCAAGGAATATCAAAATTGTTTTTATTTTCTTAAAATTAAAAAACTCATACCACACCAAAATGAGAATCAAGAGGCTCATGAAATGAAAATGGAAGCATAGCATGTCACTGTCCAGAAGTTTGAGATTTACTGCTTTAAAACTTTTCTTCAGTCTGTGCTACCTGCTCTGCCATTTTTTGATTCACCTTGTTGTGTTTTGCTGACATACTAGCAATTTATATCTGTATTCTACCCTGCAGCTGATGTCATTTGGGGGCTTCTAAACTGTTCTAAGACTTTATTAATGAATTTGCCTTGCAAATAATTACCACTGTTATTTACTAAAATTTCAAAAAGACTTTTATTGCATATAAACTGAAGATACTTTTCTTCAATTGCATAATTACATATAAACTGAAGATTCTTTCTTCAGTTGCATTGTGATTTTTTTCCCTTGTAATAGTAGGATCAATTACAGCTTTATATTTTGTGGTTCATAGGGCTTAGAAGAAAGCAGGGAACAGCAGAAGGCCATTAGGATGATTGCTATATAGAAGTCTTTACAAATATATCTTTTGCATTTTTTAAAGTAATGGTATTAGTTGGAAAAATATGATAGTTAAGAGCAATTGTTCTCAAGCAATCATGGTTTTGCCACTTAACAGCTATGTCACCTTGGGCAAGTCATTCATCTCACTGTGCTTCAGTGACCTCATTTATAAAACAGGGATTATAATAGTACCTATCTCATAAGAGCTGTGCTTTCGGGGTGGCTTGGTGGTAAAGAATTCACCTGCCATTGCAGGATATGTGAATTCAGTCCCTGGGTTGGGAAGATCCCCTGAAGAAGGAAATGGCAACCCACTTCAGTATTCTTGCCTGGGAAATCCCCTGGACAGAGGAGCCTAGCAGGTTACAGTCCATGTGGTTGCAAAAGAGTCAGACATGACTAAGCAACTAAACAACAGCAACACAATCCTAATAGTTTATTAAATTATATTTAGATGTGGTAGGACAAAAAATCTTGGGCTTCCCACATGGCACCGTGGTAAAGAATATACCTTCCAATCCAGGAGACGCAAGAGATGCAGGTTCGATCCTTGGGTCAGGAAGGCCTCCTGGAATAGGAAATGGTAGCCTGCTCCAGTGTTTCTTGCCTGGGAAATTCCATGGACAAAGTAGCCTGGCGGGCTACAGTCCATGGGGTCAAAAAGAGTTGGGCATGACTGAGCAACTAACACTTTATTCAGGATCAAATACTTGATAGTCTGGAAATGTCATTACTATTGCAGGGAATATATATTGAGCTTTGTAAAGACAGAGGCTCCAATCTTTTGCTTTGAGTATGCCTTACTCAGTAAATAGAGAAGGATGATTTTGAGGTATTCAAATCTGATTTTCCTTAGCTTGTAAAAGTTTTCACACCAATCTGCAGAAGTTTCTCAGTAATAATTTTAATACAGCTTTTATTTTTACTTTAAGTTAAATCTTAACTTTATTAGCCTACTTTCAGCTGACTGCAACATGAAAAGTGATTATTGTGGTTATCTTAAATTCAGCAAAGTATCTCCAGTCTCCCATCTACCCCCATCTTTTAATTATGTGTCTTCTATGTGTATGTATAGAAACCTCAGGAGAAACCTATGCAAACTATAAATATTAATAACTTCAGAGGACAGAATTGGTAGGGGGAAGATTATTATCACTTCTTGTTGTTCAGTCGTTAAGTCATGTTTGACTGTTTGAGACTCCATGGACTGCATGCAGCACCCCAGGCCTCCCTGTCCTTCACCATCTCCCAGAGTTGCTCAAACTCATGTCCATTGAGTCGGCGAAGCCATCCAACCATCTCATCCTCTGACATCCCCTTCTCCTCCTGCCTTCACTATTTCCCAGCATCAGGGTCTTTCCAGTGAGTTGGCTCTTAGCATCAGGTGGCCAAAGTGTTGGAGCTTCAGCATCAGTCCTTCCAATGACTAAATTCAGGGTTGATTTCCTTTAGGATTCACTAGTTTGATCTCTTTGCTGTCCAAGGTACTCTTAAGAGTCTTCTCCAGCACCACAGTTTGAAAGCATCAATTATTTGGCACTCAGCCTTCTTCATGGTCCAGCTCTGACAATTGTACATGACTACTGGAAAAACCATAGCTTTGACTATACAGAACTTTCTGGCTAACTAATGTCTCCTTTTTCATATGCTGTCTAGATTTGTAATAGCTTTTCTTCCAAGGACCAAGTGTCTTTTAATTTCTTGGCTGCAGTCACTGTCCAGAGTCAGTTCAGTTCAGTTGTTCAGTCGTGTGCGACTGTTTGTGACCCCAAGGACTGCAGCACGCCAGGCTTCCTTGTCCATCACCAATTCCTGGAGCCTACTCAAACTCATGTCCATTGCGTCGGTGATGCAATCCAACCATCTCATCCTCTGTTGTCCCCTTCTCCACCTGCCTTCAATCTTTCCCAGCATCAGGGTCTTTTCCAGTGAGTCAGTTCTTTGCATCAGGTGGCCAAAGTATTGGAGTTTCAGCTTCAGAATTAGTCCTTCTAATGAATATTCAGGACTGATTTTCTTTAGGATTGACTGGTTGGATCTCCTTGCAGTCCTAGGGACTCTCAAGAGTCTTCAACTCCACGGTTCAAAAGCATCAATTCTTCGGCGCTCAGCTTTCTTCATAGTTCAGCTCTCTCATACGTACATGACTACTGGAAAAACCATAGCTTTAACTAGACGAACCTATGTTGGCAAAGTAATGTCTCTGCTTTTTAATATGCTGTCTAGTTTGGTCATAGCTGTTCTTCAGGGAGCAAGCATCTTTTAATTTAATGGCTGCAGTAACGATCTACAGTGATTTTGGAGCCTACCAACATCCCCGTGGAAAAGAAATGCAAAAAAGTAAAACGGCTGTCTGGGGAGGCCGTACAAATAGCTGTGAAAGAAGAGAAGTGAAAAGGAAAGAGGGCTGGAAGAAGCGCAAGCTGGAATCAAGATTGCCTGGAGAAATTTCAATAACCTCAGATACGCAGATGACACCACCCTTAGGGCAGAAAGTTAAGAGGAAAAAGCCTCTTGATGAAAGTGAAAGTGGAGAGTGGAAAAGTTGGCTTAAAGCTCAACATTCAGAAAACTAAGATCATGGCATCTGGTCCCATCACTTCATGGGAAATAGATGGGGAAACAGTGGAAACAGTGTCAGACTTTATTTTTTTGGGCTCCAAAATCACTGCAGATGGTGACTGCAGCCATGAAATTAAAAGACGCTTCCTCCTTGGAAGAAAAGTTATGACCAACCTAGATAGCATATTGAGAAGCAGAGACATTACTTTGCCAATAAAGGTCTGTTTAGTCAAGTCTATGATTTTTCCAGTTTTCATGTATTAATGCGAGAGTTGGACTGTGAAGAAAGCTGAGCGCCGAAGAATTGATGCTTTTAAATTGTGGCGTAGGAGAAGACTCTTGAGAGTCCCTTGGACTGCAAGGAGATCCAGCCAGTCCATCCTAAAGGAGATCAGCCCTGGGTGTTCTTTGGAAGGAAACTCCAGTACTTTGGCCACCTGATGCGGAGAGTTGACTCATTGGAAAAGACTCTGATGCTGGGAGGGATTGGGGGCAGGAGGAGAAGGGGACGACAGAGGATGAGAAGGCTGGATGGCATCACTGACTCGATGCACGTGAGTTTGAATGAACTCCAGGAGATGGTGATGGACAGGGAGGCCTGGCGTGCTGCAATTCATGGGGTCGCAAAGAGTCAGACACTGAGTGACTGAACTGAACTGAACTGAAGCATCTGAATGCAGAGTTCCAAAGAATAGCAAGAAGAGATAAGAAAGCCTTCTTCAGCGATCAATGCAAAGAAATAGAGGAAAACAACAGAGTGGGAAAGACTAGAGATCTCTTCAAGAAAATTAGAGATACTAAGGGAACGTTTCATGCAAAGATGGGCTCGATAAAAGACAGAAATGGTATGGACCTAACAGAAGCAGAAGATATTAAGAAGAGGTGGCAAGAATACACAGAAGAAGTGTAGAAAAAAAGATCTTCACGACCAAGATAATCATGATGGTATGATCACTCAACCTAGAGCCAGACATCCTGGAATGTGAAGTCAAGTGAACCTTAGAAAGCATCACTAGGAACAAAGCTAGTGGAGGTGATAGAATTCCAGTTGAGCTATTTCAAATCCTGAAAGATGATGCTGTGAAAGTGCTGCATGCAATATGCCAGCAAATTTGGAAAACTCAGCAGTGGCCACAGGACTGGAAAAGGTCCGTTTTCATTCCAATCCCAAAGAAAGGCAATGCCAAAGAATGCTCAAACTACCGCACAATTGCACTCATCTCACATGCTAGTACAGTAATGCTCAAAATTCTCGAAGCCAGGCTTCAGCAATACGTGAACTGTGAACTTCCAGATGTTCAAGCTGGTTTTAGAAAAGGCAGAGGAACCAGAGATCAAATTGCCAACGTCCGCTGGATCATGGAAAAAGCAAGAGAGTTCCAGAGAAACATCTATTTCTGCTTTATTGACTATGCCAAAGCCTTTGACTGTGTGGATCACAATAAACTGTGGAAAATTGTGAAAGAGATGGAAATACCAGACCACTTGACCTGCCTCTTGAGAAATCTGTATGCAGGTCAGGAAGCAACAGTTAGAACTGGACATGGAACAACAGACTGGTTCCAAATAGGAAAAGGAGTACGTCAAGGCTGTATATTGTCACCCTGCTTATTTAACTTATATGCAGAGTACATCATGAGAAACTCTGGACTGGAAGAAGCACAAGCTGGAATCACGATTGCTGGGAGAAATATCAATAACGTCAGATATGCAGATAACACCACCCTTGCGGCAGAAAGTGAAGAGGAACTAAAAAGCCTCTTGATGAAAGTGAAAGAGGAGAGTGAAAAAGTTGGCTTAAAGCTCAACATTCAGAAAACGAAGATCATGGCATCCGGTCCCATCACTTCATGGCAAATCTACGGGGAAACAGTGTCAGACTTTATTTTTTTGGGCTCCAAAATCACTGCAGATGGTGACTGCAGCCATGAAATTAAATACGCTTACTCCTTGGAAAGAAAGTTATGACCAACCTAGACAGCATATTGAAAAGCAGAGACATTACTTTTCCAACAAAGGTCTGTCCAGTCAAGGCTATGGTTTTTCCAGTGGTCATGTATGGATGTGAGAGTTGGACTGTGAAGAAAGCTGAGTGCCAAAGAATTGATGCTTTTGAAGTGTGGTGTTGGAGAAGACTCTTGAGAGTCCCTTGGACTGCAAGGAGATTCAACCAGTCCATTCTAAAGGAGATCGGCCCCGAGTGTTCTTTGGAAGGAATGATGCTAAAGCTGAAACTCCAGTACTTTGGCCACCTCATGCGAAGAGTTGACTCACTGGAAAAGACTCTGATGCTGGGAGGGATTGGGGACAGGAGGAAAAGGGTACGACAGAGGATGAAATGGCTGGATGGCATCACTGACTCGATGGACATGAGTTTGATTGAACTCCAGGAGATGGTGACGGACAGGGAGGCCTGGGGTGCTGCAGTTCATGGGGTCACAAAGAGTGAACATGACTGAGCAACTGAACTGACTGAAAATAAATAGTCTCTCACTGTTTCCATTGTTTCCCCATCTATTTGCTATGAAGTGATGGGACCGAATTCCATGATCTTAGTTTTCTGAATGTTGTAAAAACTTTTTTTTCTTAAGTTTTTGAAAACTAGTTTTAAATTTAAGCCAACTTTTTAATTTTAAGCCAGTTTTTTCACTCTCCTCCTTCACTTTCATCAAGAGGCTCTAGTTCTCTTTGCTTTCTGCCATAAGTGTGGTATCATCTGCATATCTGAGGTTATTGAATTTTTCTCCCGGCAGTCTTGATTCCAGCTTGTGCTTTATTCTGCCCAGCATTTCTCATGATGCATATTAGTTAAATAAGCAGAGTAACAATATACAGCCTTGACGTACTCCTTTTCCTATTTGGAACCAGTCTGTTGTTCCACATCCACTTCTAGCTGTTGCTTCTTGACCTGCATACAGATTTCTGAGGAGGCAGGTAAGGTGGTCTGGTATTCCCATATCTTGAAGAATTTTCCACAGTTTATTGTGATCCACACAGTCAAAGGCTTTGGCATAGTCAGTAAAGCAGAAGTAGCTGTTTTTCTGGAACTCTTTGTTTTTTTTGATGATCCAGTGGATGTTGGCGTTTTCTTCTCTGGTTCCTCTGCCTTTTCTAAATCCATCTGGAAGTTCACGGTTCATGTACTGGTGAATCCTGACTTAGAGAATTTCAAGCATTACTTCACTAGCGTATGAGATGAGTGTAACTGTGTGGTAGTTTGTGCATTCTTTGGGATTGCCTTCATTGGGATTGGAATGAAAACTGACCTTTTCCAGTCCTGTGGCCACTGTTGAGTTTTCCAGATTTGTTGGCATATGGAGTGCAGCACTTTCAGAGCATCATCTTTTAGGATTTGAAATAGCTCAGGTGTAATTCCATCACCTCCATTCTTTTTGTTTGTAGTGATGCTTCCAAGCCACTTGACTTTGCATTCCAGGATGTCTGGCTCTAGGTGAGTGATCACAGCCTCATGGTTATCTGGGTCATGTAGATATTTTTTGTATAGTGACCATAATATATATTTTTAAATATATTACTAAAATTTTTACTCTTCCAAAATAGTTATATTCTTAGATTTTTTTTAAAAATCACAAGTCATAGTATACAGGCATATGCGATGTATGGGTCAAAATATGATTTGTAATGATCAGTTTCTTAATATTTATATTGTTAGTATTCATATTCTTTTATCTTTATTAGAGCTCTTTTAGCAATATACATAAATTACTTTTAATGGTGTTTAATTCCTTTGTATTGATTACTCTAAGGGAAAATGCAGTATCTTGAAAGGCCAATTATTTCTAACAGATTTTTTAATACCTTTACTAAGATAGAATTTACATAAAATTCACCTGTTTGTAGTATTATTTCCAGTATGTTTACAGAATAGTACAACCATGGCCATAATCTTGGATTAGAATATTTTCAGTATTCCCCAAAGAATTCTTATACCTATTAGCAGTCATTACCCATTTCTCTTTCCCCACCCTCTCTCCTATCCCTAGGCAACCTCTAATCTACTTTCCATCTCATACTTTTGCCTATTTTAGACATTCCATATGAATGGTGTCGTGCAGTTTGTGGTCTTTTGTGGCTGACTTCTTTAACTTAGTTTAATATTTCTGAGGTTTATCCATGTTTAATGTTTTTATTGCTGCTAACAGTTTTTTACAGGTCTCTCTTCAACTTAGAAATACCAACTCAGAAACTTCAGACAGGATAAAAATGAATAAAGTAAGTTTCTTGTAATTCAAAGAAGGTTAGAGGTGGAATTTTCTTTTTGGTGGGCCATGTCTAAGTAGATGCAAAGATGCTTTGTTAAAACACCTTTCTTCACTATGTAGTACATAGAGGGGCACCTAATATAGTCTTATGAAAGATACTTAAGGAAGGTTCCCTTTAAGAAGTGACATTTAAGCTGAGATTCAGTAGAAAGTAGTAGTGGGCTGGCTGAAGTTGGACAAGGGAAGGGTAAAGTAAGCCCAAAGTGGAATTGAGCAAGGGGAACAGCATATACAGATGACCTAGAAGCAAAACTATTGGGCTTTCAAGACTAGAAATTAGTACCATATGGCTGTTATTTAGATTGGAGTGATGGAGGAGGGTGAGAAATGTAGCTTAAAAAAAAAGTACTACAACAGTTAGATCATTGCTGTGTCTCAAGGGTCATGGGAGCTGTGTTTTGGAAAAGACTGTAAGGCAAAAGGAAACTGGCATAGTGCCTTCCCTGGTGGTCCAGGGGTTAGGAATCTGCCTGCCAGTGCAGGGGACACAGGCTTGATACCTGGTCCAGGGGGATCCCGCATGCTGCCGAGCAACCGAGCCCATGAACCACAACTGCTGAAGTCCATGCTCCTAGAACCCATGCTCCAAAGTAAGAGAAACCACCACAGAGGAAGTCCTTGCACCACAACAAAGAGAAACTCCCATTCACTGCAACTAGAGAATGTGCATGCACAGCAAAAAAGACCCAGTGCAGCCTACAGATAGATATTTTAAAAAACTGGCATAGAATTTTTGGTAGAGTAGTATTAATAGTCAGATTCATATTTTAGAAAACAGTTCACCTGCAGTATATGGAATGAATTGGAAGGGAGCAAGATCAGAGATTTTGAAATTTTTTTTAAAAAAAGGACTTTTCTTTTTCAGAATCCTTTTGGCCATTCTGTATCTTTACATTTTCATGTAACTTTTAGAATCAGGCTGTCCATTTCTATAAAAATGTCTGATGATATATTTTAGGGATTGTATTCTGTTGATCAGTTTGGAAGAATTGACGTGTTAATGTTGAGTCTGTGAACATGATGATGCATCTGTCCCATTTATTTAGGGCTTCTTTAGTTTCTCTCAGCAATGTTTTATTGTTTTCAGTGTACAACTCTTGCAGTTCATTTGTTAAATTTATTCCTAAGTATTCTTTTTGATGCTGTTGTGAATGGAATTTTTATTTCATGTTTGAATTCTTCGATACATAGAAGTACAATTTTTTTGTGGAGGGAGAGCTGTTGATTTTATATCCTATGACCTTGCTAAATCTAGTTGATTTTGTTTGCTTTCAGTAGATTCTACAAAGGATTTTTTATGTACAGGATCATATTGTCTGTGAATAAAGACAGTTTTACTTTTTCTTTCCCATATGGATGCCTTGAATTTCTTTTTCTTGCCATATTGCACTGGCTAGCTACTCCAGTACCACACTGGATAGAGATGATAATACTGTACATCCTTAACTGTGTTCCCAGTCTTCAGAGAAGCATTCAGTCTTTCACTATTAGATGTTTTCTGAAAGATTTTGTATAGGATTGGCATTTTTCCTTAGTATTGATAAATAAGTGAAGGCATCGGGCCTGGACTTTTCTTTGCAGGGAGATTCCTCATTACTAATTCAATTTCTTTTTATAATCTCTTCAGAGTCTCAATTTTTTCTTGAGTCCCAGTTGATAACTTGTATCTTTCTAGAAATTTATCTGTCATACCTCCTTTGTTGGCATAATGTTGTTCGTGATATTCCTTACAGTTCTTTTAGTGTTGGTAGCAGTGCTCACTCTTTCTTTCAGACTTTGGTGATTCACATGAAGGAAGCCATACACACAAAACATTGAATGATTTCATTTATATGAAATGTGTAGAAAAGGACATGGAGCTGAAAGCACATTAGTTAATGCCTGGGGCTTGAGGTAGAAACAGAAAAGGGGTTTCTTTTTAGGGTGATATAAATTAATTCTAAAATTACATGGTGATGGTGGTTGGAATAACTAAATACTAAATTTATCAAATTATACAATGGGTTCTATAGTACAGAGATTACACAAGTTGATTTTGTGGTATGTAAATTATATCTTGAAAAAGTTGTATTTTTTAAGAAAGTTGTAAGGACTTTTAGCATCTTAAAAATATAGAAACTACTATAAACTAAATGAAGAAAGCATCAATAATTCAGAATCTATTAAAACATGATCTCCCCTGTACCACACGAATGGTAGCTTTCCTGTTTTTGTTAGTGGCACTGTAATACTTTCAGTCACAAAAAGCTAAAAACTGTAGAACAGTTTTGGATTTCTCCATCTCTTTTATTTCCTACCCTCATCATTAATCTGTCACCAAGTCCTGCTGATGCTACATGTATAAACTACTTCTCTCCCTACAGATCCTATATTTAATCCCCTTAGTGGCAATAGAGAATGCTCTTGCCTTCTGGTAACAGATAAAAGGTAATGTAGCAAACTGTCTATTCCTCGAGTGATGGAAAGGGGGACACTGATTCAGTAACCCTTGTGTGTGCAAACTATTTTCTGCCACTCTGTTCTCTTATTTCAGTGTCCCATCACTAAAATGATTCCTAAAAATAAAACATTTTGGCCAATATGATATTGGCACCAAATTATTTTTTCAGTCAGGGAACCTTTGGTTGACATTTCACAGTACTTTTAAACCTGCCAGAGGACATATAAGCTGTATTGTATGTAGCATGTAACTGGATGCCTCTTTAGCAAAACCAAGTGTTTCCCTAACCCTAAATTTTAAAGAAAACCCCAAACAAAAGTGCTTGCAGTAATTATACGTATTATTTCCTTTGCTCATCTCTTACAAATACATAGACTTCTTTAAAATAACTGTTTGCATACTGAAAACATTTTTTTCACTCTGATACTTTTGAATTTCTTACATAGTTTACACAGGGCTGATCCAGAGAGATGATATGGGGTGGGAGGTGGGCGGGGGGGGTTCAGGATTGGGAACTCATGTACACCCGTGGCTGGTTCATGTCAATGTATGGCAAAACCAATACAGTATTGTAAAGCAAAATAAAGTAAAAATAAAAATTGAAAAAATAATAATACATAGTTTAATCAAGGAGGACTGCGTTCTGATGGACACAGCCAATTTATTGATGGCTAATATAATTTACAGTAGGTTGAGATTATCAAGTTTTCACTTGTCAATAAAACTTGAAAAGTATTACTTCATTACCCTGTTTCTGTTAAAATTAAGTCATAGAGGCCCAGCGAGAGAGCTGAACTTTCACCTCTATCCAGCATCAACAAGACAAGGAAGCTGTGGGAGATGGGGCCCTTTGTCTCCCTTTCCCCATCCTCCATGTGTCAGTAGGACCCAAGAAAGGAGCTGATTTTACATCACATCCATTGGAAATATAATAATTTTGTTTACATCATAAATTTCACCTAAAGTGTCTTAATTTGGAAACCACTCTGGTTAGAGTCCAGTTAACTTCACATTTTTCCTGTAGAGTCACATTTGAAATGAACATCAGTTGATATGATCTGAACTCATTCGAGGAAAAACCAATCAAGTAGGCTTCCCTTGTAGCTCAGTCGGTAAAGAATCTGCCTGCAGTGCAGGAGACCTGGGTTCAATCCCTGGGTCGGGAAGATCCCCTGGAGAAGGAAATGGCAACCCAGTCCAGTATCCTTGCCTGGAAAATCTCATGGACAGAGGAGCCTGGTGGGCCGTAGTCCATGGGGTCCCAAAGAGTTGGGCACGACTGAACGACTAACACTTACTTACTTACTTAGGAAATTAAAGTCTCCTGTCTTCTCGAACCTTTTTGTTTTTATATACCTTCTCCAGGAACTTATAAAATATGTCTTCTTTCTGCTTTACTGAAACTGAAGTAATGTAGTAAATTGGATCATATTGTTATTAAGGATTTTTTTCATTATTGCTTTTTTCTAATGTACCATCATTTGAAAAGAGGGCTACAGAGGGCTGCTGCTTAAGTAAAAGGAATGAATTGCTAATGATAAATTTTCGTGAGGTTTGTGGTAGGAAGGGAACTGGGAATTGGAAAGCAAGGAAGGTATTTATCTGCCTTCTAGACAAGACCTAATGATATGGTTATGTTAGGGAGTTAAGAACTACGAGAACAGAATAAACTAATGTAAAAACATGTTTCCTCATAGTTTTTGAATGAGAGTAAAAGAAAAATAAGACACACTTTAGGACTGGACAGTTGGCCTCCTTTGAGTTCACTTAATAGTTGAGATTTGATGGTTATAATATTTTCTTCCTGTGTAGAAAGTAGATGTGGGTGATTTAAAAATACTCCATCATTTTTTACTTCTCATCCCCCAATTTAAATCTGTTCAAAAGATCCCTTATTTTATAACCTTGTGTTTAGTAACTAACATTAGTCTTTTTTGTTTTTTGTTTTCTCCTAGGCTATATTCATCACCAAAGAAAAAACTTACACCAATGCAGAAATCGGTTAGTCCTTTAGTTTGGTGCAGGCAAGTTTTGGATTACCCAAGTCCTGATGTTGAATGTGCTAAAAAGTCTCTTATCCACAAACTTGATCAAACTATGTCAGGTATGTCTGTAATTTTTCTTGTAAATTCACCCCTTTGCTTTCTTTAATCAAAAAACAGATAAATGTTGAATGGTATATTTTTAGGAAGGCAGTTCCTTGCTTGGTGGTGTTTTTCAGATCACATTGTGCATGCTGTTGTGAGGTTTTGCCATATGCACGTAACCCTGTTCTGTTATTTACTTAATAAGTTCTTTTTAAAAAAAATCTCTATTTATTTAGCTTCATGCTAAAAAATATCTGTGAAATAATGGATTTTATGACAAGTTTTTTTTTCTAATGTAAGCTAAAACAAATGGTTATTTTAAAAAATGTTTTGTCTGGTATCATCTGATATCATCTCACCAGCCTCAGGGAAATTCTAATGTGATAGAAAGAATCAGAGGGAGAACCTTAGAGACCTCCTTCTCACTCTGTCACTTGGTTGCTTGTGACTCTGCGAGTTAACTCCGTTGAGCTCAGTTTTCTTATAAGGATGATGAAACCTTATAAGTGTTATTTAAGGATTAAATGATAATGTTTATGAAAGAGCCTTGCATGTTTTTCTGGCTCATGGTAGTGATTAGTAAATGCATTCATGCCTATTGTCTTTTTGTTTGCTTTGTTTTTTTATTTGGCATTTTAGGTTTTAAATTGCTTTTATGCCCTGTTGTTTAATAGCATTCACAAAGCTAATAAAATATATGTGTCACTATTTATGGCATTTAATGTAGCATACTGGTGTGTTGGAAATATAGGAAAAATATTATTGACTCTCTCTTGGAATTACTGTCATTCTGTTAAGAATATCAGTTTCCAGGAATTCCCTGGATGTCTAGTGGTCAATCCTCAGTGCTTTCGCTGCTGGTGCCTGGGCTCAGTTCCCATTCAGGAAACTGAGATCCTGCAATTCACATGGCATGGCCAAAAAAACAAAAACAGAGGACCAAAAAAAGTAATAGTTTTCAGGAAAACTCATGTAGTAAAAGATTGATGCATGATTACTAATTTGGAATAGGTTTTTGTTTTTCACTTTTTGTTTGCTTGGCAGCTATGTCCTTAAGAGTACTTTTTTTGGCTTTATTGTTGAAGTACATGCTCTTTTTTTCAGGGTGTAAGCTGCAAGTGGTCAGGGGAGGCATGGGGAATGTACACAGTTAAACTGGCATATAGTAAAGTGTAGTTTGTCTGTAGTGAGCAATGGTTATTATAAGAAAATAATGTATGGGATAGACATAGTGGAGAACACCGAAGTGGTTACACTTCAGAAGTAGCAATTGGAGTGACTAGCTCTTTGCTTTATTATGACAAAATTATTAAAGATAGTAGGAGCATGTAAGAGAAGATGTTACTCTTGAACTGAAACTAGGTGTAATCAAGTACTGGCTCTACATAACAATGCTTAGATATTACAGCTGTGTGCACAGAGCAGTAGCTATAACTGTATATATTTAAAGGAAAAGTAATTTGGCTGTTTCAAGTTTGAAGCTTATAGTCGTAAACCTCTCTTTTCCCAGGTTGGAGGGAAGATTTTTTTTTGATGTATTTTTTGATAAGGCACATCTTCCTAGAAACTTAGCTGTTGTATTCCAGAACAACAGTTTCTGCTCCTTCACACTCAGCTTCTCTTGAGTGGACTACCATGTGTTCCTAAGGCATTCTTTTCTTGTTTATTTATTTTTTAATGATAATGCATTATCTTTTTTACCCTGTCTTAAACACTCCCTAATTTTCTTTTCAGTCTTTAAGGTTCTCCCTTCTCTGTTCTCTGCCCATCTTTTTTTTGTGTGTGTGTGTGTTAAGACTTATTTAACATAAAATTCCCCACTTTAACTATTATTAATTGTACAGTTCAGTGGCATTAAGTACATTCACAGTGCCGTCGCCTCTGTCTCTAGAACATTTTGTCATCCCAGACTATATTAGAGTGGAGAAGGCCAAAAGTGAACATAGGATGGTTTTGAGGAGGGTTGATGATGATAGCTGAGCAGTGTGCGTTGGGGGAAGGGGTCATAGTCGAGATGAAAAGGTGTGAAAGGAAAAAGGAATACGCCAAATATGAGGAAATGGGGGAGAAGAAAGTATCGGCCTTGATTTCTGTGTTTCCAGCTAGTGTGATAGGGTGAATGTTTTTACCGTTCTGAGATAAGGACAGCAGCTAAAATTTGTTTTAGCTCAGAAAGAATGAGTTTGGATTTGGGCATGAATTAGTTTTGAGAATGAAAATGAGAAAAGAATGAGTTGGTTTTGGGGTACATTTGCCATACCTTCAGGGGAGACATTAAGTGGGCAGTGTATATGAGACTGAAGCCCATGAAAACGTAGGCTTAGAGATATAAGTAATGGGGATTTGGGTAATATAACTAATGTTGTGAGTACGATTGAAATTTCTCAAGAAAAAGAAAGTTAAAATTTAAGTTGAGAATTTGCAGTGATGGTAATTAAATAAATAACCAAATAGAGAATATGCTTCAAAGGAAATCAGAGTGGAGAGGAAGGAACGAACACCCCTATTTCTGCTGGTTGATGTATTGAGATCAGGCTATGTACTTCATACTCAGTATGTTTAATGATGTCTTGTCTCATGGTGAATATGTGTAAAACTATACTACTGACCAGCTTACTGTACTATCCAACTTAACAGAAAACATGTTTGCCTCCTCTCAAAACCAGTGCTCTGCCTGTAAGCAAACCAGAAACTTCAGAACCATCTTTTTTTTTTTTTTTTCCTTTAGTAATCCTTTCTGGTTTTTAATTATCCCTTTCTTCCCTTTTTTGGTCACCTTTATTAGAGTTCAGTCTAATCCATTTAACATTAGGATTTTGACCATTTATTTTTCCTCTGCTGATTAGATCACAGTACACTTGCCCAAAGTCCCTAATGGTGTTATAATTGCTACTGGACACATTTCAAACTCCTAAGCATGGCATTCCAGGCCTCCTGTGACCTGGCCCCAGCTGGTTTTTCTTGTTTTGTCCCTCACCGTGTACTTTACCTTTCTAGATTACTCACTGTTATTCCCTAAGCACAGTATGCATTTTCACGACACAGCTTTAGTTTGTTATAAACACAGATGAAACCATATATTTTGCTCAGTACTAGTGTCCTATCAAATTACTACTCATCCATTTAAGATTGCTCCACTGCCTCTTCTTCCAAAAAGCCTTACCTATTTTCTGTTGGTTGTAATGAATTACTCCCATGTCCTCATTTCCATTAGCCTCTTTGCACTTTTTTGATACTACTCATTTCATTTTACCTTGAAATCATTGTTTTTTCTCCCTGCACTACTTGGAGATAGGCCTGTTGAGAAAAAGTACCATGTCACATCTGTGTATGTATTCTATGTCATACTTCGGTAATGGTCATAAACATGAATAAATGGTAGATTTTAGAATAGAGTGGAGGAAAGAAAAAAATACTTTTATATATGTATTTATTTAGCTGGCTGCGTTGGGTCTCAGTTGCAGCACACGGGATCCTTCTTGAATCATGTGGGATCTTTGGTTGCGGCACACAGATTCTCCAGTTGTTGTATGTGGGCTCAGTAGTTGCGGCGTGTGGGCTTAGTTGCTCCACAGCATGTGAAATCTTCCCAGACCAGGGATCAAACCTGAGTACTCTGCATTGCGAGGTGGCTTCTTAATCACGGGACCACAAGGAAAGTGCCCCCCAAAATATTTTAAGTTTTAATTTTTCTTCCATATAATTGCACTTGAGATCTTTCATACTACTTTTATATTTTATACACATAGCACAGATGTTTTACCTTTTTCTAGCAGGGTATTCTCTTTGGCCCAGAATATAGGAGTGGGGGGAACTTTTTTTTTTTTTTTTTTTAAGAATTCTTGCATGTTTGACTTGAATACGGCCTAAATAGTCAATGGACTTCCTTGGTGCCTCAGACGGTAAAGCTAAAGCTTCTGCCTGCAATGTGGGAGGCCTGGGTTCAGTCTTTGGGTCAGGAAGATCTCCTGGAGAAGGAAATGGCAACCCACTCCAATATTCTTGCCTGGAAAATCCCATGGACAGAGGAGCCTGGTAGGCTAGAGTCCATGGGGTCGAAAAGAGTCAAACAACTGAGCAACTTCACTTTCACTAAATAGTCAATATTGTTTTATTTCTTCTAAAATCCAAACTAAGGAATCCAGACCTCATTATTTCATAGTTTTTTGTTGTTACTAGCAATATGTATTCAAAAAATGAGAAGACAAAAATTGCTTTTATATTCATTTTATTTTTAAAGGCTATTCAACAGTGGGAATAAACTTCCTAACAAGACAGAAGTAACTTAATATAGTAGTTAATAATTTATTGACGAGATATTCTTCCTGTGGTATTATTGGGTTAGCCATAAAGTTCGTATGGGTTTTTCTGTAATATCTTAAAATATTTTTGTTTGATGTGGCTCCTGTTTTATTTGCATAACCAAATTTAAGATAGTGGAGATATTTTGTTGGGATTATTAATGTGATATACAACCCCCCGTAGAAATGTTTCTGTATTTAAATTGAGATAATGAATTACTGAATTGCCTAACAGGAAATTTTTTGAAATGTTACTAGCCTTTTGTTCAGTTTGATTTTTTCTCTTGTCATTAATGCAGCTCTCAAGAGGCAGAATTTGTATAATAATCCTTTCAACTCCGTCAGTTATACAAGTCCTTACAGTCCAAATGCCAGTAGCCCATACAGTAGTGGTTTCAATTCTCCGTCCTCAACCCCAGTGCGACCTCCTATTGTCAAACAGCTAATACTTCCTGGAAATTCAGGTAAGGAGAAATGAATTGAAGTAATTGAGAAATAGTTTTTAACTTATTGCCCTGCCTCAGAAAATAATTTATTCATCAGTAGCTCAAGTTCTTTTATTTATGAAACCTCCAACAGATTTGAGAAGATATTGTCAAGGAGCTACTTAGCACCAGGTGGTGCTGTACTGGGCACCAGGGATACAGATAAGCCAGGATACATCCAGTTTTCTTTAGCATATATGTAAAATTTTTTTAATGTGGCTTGATTAAATAGGGTCATAAGTTTGATTCTCTTAACAAATGCTTGCTTGAGTTGTAAAAGCTACAGTTAAATAGGAGTTTTAATGAGCTTTGATATTGTACTTTAATAATAGTATTAGACTGTGTATGAATGTGCCAAGGGGGTGTTTAGAGCCATGAAGGGTATAGGAGAGGGATAGATTGCTATAATTGAGGAAAGAATGTTCTGCGTGGTTCTATGACTGAGACTGTTGTTGTATAGCTTACTGTTCTTTAGATTTCAGTTACTTATTACTGCTGTTGTTATGATTAATTATTATAGCTCCCTTAAAAAGTATTAATCACCTCAAACTTTTGACCTGTGTACTTGCCAGTTTCATCACTTACTGATCCTGCTCTTTGCTCTGTACATAGGTTGTTAGTTGCTACTTATTTCACCCATGACTGTTGTACTAAAAAGTTTGATCCATTTGTTTAATATTTTTAAAAAATACTAAAAATTTTTATTCAGATACTATTTGAGACTGACCTTGTAGTACATTTCCTAGTATGTGCACTATACTCTTTTTGATAATATAAATATTAACTATGTTTTGTATTCTTCTTGCTCTTTTTACATGCCATTCATGTTAGAGCTGACTCTTGCAGTGAAAAATTCAGAAAACAAGAATTTCTAATACATCTGTATTAGAAATATTAGTAACAGTGTTGGGATTTTTCAGTTCTTCATTGGAAGTTGATCAGATGAAAGCATTTCCTTAGAAAGAAGTTATTAGGTTGGTGCAAAAGTAATTGCAGTTTGTATTGTTGAACTTTGCTGTTTGGTATTGGAATAGATTCTTAATGAATGTGGTTATGTTGTACATCATTTTAATGCACCTTTCTCATTTTATTTTTTTTTTTGCTAATGACTTATTACTTGCTGTGTATTTTATATTTAAACTATGGAAATGATGATTGACAAATAGAAAATTCAATCAGTTTTCTTATTCAAGTTCAAAAGGGGTTGTAAGGCAGCAGAGACAACTTGTAACATCAACAATGCATTTGGCCCAGGAATTGCTAACAAACATACAGGGCAGTGGTGATTCGAGAAATTTTGCAAAAGAGATGAGAGCCTTGAAGATGAGGGGCGGAGTGGCCAGCCATCCGAAGTTGACAGTGACCAATTGAGAGGGTCACTGAAGCTGATCCTCTTTACAACTACATGCTGCTGCTGCTAAGTCTCTTCAGTCGTGTCCGATTCTGTGCAACCCCATAGACGGCAGCCCACCAGGCTCCGCCGTCCCTGGGATTCTCCAGGCAAGAACACTGGAGTGGGTTGCCATTTCCTTCTCCAATGCATGAAAGTGAAAAGTGAAAGTGAAGTCGCTCAGTCGTGTCTGACCCTCAGAGACCCCATGGACTGCAGCCTACCAAGTTCCTCTGTCCATGGGATTTTCCAGGCACGAGTACTGGAGTGGGGTGCCATTGCCTTCTCCATACAACTACATGAGAAGTTGCCAAAGAACTCAACGTTGACCATTCTATGGTCATTTGACCTTCAAAGCAAATTGAAAGGTGAAAAAGCATGATAAGTGGGTGACTCATGAGCTGACCACAAATCAAAAAAATCATCCTTTTGAAGTGTTGTCTTCTCTTATTCTATGTAACAACAATGAACCATTTCTTGATCAGACTGTGACGTGCAACGACAAGTGGATTTTATATGACAGCTGGCAGCGACCAGCTTGTATTTGGACTTTCAAAGCTCTTCACAAAGCCAGACTGGCACCAGGAAAGGTCTGGTCACTGTTTGGTGGTCTGCTGCTCGTCTGATCCACTACAGCTTTTTGAATCCTGGCAGAACCATTACACCTGAGAAGTATGCTCAGCAAATTGATGAGATGCACTGAAAACTGCAACGCCTGCAGCCAGTGGTCAACAGAATGGGTCCAGTTCTTCTCCATGACAACACCCAACCACATGTTGTACAAGCAACACTTCAAAAATTGAATGAACTGGGCTACAAAGTTTTACCTCATCCACTGTATTCACCTGACCTCTTGCTAACTGACTACCACTTCTTCAAGCATCTCAACAGCTTTTTGTAGGGGAAATGCTTTCACAACCAGCAGGAGGCAGAAAATGCTTTCTAAGAGTTCATAAAACCCAAAAGCACAGATTTTTATGCTACAGGGATAAACAAACTTATTTCTTGTTGGCAAAACTGTGTTGATTGTAATCGTTCCTATTTTGATTAATAAAGATGTGTTTGAGCCTAGTTATGATTTAAAATTCACGGTCCAAAACTGCAATTACTTTTTCACCAACCTAATAAGACTCTTTTGGATATGTATAGCCTTTATTCCTTTGAGCTGTCTTCCATCCTCCTTTGGTTTATAGTGATAAAATGTGTTTTTAATCCAGTCATTTCCTTCATCCTGTCTTTGTGCTTCACTACTAAACATCAGAGAACTCCTTGGATCCCCATTACTAGTTTGACACAGGAATTTTGTAAACATGGCGTAACGCAGGAGAAACGAGCTTAGTGTTCTTTCTTTGGTTTGGTTCTAAATCTCTAAAGAGTCCTGATTTTCCTCAAATTATAGTTTTCTTGTTTAGGAAAAGTAGGTGGTTTTATTCAAGGGAAAAGATGATGGTGCTTGCTAATGACTGAATAGGAGGGGAAAGCATGACATAATTCATCTATTTATAGAGCAGTTTCATTGGCTACCTGGTAAAAGTTGGAATCCTCTAGCGTGTATTATGTGAACATTAACTACTTTCCCAGTACTGTTTTGAAAACTTAATTTTTCATAAGAATATGGATAAATTATAGCTATAAGAAAATGAGTTTTGTATTTGTCATTGTATATGAAGGAGTCTCTATAGCTGTCTTTATTCTTAATCAGGTCAGTTTTTAATTTTAACATCTGGGAATTTTATAAACAGAAAAGACAGAATAGCAATAAACTGAATCAACCCAAAGATATAATATAAAGTTAATTGCAACAGATGTTTATTCAATTTTTGTTCACCAAAGTTTGAATCATTTTCTTTTTTAAGGTAATTTGAAAGGTTCATCAGACAGAAATCCTCCACTCAGTCCTCAGTCCTCTATAGACAGTGAATTAAGTGCTTCAGAATTAGATGAAGATTCAATTGGATCCAATTATAAGCTAAATGATGTAACTGATGTGCAAATTCTAGCTCGGATGCAGGAAGAAAGTAAGTATTTTAATGGTTAAAGCTTAGGTCTTTCATTATGGTATAATTTTGTTGCCCTTATTAAATGTCTTACAGTGTTGTGGAATAGTAGTTTAATAAGAATAGAAATGTTGAAATTTCAGAGGCTTTTTCAGCATGTGGACTGGTTTGTTCATATACTTGTTTTTAGAGTCCACTGTATGCTGAGCTTTGCTGTGTGAGTACTGAAGAAAAGCAGGCTTTGCTCTGCTGTGACTGGAAATCATACCCTGCGTGTTACTCTGTACTGTAATTCACTAGTATGAGTGAGTGAAGTTGCTCAGTCCTGTCCGACTCTTTGCGACTCTGTAGACTGTAGCCCACCAGGCTCCTCTGTCCATGGGATTCTCCAGGCAAGAGTACAGGAGTGGGTTGCCATTTCCTTCTCCAATTCACTAGTATAGTTGTACTCTGTTCTCTGTTTCCTTAGTGTAGATTAGCATTTCTCAGCTGTTCCTTCATTATTACCTGTCCCCTAAGGAGCCTATTTAGATTTTTCTTTTCCTTTTTACTCACCTCCACTCCCAATAAATTTTAATACCACTGATATATTCTATATCTCTTTGTGTGTACTCTAAGAACCACAAACTGTTATCTCTTAAGATTTTTTTCACACCCACAAAATCGATTTTTTCTCCTTGGAGGCAAGTATATCATCTTTCTTACAGTGTATGGTGTATTATGATTAAATAAAGAGAGAGAGAGACCTTTATGAAATTGTGAAACTTGAAATTGTGACATTAAATGAAGCATGTGATACTGCTTTGCACAGTGGTCCTTGCAACTTTTTGGGTAACAGGTACCTTTGAGAATCTGATAGAAGTGTTGTCCCCAAAATATACATGTGCACAAAATTTTTATTATTTTAAGGGTTCATCAATGACTTGACTCTCATCTGAATATAAGATGATGATAGTATTATTCTTGCCTGTACGTTTTATTGTATGGGCTTAACTGAAGGAAGCAATCTCTCTAAAGTGATCTCTTTAAGCTTTGCAGTGAAAAGATCCTTAAAGCACAGGTTTCAGTCTTGACAGTTGGCTGAGGTAATGGAGCAGTGCTATAATTTAGTTGAGCAATTTTGTTTGTCCTTTCTTTTATGTAAGTTTTATCAAGCTGTAACATTAAGAAACTGCAGAATGTTGGTTTCTTACTCTGCTAATTCTTATCCCATTTTTACACATCTTCCTTTAGAAAGATAGAAAGGTTTGGTGCTTATCTGTCTTTAGCCCTAGAAACCAATAACATGTTACCCTTTTCTTCTGTAACTTTGTAGACATAACTGCTCACTCCAAGTATGGTATTGTCAGCTAATGAGGGGTTATTGTCACAGGTGTGAAGAAAGAATAAAGAATGCTGCGTGTCACTTAGACGAAAGTTATTCATTTCTTCTTTGAACCCTGACTTTTTAGACTGCAATATTTTGTTAGAAATTCAATCACATATTTGCTATAGTTTTCATATTGTATGTTGGTAACACATAATAGAAATTTTAGCCTTTCTTTAAAAATCCTTTCTAAGCTATTCACATGCATAAATATTTCTTTTTCTGGTGAATTAAAAAAAGAAAGTGATACTGAAAATGTGAGTGATACCTCTTTGAAAACCCCATCATTTTCTTTTTAAGAGAATGATTTTCCTTTTTGCAACATTGTTTCTCCAGTTTCTTGCTAACAAAATTGTAAAGTAACAGACGTGGGCTTTTGCTTGGTTCAGCTCCCTCATTTTTAAGATGAGAAAAGCACAATGCCCATAGTGGTTGTGATCTCCCTAAGACCCACTTGTTAATGGAGAACTTGCATCAGGATTGGGATTTTCTTTTCTAAAACAATACTCTTTTCATGGGTCTGTTGTCTTTTGCTAGGTGACGCCAAGTAATTTGTCAGTTACTACAATGGTCTCCAAACCTGACCAAAGGGCTAGGTGGGCCCTAGGAAACCATAGTGTTATAGGTACCCTGATATGATTCTCTTTCACTTCTTTGGGGAACCATGTTGATAACACTTTCTGTGTATGACTATATAACTTAGAAAGTTTGAATACTACTCAAGAACAGACAGATCTTCTGGACTAAACTGCCAATAGTTAGCAGGATTGCCTTAAAATACTGTCTGAATTTGACACTCTTTTTCAATTGTAATTTTTTTCTCATTGAATATGTTTCACATTTGTTTTTACTCCAGAAGTTTTTATACAATTTGAAGGGCCTCTTAGGTTGCTTGGGTGTTTCTGGAAAAAAACCAAAAAAAAGGGACTCCTTTGAAAATTCTTACTTGATGGTTTAGAATATAAGCTTATTTTATTGAAGTCCGTTAGCTTCTGAAGCAATTGAAAATACATTTGTACCCAAGTATTGAATTCCTAAGAGTGGGTTAGAAGTTTCCTTCATCATCTTCTGAGTAAGATTAACCCAAAGGTTTAGTATCCAGGATGTTTATTTACTCACTGATGTATTCTTTACCCTGGTTGGACAGGTAATTGTTTTCCTTCAATATTCCTTTAATGTTAATCTCAAATTTGGACTCCGTCTTTTGAAATAGAAGTATTTTTAAATTTATGGTTTTCTTTTTAATATAGATTTTGGATTCAAGAAGAAATGTTGAAATTGGGTAAAAGTTTATGAATTTCATGTAATTTAAAAATAGCTTTTTATATGTAGTATATGCATCCTTATGTGTGGGGAAGTCTAAGGTGAATCAAGTAAAAGGGAATTTTCCTTTACATGTTATATGCTATTTGTGTTTCTCAATGATAATCTTGTGCTTTTAAACCTTAAATGTTTAATACCAAAGAAATAACACATTCATTATTGTCAGGTCTCCGGCAAGAATATGCAGCCACAGCGTCTCGGCGCAGTTCTGGTTCATCTTGCAATTCTACGAGACGGGGTACTTTTAGTGATCAGGAGCTTGACGCGCAGAGTTTAGATGACGAAGATGACAATGTGCATCATGCGGTATACCCTGCTGTTAACAGGTTTTCACCATCACCACGCAATTCACCTCGACCTTCACCTAAGCAGTCACCCCGAAATTCACCTCGTTCTCGATCTCCTGCTCGGGGAATAGAGTACAGTAGAGTGTCCCCACAGCCTATGATTAGCCGCTTACAGCAACCTCGCCTTTCACTTCAAGGCCATCCAACAGATTTACAGACAACCAATGTTAAAAATGAAGGTAACCATAAGAATGGAAAAAAATTGTCCTTCATATTTTGGTATACAGTAACACCGTTTTTACCAAGGTTTTGTATTTTAGATAAGTAGATCAAGAATTTTTACTTAGGTTAGTTTTGGTTTGCCATACTCATGAAGTGTTTAGATTTTGAGTTAAGTAATTTATGGTTCTTTTTTAAAGATTCTACCTTTTTTTAAAGGTTCTACCCATTTATAGAAACTGTATTGAGTTATTTTTTATAAGAATGGTTTTTTCCTGTTAGCTCTTCTAAAGTCTCCAGAACACTTAAAGAATGATTTTTGAATATTAATATTAATATTTTAATTTTCTCCATCCTAAAAAATGTTTTTACTTGTTTTTTTTATAATTAAAATTCTGTTGTCATAGAAAAACTAAGACGCAGTCTTCCAAACCTGTCCCGAACATCTAATACACAAGTTGACTCAGTGAAAAGCAGCAGAAGTGACTCAAATTTTCAAGTGCCAAATGGAGGTATACCTCGCATGCAACCTCAGGCTTCAGCCAGTAAGTACCTTTTATGTATCAGTTATTTAAAGAAAAATGAAAATTACAGAGTTTAATTTTGTGCTGAATAGCTGTACTATAGTAAAATGTAATGCTTATTAGTTCTATAAGATGATCATAGCTATATTAAATTATATATAAATTAAATATATATAAATATATATATTCTTTAAAAAACTTCTGTTCTGCAGTACTGAACATTAAAAGTGACAGAATCTGGGAGGGTGGAGGGGGAATCGTCCTGAAATAGACGATTTAAAACCCAAGGAGCCTTCTTACTAGAATATTAATAAAAGCAATAATCTTCCTATAAATATACAAATGAAGGCTTGCTAAATTCTTAATAAATACTTTACCAAAGGTAGAATTTTATTTTTTAAAAAAAGGTTGCAAGTAACTTGATGGAAAGAAAAGCTGAAACTGTTGATTTAAGGAGAAATATGCAACATAAACAAGGATTAGAGAATCACACAGAAGGAACGCCTAAGACAAAGTGGCCAGACTGAGCCAAGAAGTGATGTGGGAGTAGATGGGCACTCTGTACTTTACAGAGTGATTTTAAAAGAATTGAACACTTTCCAAGAACTATTGCTTATTAACTAAGGCAGATATGAGCATGTACTAAACCCAGTTTTAAACAACTATCAGAGTTATTTCTGCAATCTCTGAAATGCTCAGTATGCATGCCTTCTATCCCACAGTTCACATCAGTGTTGTAGTCTGATTTATTCAGTTCCTTTGTAACATATTTACTCTTTGTGGTTAAAGTGGTCACTGTGATGTGTTCCTTCATTTCCTCAAAGCTGTGATGAAGAAGTGATACAAACATAAAGTTATTGACTGTCCATTTGTAACTTGTGTATTGAGTAACAACTTTGACAGCGTTCAATTCTTTTGTAAGTCCCCTTGCATTCTTCCTTGGCTCTGTTGTGTTTAGCTGACTTGGTGTACTTTATATTAAGCTGCTGTTATTTGGTGGCTCAAAAATTCACAGTCTAGAAAAAACTTTTGGTTCAGTTTGAACCAAAATGACTTTTGTGATAATATTGATAAGTTTTCCTTATTTACCAATTGTAAATGATATTATTTATATTATAAAACTCACATTGTGCTATACCTTATATTCATAATTCTGTTTAATCCTCTGAACAAGTCTATAAAGTAGGTTCAGTTACTAATACATTTTTACAAACTAGGAACTGGAAGCTTTGAAAGGCTATGTAGCTTATCACTTGCTCATTCCCTAGAATTTTTTCCCTATAGTTGAATTATTTTCTGTTTTCCCTCAGAAGTTGATAATTAAAAATAGGTAAAGAAACATAGTGAGATTCTAATCACTAATTTACTTTTAAATGGAATGAATATATGTATGCAGTTTCATAGTAGTATATTTCAGTACTTGAATAATGTATAGGCAGGAGAAATAGTAAGGTACCATCCTTTTTTAAAAATTGCATATACTTGTTTATTTTTATATTTGTAGTTGTGAAACTTGTTTATGATGAAAATGTCAGAAACATTTATTTTAGTATAGAGTCACACTGTTCACAGGATGTATTTGAAAAGTAGTAAATCCAGAATATTAGCAGGTTTAAAATTTAATAAAGTTCATTTGATGAAAATATTTAAAACTTGGACTTCCCTGGCAGTCCAGTGGTTAGGACCTGGCGCTTTCACTGCCATGGCTCTGGGTTCAGTCCCTGGTCAGGGAACTAAGATCCCACAAGCCACATGGTGCGGCCAAAAAAGAAAAAAAGTTAAAGCTCTGTGTTTAAAGTCAATACATTATGAAGCAAAATAAAATGTTACCTATTCTTCTGAAAATTTTACATATATCTTTGATACATAATATGTGTTTTAATTAGTGTGTGTGTTAGATGTACTATTACATATCAAAATAAAAAGACTAATATGGTAATTATGTAAAAATATTATAATGGCAAGTTTTATACATGAATAGCATTTTAAATATTTTATACAAACCAGTTCATATATTTGCTGCATTTTGTTTTCTTTTAAGTATTTTTCCAGCTCTTAAGTGGTAAAGCTTTGGTTCTTACTTGCTGGTCTGCATGAACCTAACTTTGCAAGATTGCTGTTATTTCCACCTAAGGGACCACTTCTTTTGCCTTGTTACTATGCAATCACTATTTTTATATGCTTATTTGCTATGGCTGCATTATTGTGGATGCTGGCATTCAAATATGAATATTATGAGAGTTCTAATATACTTCATTTTCATAGCTATTATCAATTCTTGACTTTTATATTTGGAAAATGTGAGTAACTTAAAAAGTTTAAGAAAACCAGAGCATTGCAAAGGTCATGAATACATGTAATTTTTTCAGTTTCTCCAGTCGAAGGAATGTTTGTCAGGGACAGTTTTTCAAAAGACTAGTATTCTTTGTTTTCTAAGACCACTAGAGAACAGGTTTAGTAGAAGGCTTAATTTTCAGAAAAATACAGGAATTACTGGTTCAGAAATAAGAGAAGGGAGAAAAACCCAAGACAGTCAGCTGGTTTTGAAAAAGTAGTACATATTTACTTTTACATGTATTATCTCATTTGACCCTCACAACATCTCATTTTTTTATTTTTATAGAGAGGGAGCAGAGATCCATGTAAATTATATGTACAGTGCAAAGTAACTAGAAAACTGGCAAAACCAAGCCAGATTAACTCTCAGCTCCTCTGTGTCTCCCAATTTTCTCCCAGTTACTGTTTGGATTACATCATGCTGACCCTAACTGCAAATAAGGAGGCATTGGAAAATATTCTTGGATGACTCTGTTGGAG
Organism: Capra hircus; assembly: GCF_001704415.2. Taxonomy (NCBI): domain Eukaryota; kingdom Metazoa; phylum Chordata; class Mammalia; order Artiodactyla; family Bovidae; genus Capra; species Capra hircus. The sequence goes on from NC_030813.1 coordinate 67,632,422, forward strand.
CATGATTTGAGGTTGAACTATAAATACTTTGTGAATTACCACAAAAGAATAAACTAAGTCTGTGTAACATTTATCATTTGCTTGCTTACGTGTGACTAAGTGGAAGAACATATTTGCACAGGATACAGGGTACTCCTAGAGGAGAGATGTATAGGATCAGTATTGTACTGAGGACCTCACACTGAGGAGGGAGTGTTCAGGGCAGTTGCCAGCTTATGTGTAGCCAGACTGCACTTTGGCCCATGGGGAAGGAATTCTCATCCAAATTTCACTTGTGACCAAAACACTAGAATTTTACACAATTATGAAACATGAAGTTGAAGTAAAATAAGTCGCTCAGTCGTGTCCGACTCTTTGCGACCCCATGGACTGTAGCCTACCAGGCTCCTCAGTCCATGGGATTTTCCAGGCAAGAATACTGGAGTGGGTTGCCATTTCCTTCTCCAGGGGATCTTCCCGACCCAGGGATCGAACCCAGGTCTCCCGCATTGTGGGCAGAAGCTTTACCGTCTGAGCTACCAGGGAAGCCCCAATATAATTATGTTGAGTCAGGTATCACAAAAACATTGATATTAAGTATAGTTCTTCTGACCTTTACTTCTGGAAACATTGATAGAATACATCTGGAATGGGGACCCAGAATCTATTTTTTAGAAGTGTCTCAGCTGACTCTGGGGCATAGTTAAGTTTAAGAACCACTGAATTGGATCTCAGCTGTGGAGGATCTTGAATATTTAATTGAAGTCTCCAGATTTTATCCAGAGATTATTATTATTACTTAATTATTCAGTAAATAATTAAGATGTTTATAGGGTATATGTTACGTTCCAAGCATTGGGAATATAAATATGAAAGAGAGAGCTCATGCCCTTCAAAAGTAGGAAGTGATGGGGAAACAGAGGTATTACACTCATCAGTATAAAGAGGTTTTCTGGGAAGATACTGAAAGATATCTCAGCCAGCTCTGGGGAAGGTGTCACATGAGGGAAGAAAGTATAGGTTTTCCCAACAGTGGGACCAGGAATGAAATCATAAGAATGACACCCTGATTATAGTGGTTTTGTTTGACTAAAGTGTGGGTCACAGGATGGTTAGTCGGTTCAGTGACAAGAATGAGAGATGGCAGGTAGGGGATAGATTGTGGGAATTTTAAAATACCATATTTGGAATTTCCTGGCACTCCAGTGGTTAAGCCTCTGTACTTTCATTGCTGAGGGCACAGGTTCTAGTCAGGAAACTAAGATCCCACAAGCTGTGTGATGCAGCCAAAAAATAAGTAGGTAAATAAAATGAGTTTAGATTTCATCTTAACAAGCTATCATAGGCTTTTAATCAGGGTTCCTTCTTAAGAAATTGAATCTGATAGCAATGTGAAGAGTGGATTAAAGTTCCAGAAGGATTTGGAGACTTCAGTTTAGTATACTTTGTCATTTAAAAAGTGATTTTGGGAACTTCTTGGCAGTCAGTAGTTGGGACTTTGTGTTTCCACTGCAGCAGGCATGAGTTGGATCCCTAGAGGGAAACTAGGATCCCACAAGCCACATGGTCAAAATAAAGAAATAAAAGTGATTTTGCCATTGGAAAATGGATCAAATTAAGATTGATAATTCAGATTAAAATTTAGTTTTTGTTCTTATTTGTGTAACATTATGTTTCTTTGTGGTATCATGAAAATCATTCATTTTATTCTCTGTATCAGGCAAATTGAGAGTATACTTGCCTGAACCTATTTACAGTTTGATTCTTTGCATTTCCATTGGACAGTCATCACTTGTCTGTAGATGCTGTTCTCGTGACATCACCCATGAAACTTGAGGGATAAATAAAGTCCATTAGAGTTATTATAGCTGTGAATTTAAATAAGATCTTTCCAGAACAATTGGTTATAGAGGATATTTTATATTTAAACCCTCATTTAAGAAATCTTGGTGGTTAATAGATATTGTGGATTACCAGCATTATGCGCAGTTGGTTACCCTTTGCCCTCATTTGCTCCACTACAAACACTGTGGCCTGCTTCTGTTCTTCATGTGTATCCGGCACACTCCTAGCTCAGGTCCTTACTACTGCTTTTCCTTCTGTCTAGAATGCATTCCCCCAACATCTGTATGGGTCACTTCCACTCTTCCTTCAGATCTTTGGGCAAATGTCATCTCAGGAGAAATATTTCTTAGTCACCCTATTTATAATTGCAGCTTATGTCTCCTACTTCTTGTCCCCCTTTCCTACTTAATTTTCTCCTTAGCAGCTGTCACCATCTGGCAGGCCATGGATTTTACTCTTTGTTTCTTGTCTGTTTCCCCTTCCCTAAACTCTTAGTTCCATGGAAGCAGGAACTTTGTCTGCCCAGCTATGTATTCATTATTTCTAAAACAGTACCTGGAATAAAGTACACAATTATTAGAAAGAAAGTAGGAATGAATGGGTGAGGGAATGAATGAGAATATGAATGGTAGAAAGCATGTGTGAATAAATATATAAATGAAGACTATTTAATGATGATGGTGCCTGATATTTCTGTGGGATAGATATGAGGTAATGCATTATGAAATTGATACTTTTTTTTAAGTTTGGGGAATTTTTTGCTAGTCTGCCTGGCAATATATTTAACTTAAACTGGCATACAACATTGAGTTGCAGTAGTGTGTTGTAATAAGTATTGGTAGAAATTGAAATCAAATGGGTTTGTTACTTTTTAAAAATGTTTCCTATTAGTGAAAATCCTATCACCATTGATTGGATTAAGTAATAGAGATAAAGAAAAATTCTCCTTAATTCTTTTTGGTGATGTATCAAGTAATACATTTATCCACAAATGACTGAATGCTGGCCAGATTTATGGCTTGAGGTCTCTTTTGGGGGGCCTAGAGGTGTATGAAGTCTGATTTTCACATCACAGAATGATGTTTTAGAACCACTGACATAGGTGACTGCCCTGGTGGCTGTGGGACTCACCCATTCATTGGAGCCATAGTGAGTTTTAACTCTGGATGTCTCTGAACTGCTGCTTAGTTGCTAGTTTTGAGAGTTTTATTGCAGTTAATAGATGAGGAGTTGTGAAGAAAGCTTAGAACTCCTCCTTGAACACTTAAAAAACAGATGCTCTGATTCCTCCAAATCCCTCAACTCCAACGCATACACACACACTTCCCTACCCCTGACCATCCATATGCATGAGCACTTAGTCCAGATAACCAGGTCTAAAATGCAGCTAGGTGAATTCTACACCAAGATGTTGTTGAACATACTTAAAGCAACTAGATTGTGGACTCCCTTGAGGACCTGCCTGGTTCTGAGTTTTCTTCTCCTTTTTGAGTATGAGGATTACTCTTGCACCTTAGGACCGTTCATCTAACAATAACTGCTTTGCCAGAGTCTGCTTTTTTGCACTGAACAAGTACTACATTTATTTATTTTTTTCCGTACTGTGTGCTTGTGTTCATCACTTTTACTTATTAGCTTTGTATTCTTTGCATCCTGTAGCATGTTTGCTGGTGGTTTTGTTTTCTCTGATATTTTGATCAGTTTACATGTTATAGATTTTCTCATCTATAAGAAACAGTTTCTTAAAGTCTGCACTTTGCACTAAGATTTCCATTCCCTTTCTTTTCTAACTTAATGCACTAAGCATCACTTTGATTCCTCTGATTTTAGGTTTCTGAGGTATTCTTGCCTATCTGTTTCTTGATAAATTTTCAAGTTTATATTAAAATATTCAAGTTTACAGAAGCTATAGCCTTTATCTTGTCCTTCCAGGCAAATATTACAGTTCCTTATTTTTCAACAGCTTCGCAAAGGCTGAAAAATTTGCCTCGTACTTCCCTCAAAGCCAAACAGTTGCTTCAAACTTCATCTACAAAAAGAGGTAACTACAGCCTCTTACTAAGTTTTAAATTTCAGCAAACGATCAAGTTAGTTAAATCTTTCACCTTTTGGCATACTGAGTCAGTGATGTCTGTAGGGCACGTTTTAGTCTTTTTTTTTTTTTTAATAATAAAATAATGTGGATTCATTCTCTGTTACTTGGATAAATCCAGAAGAAACTAATTTTCTACAGAGGTATGTATTGAGTTGCAATTCTGAAAGGAATAAATGATATTTATTTATGATTGCTTTTCTTATTAGAGAATTTATCATTTTTCTTACCTAAAACTGAGAGTCACTGTTTTAATTTTGTTAGATAAACTAATAAATGTTTTAAAATGTATGAAATGCCAGACATTCTGTATGCAGTATTTTTTCTTCTGACTTTGGTGTTTGGATTTACTTACCTGTAGGATGAAATGGGCCTGTTTTCATATTAGAGATTGATTGAGGTTAGAGCAGAGTTATGGTTAACTGATGATGTTTGGAATATTTATGGAATGGTAGTTTTTATAAGAACTGAGTGTTGAAGAAATATCTGAAGGTTGGACATCAAAGCTATCATATTGGTTCCAGGAGATTGAATGTATGGACAGCTAGGAAAAAGAATTGGGAGAAACACTGTGGGATTGGATAGACCAACAGTAATAAGAATGAATAGGACTTCCCTGGTGGGAAGTGGTTAATAGTCCATAATTCTGCTTCTCAGGGCAGGGTTTGATTCCTGGTCCCCCTGGTCAAGGAAGTTCCAAATGCTGAGCAGCTAAGAGAGAAAAAGAATGAGTAGAAACCTCAGAGAATATGGGACAGAATAAATACAGGCAGTGAAGAAAAATATTTCCCCTGTCTGCATAGATTTCCTGACAGCTTCAGAACTCAACAACTAACAATATAAGGATAAAACACTAACAGAACATTACATGGAAGAGGAATTTTGAGGTTTGATTTGTTGTAAAAACGATTTAGTTAATATGGTAACAGAAGTACTGAAATAGATATCAATACTTCAGCAAGTTCATTAAAAGCAAATGATTTAGCAATGATTTGGTGGATAAGTATAATTTAAGGAAATACTGTTAGATATTAGAATCCCAAGAAAATAGTCAAATAGAAAATAAGAATGTAGGAAAGTTTGTGTTTTGGATGTCGGAAGTTGATCTTAGGCCTCCAGTAGGGGTGTTTTCTGGTGCCCTCTGTCAGAAATGCGGAATAGATTATGCTCTTTTATTGAAGAAGAAGGTGACTTGTTAAAGATCATTGTAGAAAATGTTCTTAAATTTTTGGGGGACCCTAAGCCTCTTTTTTGAGATTCCCAAATACTTTTGAATATTTTTAGGTATGGGAAGAAGGTGAAAACAGAAGATCATGAAAGGATTGTATCTACCAAAGGGCAGGAGAGTATATTAAGTTTATATATAATGTATTTTTTGGTATGTTCTACAAGCTGCTTCATTTTGGGCACCTTAAGTTTATATAATTTAAAAATTTTACTTCATTCTGTGTTACTCTTTATTAGATTGAAAGTGAAAGTGACAGTCACTCAGTCGTGTCCAACTCTTTGTGACTCTTTGGACTATATAGTCCATGGAATTCTCTAGGCCAGAATACTGGAGTGGGTAGCCTTCCCCTTCTCCAGGGGATCTTCCCAACCCAGGGATTGGACCTGGGTCTCCCACATTGCAGGCGGATTCTTTACCAGCTGAGCCACAAGGGAAGCCATTATCAGATTGAGAAGATCGTAATTTCTGGCTGACTTTTTGGGGGAGGGGTGGGTAGGGCCTATGGAGATTACATTATTTTTGTGATTCTGAGCTACCAGACTACCTAGCCTCTGTGACAGCAGGAACACTGAGTCTCATAGTTCCTAGTGCCTCTAACTGTCTAGTTGACGTGGTAAAGGGAGAGGAGTCAGTGCTTGTGCATGTTTGATATTTTTGTTCTTTTAATTTCATTTTGTTTAATCTCTTAATTATCTTAATCCAGACTCCCATATTTTCTGGTTGGTGTTGTGACTTGGTGATCACTTACACTGTAAGTTCTAAACCAATTGAGAAATGGTTTATGACAGGATTTTAAATACTAATTTAATGACTGGTAAAGCTGAATTGGAGAATCTCTCTTGACTGGAAGGCCAAAATGGATTTTCTAATTTCCCCTCATGTCTTGACTTTGTGAGAGAAAGGGGTGTGCTTTGGACTGTGGGATTCTCTGATCTTGGAGGATGTAAAGCAGACAGGACATATGTTTACAGGTAACTTTACAAACCTGCCTAGTAGAGAAACATGGACTAGATGGTAAGTTGCCATATAAATCAAATGTTCCTTATCCTGGGGATGAACCTATAACATTTTCTAGAAAGCTGATTTACTTTCTTTAAGGGCTCAAAGAATCATGGGAAGAGGAAGAAGTTTTCCTTAAACTCTTGGAAACTGATTTTGATTGCATTTAGTAGTGGCTGGAGTTTGAAGATGGGAAGAGAAGTAAAACTATGTTGCATGGCACAAAAGAAACACACCGTAAACATTTGTTGATGAAGACGATCATGCCACTAACTCAAGAGGCTGGACACATCCCTGCTTGCATTTTCTTCTTGCAAAGCTTTTGGCTTTCTTCATCCAATTTTTCCCTTTGAGAAGAGGGAAGAAACCCATTGTGTGTTTTTAAGACTTCATAGAAATGACTGCTTAAACTGCTTTGATAAAGATATGTTTTATCTACCTTCAGTTGTTGGAGAATCAGTGAAGTAGAGATAAACAGGGTGGGAACCTAACCAAGTTAGGGGAAGAAAATGACTAATTAGAAAAGTGAGTGCAGAGATCAGGGCAAATTTAAATGTTTTTTATTATTTTTTTAAATTTAAATGTTTTTTATTTTTATTTGGAAGGAAAGAAGCAACTAAGGAGTTTGTGATGGTAGTTGTCTAATACTGCTTTAATGTTCTAATTCACTGTATTTTGAGATATTTAACATGAGATAAGCAATAGTTAATCAGAGTCCTTAATGATATGAACCCAGGAATTTTATAATTACTCTGGATCTAAAATTTAAAATTTCATGTGTTCTCTTTTCTGTCAGTTAACATGTACTGAATCTGAATCAAACAGGATACATGCATTATATCCTTTTCTCTTTTTTTCTCTGTTTTAGCCCCTCTTTACTTTTTCTTCTATTAACAGTTGTGATCAAAGCCAGCCTCTGCCATAAACAGCTTTTCGAAGCAGTTAAAATGATAGGAGTTGCTCTCGCTCGCATGACTTTGTTATATACAGTGGGAGAATGGGAAAGAAGAGCACAGAGGACTGTTCTTGGGGCTCCCTTCAAACACAAGCATTCTGTTAGACCATGTCATGCTGTTTTGGAATGATGATTGAATGGATTGTATTTACATTTAGACTTGCTAAGGCTTGTGTGATTTTCTAAGGTTCTTTTTTCTTCTCTAGTTAAGTCTTAAGTACATTGATTAATTTCCTTTTCTGAGAAAATCCTATTTCAAAATTCCCTCCTCTCTGAAATTTGTGCCTTGATTTTCCTGATTAAATAGGACTGCATTTTAGAATGTTAGAAGTCTAATATTCTGTGGTCTTAAAAAGATCACCTGATTCCAATTTACCCTCATATTGTTATTCCTCCCTAGCCCTCAAGTTTATAGATAAGGCAAAATGCTGCTGCCGTTAGAGAAGGAAACATTTTTTACAATAGTGAAGCTACAGCTTAGTGTACCTCTTTATAAACTCTCTAGTTTTCCCTCAGTTTATACATTAACCTTATTAAAGTATTTCTCTCCATATCTTGAGATTGTGTTAATAGAACATTTTGACTTCTTCTTTCATAAAGGAGTCCTTTCATTCATCTAAGAACTTAAATATTAATAGTTAAAAAGATTTCTGATTTATAAATCTTATCTTTTAATCCTTGTTATTTTAAAATACAACACCAATTCAGAAAACCATATAATACATAGAGAACTTAATGAATTCCTATAAGGCAACAACCTTGTGACTATCATTTATATCAGGAGACTAGAACTTACTCCCTTAGATGCTCTATATCCATCTACTTTCAAACACAATCCTCTCGACCTCTTTTCACCAAAGTAGCCATTCTCCCAGATTTTTATAATTTTTATTTTAGAACTTCCAGAAGTTCCTTACTTCTCTGTATTTGTCATCCAAGTAATCAAACTATAGTTTTGCCTCTACTGTGTCTTTTTAAGTCTCCCTTAGTTTATAGCTCTCCTCCAACTCTTTACTACCCCCTATTGTTTGAAGAAACCACCAAATCACTTATCCTATAGATGTTCACACAAATTGGATTTTCTGTGATGTCTTTTATCAGGTTCCTCTGTATTTCCTATAAATTGGTAGTTATCTTCATGCTTAATTAGATTCAGTAATGTTATTTTTGGCAAGACTATCTCATTGGTGGTGGCACTTCTTCAGGCAAAGGTGCGTATAGTGGGGTTGCCTGTTTCATGTGATATTAACAGGCATTGATGCATAATGCCTATATCCTTACTTTATTAGGAATTGCAGAATTGGGATTTTCAATTCTAACATTCCTTTATTTAAAATAAAAAAACTAGTATGCAGAGAAACTTTTTCTTATTCTTTGGTAAACCAGCACTAAAGGTTTATTTCAGTGCTTGTTCTTTCCCTTTATTTACCAGTTTGCAAAATAAAAAATTGGCAACCCAGAATTCTCCAAAGATAACCAGTATTTTTCTTTAATATGTGTCATTATAAATGTATAGATTTAAACAAACTTTTTTTTATTGTGTTTCAATCTATTCTGGGCATTTTCCCAACTTTGGTAGAAGCATTATCAAGTTGGTGTTCAGGTCTTTTTGACACAACCGTGGTAGTCTTTGATAAAGTCTTAATAAACTGATATGACAAGATTGGCTCATCTTTTGCATTTCCTGCCACAGACCTGGATTTATTTTTTTTCCAGAAAACCTTGATTTCTTTAGGTAGGCAGTGGAATCTCAGAACCAAAATCTTAGTTATTACTTATGCTCTTTGCTCTCTTGTTGGCCATTGTTTCTAGGTCTTTTCAGTTACCAGAACTGTATATGTGTAGGTTTGTGTATTTTTTAAGATTGAGAGCCTTAATGAGTTCATGCTAATACTTCCCTTTCAAATTTAGGGCTTTAGCCTCTTTTAACTTATTATCTATCTTTCTTTTATCCTGCTCTGAGAAACCTATTTCTTGGAAACACAAAGAAATAGAGTATCATGTAACAATTTTTCTCCCATGTTTTACACAGAATCTTCTGGGGATAAATAACATTAGTGTAATACACCATACAGTATGGTTACTAAAAACAGTTTATAGAACATTTCCCATATATAACTATTCCATATTCTCCTTTATGCCTCATTTAGAGATAGCTCTACATTTAAATAATATCTCATGCTTACTACCAGTCTGTTGATATTGTCTCACCAGTCAGTTTTCTTATTTAAAGCTTATCCTCTAGTAGATTCCTTCGGAAGGAGTTATGGGAACAATATCCATTCTCTCATTTTTTGCATGTTGGTGACAGCTTGTTTGCTATTTTTATATTTGAAAGTCAGCTAGATATGAAATCTTTGGCTTATATTTTCTTTCCTTGAGTATCCTAAATATATGACTCTTATTTTTTGTCAGGAATAAAGACTTGTTTCTGTTATAATCATTTGATATTTTTATCTAGATGTCCAAAGGTTTTTTCTTCTCTTTAAAGGTCAATAATTAATGAGAATGCATCTCTGTGTTGGTTCTTCTGAGTTGATTTCCCCAGACTTGTGATGTGTTATTTCAATTTAAAGTTGCAGAGATTTAAAAATTTTAGACAAGTTCTTTAGAATTGTAGTTTTCATCATTGTGTCCTTTTGCATTGCTTTTCTCTTTTTGTAGGTATTCTTGTACACATATTAGGTGTTCTTTGCCTTTCTTCTATATTTGTTGCCTTCTCTTAAATCCGTTTCATCTTTCTTAATTTCTTCTTGTTCTATAAAAGTTTATTTTCATTGTTTATTTCTCTTAAAGCACTCTGTTGTGTATGGTGACTCTTGTTCCTTCCATCTTAGACTTCACTTTGAAATGATTTATTTTATGTCTAATTCTTTTCTGTGTTCCACCATCTCACTTTTGAATGTTTTTCATTATTTATTATTTATGTTCTTTTGTAGCTTGTAATTTTCATCTTTGTGTGTGTGTGCACATCAGTTCGAAGAAGGCAATGGCACCCCACTCCATTACTCTTGCCTGGAAAATCCCATGGATGGAGGAGCCTGGTAGGCTGCAATCCATGGGGTCGAGAAGAGTCGGACACGACTGAGCGATTTCACTTTCACTTTTCACTTTCATGCATTGGAGAAAGAAATGGCAACCCACTCCAGTGTTCTTGCCTGGAGAATCCCAGGGTTGGGGGAGCCTGGTGGGCTGCTGTCTGTGGGGTCGCACAGAGTCGGACATGACTAAAGCGATGCAGCAGCACCACCACCACCACCACATCAGTTCAGTTCAGTTGCTCAGTCATGTCCAACTCTTTGTGACCCCTTGGACTGCAACATGCCAGGCTTCCCTGTCCATTGCCGACTCTCGGTGCTTGCTCAAACTCATGTCCATCCAGTCAGTGATGCCATCCAACCATCTCATCCTCTGCTGTCCCCTTCTCCTCCTGCGTTCAATCTTTTCCAGCATCAGAGTCTTCAGGGTCTTTTCTTTCTTTTTTTTTTTAAATTTATTTATTTTTTTACTTTACAATATTGTATTGGTTTTGCCCTACATTGACATGAATCCGCCATGGGTGTACACGTGTTCCCCATCCTGAACCACCCCCCCCATCCTATCTCTCTGGGTCATCCCAGTGCACCAGCCCCGAGCACCCTGTATCATACATCGAACCTGGACTGGCGATTCGTTTCACATGTGATAATTTACATCTTTCAATGCCATTCTCCCATATCATCCTGCCCTCGCCCTCTCCCACAGAGTCCAAAAGACTTCTATACATCTGTGTCTTTTTTGCTGTCTCGCATATGGGGTTATCGTTACCATCTTTCTAAATTCCATATATATGCGTTAGTATACTGTATTGGTGTTTTTCTTTCTGGCTTACTTCACTCCAGTTTCATCCACCTCATTAGAACTGATTCAAATGTATTCTTTTTAATGGCTGAGTAATATTCCATTGTGTATATGCACCACAGCGTTCTTATCCATTCGTCTGCTGATGGACATCTAGGTTGCTTCCATGTCCTGGCTATTATAAACAGTGCTGCGATGAACATTGGGGTACACGTGTCTCTTTCAATTCTGGTTTCCTCAGTGTGTATGCCCAGCAGTGGGATTGCTGGGTCCTATGGCAGTTCTATTTCTAGTTTTTTAAGGAATCTCCACACTGTTCTCCGTAGTGGCTGTACTAGTTTGCATTCCCACCAACAGTGTAAGAGGGTTCCCTTTTCTGCATACCCTCTCCAGCATTTATTGCTTGTAGACTTTTGGATTGCAGCCATTCTGACTGGCATGAGATGGTACCTCATTGTGGTTTTGATTTGCATTTCTCTGATAATGAGTGATGTTGAGCATCTTTTCATATTTTTGTTAGCCATCTGTATGTCGTCTTTGGAGAAATGTCTGTTTAGTTCTTTGGCCCACTTTTTGATTGGGTCGTTTATTTTTCTGGAATTGAGCTGCAGGAGTTGCTTGTATATTTTTGAGATTAATTCTTTGTCCGTTCAGATGAGTCAGTTCTTTGCATCAGGTGGCCAAAGGATTGGAGTTTCAGCTTCAACATCAGTCCTTGTGATGAATATTCAGGACTGATTTCCTTTAGGATGGACTGGTTGGATCTCCTTGCAGTCCAGGGGACTCTCAAGAGTCTTCTCCAACACCACACTTCAAAAGCATCAATTCTTCAGCGCTCGGTTTTCTTTATCATCCAACTCTCACATCCATACATGACTGCTGGAAAAACCATAGCTTTGCTAGATGGACCTTTGTTGCATATGCATGGTAGACATATTTGGCAAGATTTCACCATTAGTAGAAGTATTATTCTAGTCTTTATTTTCTTATGTTCTTTTTTTTCATGTAATAGCTTTATATGAAATTTGGCCTCATTCTTTCTGTTGTTTATTCTGTGAAATTGGTTATCTAAACACTTACGGAGTTTTAAGAGTTTCCAATTTATGGCTGTAGTGCTCCCTCTTCTGTTGTTTTAGGGAACTGTTTGAAAATAGGGCTATTTCTTTTTTGAGGTTTCTTGCTTTTATTCCCCTCCCTTATTTTAAAATTCATTCTTTAAAGTGTACGCAAAAAAAGGGTAATACAATTAACCCTTGGACAACATGGGTTTGAACTGTGGGTTCACTTATGCGTGGATTTTTTCACTATACACATGTGCTACAATACCACACAGTCTGGAGTGGCTGGATCCACAGGTGCAGAACCATGCATACAGAGGGCCAGCTGCAACGTTACATGTGGATTTCCACTGTGCAAATGGTCAGCACCTCTAACTCCTTGAATTACTCAAAGGTCAGTTCATAGGTTGAGCAACTGTTAACCACTGTCTGATTTTAGAAATTTTCATCACCCCATAAGAAATACAGTGCCTGTTAGCAGTCAGTCCCCATTCCCCACTCCTTCTAGGCACTGGCAGCCACTAATCTGCCTCTGGATTTGCCTGTGCTAAACATTTCATATCAGTATAGGTGATCTTTGCAGCTGGCTTATTTCACTTAGCATGTATTAGTACTTTGTTCCTTTTTTATTGCCAAATGATATCCCATTGTATGGACACAAACCAGTTTTGTCTATCCATTCATCAGTTGTTTCCCATTTTGTACCTATTGTGAATAATGCTGCTGATGCTGCAGATGTGTGTTGGTAGCTTATTTATTATCTATCAGTGTTTTTGTATATATGGAAGAAAAGCTAGTGAAGCCGATTCTCACAGGTTTCTTCTGCCTCTATGTTTAATAAATATTTTCTTTATATGCTTAGAAAAATAATGGCAAGTACTGTATACTAATGAAAGAAGAAATCAAAGACTTTTTTTATGATTACTTGTCAGCCATAAAAAATTTAATATACCTTGGTGTCATATTTTATAAAGCCTGCATAGGATAGTCCCACAAATAAACTTTGAGTCTAGTTGAAAATTAAAATGTTAAAAATGATATTTTAACTTTTACTCCCAGAGGTGTTCCTCCTTTGGTATTAACAGTCTGGGAATCAGGAGACCTGGATTCAAGGCCTCATTTTCCTATTTATTTGGTCAATTGATTTCTGTGATTATGGCAATTTTCCTTCACTGTAGAGTGGAAGGGTTGTACTAGATGGTTACTACCATCTCTTTTAACAAGGATTCTTTAACTTTGTAATGAGAGAATCATATTTACGTCATCTCTATGGTTTTTAATAACCAGAAATTATTTTTCTTAAGTCCTTATTATGTCAGTAACCTGTTGCCCATCATTTATCGTGCGTAGATCATTGAGGGGCTGGAATGAGTAGTGTAACTAGGATAATTGACAAGGAAGTATTTTTGTTCTTATTCTCTATTTATTAAAATAATTAATTGAATGGCATATATGTTTTAATAAATATTTTGTTCCCCATTAGTCTTGGTGGCCGATGTTTGGCATTATGTGTGTTTTTATTGCAAACTATATATTTATTGGACATTTACATATTTTTTAAAAATTATACAATTAATGTAATTTGTAGTTTGGTTGACACATGACTGAAAACAACCACTTGATATGTCTAGTTTTTATATTGCAAGATAGTGTTTAATGTTGTGATAGATTATTTGTAAAAAATTCAGTGAATATTTATCAAGATAAGTACAGTATACGGTTTAATCAGTTTCTGTTTTTTAGAGTTAAGTGCCTAAACTGAACTATTTAAGCCTTAAATAGAAAATAAACAGATTTTTATTAAATGCTTATTAAAAGACAAAAATGAATATTTGAAAAACAAGAATCCTCATATCACCCACCATTCCATTTTAGAGATGACTCTGACACCACAGTTAACATTCTTAGTCATGTCAGTTTTATAAATAGAATTCTAATTCTTGCTTGGAGCAGATAACATTCCTTCATTTTGTGCCTTGGTTCAAGTGTAATTCTTGATATCCAAAATGTGTAAAGAGAAATTATATCCTGCTGTCGTAATTAATTTGGGCAATAGAGCCTAATTTACTTAATCCCTATATTTTAGTCAGTTTATCACAACAGCCCAGGAGACTGTCCTGAGTGGCATTGTTGAATATCTTCCAGAGAACTGAGCTGCAGCAGGCTGAAAGGCACCATATTCCCTGGGTATGGGAGGCATGGCTATGATTTGTCTTATAAATCCTGTAATATTTTACATTTTATCAACAGTTTGCTTATACATTACTCATTTGATCTTCACAGCTAACCTGATATTTGCTGAAACTTGTTTTGTTAGATTTACATCTGTGTATTTATTTTTCTCTCTTTTGGGGTGCAGTGTAAATGGTATTGCATTTAAAATTTATAATTCCATACACTTACTGCTGACATATAGAAATATAATCGGTTTTTATATGTTTATCTTCCATTTTGTGACTTTCCTGAGCTTAGAATTTCTGGAAGATTTTATTTTTTGTCTGTTTTTTAGATTCCTTGGGATTTTCTGTGTAAACAATCATGGAGAGAGGTTTTTTTTCCTAACCCGTTGTTGTTGTTGTTGTTCAGTCGCCTAGTTGTGTCTGACTCATTGTGACCCTATGGACTGCAGTACTCCAGGCCTCTCTGTCCCTCACTATCTCCTGGACTTTGCCCAAGTTCGTGTCTACAGCATCGGTGATGCCATCCAGCTATCTCATCCTCTGACACTTTCTTCTTCTTCCGCCCTCAGTCTTTCCCAGAAATGTGTTAGGTTGGTGCAAGAGTAATTACAGTTTTGTACTATGAATTTTAAATCATAACTAGGCCCAAACACATCTTTATTAATCAAAATAGGAACCATTACGATAGACACAATTTTGCTAATGAGAAATAGGTTTGCTTATTCCTAGAAGATAAAAATCTGTGCTTTGGGATTTGATGAACTCTTGGAAAGCATTTTCTGCCTCCTATGGTTGTGGAACCATTTTCCCTGCGAAAAGTTGTCAAAGATGCTTAAAGAAATGGTAGTCGATTGACAAGAGGTCAGGAGAATATGGCGGATGAAGCAAAACTTCGTAGCCCAATTTGATCAAGTTTTGAAGCATCAGTTGTGTAACGTGCAGTCAGGCGTTGTCATGGAGAAGAATTGGGCCATTTCTGTTGACTGATGCCGGCTGCAAACGTTGCTGTTTTTGTTGCATCTCATCGATTTGCTGAGCATACTTCTCAGATATAACAGTTTCGCTAGGATTCTAAAAGCTGTAGTGGATCAAACCACAGCAGACCACCAAACAGTGACCATGACCTTCTTTGCATGTGAGTTTGGCTTTGAGAAGTTCTTTGGATCTTCTTCTCAGTCCAACCATGAGCTGGTCGTCATCGGTTGTCATACAAAATCCTGGTTTCATCATACATCACAATCAGATTGCAAAATGGCTCATTGTGTAGAATAAAAGAAGACAGCCCTTCAAAATGACAATTTTCTGATTTGCAGTCAGTTCATGAGGCACCCACTTACCAAGCTTTTTCATCTTCCCAATTTGCTTCCTCTGCCAAACGACCACAGAATGGTCGACATTGAGACTTAGGCAACTTCTTGTGTGGTTAGTTGTAAGAGGATTAGCTTCGATGGTGTCTCGCAGTTGGCATCTTCCAATGGATGGTCACTATGCTTCTCCTCTTCAGTGCTCTCGTCTCCTTTGTGAAACTTCTTGAACCACCACTGCACTGTATGTTCGCTAGCAGTTCCTGGGCCAAATGTGTTGTTGATGCTGTGAGTTGTCTCTGCTGCTTTATGACCCATTTTGAACTAAATAAGAAAATCACTTGAAGTTGCTTTTTTGTCTAACATCGTTTCCATAGTCTAAAATATAAAAAACAAGTAATAAGTCATTAGCAAAAAGCATAAAGCAAGAAATGTGCGTTAAAATGATGTGTAACATAACCACCTTTATTAAGAATCTATTACAGTATCAAATGGCAAGTTTCAACAATGTAAAAAACCTCAGTTATGTTTGCACCAACCTAAGTCCATTGTTTTCTTTTCTTATTTATTGCACTCACTGGAACTTCTAGCACTGAGTTGCATAAGAGTGATGAGAGCATATATCCTTACCTTGTTCCTAATCTTAGAGGGGAAGCATTCAGTCTTTCCTCATTAAGTATAATGTTCAGTTCAGTTCAGTCGCTCAGTCATGTCTGACTCTGCAACCCCATGGACAGCAGTATGCCAGCCTCCCTGTCCATCACCAACTCCCAGAGTTTACTCAGACTCATGTCCTTTGCATTGGTGATGCCATCCAACCACCTCATCCTCTGTCATCCCCTTCTCCTCCCACCCTCAATCTTTCCCAGCATCAGGGTCTTTTCAAATGAGTCAGTTCTTCACATCAGGTGGCCAAAGTATTGGTGTTTCACCTTCAGCATCAGTCCTTGCAGTGAATATTCAGGACTGATTTCCTTTAGGGTTGACTGATTTGATCTCCTTGCAGTCCAAGGACTCTGAAGTCTTCTCCAGCACCACAGTTCAAAAGCATCAATTCTTTGGTGCTCAGCTTTCTTTATAGTCCAACTCTCACATTCATACATGACTACTGGAAAAACCATAGCTATGACTAGACGGACCTTTGTTGGCAAAGTAATGTGTCTGCTTTTTCATACGCTGTCTAGGTTGGTCATAACTTTTCTCCCAAGGAGCAAGCATCTTTTAATTTCATGGCTGCAGTCACCATCTGCAGTGAATTTGGAGCCCAAAAAACTAAAGTCAGTCACTGTTTCCACTGTTTCCCCATCTATTTGCTGTGAAGTGATGGGACCAGATACCACGATCTTAGTTTTCTGAATGTTGAGCTTTAAGCCAACTTTGTCACTCTCCTCTTTCACTTTCATCAAGATGCTCTGTAGTTCTTTGCTTTCTGCCATAAGGGTGGTGGTATCTGGATATCTGAGGTTATTATTATATATTGTTTATATTGTTATATAGTGTAAGTATAATATTAGCTGTAGATTTTTTTGTAGGTGCTCTTTATCAAGTTGAAGTTCCTATTCCATCTTTTTCTGAAAATTTTGTCATGAATATGTGTTAAACTTTGTCAAATGCTTTTTTCCATCAATAGGTGGGCTCATGTAATTTTTCTTCTTTAGCCTGTTATTGTGGAGGATTATGTTGATTGATTTTCAAATATTGAACTATCTTTGCATCCTGGAAAAAATCCCACTTGATCATGGTGTTTAATTTTTTTATATATCACTGAGTTCTTTCTGTTTATATTTTGTTAAGAGTTTTATGTCCATATTCCTGAGGGGTATTGGTCTTCAAGTTTCTTTTTTAACACTGTCTTTTTCTGTTTTGATATTTTGGTTGACATTTCATAAAATGAATTAATTATGATTTATTCTCTCCTCTTCTCTTTTCTGGTAGAGAATATATGGAATTGGTGTTAATTCCTCTTTAAACATTTGGTAGATTTTTTCAGTGAAGTTGTCTGTGCCTGGAAGTTTCTCTTTCAGAGGATTTCAAGTTATGAAATTCAGTTCAGTCAGTTCAGTTTAGTCGCTCAGTCATGTCTGACTCTTTGCGACCCCATGGACTGCAGCATGCCAGGCCTTCCTATCTATCACCAACTCCCGAAGCCTACTCAAACTTACGTCCATCGTGTTGGTGATGCCATCCAGCCATCTCATCCTCTGTCATCCTCTTCTCCTCCTGCCTTCAATCTTTCCCAGAAGCAGGATCTTTTCTAAGGAGTTGGTTCTTCACATCAGGTGGCCAAAGTAATAGAGTTTTAGCTTCAGCATCAGTCCTTGCAGTGAATAAATATTCAGGACTGATCTCCTTTAGAATTGGCTGACTTGATCTCCTTGCAGTCCAAGGGACTCTCAAAGTCTTCTCCAACACGACAGTTCAAAAGCACCAGTCTTTGGCACTCAGCTTTCTTTATAGTGCAATTCTCACAGCCATACATGACTACTGGAAAAACCATAGCTTTGACTAGACAATCCATTGTTGGTAATCAGTTTCCTTAATAATTATACGGCCATTCAGTTTATCTGTTACATACCAGATGAGTCATGGTAGTTTGTGCATTTTGAATGGTTGGTTCTTTTCATCTAAATTGTCAAATTAACATGTGTAAAATTGTTCTCAGCACTCCCTTGTGATCCTTTTAATGTCTCCAGGGTCTGTAGTGATATCCCATTTCACTACTGATACTAATACTTTGTATTTTCTCTCCTTTTTATTTTGTCAGGTTTGTCAGTTGTGAAAGAACTCTCTATTTCATTGATTTTTTTTTCCTGTGCGCTTCTATTTTCAGTCTCATTAATTTTTGCTCTTTATTATTTTCTTCTGCTTGCTTTGAGTTTTTTTGCTCTACTTTTTCTAGGTTTTTGAAGATAGGAACTTAGATTACTGACATTAAGACTTCTTCCTAATTATGACCCACAAACTTTGATATTTTGTATTTTAATTTTTATTCAGTTCCATATATTATAAAATTTCTATTCAAATGTATTATTTGGTTTTCAGGTGATTTTTAAAATCTTTGTTACCTTTTAGTTATTGATTTCATTGTATTATGATCAGAGAAAATACTCTTTGTAATTTCAGTTTTTTTAAAACTTGGTGAAGTTTGCTTTATGGCCCAGGGTGTACTCTATCTTGACTTGGCTTCTGTGGACACTTGAAAAGAATGTATTTTCTCCTGTTGTTGAGTGGACTGTTCTGTTGATATAAATGGCAATTAGATCCTATAATTGGTGGTGGTGATGTTGAGTTTTTACATACGCTTGCTTGTTTTCTGCCTAGTTCCATTAGTTGAGAGGGAGATGTTGAAATCTCCAACTATTGTGGGTTTGTCTATTTCTCCTTTCAGTTCAGAGTTTTTCCTTCACATGTTTATAGCTGTCTTTAGCATGTACACATTTAGGATTGGCTTGTCTTGGTAGCTTGACCCTGCTTTCATTATGTATTACCCTGCCTTGTCCTGTGTAATTTTCTTTTTAATTGTCTGATGTTACTGTAAACATCATGCTTTGCTTTTTGTATTGTTGGCATATCTTTTCCATCCCTTAACTTTCAACCTCCCTATATTTTTATATTTGAAGTGAGTTTCTTATAGACAGCATAAAGTTAGGTTATATTTTAAATGCATTTCTACCAAATCTGGCTTAATAATTGGTACAGATGGGCCATTTACGTTTCGTGTAATTATTGATATGCTTAAGTCTGCCATTTATTTGTTGTTTTCTGTTTGTTTTCCCTATTTTTCATTTATCTGTTTTCTTTTTCTTGCATTCCTGTGGGTTACTTGAACATTCTTTGGAATTCCATTTTGACTTACAGTGTTTTTTCCCTTTCAGTTTTATTGAGATGTAATTGGCATACAACACTGTATATATATAAGGTATACAGCATAATGATTTTGATTTCCATACATTATGAAATGATAGCCAATTAAGTTTAGTGAACATCCATCGTCTCATGCAGCTACAAAACCAAAAAATCTTAAGATTCACTCTTTTAACAACTTTCATATATAACATACAGCAGTTAATTAAGTTCTATCAATACATTATATCCCTGGTACTTACTAGTCTTATAATTGGAAGTTTGTACCTTTTGACCAACTTTGTCTGATTTTCTCTCTCCACTGTGGCAACCACAAATGACTTAAATGTAGTGTTTTTGAGTGCATATATTTGCAGTTATTGTAGTGGCTGTATTACATTATATATACATAACATCATATATACATATCAGTATCTCATAGTTCAGTTGGTAAAGAATCCGCCTGCAATGCAGGAGACCCTGGTTTGATTCCTGGGTCGGGAAGATCCACTGGAGAAGGGATAGGCTACCCACTCCAGTATTCTTGGGCTTCCCTTGTGGCTCAACTGGTAAAGAATCTGCCTGCAGTGCGGGAGACCTGGATTCGATCTCTGGGTTGGGAAGGTCCTGTGGAGAAGGGAAAGGCTACCCACTCCAGTATTCTGGCCTGGAGAATTGCATGGACTGTATAGTCCATGGGGTCACAAAGAGTCGGACACGACTGAGTGACTTTCACTTCACTTCACTGTTGATGTTATCATTTTATCAGTTCAAGTATGTAAACCTTACCTATTTTCCTGTATCTTTACCCTCACCCTATTTGTAGTTGTCTTAAATATTTACTTTAATATTTCCAATGACATTAATATTACAAATTTTTCTTCAACCTGCAAATATAATTTTGAAAACTCAAGGAGAGGGAAAGCCTGTGTGTCTGCCTATGTTTTTGTTTACCTTTTTCTTTCTTCCTTTCTGGTATTCCAGGGTTCCATCTTCTTATCATTTTCTGCCTGTTTATAGAACTTGTTCAGCTGGGTTTTTTTGGCAGGGTGGTGGGGAGGAAATGGGTCTGCTGCCCACACATTGTCTCGGTTTTTTTGTCTTGAGAATGTCTTGATTTTACCTTAATTTTTCTAGGATATTTTCTCTGGGTATAGGATTCTGGGTTGACATTTCTTTTCTTTCAACTCTTGACAAATTTATGCCACTTTCCTTCTAATCTCTGTGGGTTATGATGAGAAGTCCACTGTTATTAAAAACTCATCTTCCCCTGTAGGTTATGTGTTATCTCTCTCTCTGACTTCAAGGTTTTTATTGTGTTTCATGTTCAAAAGTTTAACTGTGATGTGTTTTGACATGGATTGCTTTGGATTTATCTAGTTTAGTGTTCTCTTAGTTTTTTGAATCTGCAGGTTTATGTCCTTTAGCAAATATGGTGAGTTTTCATACACGGAAGTCATTGTTTCCCACTCTACTTTTTGTCCTCTCTTTCTCCTTTCTTCCTAGTACTCCAGTGACATACAGATGTAAGCCTCTTGTAACCCTACAGGTCCCTGAAAATTCTGTTCATTTCTTTCTTTCTTTTTTTCTATTGAACTATAAACACTTGGTTTACAATGCTGTGTTAATTTCTGCTGTACAACAAAGTGATTCAGTTATACATATATATACATTTTTAAAAGTTCTTTTTAATTATGGTTTTATCACAGGATATTGAATGTAGTTCCCTGTGCTATGCAGTAGAATTCTGTTGTTTATCTATTCTATATATAATGGTTTGCCTCTGCTGATCTGAAACTCCCAATCCATCCCTCCCCCGACTTCATTCCCCCTTGGCAACCACAAGTCTCTTCTCTGTGTCTGTTTCTGTTTCATACATAGGTTCGTTTGTGTCATATTTTATATTCCACATGTAAGTGATTTATGGTATTTGTCTTTCTTTTTCTAACATATTTCACTTAGTCTGGTCATCTCTAAGTTCATCCATGTGGCTGCAAATGGCATTATTTCATTCTTTTTTTTACAACTGAGTAGGATTCTATTGTGTATATGTAACACATCTTGTTTATTCATTCATCTGTTGATAGATATTCAGGTTGTTTCCAGGTCTTTGCTGTTGTGAATAGTTCTGCTATGATCATAGGACTGCGTTTATCTTTTTGAATTGTGGTTTTGTCTGATGTTTGCCTGGGAGTGGGATTGCTGGATCATATGGTAGATCTGTTTTTAATTTTTTGAAGATCCTCTGTACTGTTTTCCATAGTGGCTGCATCAATTTACATTCCCACCAAAAGTGTAGGAGGGTTCCTTTTTCTCCACACCATCTCCAACATTTATTATTTTGTAGAGTTTTTTATTATGGCCTTTCTGATGGGTGTGAGGTGATACCTCATTATAGATTTGATTTGAATTTTTCTAATGATTAGTGATGTTGAGTATCTTTTCATGTGTGCATTGCCCATCTGTATGTCGTCTTTGGAGAAATGTCTATGTAGGTCTCCTGCCCATTTTTCAATTGGTTGGTTGTTTTTTGCTGTTCAGCTATACGAGCTGTTTGTATATTTTGGAAAGTAAGCCCTTGTCTGTCGCCTCATTTGTAAATATGTTATACCATTCTTTAAGTTGTTTATTCATTTTGTTTATGGTTTCCTTTGTTATACAAAAGCTTGTAAGTTTGATTATGTCCTATTTGTTTATTTTCACTTTTATGTTTATTGCCTTGGGAGATTTTTTTTTAAAGTCTGTTTTCTCTCCACAAGCCACAGGGTGCAGCCAAAAATAATAATAATAATAGAATTCCTAAAGTTTTTTTTTTTAAGTTCTATCTAGCTCTTCAAAAAATCTTTAATTCTCATCGCATGTTTATAAATTTTTTTTATATCCTTAAGCTTGTATGTAATAGTTTTTATAAACTATTACAGTAGTTCAGTAGCTCAGTCATCCCTGTGACTTCTTAATCTGTTTCTCCTGACTAATTTTTAGCCTAGTTTTGGTTATCACTTTACAGTTTCTTTATATGTCTACTGGTTTTTATTGGTTAGTAGACATTGTGAAGTTTTACGTTGTATGCTGGATTTTGTTATCTAATTTTAAATAGTGTGGACTTTATTCTGGCAAACAGTTATTTATAGATTAGTGTGATCCTTCTAGCAAGGATCAGCAAACATTTTCTTAAAGGACCAGATAGTAAATATTTTAGGATCATGGGTGATATGGTCTCTCTTGTAACTGTTAACTACACTTTGTAGCTGGAAAGCAGCCATAGACAAGAAATATAAACATATGAATGTTGCCATATTCTAATAAAACTTTATTTACAAAAGCATTTTAGTTTCCCATGAGTGGTAACTTGCTGATCCCTGCTTTAGTGGCTTTTTGTTGAGTTTTGTTAGAGTGGATTTAGAGTCGTTTTAGTCTAGAACTAGTTTATATCTTTTAGAGTGTCCCCTGATTGCCCTGAATATTTGGCAAGGATTCTCTGCTCTAACTGGTTGAAACTCAAACGTATCCTAGTCCTGTATAAGCTTTGGAAGCTGTTCAGTTTACTACATGCCTTCTTTGCTCAGTCTTACGGAGCTTTACTTGGTGCATGCACAGCTCAATATTCAGGCAGAGGTTCAAACAGACCTGAGTTATAGAGGTCTTCTGGAGCACCTCCCTCCTCTAAGGTGCTTTGCCCCTCAGATTCCAATTTTTGTCTCCTCAATTTAGCAAGATATTCTCTGGATCCTCCTCCTTATTCTATAATACAAAAAATCCACTGCCATCCCCTCCCCCAAAAAAGCCTGAGAGCTCATCACATTTATTTTCCTTCCCTCAGGAATTACAGTCCTGTACTGCCTGTTGTTCAGTATTTGAAAATCGTTTTTATGTATCTTACCCAAATTATAGAGGTGCTTGTAGCAGGAGGGTAAGCCCTGTTTTTGTCAACATGGTTGGAAGCTCCTATTGTGGTTTTAAAATAAGTATATTGATTTCATTCCAAACTAGATTTTCTGGGGATGGTGCTTGGGCCCCTCTCTCCTCCTTTTAATGTTCCTTGGGATTTTGGTACATAGTCAAGCTTTCTCTCTATTGATATCTTAGGCAAAGTAATGCAGGTTGAGAGAGAATAGGGTGACTGATTTCTTTCTCCCTTTTCCTCTGAACTCTCCTCCCTTACTCCCATCTATCATTCACTCTGAACCCCCACCCCAGAGTTCTTTGTTAGGAAAGCATGTTAAGGTAATATTATTTATTTATATTATATGTAGGCATTCATAGGTATTTGAAGAAACCTTCCAGAGATGATTTATCCAAATAGAATAAGCAGGAAAGGATGAATGAATCCCTCAACATCTGAGCTCACAATGCTAAGGGACCACCACAATAATAAAATTTATTTTGAAGTCTTATTTTGACAAAAATTACTTCAATTGCACATTTAATTCTTTTGTGTATCATTACTTGTTTTAATAATGTCTTTTAACTAACTACTTAGTAGAATTGACATTCCAGCAAAACATACCATGTCTATCCTATGACTTCATATAGTTCTTGATGTGCCCCTAGATTTTAACTTCCCTACTTGGCTGAAGCACAGTAGAAGCAGGTTCAGTTTCTAAATTTTAAGTTACGCTGTGGATGAGAGAGGACTTACTTTCCAGATAATTGATAACATGTTTACATGATTGTTTCTTTGAGGGGAAAGTGTGTTTGAAATTCTAGTCAACCGTCTAGTAGCCAGCACTTTTTTCACCTCTAGAATGTGGCTTAGGTTGGTTGCCATGCTGAAACAGAATGCTGCAGTGTCTTTTCCGTTATTGTGGATTCCTAGCTGACCTAGTTAAAAATTAAAACACTGTTATCAAGGATAGTTACAGTGCTCTGAGTAAGGACTTGGTTACTTAAGAGCTGCTAGTGATCTTTATGTAAATGTATATATTACCCCAGAAATATTCTTTACTCCTTGCATTTCTCTAGAGTGAATTTTCAGGAATACAGATGTACTGGTGCCCAGTCATAAAGCAGCAGTTTCACTTGCACTTGATTTCCACTGAAAACATTGATTTTTCTTTGCCATTCTGCAGTACCTTCTCCAGGTAAATTCCGCTCCCCTGCAGCACCGTCTCCTTTGGCTCTCCGGCAACCAGTAAAAGCATTTAGTAACCATGGCTCTGGTTCTCCTGGTAGCCAAGAAACAACACAGCTCATGCAAACCACTTCCTCACCTGGGCCTCCCATGGTTCAGAACACAGCCCCAGCAAATCCTCCTAGCAATATCAACAGCACTACTCTAACCAGACCTGCAGGGACAACTGTGATGAGAAGTGGCTTGCCCAGACCCAGTGCCCCTTCTGCTGGGGGTATACCAGTGCCTCGCAGCAAACTTGCACAGCCTGTTCGCAGGTAAGTGGCAAATACTCTGTTTTGACCTTCTTGAGTATAGGAAAGTGGGTAGACGGAAATTACCTTCAGTTCTGATAGTGAAGATCAGGAGTCCTAGTGGGTTCCCACTAAAATCATTAAAATTTGAATAAAACATTACTTTCAAGAAATTCTCACTTGGGACATTGGGGTATTATATCACTTTGATTCAGATTAAATTTGCCCAGATGCCTGGTATGATCAAGCATCTTGGTGAATTCCTAAGAAAAATGTTAGAACCACTCCATCTAGTTGTGGTATTTGTTCGTTTTGAATATAATGATATTCAGTAAAGATATTAAAAGCATAGTAGAACCTACAGTGAGATTTAAGATAAAACTTTAGCTGTCAGGTCTGAGTGTGTAATCCAGGAGGTTGGTTTTCAAATCTCACCACAGTTCAGAATCTTCTGTGGAATTTATGTAAATATAGAGGCCTGAGTTTTGCCCACAAAATAGATCTGGTGTGAAGCCCCAAATCTGTAGGTATGCTGTTTTTAAATTTGTTTGTTTAATCTTCAGATGATTCTGAGCCTACCCAGATTGGGAGTCACGTATATGTAGTCATAT
This sequence comes from Capra hircus, assembly GCF_001704415.2. Taxonomy (NCBI): domain Eukaryota; kingdom Metazoa; phylum Chordata; class Mammalia; order Artiodactyla; family Bovidae; genus Capra; species Capra hircus. Next base: position 67,657,720 of record NC_030813.1, read on the forward strand.
CTGTACCTTTCACATATGGTGGTAAGGAATGTGCTTACCACCATCATTAGGTGTTGAATGTGTTAAACTTGAAATATTTATTTGCATGAAAAAAGTGCTTTTGTGCCTTACGCATTGAAACTGAATTAACCATACTTCTCTTATTCTAAGATAATATATTACACTTTTGAGTTCAGTAGAGTACAACATTTTTTCAATCCCTAGGTCAGCAGGATCCCTTGGAGGAAAAAATGGCAACCCACTCCAGTATTCTTGCCTGGAGAATCTCATGGACAGAGGAGCCTGGCGGGCTTCAGTCCATAGGGTCGCAGAGTCGGACACGGCTAAAGCGACTTAGCACGCACATGCACACCTTACTGAATTGTTACTATAGCATTAGACATATAGGTACTGTTATTATGCCTATTTTTCAGAGAATATTAAAATTTAATGAAGTTAAGTAATTTGCCTGAGACTTCAACTAGTAAGACCTACAGTTCCAAGTATGTCTGACTTCAGAGTCCTTTTAAGCACCATCCCATTTTGCCTCTCTAACGATGGTGACACTGTGCCACTAATAACACATTCATCAGTTTACCCCTCAAATAAGTAAGTAATAAGTTTAGTGATCCATTTGGTTGGAAAAGACAAGACAGTCTTTTCTCTTACTACAGTGGCTATGTTAACAAAAAAGAGGTTAGTGCGGTTACCTGATGCCCAGTAAAAGTTAAAAGTTGTGGACGTGCCTGATGTAGAATGGTTATGCTGATAGCTGTTTAGAGCTTTGATCTCAGCAGTCCCCTGGAACATTGGATTGTGTTGCAACCTACATATGCATGGAAGATAGCATGGTAATGTTCCATAAAACCTTGCAAATCATTCTGTAAAATTGCTTTATTTCAGATCCTTGCCAGCTCCTAAAACCTATGGCAGCATGAAAGATGACAGTTGGAAAGATGGCTGTTACTGACCAGCAAAAACAAGAATGCAGAGGTCCACAGCTTCATGGATACCCCTCCACCAGACTAAAAGACAACTTTTATATGCAGACTGTTCAGATAAGACTCTTGGGATTTATAAAATCCCAGCCCTCTCTGTCTTAATTAGCACAAATTGACAGAGATGATCAAACAGCACTTTAATGACATTTAACATCAGATGTGTTTGGTAACATACAATCACTCTCCATGGAATCACTTTTAGTTTTATTTAATAGCAACTAAATTGATTTTTTAATATTTGACAGAGGCCAATATCTGGGCAAAAAACCAATGGATGCCAAAGAGAAATGCCCATCTGTAAATGAGAGCATACCTTTGTGCACAAGGTGAATTCTAGCTATCCAAAACTTCACGTTCAACCTAAGTTACTGTATACATAGTATCAATAAATATTTGTGTTAATGAGAACTAATATTCTGACTAATTATCTAAAACGTTTCACTAGTACTCCAGGAAACTAGATTGAGATGGAAGGGGACAGGGTGGGAAGAAACCTGGGCTAGAGATTTAAAACACAATACCTAAATTTGGGAGAATCCTATAAATTATTTTTGCAGATTCATTAGAAAAATTGTCATTTTGTTTTATCTTAAGTTTTGGATGTAGCTCACATATCACCACCACCAGATAGTGTTAACCGTGCATCCATCATGTTGCATTGACACATCAGACTTTTGTGTGTTTGTTTTGATTGCCAAAAGGGCTTAATATCAGTTGTACAATCTTTCTAAACTTTATAGCTCCTGGCTCAGGAAAGATAGCCTTTGCTATTGAAGCCAACTTCTTCACATGCTGTTATCTGTTACAGGACTAAGAGATCTTGTTTTTATTAGCAGGTTTCCATGATGGGAAAGAGCAAGTAGTATGTGTCTTTATTCTTGATATAAATAACACCACTTCAGTGCTTATAACCTGGAACAAAACCATACAATAAGGGGGAGGGGGTGTAATCTATGCACTAATGTTCAAAAACTCTGGTAATGACAGTTGTATTGTTACTATTAATTGACCTAGCAGCCTATTATGTGATGGGAAATTAGAGCCTGCTGAATCCTATGTAAGTTGATCTGCTTTAAACTGAGCAACTGTTTCATCACACCCTTTGAAAATACTGTCCCTTTTAGATTCTGTCTGACGTCAGTTTTTGCATTTGGGGGTACAAATGAAACCTACTACATATGACTCTAACCTGTTAAACACTTGCTCTGTGATGGCCCTTATGTATATCCTAGAAATAACTAATTTGGATTTTATTTGACTATTACTAGACTAAAGCTTCCATCTTCTGCAGATTTCTCATTTTTTCATGGTGAGGTCTGTTTTTAAATATTTAATTTGTAGAGCTCTAAAATATTGGCAGTCAGGTCATTAAAGGATTTTAGATATTTGAATATACGTTCATCTTCTGTTAGTCAAAGACATTCTGTAAGTTGGCAAAAGAAATTGAGAGAGAAATGGGAAGCTTATATTCAGGATAGTACTGAGGTTTATAGATTGAAAGAAGGATAAAACTTTTAAGATCAAGACTGCTGTTCTGCCATGATGGACACCATGGTAGTCTTTATTAGCTTGACCAGTAAGGAGTCATTCAGTTAGCACAGCTGCTGGAAGTTTAAACTGCCAGTGCTAGTGTATTTTGGTGTATAATGCAAGGAAGAAATTTTATTCTTGGATTTGAGGGTGATGGGGGTGGGTCAGGAAAGGATGGCGCCAGAATTCCACATATAATGATGAACTTTAAAATGTTGCTTTTCAGAGGAAGATAAATGCATCTGTTTTGGGTAGAGGGGTATCTCTTGTAAAAATCTAAGTAAGTAAAAGAACTAGCCACTGTCTCTTTTAAACCACGTATACACAAAAGGAAAAATAGGTCTCAGTTTTCAGTGCAACGTTGCAAAAAAAAAAAAAATGCTACAATCTAATAATTAAAAGGAATTTTAACTCTTATAAAACACCCATTACATTTTTAAGTTAGATCAGTTTCAAAAGGAATATTCAGGTTATTTAACTTTTTTTTTAATGGCTGCATCAGAAAAAAAAATGTCTATTTTTCTTTAATTAAAATTTTCATCACTTGTTAAGAACATGATGGATCTGAGTTAGGTAAAGTATTATTTTACCTGCTGTTATACTACCACAGACTATTGGCTTTTAGTTTCCTAAAGAGAAAAATTGCCTTTTTACTAGAAAGCCTTTGTGTATTGCCAATTTTTCTGTTTGGGAAAAATATAAGGATTCGCTGTGGTTACTCTTACAGATGAAATGTGGATTTGATAAACTAGTGCCTATGATTTTAACTTATGTTTGATATATAGTAGTAAGGGTTTTATGAATGTTGATAATTTTTTTGTGCCAACAGCCCAGAATTGTCACTTATATGTGAGCAGAAAGCTATGAGCTCTGCTTCCAAAGTTATTTAATTTTTCAGTGTTTGAATGTTATTTTTTGTAAGTGTGTTAATAAAAGTGTAAAGAATTGGAAAAATATAAATATTCTTAACTCAAGCATTTGCTGGATCATTTTTCTACAAAACTTGTTTGTATAATATAAAGCACTCTGAAGGGTTGGCTTTTTTTGGTTTTCATACCCTGAGAATCACATTTTGTAATACTGGGGACCATTCATAATTGTCAGATACTTTTTAAAATTATTATCTCAATACATCACTTTTATAAAAACGTTTTTCTGAAGGAAATAAGATACATATGTGTCCCCAGATGTTTGTATAACTCTAGAATGATCTAGACTATGTATATTTAACTTTTTATTGAATGTACAGGCGTCCATTTTTGACATTACGCATGGTCCTTTTAGATCACATGAAGTTTGATTTGCAAACATTTCTATAGCCGAACTTGTATGTGTGGTTGCCTCCTTAATAAACAACCTGACCGTAATGTTTATTATTAAATTTATATTTGTTTTTTCAAGTGTTTTATTAATTTCTGGGTACGGTAAGATCTACCCTCCTTTTCGCCAGTTGCTTACAATTGGTAATAATAAATATCTCAGTTGATTTTTTTTTTTCCTAAACGCAACCCAAGTCACATTGTCCTTTTGGACTTGATCTCTGTGAGGTTGGAATATATCATGCTGTATTCTCTCTGTCCTAATTACTTCATATATGGATTTTGATGGGTGAAATTTGTAGTTTACTCAAAACTGGTACATTCCTATAACTTTTTAACTTGCTGTGAATTGTTATCTAGTTAAAAAAAGATAGCATACATAAACTAGCAAAAACATCATTATGTAAGAGGATCCAGGGACTTCCCCTGGTGGTCCGGTGGTTAAAAATTCCCTTTGCAATGCAGAGGATAGGGGTTCGATCTCTGGTCAGAGAGCTGGGATCCCACATGCTGTGAAGTCCACGTGCCACAATGGAAGATCCCATGTGCCAGAACACTGACCCAGTGCAGTAAAATAAATCCTTTTTTAAAAACAACCTTAAAAAAAGTATCCAGAAGAGGAAATTAATACCTTTTCAAACCAAATCCAATGGCACCCCACTCCAGTACTCTTGCCTGGAAAATCCCACGGACGGAGGAGTCTGGTGGGCTGCCGTCCATGGGGTCGCGAAGAGTCGGACACGACTGAGCGACTTCACTTTCACTTTTCACTTTCATGCCTTGGAGAAGGAAATGGCAACCCACTCCAGTGTTCTTGCCTGGAGAAACCCAGGGGCTGCAGAGCCTGGTGGGCTGCTGTCTATGGGGTCACACAGAGTCGGACACGACTGAAGCGACTTAGCAGCAGCAGCAGCAGGATGCATGTTTATTTAGTTGATCATGTGCATCTTTCTTTTAAGGGTGAATGGAAAAAAAAATCAAGAATTGTATACTGTGTTATTAGTTCCTTCCATCCCTTTTGGAAGTTTTCACCATTCTCTGTATTAAAATTGGTCTCACTAATGAGTTGTAGAGACATGACACTTTCATGCTTGACTTTTCTCCCGAGTCAATCTAAAAGCTTTTAAGAATCTTTTTTTAAAGAATCATTTAAAATTGAATGTCATTATACTTGTAAATTCATGAATGAAAAGTTTACTTAAGCTTTTTATATACCCAGTACAACACAAAAATATATATGGTGGTTCTTGTGAATTATTTGCTATATCCAAGCTTAACTTTGAGCTACAAAAGCAAAATAAATGATAGTGAAACTAACTTGGAGGAAAAAAGTGTGTTCATATGCGCATGAAGCCAAAGTTAGCAACCACTAACATATTTTTAATGATCCTGAATAAGTCTGAGCAGACGAAATGGCCTTCTGTTTACTGGTAAAAAATGGAACGAATTTTCCTCATGGACCTCTCTTAATACAACTCAGTTAAAAGTGTAAACTGTATTGTAATTTCAAACCAGTTCTTTACACTGGGTAACTTCCGTGTTTTCTTTTTAGATAGATGGGAAGAAAGCTTTGTTTCTAATGATTTTGAAAATAATAGGCTCATTACTTTTTACTTAACTGAACATATTAAGAAACATAAAAGGGGAAATGATCCTACATTTTACCTTTGGATCCTGCAATCTCTTCTCCCAGAAATAAAGATTTAAGTGCTGACCTTAGCATGGTTATAAAATAACAGGTATCTCCCACATTTCAAAGGTTCACTGTGTGCCACTTCACTTTTTTGAAAGACCAACTTGTACCTCTTTCTACTAACCAAAAGAAGTTCAAAGAGGATTTTTGCTTTTACAAAAAAAGGTGAAAGCAAGAATAGTGTTCAGTGTTTATTTTGCAGGGAACAGTGAGCCCAACCCGTGAAGCCCCTGCACCAGGAGCTACTCAGCGTCTCAAGCCACCATAGCTTGGAACCATGTGAGCATCTGTGCTTTAGTTGATTTGTGTCTCTGTTAGCAAGCTGTGTCCTCAGATAATTGTTTCTTCACTTTATGCCATTCCAGCTCAGGAAAGTTTCATAGGAACGCTCTCAACTTCAGTAGTGGGAAACCTGTATTAAGTGGAAGGGTAAGAAGTCTTCTGTTTGAGATGAGGAAATACTTTTCACTTATACAATACTGACATGAGTTTCCTCTTGAAGCAGAGGTGTACATTAACTGCTTGTTGAAAGCTTGACATATTTCTCGGTTCCTTATTATAGATATTCCTTGATTAAAAATGAATACACTGTATCTTCATAACATCAGCTATCTATGAAAAATTATGTTTATTACAGAAAAATAGAGGAATAGAGGAAATTTATAAAGAAGAAAAAGCACTTACTCCATAGGTAATAAGCCACTTAAATTTAAGGATGTTGTCCCCCCCGCCCCACCCAATGAAATTGGGATCATATTCATGATTGACATTGTAACTTTTTCTTAACTCTGAGGTCACTGAGGACTCCTATCATTCAGATGGATTCTGCTAGGGGAGGAAAAAGTTCCAGAAAAAATGTACAAATATTCCTAAATTTTCCCACATCTGTATTTTCATATTCTTTATATAGTTTCTTTTCTTAACACTTGAGCCCCCCACCCCCACCCCCACCCCCCCCCCCACATACACACACAGTCTACCAAGCCATGAATTGACAGGTTTGGTTGAATACAATTCCAGTTTCAAAACAAAACACCTCTGAAGAAATGGACACATCCAAATAAAGAATCAAGATAGTCTAGATTACAGTCCTCAAACTTCAGAATCATCTGACAAGCTGTTAAAATGCAGATTTCTGCACCCTACCCCAAGCATGCCTATTTAAAAATAGAGCACTGGCCCCCAAAATAAAACATCTAGGAATAGTGTTCCCCAGCACAGGTCAGGTGCCCATTACTGGGCTTGTTGACTATGGCAGGTGATTGGGGTTAAGTAAAAAACATGTATCTCTTGTGAGAAACCATATGGATAGGATGAGGGAAGACCATTTTCCCTAAAAGTGGTGCTGTCTCCAGTAAGTAGGCCTTGTCTTGAGTAAACAAAACAATAGGTACACACCAAAAATGTCTGTGTGTACCATATAGAATGGTGGTTTCATGTCAGTGGTCATGTTTCCTCACTACATTTGTGGTGAGAGGGCAGGTTCTGATAGTATTGGATCCCTTGGTTCATGTTCATGCAGCCCAGTATCATTCCTGACCTTGAATTCCACGAAACACCTCGTATCCTTATTATAAGTTCCCCTTAATACACAGATTGGCTTAAACTAAGGTTCTGTCATCTGCCACCTGAAGGAAGAGTTAATGTGTTTTTTAAATTGGCACATAGAATATGTACAGAAAAGTGTACAAAACAAATGTTCAGCTGAGTGAATTACTAAGTGACTGCATGTATAACCACCATGCAGGCAAGAGTTAGACTCTTAAGAGTACCCAAAAAGCTCTCCTAATGCCGTCTGCCAATCACTACTTCCTTCCTCTTTAAAGATAACAGGTGTCCTGACTTCCAACATTATAATTTAAGTTTTTCCAATTTTTGAACTTTATCTAAATGTAACCAGAGAAGCTGAAGCTCCAGTACTTTGGCCACCTGATGCAAAGAGCCGACTCATTGGAAAAGACCCTGATGCTGGGAAAAATTGAGGGCAGTAGAAGAAGGGGGCAACAGAGGATGAGGTGGTTGGATGGCATCACTGACTCAATGGACATGAGTTTGAGCAAACTCTGAGAAATAGTGAAGGACAGGGAAGCCTGGTGTGCTATGGAGTCACAAAGACTCGGACACAATTTAGCAACTGAACAAAAAACCAGACACTAATTTTTTTCTGCCTGTCATTTTGATTAAAGGCTAACAATGGTATTTATCTGACTCAAGAACTAAACAGCAAAGATAATGTGAAATTCACCCATATTGATATTACTGTAGTGTGTTCATTCTAATTGTCATATGCCATTGTATATATCACAATTTGTCCATTCTAATGTTGAAGAGCAATTGGGTTGTTTCCAGTTTAAGTCTCTTAAAAATATTGCAGATTTGGACTTCAGAGATAATTGAGACAGAGCAAGCTCTCAAAAGCTTTTTTTTCCTACTGACAACTAAAAATTTTGGACAAAATGCATAAGGTACCTACCTGTGGACACAAATACAAACAAAAGCAGGTGGTCTGGGAGGAGCGTCAGACCTGGAGAAGAGACTCAGAGAAATGAGTGGTTTTTTCTCTTTTGTCTTGGCCCTGTCCTCAGAGAAGGCACCCAGCAGAGCTGTCATGATGGCTCCTCTGATAGGTTAAACCAGAGAAAATTCTGAGGGAAAACCTATGAAAGGAACCCTGCCCACCTTCCCCCCCAAAAAAGGGGGAAAAAAAAGCTCTTGGAAGCTAGAGCTTGTTGGGGACTTTTGCTTTTCTTTCATCACCCCATTAAGCCCTGGTAGCAAGCAGTGCCAACAGTTAAAATTGATGGAACCCCTATTTTTCTGATAGAGAAAATGGAAAAAGAACCTCAGCAGTCTAAAGAGTAAGAATAATCTCCATTTTTCTCTACTTTTTGTCATAAATGTGAACTGAGTTGTGGCAACTGCACAGTGATAGTGATGGAGTTAAAATTCTGAGAGAACCTTTGTATCTGGTCAGAGGGAAAGCAAAGGCACCCTTTGGGGTAAGGAGGAAACTAGAAAGAGAGCCAGGAGAAAGGGGTCCTTTATTGTGTTTTAATCCAAACTAATCAGTGTAAGTTCTAAGTTTACCCCTGCACTACACATACTCAGACCCAAAGCAGCACAGCAAAGCCTTTGAGAACTGAACTAATTAATTATGACACAGCATAACTACTGAGCAGTGCATGTGTGAGGTTGATCCCACATAGCGTAACAAAACCTTTGTGAACTAAACTGACACTGGAACCACAGGCTGCAGAAGATGAAACAGAAGTTGCATTCTGAACTTGTCTGGGTTGGTTGTTTAAATAAACAAAATCAACATTCTCCAGAACATTTTAACAGGACCTAAGGAGAAGGCAGTGGCACCCCACTCTAGTACTCTTGTCTGGAAAGTCCCATGGACGGAGGAGCCTGGAAGGCTGCAGTGCGTGGGGTCGCTGAGGTTTGGACACGACTGAGCGACTTCACTTTCACTTTTCACTTTCATGCATTGGAGAAGGAAATGGTAACCCACTCCAGTGTTCTTGCCTGGAGAATCCCAGGGACGGGGGAGCCTGGTGGGCTGCCGTCTATGGCGTCGCACAGAGTCGGACACAACTGAAGTGACTTAGCAGCAGCAGCAGCAGCAGCAGCGGAGTCTAAATAATATTCAATTTAACATATAATCCACAGTTATTCAACATACAAAGAACCAGAGAAATGAGATCAATTCTGAAGAAGACAGTAAATGTCAACACCAAGATGGTCCAGATGTTAGAATTTTCAGATTTTAAGGCAGCCATTATAACATGAGATAAAGGAAAACACCCTTGAGATGAATGAAACTGTAGAATCTCTCAACAAAGTGGAATTTTTTTTAATGGAAATTTTAGAACTGAAAAAATAATCTGAAGTTTTAAAAAGTTGCTAGATGGATCCAATAGCTAACTAAAGATGACAGGAAAGTCAGTGATACTGAAGAAAGATCAATAGAATTTATTAAACCTGGAGAGGAGAGCAACAAAATATTGGAAGAATAAGCAGAGCCTCAGGAACCAGAGGACCAGTATCAAAAGGCCCAACATTTGTTTCACTGGACTCTGGCTCTCAAAAAGAATTCTTCTGTAGGGGCTCCCGTGATGGCCCAGTGATTTAAGAATCCGCCTGCCAGTGCCGGGGAGACGGGCTCAATCCCGAGTCTGGGAAGATCTCACGTGCCATGGAGCAGATAAGCCCATCAGTCACAACTGCTGAGCCCGCACTCCAGAAGCGACGCTCCTTGATGATACCCCTCCTGCTCTCTCTGCCTCTTCTCTGTGGAGCCTTACAGTAAGCCCCCTACATACGAATGAGTTCCATTCCGAGAGTTTGTTCATAAGCTGGCTCTAGCACACCAGTGTTAGGATACCAGAAAGGAAGAGAAAGAGAGAGGTACAGAACAATTATTTGAGGAAGTAATGAATGAAAGTTCCCAAATTTGATGAAAGACATAAACTTACAGATTTCAAGAATCTCAGTTAACTGAACCTATCTGGGTTGATAAGATAAAACCACACTAAGACAACGAAGTGAATTAAACTTCATAACTCAAAAAGCAAAAACTCAGAAATACACATACAGACATAATTACAATGATGACACCAGAGATAAAGGAGAAAAGTCTTGAAAGCAGCTAGATTGAAACGCATTATGTATGGTAGGACAGCAATTTAAATGATCACAGATTTCTTTGAGTCCGTAAGATATTAGACCTTTAAAGTGGTGAAAAAGAATAATCAATCCAAATTTCTACACACTGGACAGTAATCACAGCAAAATGACATTTTCTGGTGAGGGAAAACTAAGACTTTATATAAAATCTGCAGACTTGAAGACAGTGATGCAGAGGGAAATTTAGAACTGCAAGAACAAAGGAAAAGCAGCATAAATGTTCATTCAGTTCAGTCACTCAGTCGTGTCTGACTCTGCAACCCCATGAACCGCAGCACACCAGGCCTTCCTGTCCAACACCAACTCCCAGAGTCCACCCAAACCCATGTCCATTGAGTTGGTGATGCCATCCAATCATTATCCTCTGTCATCCCCTTCTCCTCCTGCTCTCAGTCTTTTCCAGCATCAGGGTCTTTTCTAATGAGTCAGCTGTTTGCATCAGGTGGCCAAAGGATTGGAGTTTCAGCTTCAACATCGGTCCTTCCAATGAACACCCAGGACTGATCTCCTTTGGAATGGACTGGTTGGATCTCCTTGCAGTCCAAGGGACTCTCAAGAGTCGTCTCCAACACTACAGTTCAAAAGCATCAATTCTTCGGCACTCAGCTTTCTTTATAGTCCAACTCTCACATCCACACATGATCACTGGAAAAACCATAGCCTTGACCAGACGGATCTTTGTTGGCAAAATAACGTCTCTGCTTTTCAATATGCTGTCTAGGTTAGTTGTAACTTTCCTTCCAAGGAGTAAGCGTCTTTTAATTTCATGGCTGCAGTCACCATCTGCAGTGATTTTGGAGCCCAGAAAAATAAAGTCAGCCACTGTTTCCACTGTTTCCCCATCTATTTGCCCTGAAGTGATGGGACTGGATGCCATGATCTTAGTTTTCTGAATGTTGAGCTTTAAGCCAACTTCATGTGGGTAAAAATAAAAATTTTCTAAGTTCTTTAAAATTTGTATGACTGTTGAAAGCAAAAGCTGTAACTTTGTCAAAAGTTTTCAGTGTATTTATCATTAATACATATGACAACTAAGAATAAAGAGAACTGTAGAGCTGCAAGTTAGTATTTTGTCACTTACTCTAAATAGACTAACTCTATTAGACTAACTAATAGACAAAATACTAACTCTAAATAGACTGTGAAAGTTTAGCTATATATATTGTAATCCCTAGAGTGTGTGTATTGTAATTAAGAGAGAGAGAAAATAGATGTTATAATTTAGTTCAGATAGTCTAAAAGAAGGCAGGAAAGGTGGAATAGAACAAAAAGAGGACAAACAGAAAACAAATATTAAAATGGAAGATTGAAATCCAACTATACCATTCTTACGTTAACTAAATTATTTAAGCACACCAGATTAGATTTTCAGATTGCCTAAAAAGACCCAATATATGCTGTTACAACCCCAGTGCAAGCACAGAGGTCCTCACATATGGATTAAGGAGACAAAAGAGGGAGAACCAGAGAGATGGCAACTTGAGGACTCAGCTCAACACTGCCAGAGGAATGCAGCCGTGAACCAAGGAATGTGGACCATCTCTAGAAGCTGGAAAGTCAAAGCCGCACATTCTTCCTGGTTCAGATAAAAGCCTACCAAGGCCTTGATGTTAGCCCAGTGTAAGTTGTCTCAGACTTCTGGACTCCAGACCTGTGAAAGAATAAAGAAATTGTTGTCTTAAGCCTGCTTATTTAACTTATATGCAGAGTACATCATGAGAAATGCTGGGCTGGAAGAAGCACAAGCTGGAATCAAGATTACCAGGAGAAATATCAATAGCGTCAGATATACAGATGACACCACCCTTATGGCAGAAAGTGAAGAGGAACTAAAAAGCCTCTTGATGAAAGTGAAAGAGGAGAGTGAAAAAGTTGGCTTAAAGCTCAACATTCAGAAAACGAAGATCATGGCATCTGGTCCCATCACTTCATGGGAAATAGATAGGGAAACAGTGTCAGACTTTATTTTTCTGGGCTCCAAAATCAGTGCAGATGGTGACTGCAGCCGTGAAATTAAAAGATGCTTACTCCTTGGAAGAAAAGTTATGACCAACCTAAATAGCATATTGAAAAGCAGAGACATTACTTTGCTAACAAAGGTCTGTCTAGTCAAGGCTATGGTTTTTCCAGTAGTCATGTATGGATGTGAGAGTTGGACTGTGAAGAAAGCTGAGTGCCAAAGAATTGATGCTTTTGAACTGTGCTGTTGGAGAAGACTCTTTTGAGAGTCCCTTGGACTGCAAGGAGATCCAACCAGTCCATTCTGAAGGAGATCAGCCCTGGGTGTTCTTTGGAAGGAATGATGCTGAAGCTGAAACTCCAATACTTTGGCCGCCTCATGAGAAGAGTTGACTCATTGGAAAAGATTCTGATGCTGGGAGGGATTGGGGGCAGGAGGAGAAGGGGACAACAGAGGATGAGATGGCTGGATGGCATCACCGACTCGATGGACGTGAGTTTGGGTGAACTCTGGGAGTTGGTGATGGACAGGGAGGCCTGGCATGCTGCAATTTATGGGGTCGCAGAGTCGGACACGACTGAGCGACTGAACTAAACTGAGCTGAAGCCACTAAGTTTGTGGTAATTTGTTACAGCAGCAAGAGGAAACTGATAAGAGATCTCAAATCAACTATCTAAGCATTTACCTTAAGAAACTACAAAGAGAAGCCAAAGGAAAAAAATTTAAGAGCAGACTTCAGTGAGACTGAACTCAAAAACAATTGAGGAAATCAGTGAAGTCAAAGGACTGCTGTGAACTTTCTTGTGCTTGCGCTTCTGTTTGATGCACTCCCGTTTATAAGTGGAATTGCTAGATAAAGTGATGTGCACGTGTTCAGCATCAACAGATGTTTTCCAGGCTGTTTTCCACAGTGTTGTCAGCTCCCATTCTTACCCACAGTGTATGAATGTTCCCATTGCTCCACATCCTTGCTAGTGTTTGGTATTGACAGTCCTTTTTACTATATTTTTACCTTTTTCCCTTTACTTTAGTCATTCAGAGTACACTGTGATATCTCTGTGGGTTTAGTTTTCATTTCTTTGATAATTCATGATGGTTGTGTTCTTTTTCACATGCTTGTTGATCATTTGGATATCCTCTTGAAATTTGTTCCGAGAACTTGCCTGGTTTTATTTTCTTTTTATGTGAGTATACAATGCTGTGTTAGTTTCTGCTGTACAATGAAGTGAATCAGCTATATGTATACATATGCCCCTCCCTCTGAGACCTTCCTCCCACCCTCGCATCCCCACCACTCGGGGTCATCACAGAGCACTGAACTGAGCACCCTGTGCTATACAGAAGGTTCCCACTAGCTGATGTATTTTGTACATGGTAGTGTATATATGTCAATTCTAATCTCCCTGTTCATCCTACTCACCTTCCCCTCTTACCTGTGTCCACATATCCGGTTCATCTGTGCCATTTTTCTAGATTCCATATTATGTATTCACATACAGTATTTGTTTTTCTCTGATTTTCTATTGAGCTTTCTTTAACTGATTAGTAGGAGTTGTCTCTGGGAATCCCTGGTGGCTCAACTGATAAAGAATCTGCCTGCAATGTGGGAGACCTGGGTTCGATCCCTGGGTTGGGAAGATGTCCCTGGAGAAGGGAAAGGCTACCTAATCCATGTATCCTAGATAAGTAAAAATAATTTTGAGTGAAGTTTTTCATGGTTCTTTTTAATGAATGAATAATACAATGTGATATCCCTTTCATTTCGTGTATTGATATTTGGGGTTTTGTACATTCTCCCTCTCCCTATCCCTCTCCCACTTCTCCTCCCTTATCAGTTTTACCAAGTGTATCTCAATTTTTAAATTGCAGCTATTAATTTGATATGTCCCAAGGCCCAATCCAGGGCTTCCCTAGTAGCTCAGCTGGTAAAGAATCCACCTGCAATGCAGGAGACCCCACTTCGATTCCTAGGTCAGGAAGTTCCCCTGGAAAAGGGATAGGCTACCGCTCCATAATCTGGGGCTTCTTTGGTGGCTCAGATGATAAAGAATCTGCCTGCAATGTGGGAGACCTGGGTTCAGTCCCTGAGTTGGGAAGATACCCTGGAGAAGGGAACTACTACCCACTCCAGTATTCTGGCCTGGAGAATTCTATGGACAGAGGAGCCTGACGGGCTACTGTTCATGGGGTCACAAAGAATCAGACACGACTGAGCAACTAAGCACAGCACAGAAAGTCCCAATCCTTGGTCCACTTCTCTGTCTATACTCACTCAATGGTTCTTGGCTTCAGTTCAGTTCAGTCGCTCAGTCGTGTCCGACTCTTTGCGACCCCATGAATCACAGCACGCCAGGCCTCCCTGTCCATCACCAACTCCCGGAATTCACTCAGACTCACGTCCATCGAGTCAGTGATGCCATCCAGCCATCTCATCCTCTGTCGTCCCCTTCTCCTCCAGCCCCCAATCCCTCCTAGCATCAGAGTCTTTTCCAATGAGGCTCTGCATGAGGTGGCCAAAGTACTGGAGTTTCAGCTTCAGCATCATTCCTTCCAAAGAACACCCAGGGCTGATCTCCTTCAGAATGGACTGGTTGGATCTCCTTGCAGTCCAAGGAACTCTCAAGAGTCTTCTCCAACACTGCAGTTCAAAAGCATCAATTCTTCGGCACTCAGCCTTCTTCACAGTCCGACTCTCACATCCGTCGTGACCACTGGCAAAACCATGGCCTTGACTAGAGAAATCATCTATTATGTGTCTAGATTCAGACCCATCTCCTGAACTCAAGATTTACGTACCCATCTGCTGATTCGGTATCTTCACTTGGAAATCCAGTAGAAATCTCAGGGTGTATAATGTGCAAAAACAAACTTCTGATCTTGCAAGCCTGCATCCATTTTGGCTAATGGCAACAGGATGAAAACTTCAGAGTCATTCTTTGTAACCCCTCTGTCTTTCTGTTTGTGTCTCTGTCTCTCTCTCTCACACTCACAATATAAGCTTCACAGGAGCAGAGATCTTTGATTTATCATTGTACATCAAGTGCCTAGAACAGTGCCTAGCACATTGTAAGCACTTAAATCTTGAATGAACGCATTGTTGGTGAGAATGTCTTGAGAGAGCGGTTTGTAACACTGAAACAAAATTTACAGTGTAGGTCAAAATGTAGATTGAGTGATTTCCAGGGCTTCCCAAGTGGTGCTAGTGGTAAAGAGCCTGCCTGCCAATGCAGGAGATGTAGGAGATGTAAGAGGTTCAATTCCTGGGTCAGGAAGATCCCCTGGAGGAGGGCATGGCAAGCTACTCCACTATTCTTGCCTGGAGAATCCCATGGACAGAGGAGCCTGGTGGGCGACAGTCCATAGGGTGGCATGGAGTTGGACATGACTGAAGCAACTAAGCACACACAGTGATTTCCAAGAATGTATCTTATACCTGCACATGTGCTTACGTAGTTGTGCATATAGGACCTTTATTATAGTGTTATTTGTGGCAAAGGCTGAACTTGAATGACAACCAATAGGACACTGGTTAAATTATACGTTATTCACTGAAATATCATGCAGCCAATTAGGAAGACAAATATAAGTGCTCTGTATAATTATGTGGCATGATACCCAAGATACGGAGTTAGAAGCAAAAACGAAGTACCAAACAATGCCATTTGTGGCAAAAGATGTTTGTGCTATTCATTTGATTAGCAATGACTTCCTCTAGAGGAAAACAAAAGAAACTGGTGACTGACCTGTGGAGAGGGGAACTAGGGACTCTGTTTAAAGTAGTAAAAACACTCATTTCACCAGAAATCTTTCTTGTACTTCTGAATTCTTCACCATGTGCATATGTACACCCAATGGTTTTTCAAAAAGTAGGAGAAATGTAGCTCTTCTTCTGACTTCTCCAAATCTCACCAAAAACTTACCTGACTTTTAGTTAAATGAATAGAATCTGGTTTGTGGGACATGCTCTTAGATATTTGGGTCATGAAAATCACTTTCATAAATTTTACTTTAGTGTTGTGCTTTGGGCTTTATCCAGAGTTTTATGAAGAACAACCGCAAAAGCTACTTCTCTCTGGTGTAAAATTATCAAGGGCATTATTCATTCTGTGGTTCAACATCCCCTGTATAAGGCCCATTGTAACAACTTTATTCTAGAATGCAGTACCTGGAAGACCATTGTGTCTCTTGAGGAACTGAGGGTGGCCCTTTTGATTATAAGACCTTTGTGCTTTGTCATATGCTTTGCATTTTTCTTCCTTTGCCAGAAAGTATAGATTTCTTAGGTTGGTATAAAAGTAACTGTGGTTTCAAATCTTAAATTTTGAATCATTATAACTAGGCTCAAATACACCTTTTTTAATCAAAATGACTATTACAATCAACACATTTTTGCCAATGAGAAATGTTTGCTTATTCCTATAGCATAAAAATGCATGCTTCAGGATTCAGTGAACTCTTGGAAAGCATTTTCTGCCTCCTCCTGGTTGTGGAAACATAAAGTTGTCGAGATGCTTTAAGTGGTAGTCAGTTGGCAAGCAGTCAGGTGAATATGGTGGGTGAGGCAAAACTTTGTAGCCCAATTCATTCAACTTTCGAAGCGTTGGTTGTGCGATATGCGGTCAGGTGTTGTCGCGGAGAATTGGGCCCTTTCTGTTGACCAATGCCAGCTGCAGGTGTTGCAGTTCTCATTGCATCTCATCAATTTTGCTGAGCAAACTTCTCAGATGTAATGGATTCACCAGGATTCAGCAAGCTGTAATGGATCAGACCAGCAACAATGACCATGATATTTTTTTGGTGCAAGTTTGGCTTTGGGAAGTGCTTTAGAGCTGCTTCTCAGTCCATCCCCTGAGCTGGTCATCTCTGGTTGCTGTATAAAATCCACTTTTCATCATACATCACAATCCCATCGAGAAATGGTTCGCGGTTGTGTAGAATAAGAGAAGACAACACTTCAAAATGATTTTTTAAATTTTCAGTCAGTTCACGAGGCACCCACTTATTGAGCTTTTTCACCATTCCAATTTGCTTCAAATGCCCAACAACTGTAGAATGCTTGACATTGAGTTCTTTGGCAACTTCTTATGTAGTTAAGGTCAGCTACAGTGACCAAGCTCTCAGTTGGTCACTGTCAACTTCTGATGGCTGGCCACTACACTCCTCATCTTCAAGGCTCTCATTTCCTTTGCAAAACTCCTTGAACCACCACTGCATTGTATGTTCATTAGCAGTTCCTGGGCCAAGTGCATTGTTGATGTTAAGAGTTGTCTCTGCTGCTTTACAACCCATCTTAGAAAATCACTCGAATTTGTTTCTTGTCTAGCAGCATTTCCATAGTGTAAAATAAATATAAAATACACAGCAAATAATAAGTCATTAGCAAAAAAAATAGTGAGAAATGCTCATTAAAATAATGTATAAACATAACCACATTTATTTAAGAATATATTCCAATATCAAATGGCAAATTTCAACAATGCAAAAACAAAAATTACATTGTCACCAACCTAATATATATGAATTTATTTCTTTATAGTCTGTTTTGCTCCAAAAAAAAAAAAAAGGTGATTTACATAAATAGAAGAAGAAGAAGTTTTTACTGGACAAGAAAACATGAAGCTGAAGAAAATAGAAAAAACCTCATGTGGCATATTTTCTTCTTCCTTTTCAGAATACTGATTGTGTTTTTGTTTTATAATACAACTATTCTCTTAGAGGTAAGGTGAGCATGATGAAATTTTTAACCTAAATACTAAAATTTTCCAAATATTTTCATTCTTCAGCAAGCCAGAAAGGCTTCTGTAGGTTTAACTTACTCTGCACAGCCCTAAGCTGTGCACTGAGAAAAAAATACTTCTGATAATATAATTTCATAATCAAGTTATACGTGTTGGTTTATAGTAAATAAAGGAGACTATGACTACTAAAGTGTAAGCAAAACCTGTAAAATCCCTTATCTTTGTCTTAATTCCTTTAAAGTAACATGAAAAAGTTTTAATTAGAAAACTTGATTTTCTATGTTAGACATCCTTGTTTTAATATACACTCCAGAAAACTGTTGGGGGAGAGGGAAAGCTTTCTTTGAGAATTGGCAACTTGGTCAGCAGCTAGTTAAGAGTATTCATACTTAAACTTTATCTTTTAGATAAAATGAAGTACTTGTAGATTATTCTGTTGTAGATGCCACCAAACCAGGTAGACTCATAAATACCAAAAAAGAGTTCTTTTTAACACTAACTTTCTCTTTTATTAATCTGTTTTTATTTGTATTTAGATACAATTGACATGTAGCATTATATTCATTTCAGGTGTATGACATAATGATTTGATATTTGTATATATTGCAAAATGACCACCATAGTAAATCTAGTTAACATTCATCACTATACATAGTTACAAATTTTTCTTGTGAAGAAAACTTTCAAGTTCTATTCTTTTAGCAACTTTCAAATATACAGTACAGAATTATTAGCTATGCTGCTGCTGCTGCTGCTGCTGCTGCTGCTAAGCCACTTCAGTCATGTCCAACTCTGTGCGACCCATAGCCCGCCAGGCTCCCCCGTCCCTGGGATTCTCCAGGCAAGAACACTGGAGTGGGTTGCCATTTCCTTCTCCAACGCATGAGAGTGAAAAGTGAAAGTGAAGTCGCTCAGTCATGTCCGACTCTTAGCAACCCCATGGACTGCAGCCCACCAGGCTCCTCCATCCATGGGATTTTCCAGGCAAGAGTCCTGGAGTGGGGTGCCATTGCCTTCTCCGATTATTAGCTATAGCAACTTTCAAATATACAATACAGTATTATTAGCTATAGTCCCCAAGCTGTACATTATATATCTACAACTTATTTATTTTATAACTGTGGGTTTCCACTCTTTAATCCCCTTCACCCATTTCACCCACTTCCCACACTACCTCCCACTTCCCCTCTGCACCCCTGGTAACCAGCAATCTGTTCTCTGTATCCATGAACTCAGTTTGTTTGTTCATACTTCAGTTTGTTTTGTTTTGGATACCACATATAAGTGAGATCATACAATATTCGTCTTTCTCTGGCTGACTTATTTCAGTTAATATAATCTCCTCAAGACCCATCCATGCTACTGCACATGGCAAGGTTTCCTTCTTTTTTATAGCTGAATAATACCCCATTGTGTATGTATATGTATATACATATTTTCTTTAGCCATTTATCCATTGATGGACACTTAGGTAGCTTCCAGAGCTTGGTTATTATAAATAATGCTGCAGTGAACATGAGTGAGTGAAAGTCACTCAGTCATGTCTGACTGTTTGCGACCTCATAGACTGTATGTATAGTCCATGGAATTCTCCAGGCCAGAATACTGGAGTGGGTACCCTTTCCCTTCTCCAGGAAATCTTCCCAACCTAGGGATCAAACCCAGGTCTCCCGCATTGCAGGCAGATTCTTTACCAGCTGAGCCACGAGGGAAGCCCAAGAATACTGGAGTGGGCAGCCTAGCCCTTCTCCAGGGGATCTTCCCAACCCAGGAATCAAACCTGGGTCCCCTGCATTGCAGGCGGATTCTTCACCAACTGAGCTATGCAGTGAACACGGAGGTGCGTAATCTTTTCAAGGTAATGTTTTGTTTCTTTCAAATAAATATGCAGTAGTGGGATTTCTGGATCATATAGTAATTCTATTTTAAATTTTTTGAGGAAACTCCATACTGTTTTCCATAGTGGCTGCACCAGTTTATTAATACATTCCCATCAACAAGTATACAAGGGTTCCTTCCACATCCTCAGCAATACTTATTATTTCTAGTCTTTTTGATAATAGCCATTCTAACAGTTGGGAGATGATATGTCATTGTGGATTTGATTTGTATTTTTCTATTGATTAGTGATTTTGAGCATTTTTTCATGTGCCTGTTGGCCATCTTTGGAAAAATGTCTATTCAAATCCTCTGTCTTTGAAAAAAACCTCTGCTCAGTTTTTAATAGAATTATTTGGGTTTTTTGCTATTGAGTTTTATGAGTTCTTTATATATTTTGGATATTAACCCCTTATTATATATGATTTGCAAAATTTTTCTCCCATTTAGTAGGTTGACTTTTCATTTTGCTTTATGATTTCCTTTGCTGTGAAGAAGGTTTTTAGTTTGATGTAGTCTCACTTGTATATTTTTGCTTTTGTTGCCTTTGCTTTTGGTATCAAATCTAAAAATCACCAAGACTGATGTCAAGGAGTTTGTGGCCTGTGTCTTCTTATTATAAGAGTGTGACAGTTTCGGGTCGTGTTCAAATCTTTGATCCATTTTGCATTAATTTTCATGTATGGTAAGATAGTGGTCCAGTTTCATTCTTTTGCATGTGACTATCCAGTTTTTCCAACACCATTTATTGAAGACACTATCTGTATTGTATGTTTTTGTGCTCCTTTCTTATAAATTAATTGACCCTATATTTGTGGGGGTTTTTTTCCAAGGATTTCTATTCTATTCCATTGATCTATGTGTCTGTTTTTAATGCCAATACTATACTCTTTTGATGACTATGATTTTGTAATACAATTTGAAATCAGGGAGTATGACACCTCCCATTTTCTTCTTCTTTCTCAAGACTGCTGTGGCTACTCAGAGTCTTTTATGGTTCCATACCTATTTTAGGGTTTTTCTATTTCTGTGGAAAATGCCTTTGGAATGTTGGTAGGAATGTATTGAATCGGTAGATTGCTGTGGGTAGTGTGGACATTTTAACAATATTAAATCTTCCAACTCATGAGCACAGACTATCTTTCCATTTATTTGTGTCTTCTTCAATTTCTTGCATTAGTATCTGATGAAAATCTTTTTCTGATGCTTTCATAAACAGAAGATGCTGATTATGATGTGAATATTGCTTAATAATTTAAGCTCATCAGTAAAACCAATGACTATTCTGTGTTCAGTAGATGTTCTCCTATTGCCAGAAATACAGCATTGAAGCCACCTTTACAAAGGTGCTGTCTTTTTTCCTGTGGATGCAGATCAAATTATCATAATTATTAGAATTACATAGAAGAATATTCAGTAAGTTCAAAGTTCTTAGCTATGTCTATTTTTACATGGATGCCAGATTTCTGTTTACTTGCTTTGGGACAGTTATTTCACAGGCCTCCTTTGGCATTCTTCTTGATTTTTCACTATGTTCAAATGTTCAAATAGATAGAAATCCAATATCCAGTAATTGGGGAGGGACATAGGAGAGGGGGAAAGTGCTGTTGACTGGAGTGCTCATTAAGACTAGTGAAGTGGACAGATAGCACAGGAATTGAATGCCTCATCTTTTATACTCATATATCCTGATTATATTATAATGAATATAAAGAGTGTAAACTCACAGAAAACTGCCCATTCAGTCTTGGATTACCTGCTCTGTAGGAGGCATGACATCAGGCCCTGTAGGGGACACCTGCTCACCAACCTTGCACACATTTACATGAACCCCCTGCCAGGTCCAAAACTCCATCCCTCTTCAAGGATATTTTGATGTTGAGGTTGTTGGCCATTTTTTTTAGTAATTAACTGTGCCTTCTCTTCCTGTGGATAATATTTAAACTAGGATTTTTAGTATCATTTCCAAAAAAACAACTTTTTATGCAAGGAAATAGAGGAAAACAACAGAATGGGAAAGTCTAGAAATCTCTTCAAGAAAATTAGAGATACCAAGGGAACATTTCGTGCAAAGATGGGCTTGATAAAGGACAGAAATGGTATGGACCTAACAGAAGCAGAGATATTAAGAAGAGGTGGCAGGAATACACAGAAGAAATGTACAAAAGAGATCTTCACGACCCATATAATCATAATGGTGTGATCACTCAATTAGAGCCAGACATCCTGGAATGTGAAGTCAAGTGGGCCTTAGAAAGCTTCACTATGAACAAAGCTAGTGAAGGTGATGGAATTCCAGTTGAGCTATTTCAAATCCTGAAAGATGACGCTGTAAAAGTGCTGCGCTCAATATGCCAGCAAATTTGGAAAACTTGAACCATGAACTTCCAGATATCCAAGCTTGTTTTAGAAAAGGCAGAGGAACCAGAGATCAAATTGCCAACATCTGCTGGATCATCGAAAAAGCAAGAGAGTTCCAGAAAAACATCTATTTCTGCTTCATTGACTATGCCAAAGGCTTTGACTGCGTGGATCACAATAAACTGTGAAAAATTCTTTGAGAGACGGGGATACCAGACTACTTGACCTGCCTGTTGAGAAACCTATATGCAGGTCAGGAAGCAACAGTTCGAACTGGACATGGAACAACAGACTGGTTCCAGTTAGGAAAAGCAGTACATCAAGGCTGTATATTGTCACCCTGCTTATTTAACTTATATGCAGAATAGATCATGAGAAACGCTGGGCTGGAAGAAGCACAAGCTGGAATCAAGATTTCCAGGAGAAATATTAATAACCTCAGATATGCAGATGACGCCACCCTTATGGCAGAAAGTGAAGAGGAACTAAAAAGCCTCTTGATGAAGTTGAAAGAGGAGAGTGAAAAAGTTGGCCTAAAGCTCAACATTCAGAAAACGAAGATCATGGCATCTGGTCCCATCACTTCATGGGAAATAGATGGGGAAACAGTGGAAACAGTGTCAGACTTTATTTTGAGGGGCTCCAAATCACTGCAGATGGTGATTGCAGCCGTGAAATTAAAAGACGCTTACTCCTTGGAAGGAAAGTTATGACCAATATAGATAGCATATTAAAAAGCAGAGATATTACTTTGCCAACAAAGGTCCATCTAGTCAAGGCTATGGTTTTTCCAGTGGTCATGTATGGATGTGAGAGTTGGACTGTGAAGAAAGCTGAGCACCGAAGAATTGATGCTTTTGAAGTGTGGTGGTGGAGAAGACTCTTGAGAGTCCCTTGGATTGCAAGGAGATCCAACCAGTCCATTCTGAAGGAGATCAGTCCTGGGTGTTCATTGGAAGGACTGATGCTGAAGCTGAAACTCTAATACTTGGGCCACCTGATGCGAAGAGTTGACTCATTGGAAAAGACTGATGCTGGGAGGGATTAGGGGCAGGCGGAGAAGGGGACAACAGAGGATGAGATGGCTGGATGGCATCACTGCCTCGATGGACATGAGTTTGGGTAAACTCCTGGAGTTGGTGTTGGACAGGGAGGCCTGGGGTGCTGTGATTCATGGGGTCACAAAGAGTTGGACGCGACTGAGCCACTGAACTGAACTGAACTGAAGCAAGGTTTGTTTTGTATTTGTACAAAGTTGAGAAAATGCTATTTTCTATTCTAAACACTAGGGGGAGACCTTGTTTTCTCTTGAGGCACTGGAAACTGACTCAGTCTGCTGGCTCTCAATTCAATTTATTTTCAACACAAGTGAATTAGTGTCAAATTTTTATATTTATAAAAATAAAATGAAGATACATGACAACTAAATGCAACGTAGTATCTCCTGAAAGAGAAAAACAACATAAAGCAAAAAACTAAGGAAATCAGAATCACAGATTGACTTTAGTTATTCAGTTCAGTTCAGTCGCTCAGTTGTGTCCAACTCTTTGCAACCCCATGGACTACAGCACACCAGGCCTCCCTGTCCATCACCAACTCCCGAAACCTACTCAAACTCTTGTCTATCACATCAGTGATGCCATCCAGCCATCTCATCCTCTGTCTTCCCCTTCTCCTCCTGCCTTCAATCTTTCCCAGCATCAGGGTCTTTCAGTTCTTTGCATCAGGTGGCCAAAGGATTAGAGTTTCAACTTTAGCATCAGTCCTTCCAGTGAATATTCAGGACTGATTTCCTTTAGAATGGACTGGTTGGATCTCCTTGCAGTCCAAGGGACTCTCAAGAGTCTTCTCCAACACCACAGTTCAAAAGCATCAATTCTTCAGCGCTCAGCTTTCTTTATAGTCCAACTCTCACATCCATACATGACCACTGGAAAAACCATAGCTTTGACTAGACAGACCTTTGTTGGCAAAGTAATGTCTCTGCTTTTTCATATGCTGTCTAAATTGGTCATAGCTTTCCTTCCAAGGAGTAAGTGTCTTTTAATTTCATGGCTGCAATCACCATCTGCAGTGATTTTGGAGCCCCCAAAAATAAAGTCTGACACTGTTTCCACTGTTTCCCCATCTATTTCCCATGAAGTGATGGGACCGGATGCCATGATCTTCGTTTTCTGAATGTTGAGTTTTAAGCCAGTGTTTTCACTCTCCTCTTTCACTTTCATCAAGAGGCTTTTTAGCTCCTCTTCACTTTCTGCCCTAAGGGTGGTGTCATCTGCATATCTGAGGTTATTGATATTTCTCCCGTCAATCTTGGGTTCCTAGTTCTTGCAAATTCTTTCAATAAAGCATGGGCTTCAGCACTGGTTCACGATTCTATGTTCCTGATTGAAAGGACAGTTATTGTATTTAATTCAACAGTTCTGGTATTTTGTAACTAGAGGGGTTTTTAGGATATTTATTCCATGGTATTGCTGGGATCAAGTCATCTTGTTAAATCCTATTCACCTTTACAGGCTCAATTCAAAGGTCACCTCTTATATAAAAGCCTCCCACATTTTCCTGGACAAGTGGACCTGCCTCTGAGCTTCTGCAGTGCCCTGTGACACTCCGCCTCCAGGGCTGTAACTCACTTAACTCACTTGGAGGCCTGCTTTATCTGTGTGCTCACACCTCTCTCTCCA
The DNA here is from genome assembly GCF_001704415.2 of Capra hircus. NCBI lineage: Eukaryota > Metazoa > Chordata > Mammalia > Artiodactyla > Bovidae > Capra > Capra hircus. Next base: position 67,682,552 of record NC_030813.1, read on the forward strand.
CTGCCTGTTATGAGTTATTCAGGGAAAACACTTTCAGATGCACCTCTTAGTGTCCGCAGCTAGCTTAGAGCCTGCCACCTGAAGGGTAATTAATACTCACCGAATTCAAAGCAATTAATAATGTGCTAGTGCCATAGTTCAAATTCTGATGTGGTTCCTGTCACATTTGAAAGGAGGTATTAGATATACCGGAGAAGGCGATAGCACCCCACTCCAGTACTCTTGCCTGGAAAATCCCATGGACGGAGGAGCCTGGTAGGCTGCAATCCAGGGGGTCGCTAAGAGTCAGTCATGACTGAGCGACTTCACTTTCACTTTTCACTCTCATGCATTGGAGAAGGAAATGGCAACCCACTCCAGTGTTCTTGCCTGGAGAATCCCAGGGGCGGCAGAGCCTGGTGGGCTGCTGTCTCTGGGGTCGCACAGAGTTGGACACGACTGAAGCGACTTAGCAGCAGCAGCAGCAGGGCAGATTTAACCTTGTTTCCTACGTACAGCCCTGGCTTTTCTATAGCTCATACCAGCTTTGCTCCATTTAGTCATGGAGTTAGTTCAGGTCCTTCGAGGTGGAATTTTGGTTCAGCCCATCCACTTCTTCTAAAGGATGCACGCCTGCTTATCCCTACACCTCTGCCGAAGTAGCTTGTGTGCTTGGTAGGAAGGAGGATGACGTTGTAGGTGAGGGAGAACACGAGGCAGTGGGATCTAGAAATGAGGTGGCACACAAGCACCACGGGCTGAGAAGACAGCGGCGGGAAAAAAGGCAAAGCGGAAAGCCTCAGCAATAGCTTGGACCAGGCAATGGCACCCCACTCCAGCACTCTTGCCTGAAAAATCCCATGGACGGAGGAGCCTGGTAGGCTGCAGTCCATGGGGCCGCTACAAGTCGGATACGACTGAGCGACCTCACTTTCACTTTTCACTTTCATGCATTGGAGAAGGAAATGGCAACCCACTCCAGTGTTCTTGCCTGGAGAATCCCAGGGATGGGGGAGCCTGGTGGGCTCTCGTCTATGGGGTCGCACAGAGTCAGACACGACAAGTGACTTAGCAGCAGCAGAAGCTTTGATATTCCGTCCAGCGTCTGCTTTGCCAAGAATTGGTCTGAAAAGATGCAATTCCTTATCTTGGTGAGAAATCTTGGTAAAAATGGGTGAGGGAAGGAGGCTGGAGGTGGCTTTTTTTTTTTTTTTCCTGGAACAAGAGCTTCTTACTAGACAAGGAACACAGGAAAGCAGGGCATAGATTTCTCCTTCAGCTCTAGGAATGTTATAATCTCTGTGGCCCAGGGTTAGGAAGATCCTCTGAGGGAAAGGCTACCCACTCCAGTGTTCTGGCCTGGAGAATTCCATGGACTGTATAGCCCATGGGGTCGCAAAGAGTCAGACACAACTGAGTGACTTTCACTTTCACCCCATCTCGAGGGATTCCCAAGTGGTGCTAGTGGTAAAGAACCTGCCTGCCAATGCAGGAGACACAAGGGACTCAGGTTTGATCTCTGGGTTAGAAGGGTACAGCAAACCACTCCAGTACTCTTGCCTGGAGAATCCCATGGACAGAAGAGCCTGGAGTGCTATGTATGGTTCATAGGGTTGCACAGAGTAGGAGATGACTGAAGCAACTTAGCATGTACACATGCCCCCAGTCTCATGCCAATATAAATTAGAGGCATAGTCTCCTATTATATATATCATGGAAATATATCTAGGGAATGTGATTCATACTGGTTTAATTCATCCATTCAACTAGATTTAACTGAGCCTTTTTTTTTTTTTTTTTTTTTGGCAGATTGGTTTAATTTTGTTCATTTTTCTCCCCCGGTTGCACCATGTGGCTTGTGGATCTTAGTCCCCCGACCAGGGATTGAACCAAGGTTCGGCTTAAAGCACCATATTCTAACACCTGAGCCACTAGGGAACTCCCTGAACCAGTTTTATTATTCTCACCCAAACTGTTACAATTATGCCCTATTTGTTTTCTCTGCCTCCAGTCTCTCCCATCTTCTATCCATTTTGCAAACAACTTTTTAAAAAAGCGGTGGAACATCTTATAAAAACAAAATTTTGGTGATAGATCTACCATAATTAAAGTGCAGCTACTTTGGTTGAAGTGTGTTTTGTACACGTGTGTGTGTAATGGGGATGGTCCAGGCTCCGTCTTCTTACATACCCCCCTTCCCAAGACACCTTCCCTGAACCCCCAAGTGTCCACAGAATGCACATGAACATCCTTGCTCTAGCATTGCCCAGCCGTGATCAGTTAAGAAGCACGTGGTCAATAATTTAGTAATAGTTAAAGTACCAAAGTTTGTGATAAATTTAGTTTAAAATCACCTGCATTTCAGTACGCTTTCCTGAAGATGAAAACCCCCATATCAGTTACATGCAGGAAAGTGGAATGATATCATCAAGGATGTCATGGATTCAGGCTGGCCTTCAAATTACTACCAGAGTTTTATTAAAAAATATCACTCTCTTTGCTTAGAAGCTCAGTTCCCCACAGCCTATAGATTTAAGACTTTGGCGAAAGTGGATTCCTGACCTTCAGTGCCCGCCTCTGGTCCCTCCTGGGTCCAGTAGTTCTTCCTCCTTTGTGCTCTTTGCTGGTCTTTGGTACTCTGGGTTGGGCCCTGTCTCATCTTTTTACATTTGCTGTGTGTTGCAGAAATCTCATCTAACTCACTTTTATACTCTCAGGGCCTGGAAAACAATGGGATGACAAGTTATTTCTGCTTTTTTTTTTTTTAAACTGATGCATAGATGATTTATAATGTATAAGTTTCAGGTGTACAGCAAAAGGGATTCATATATATGTATATTCTTTTCTCAAATTCTTTTCCATTATAGCTTATTATAAGATACCTGAGTGTAGCTCTCTGTGCTATATGGTAGGTCCTTGTTGTTTATCTATTTTATACATACTAGTGTGTTTCTATTAATCCCAAGCTCCTAATTTTTCCCTCCCTCCCCTCTTTTCCCCTTTGGTAACCATAAGTTTGTTTTCTATGTCTATGAGTATATTTCTTGATTTGTAAATAAGTTCATTTGTATCATTTTTCTAGATTCCACACGTAAGTGATATTGGAATATATGATATTCCTCATATAAGCGAGGAGAAGGCAATGGCACCCCACTCCAGTACTCTTGCCTGGAAAATTGCATGGATGGAGGATCCTGGTAGGGTGCAGTCCATGGAGTTGCTAAGGGTCGGACACAACTGAGCGACTTCACTTTCACTTTTCACTCTCATGCATTGGAAAAGGAAATGGCAACCCACTCCAGTGTTCTTGCCTGGAGAATCCCAGGGACGGGGGAGCCTGGTGGGCTGCCGTCTGTGGGGTCACACAGAGTCGGACATGACTGAAGCGACGTAGCAGCAGCAGCAGCAGCATATAAGTGATTGTATGATATTTGTCTTTGTCTACTTACTTCACTTAGTATGATCTCTAGATCCATCCATGTTGCTGCGAATGCCATTATTTCATTCTTTTTATCACTGAATAATATTCCATTGTATATATATCACGTCTTCTTTATCCATTCAACTGTTGACAGACACTTAGATTGTTTCTATGCCTTGGCTATTGTAAATAGTGTCGCTATGAACATTGGAGTGTTTCTTCCTTTTTAAATGGAGCAAAGCTACCAAAGAAAGCTACCTTATATTTTCTTTCCTTTGTTCAAGGTGACACCTAGACATATTCATTTGAGTAAAAATAAACTAGAACATGATCCTCAGGGCTCTAATTTACCATAAAGATTTTTCAAGTTCTAGTTTTTCTGTATGAACAGGAATTATTTATGTTGATTCCCTAAAGAAGCAGCAGTACTTTATCACCCCGATCATTTTTCATTTGCGTGAGATACACATCAGAAATTTCCTCCTTTGTACTAAACCCAACAGTGCACACAGCCAAGCTTTTTAAACGGTAATTCATTAGTTTGGAAATAGGAAGTGACAAGAGGTAATTGATCTGTTTCAATTTGCTCTGGCAGGGGACAGATTTTATTCCTTTGCCCCATGGCCCCTTTTGATTTGTGTGTGTATTTTTCAGAATTTCTTACCTTTTTTTTTTTTTTTCAATTCAATGGGGAGCAAATTTTAGATTATTTTAAATCACAAATGCAGACCTCTCAGTCTCAACCTCTTCTTTCCTATTATAACTAAATATAGAAATTAGGCAATACCATGGTCTCCCTCCCCTGCCTGGCTCCATCTCTGCATTCTGCCCAACCTTCTTTATGCTCTGCTTCCCCTCCCCCACAGAGATTTTAATTTTGTTAAAACGTTTTTACTGCAGCTGTGACTCAAGCAGCTCAGCTAGCCGCAGAAACACAATGTCATTTAATATTCCAGTCCACAGCCCAGACAGTTTCACTTCAGGTCATTTGGAGCAGAGCTGTGGCGACGGCTTTATGACAATGATTGGCAACACCCTGCTGCGGAAATCAGGCAGCCTGGAAACCCACCAGTGTGCTCTGCACACATTTCTGCTTTCACACCAGACTGCAAATCACAGCCAATTTAACTGAAGTGAGTGTGGTCACCAGATGACAATATCTCTTGACTCGCCCTGTGTTGGATGGATAAGACACATCCATTCATTAACCCATCGCCCATTCATTCAGCTATATTCAGAGTGGGTCTCTTTTCAAGACAGGAACCACGACAAAGCAGTGCTCAGGACACAAAACCGCACTAGCTCAGCTCCCACTGCTACAGACCTGTGTCTACTGGAGAAGGTAGATGTCAAAAAAATATTACAGGTTGGGGAGGCCATAACAGTAACTTGGGGAACCAAAGAAGATGACACTCGACTCACAGGGAAACCAAAGGTGAGTTCTAGGGCCTCACAGAGGAAGTGAGATATGAAGTGAATTTTGAAAGATGAACTGGCTATTACCAGATGAAGAGAAGGAGTAAGTGTATTTCTGGCTACAGAAAAACATAAATAAGAGCAAGAAGCTAATGATGGCAGTGCCATTAACTGAGGTCAAGAATAGGGGTCTGGGGTGGAGAGAATGAATTATAGTTTATGCCATGTTTGCAGTATCTGTAGTGGATTTGGGACTAGAAGTAGAGATTGGAGAGTCACTCTCTACAGTTCAGGGCTAAAGACAAGTGAATGAAGTCATCTAAGAATGTGTAGAGGGAAAAAGAGCCCCTGACTAAATCCTAGAACAGCAAGGATGTGACAAGTATCACACAAGAGAGTCTTAAGAAGAGTATAAATGGAAAATAGAAGTGTGTGGTGGAGAGCAGGCACTGTCTTTATAGAAGTTGTCTTCCTCGTTTTTACATCCCTAATACCTGATCCAACCAGTCCATTCTGAAGGAGATCAGCCCTGGGATTTCTTTAGAAGGAATGATGCTAAAGCTGAAGCTCCAGTACTTTGGCTACCTCATGCGAAAGGTTGACTCATTGGAAAAGGCTCTGATGCTGGGAGGGATCGGGGGCAGGAGGAGAAGGGGACGACAGAGGATGAGATGGCTGGATGGCATCACTGACTCGATGGACGTGAGTCTGAATGAACTCTGGGAGTTGGTGATGGACAGGGAGGCCTGGCGTGCTGCAATTCATGGGGTCACAAAGAGTCAGACACAACTGAGCAACTGAACTGAACTGAATACCTGACATTCATCCAGATATCTGATAAATGAATGATTTTAGACATTATCCAATTCAATCTTATCTAAAAATGAGGATGGTAAAGCCAAAAGTTATATAATTAAGATATCCTGTCTTTTTTCATTTTTACTACGATGTATCTAGGTATGAAATTATTTCTGTTTACCATTCTCAGGACTCACTATGCTTCCTTAACCTGGAATCATTTTTTTCCAAGTCTGGAAAATTTTTAACTATTACATTTTGAAATATTACTTCTTTGCCCCCATCTCCAGCCTCCATAAGTCCTGGAATGCCCATTAGATGTAATGGAGGATTCTGTTATGGGCTTGTCTGTGTCTTTAAAAGGATGATGTTATCTTCTGTGTAGCATCTCTCAGTGTTTTTTCATAAAAGAAAGATTTTCAGCTTGCAGAATCAATCAATTATATTAGAAAGTAGAGGCAGGTGTGACAATTGCTATACATCTGACTGCTAATTTACATCTATTCCCAGTTCTCTGTCTTACGCTTCAGAACCAAAATTCATTTACATATTGGACTCCAACCGGTCTAATATCCAAACATCCAGCATCCAATGTATTTATCTATTTATTTTATTTTGGGGCAGAATCTTAGTTCCCCAACAAAGGCTCAAACCTGCATCCCCTGCAGTGGAAGCACGGAATCTTAACCACGAGACCTCCAGGAAAGTTCCTACCCAACATACTTAAAACCTAGTCTCATACTTGCTACTTTGCCTATGATATGTAGCTCAGTTAATGTTATTACCATCCACCAGTCTTCCAAATTAGAACCTAATTTTGCTTTTGAGTCATCTCTCTCCAGCACCACAATTGTATCTTTTCTCAATTTCCATGCTTATTCTCCAGATAAGTTGCCATTAATTTCCACTGGCATTACCATAATAGCCTCCTAGCTTGACTCACTTCTTACGCCTGTTTCTGTCCGTTTACCCTAAGTTTCTGGAATTGTCTTTCTGAGTCTTGAATCTGGATATGTCATTTCCCTGCATAGAAAACCTAGCTGACTTTCTGCTGTCCACAAAATAAAATTAAAGATCTTTACATGACAATGAAAAATTAAAAACAAAACAAACAAACAAAAAGCCCTTCATAGCTGTGTCCTGCCAATGCAGGAGGCTCTGGTTTGATTCCTGGGTTGGCAAAGATACCCTGGAGAAGGGATAGGCTACCCACTCGAGTGTTCTTGGGCTTCCCTGGTGGCTCAGATGGTAAAGAATCCACCTGCAACATGGGAGACCTAGGTTCAATCCCTGGGTTGGGAAGATACCCAGGCGAAGGGAACAGCTACCCACTCCAGTATTCTGGCCTGAAGAATTCCATGGACAGAGGGGCCTGACAGGCTGCAGTCCATGGGGTCACAAAGAGTTGGACATGGCTTTCCAACTTTCACTTCACCTAGCCCGTACATAATTTACTTCTCCCATCCATCTTTCTGTATATTTTTCTTGTCCTGGCCACTTGTGTATACTCCCTGTGCTTCTGTGGAAGTCATGTACCCATGACTTTGTTCAACCTCTTCTTTGGAATGTCCTTGCCTTCCTTCACACAATCAAAGTCTAGACACATGTTGGTTAACCAGGCTTAGACTCCACAGCCAGAATTCATCACCACCACCTATCTCTATTTGAACTTGAATATATACAATTCATTACAATATGCCGTGTATTGTAATTGACTGTTTACTTGGAGCAGCAAAGTCCTTGAGAATATGAAACAGATCACATATCTACCTACCTCTATCATCCTGTGTGTGTGTTACTCACTTAATTGTGTCTGACTGTTTGTGACCCCCTGGACTGTAGCCCACCAGATTCCTCTGTCCATGGAGTTCTCCAGGCAAGAATACTGGAGTGGGTTCCATTTCCTTCTCCAGGAGACCTTCTTGACCTAGGGATCAAACCCACGTCTCCAGCATTACAGGCAGATTCTCTACCATCTGAACTACCAGGGAAGCCCTCTACTGTCTTGAAAATTGTTGGGAGATTAATACTCAGTTTTGAATTAGAGCCTTTATAATACAATATTACAGGACTTCCCTGGTGGTCCAGTGGCTAAGACTCCCTGGTCAGGGAACTAGATCCTGCATGAAGCAACTAAGACCTTGTGCAACCAAAATAAATAAACAAATATTTTTAAAAATACAATATTACAAAAAGAACTCTGAAATTTTCAGAATCCGTGTCTACTAACTATCAGTTCAGTTCAGTCACTCAGTCGTGTCCGACTCTTTGGGACCCCGTGAATCACAGCATGCCAGGCATCCCTGTCCATCACCAGCTCCCGGAGTTCATCCAAACTCATGTCCATCGAGTTGGTGATGCCATCCAGCCATCTTATCCTCTGTTGTCCCCTTCTCCTCCTGCCCCTAGTCCCTCCCAGCATCAGGGTCTTTTCCAATGAGTCAACTCTTTGCATGAGGTGGCCCAAGTATCAGAGTTTCAGCTTCAGCATCAGTCCTTTCAATGAACACCCAGGACTGATCTCCTTTAGGATGGACTGGTTGGATCTCTTTGCAGGCCAAGGGACTCTCAAGAGTCTTCTTCAACACCACAGTTCAAAAGCATCAATTCTTCGGTGCTCAGCTTTCTTCACAGTCCAACTCTCACACTACTAATTACAGACAATTCTAAATCTAGAGTAATAGGAGAAGCATATATATATATATATATATATATATATATACACACACACACATACTATTAAAACATATGTCATACACACATATATACTTATATGTGTCATATATATTACAAAATATCAGATTTTCTGAAAAGTTATTTCTATTTGACCAGTTCAGAGAGAGTCAAAACAAGTATGATAAAAATACTAGCACCAGTTTATAATCCCCCCATCTCCAGCCCCTGTAAGTCCTTGCAGCATGATTTTGAGAAGTGGTAAGGGGGATGCAGGGACCTTGTCTACTTTCACCCAACTAATACTCTACACAAAGTAGGGCAGTAGAGCGCAATGACAGATACTGGAAAGCGCATCTATTGGTAATAATTCTCAGATCTATTGGATGGCAAGACTAATTCAATATTGAGAATGAGAAAAGAATACATGAAATATAAAATTGTTAACAGACCACAGTCTTGTCTTAGGATCATATGAAACCAGTATTCATTGTTATTCCATGAACACATATCATTACTTACCAAGGTTAGATTAGTAAGAGGTTGTTTTTATGATTTGCTTCTTGTGTGATTGGCAGGATGCTTAAAATTATTCCAAGAGAGCCAGCTTTGAAGAAAGTTTCAAAACAATACTTCCCAAATTCAAAAATGTTAACATTTTTCTACTTTATATGGGGTGATGGAAAAAAAAGTATTTTTAACTGAAATTCAAACTAATTAGTGGTGTCTAATTTTAATAAAACATTTTTGTTTTAAATCTCATTTTTGCTATTTATTGTGTTTTCTGTTTAACAAGAGGTAATCTTTCAGTTGAGGACCTTTAAAAATATCACTGGAGCTTTTCATGTTTAGATCAAATAATTCTCAGTTTAATATCCTGCTAGAGCTTTGTAGATACTGTTTCTTTCTTTTCAGTTTATCAGATGACAAATGCCTCCTGATACAAGCCTTTATGCCGTACAAAGACTGCTATGTGAAGTCCCCAGGAAAGTCTTCTATGTATCAGAAGCCCATTGAAATATTAGGACTCCAGGAAAGCAAGACTTCTCACCTTTCTGTTTAGTTGATAGTGGTAAGAAAGTTAAAGAATAGGTGAGAATAGGTGAACAAGGATGGGACTCGTTAAAGAATGGAAGTTTAGCAAAGAAAAGAAAAGACAATCTTCTCATGTAAAGCAAACCCCTATTGTTAAATTACTGAGGAAGTGAGTGGAAGCTGATGGCCCTTCTGATACAGGCTTTGAGATAACACACAAAGGAGGACCTGGATTAAATCAGCTCTCAACTGATGCCCCTGTAGGGACTAGGAAGTGCACATTGGATCACATGATCCACGAGCAGATGAGATGGTATTTTTACAAAGATGATTGCTGGATGAGATCTGACATGTTATCAGAGCAAGCAAGATAGGCTGGGAAAAGTCATGTGAGGACACAAGGAATCAAAGCCTCAGACGAAGTAGCAGAAGGTTTGGAAGCAAAAGCTGCACAAACCAGTACTGAGATACCAAGATTCTTCACAGGAACTAGGTGAGTTATGCCACTCTAATGTATTCAGTAACAGTTAGGATCACCTCCCAGTATGGGAAGCTGGTAATACCTTGATGACAGATTACGCTCTATTAACAACTGCTTATTTTGTGTAACAACTTAATGCAGCCCATTCTTCCCCTGGCTGCATGAGATTGGGCTGCAATCCAGGAATGTGAGTTACACCAAAACTAACCAAATAATAGCCAAATGCCACCTGTAAAATTACTAAACAACTAATTCCCAATCTTTTCACACTTTCACACTAGGTGAAAAATGGTTTTATTATTCAAGGACTCCTTCACTTGCAACTTGAACTGGCTCGCATAACCAGGAAGGTGAGGAGTGTTGTTGGAAAGAACCCAAACAGGAACCTGCCTGCATTTTCTCTCTTCACCTCTCATCAGCTTTATTTAGGCTTTTATTTTTGGCTTTATTCTCCCAAGCTGGGTGGTTTTACAAAATGGAGCTATGGTTAGTATCAGTTTCTGGGTTCACAACTTGCCAACTTCTTAACAACAGGGCTTTTCCTTGTGATTCTCATTTAAAAAAACATCACAGGAAAAGGCCTTAATTGACCTTGTTGTTGTTTGGTCGATCAGTCATGTCTGACTCTTTGCAACCCCATGGACTGCAGCACACCAGGTTTCCCTGTCCTTGACTGTCTCCTGGACTCATGTCCATTGAGTCAGTGATGCCATCCAACCATCTCATCCTCTGTTGTCCCCTTCTCCTACTGTCTTCAATCTTTCCCCGCATCAGGGTCTTTTCTAATGGTGGATCAATTTCTACTTACTGAGCCAGTCACCGAGGGTAAGAGGTTGGTTCCTGGGGTCACATCATATACACACCTTATTGTTTACAAAATCAACTCTTTGAGTTGGACGAGGGGAAAATAACAGAGAGATGATGGTTGTGTGTGAGTGACGTGGCCGGCCACTGAGTACAGTGGGTCCAAGCCCAGAGAAGACAATCTGCTGTACCTGAGGTCCCAGCGCTTGTCATGGCCTGATAACCTGGAGCAAAGGTCCAGAGAGTCATTTCATATAACCTGACCCTGAATTGCAAGCTGATCACTTCCTCTGGTGCTCAAAGAAATAGACCTCTGTTCCAATACTGGGGTGATGTGTCATTGTGACCTTCATGAAAAAAAATTATTATACTGTTATGTGTATCTAAAGGATTTTCAAGGACAATTCTGCCCGTAGTGAATTTCTCCATACAAGCTGACAGTAAAACCTACCTTCTGCCTAGGATTTCTCCAAGTTATGAAGGGTCTGGAGGTCCATCCCTAAACCAGTCCCTGATAACTCAGAGATGGGGTCCTTAGGAAGGCAGTGGCTTCCATTTGGACTTTATGACAGCAGCTGTTGAACATGCAATACCCTCCCCCTCCCCACTTCCACACCCTAGCCCCTGCCCAAATCCTCCCACCCGAAAGGAGGGTCTATCTCCCAGGAGAAAAGGGGAGGAACTCTGGGGAGCAAAACAACTGGTTTTGCTCAGTGGAGTGACTGTTTGGCCATATGAGTTGGGTGAACATAAATACCTTCCTCCATGGACATCTTGGACCTCACCTCTGTCCACTGGTCCTCCCTAGGGCTTCCTTCTTGGCTTTCTGTCCCCCTTGAGAGCCACTCTGTGTCCAATTAACACATCCTTCATTCCCAGATTACTTCCTGCTATAGTGTTTGTGTACATCAATGTCTTCCTTCCACTCTATGTGACTGGACTTCACTACAGAACATGTTTAATCAGAAACAGCAATAGCAGTGCTTCTCTCCACCTGGAACCAGGCCATGTTCCTCAGGAGACAAGGAGGGGCCTTGCTGTCTCCTCTTCATCGCTCCCCAGGCACCGCCCTTGGCCCAAGCCTATCACCTCCCCTTTTCCCATTTAGTGTATTTCCTGTGATTTGGGGGTTGCTTCCTAGCCACATGGTGCTCCTGGCCCTCAGAAGCCACCACTTCATTTCAGCTTTCTCAGTTCAGTTCAGGTCAGTTTTCTAATCATCCTCTTTCTCCAGGTGACAGTGCCTGATAAAATATTTGGGACATCTATATTAAAAACTTTATTGTTTACCCAATATTCAAATTTTACTGGGCATCCTATACTTTTATTTACTACATCTGGCCACTCTACAGTAAGGCTTTCATAAATAGGACCTCTGCCTGCAGAGTCCAACGGGTCACCCATACATTCCTGAGCAGGTTTTAACATGTTTGCATGCACCAGATGGAGAAGGCAATGGCAACCCACTCCAGTACTCTTGCCTGGAAAATCCCATGGATGGAGGAGCCTGGTAGGCTGCAGTCCGTGGGGTTGCTAAGAGTCTGACACGACTGAGCAACTTCACCTTCACTTTTCACTTTTATACATTGGAGAAGGAAATGGCAACCTACTCCAGTGTTCTTGCCTGGAGAATCCCAGAGACGGGGAGCCTGGTGGGCTGCCGTCTATGGGGTCACACAGAGTCGGACACGACTGAAGTGACTTAGCCGCAGCAGTAGCATGCACCAGGAGTGACAATCCAAGCCCCCACCAACTCGAAATATTCAGGCTTTCATGCCAGTTATATAATTGTAACATGGGTATCCTCCCCTTTTCCAAAGCTCACTTCATACCACTTTACTTTTACAAAAGACCTACACATTAGTCTTTGTTTTCACTAACCAAAAGCAATCCAAAGAGGATTTTCACTTTCATAAAAAAAGTGAAAATTGTGTTGGTTTTGCAATAACCATTACAGAAGCATCGAGTGCTCCAAGCAGTAAGAGTGGACCCATCAAACCCCTTCCTGATAATGACACTCCTCATCTCAGCATCAGGCAGCCAGAGCTGTGAACTCTGTCTGAGCATCTGTGCTTTATCTTGATTGATTTTGTACGTCTGTTGCAAGATGTGTCCTAAGGTAATTGCTTCTTTGCTTGATGCCATTTTGGTTTATTGGAACCTCTGCTTTGGGAGAGTGGTGAAACCTTTACTGCAGACCAGCATTTTAAGTTTTTGGAATGCTTTTTGGGCACAGAAGATAGTCCCTGGTTATATCTGTCATTAGCTAGTTATTGAAGTATAATTAACACTGTTAGAAATGGACATTTATCCTGGAAAATAGGCTTGATTATACAAATCAGGCATAATCACCAGGCCATGTTGTTCTTAGATACAAACCAGCTGAGAGGAATATTCCAACCAACTCTCCTGTTTGATGGATTCTATTAGAAGAAAATTTTCCTGCTTCCTTTCAACAAACGTGGTCAAACATTATTGTAATTCAAGTTGCTTTAAGGAATTTAGAAAACTTCCCTGTTTCATTGATTAAAATGCAATATAGCTATATACTCGATCTACTTATTTGACAATTTCAGTTTCAATGAGGGGGTGGTGGTTGAGAGTAGAGATAAAGCAAATATAAGGATACAAAAATCATCCATCATCCACTATATTTTGTATACATTGGTCCAGTCCTTTCAAATGCAAATATATAAATATTTTTAAAGAAATTGGGACCAAATTGTGTCTACATTCTGTTGTATAATTAATTTTCTTCATTTCGGATTATTAAGCTTTTTAATAGTTGTATACTGTTCCATTATATGAATAAAGTGTAATATGCTCAATCAATTGCATATTGCTGAATATTCAGGTTATTTCTAAATTTCTTTTCTCTTACCACAATCTTATTTTAGCTTCCTGAATAAACTGTCTGCAATTCAGATGATTTCTCTAAATCAGCAGGGTGAGGCCCTCTAGTTTCTGCCTGCCTAATATCCATATTTCCTCCATCTGTTAAGAGCGCCCAGTATTCCTCTGGGGAATCCCTGACCCAAATCTGAGTTTCATATGTCTCATGTGGGGATGAGACTACCCCAAGTTCAAGGGAGAGCATTCCCCTTTGTGGCTACAAGGTCTTTTTTGAGGATGGGCACAGTTCCTGGGTCAAATTTACCCCAAGACTTTTATGAAAATCATTGGGAAGTAAGCTTTCTCTTTCCATGGGTGGTTCTGAGCTGGTGGATATTTCTGGAAAAAAAAGCCCCCTAGAGAGAAAGTGAATGTTAAAATAAAGATGACATAGAGGAAAGTAGAGCTGAGAAATGGACAGAGACCGAGTCCTCACTGTAACCTGGGAGCCAGCCACACCAGGGGATTTTTCATTCTCATGAGTCACTAAACTCCCTTTTTGGCTTAAAGCAATTTGAGTCAGGGTTTCTGGCACCTCACTTGGAATAATTCAAATTTTTTAAAAAAAATGTCAAGCAGGACTGTATTATCAAAGTGCTTTCCCCAGAAGTTGTATCAAATACCAACTCAGCATCAAAGGTGTGCTTCTATGGCATTATCACAATTAAATGTTACTTTGATACTCTATCTGACTTTTTTTTTTGAAGTTTCATATTACATGTTTATTTAAATATTAGTGGGGCAAAACTGTCCCTATTTAAAACTCTTCCTATATAATAGAATATAATTTGTCTATTATACATTGTATCTTTGGCCTATTTTTCTGTATCAACCTATGGCCTATAGATTGATTACATGATTTTCACTTTGATACTTGTAGAATGTATTTTTCCTCTGGATTTTAAACTAAAATTTTTTTTTATTTTTCTGATTATAAAATATATGTATAATTTTGAAAAACACAGTAAAACACAAAGAAGAAAATAAAAATCCCTTTTAATACTGGAGAGGCAATGGCACCCCACTCCAGTACTCTTGCCTGGAAAATCCCATGGAAGGAGAAGCCTGGTGGGCTGCCGTCCATGGGGTCGCGAAGAGTCGGACACGACTGAGCGACTTCACTTTCACTTTTCACTTTCATGCCTTGGAGAAGGAAATGGCAACCCACTCCAGTGTTCTTGCCTGGAGAATCCCAGGGACGGGGAGTCTGGTGGGCTGCCGTCTATGGGGTCTCACAGAGTCGGACACGACTGAAGCGACTTAGCAGCAGCAGCAGATATACATTGGAGAAATTCCAAGTTTACATATATATAAAATATATTTACTAGAATATAAGTGTATGTTAATATGTGTTTATAGCTTTATCACTTAAGATTATGTCAACACGTAATTTCTCTTTTGTCTTTAAATAGTCCTCAAAATGGGTCTTGGACTTACTGAGAAAAGTCATGAACTCACATTTCAGGAAAAAAAATGTCCATATGTAGAAAAACTAACTTTATTTCAGGAGAGTCTCAGACTCATCCATGGACTCCAGATTAGGAACTCTGGTTGTAAGCACTATTCTTGGCATCTGCATAGTAGTCTCTTGTCTTAGTACATTCGTATTTATTTATTTTTAAAAATTTCTTTAATTGAGGCATAGCTGATTTACAGTGTTTCAGGTATACAACAAAGTCGGTTATATATATCTATATATCTTCTTTCTTAGATTCTGTTCCATTATAGGTTACTTCAAGATATTGGATGCAGTTCCCTGTGCTATACAGTAGGTCCTTATTGTTTATCTATTTTGTATATAGTAGCTTGTTGTTGTCATTGTTGTTTAGCCACTCAGTTGTGACTAACTATTTTGCAACCCCATGGACTGTAACCCCTCCAGGCTCCCCTGTCCATGGGATTTTCCAGGCAAGAATACTGGAGTGGGTTGCCATTTCCTTTTTCAGCGCATCTTCCCAAACTAGAGATAGAACCCACATCTCCTGAATTCCAAGTGAATTTTTTTTGCTGCTGAGCCACCAAGGAAGCCCTGCCTGTTAATCTCAAATTCTTAATTTATCCCTCCTCTGCCCCTTTCCCTTTTGGTAACCATGGATTTGATTTCTATGTCTGTGACTGTATTTCTGTTTTGTAAATAAATTCATTTGTATCATTTTGTAATATTTCACAGAGAAGTGATAGAAATTTTTTTTTCTATCTGACTTACTTCACTTAGTGTGATCATCTCTAGGTCCATCCATGTTGCTACAAATAGCCTTATTTCATTCCTTTTTAATGTCTGAGTGATATTCCATTGTATATATGCTATATGTATCACATCTTCTTTACCCACTCATTTTTCAGTGGACATTTAGGTTGCTTCTATGTCTTGGCTATTGAAAATAGTGTTGCAGTAAACACTGAGGTACATGTATATTTTCAAATTAGAGCTTTCCTCTTTCCAGATATAAGCTCAGGAGTGGGATTGCTGGATCATATGGTAACTCTATTTTAGTTTTTAAAGGCAATTCCTATTGGCTCAGGTGGTAAAGAATCCTCCTGCAATGCAGGAGACCTGGGTTTGATCCCTGGGTTGGGAAAATCCCCTGGAGAAGGAAATGGCAACCCACTCCAGTATTCTTGCCTGGAAAATCCCATGGACAGAGGAGCCTCGCGGGCTACACTCCATCGGGTTGCAAAAGTCAGAAAGGACTGAGTGAATAACACTTTCACTTTCCTGTTTAACTACATCATATTTGGTTTAGGACTGACTTTGGGATCCAAAAGCTTGGGTTCAAAAAGCCTGACTCTATCCCTACTAGGAGGTGACTTGGCAAATTCTTTCGACTTGGCAAATTTCTGACCTCATTAAGCCTGTTATAAAAACTGAATGAGATGATCCGTGATTAAAAGCTCAGCAGATTGTCCTGTATGTAAGCACTCAAGTGGCTCTCATTAAAAAAAAAAAATTCCCTGATTGTTTCCTTAGGATAAACAACCACAAATAGAATTGCTAGATCAAAGCAGATGCGCATTTCTAGGGCTACTGTCATCTACACCAAGTTTTCTTCTAGAAAGGATACACCACTAGCAGGATGAGAGGGTATGCAGATGATAGAATCCTTGGCACCATAATATAATATCATTTATGTCAGTCTTTTATTTATTTATTATTATTATTTTACTTTACAATATTATATTGGTTTTGTCACACATCAACATGAATCCGCCATGAGTGTACACATGTTCCCAATCCCAAACTCCCCCTCACACCATCCCTCCAGGTCATCCCAGTGCACCAGCCCCACGCATCCTGCACCCTGCATCGAAGCTAGACTGGCGATTCGTTTCTTATATGATATTTTACATGTTTCAATGCCATTCTCCCAAATCATCCCACCCTCTCCCACTCCCATAGAGTCAAAAGACTGTTCTATACATCTGTGTCTCTTTTGCTGTCTCGCATACAGGGTTATCATTGCCATCTTTCTAAATTCCATATATATGCGTTAGTATACTGTATTGGTGTTTTTCTTTACTTCACTCTGTATAATCGGCTCCAGTTTCATCCACCTCAGTAGAACTGATTCAAATGTATTCTTTTTAATGGCTGAGTAATACTGCATTGTGTATATGTACCACAGCTTTCTTATCCATTTGTCTGCTGATGGATATCTAGGTTGCTTCCACGTCCTGGCTATTATAAACAGTGCTGCGATGAACATTGGGGTACACATGTCTCTTTCAATTTTGGTTTCCTCAGTATGTATGCCCAGCAGTGGGATTGCTGGGTCATAAGGCAGTTCTATTTCCAGTTTTTTAAGGAATCTCCACACTGTTCTCCATAGTGGCTGTACTAGTTTGCATTCTCACCAACAGTGTAAGAGGGTTCCCTTTTCTCCACACCCTCTCCAGCATTTATTGCTTGTAGACTTTTGGATAGCAGTCATTCTGACTGGCATGAAATGGTACCTCATTGTGGTTTTGATTTGCATTTCTCTGATAATGAGTGATGTTGAGCATCTTTTCATGTGTTTGTTAGCCATCTGTATGTCTTCTTTGGAGAAATGTTTATTTAGTTCTTTGGCCCATTTTTTGATTGGGTCATTTATTTTTCTGGAATTGAGCTGCATAAGTTGCTTGTATATTTTTGAGATTAGTTGTTTGTCAGTTGCTTCATTTGCTATTATTTTCTCCCATTCTGAAGGCTGTCTTTTCACCTTGTTTATAGTTTCCTTTGTTGTGCAGAAGCTTTTAATTTTAATTAGATCCCATTTGTTTATTTTTGCTTTTATTTCCAACATTCTGGGAGGTGGGTCATAGAGGATCCTGCTGTGATTTATGTCAGAGAGTGTTTTGCCTATGTTCTCCTCTAGGAGTTTTATAGTTTCTGGTCTTATGTTTAGATTTTTAATCCATTTTGAGTTTATTTTTGTGTATGGTGTTTAAAAGTGTTCTAGTTTCATTCTTTTACAAGTGGTTGACCAGTTTTCCAAGCACCACTTGTTAAAGAGATTATCTTTAATCCATTGTATATTCTCGCCTCCTTTGTTGAAGATAAGGTGTCCTTAGATATGTGGATTTATCTCTGGGCTTTCTATTTTGTTCCATTGATCTATATTTCTGTCTTTGTGCCAGTACCATACTGTCTTGATGACGGTGGCTTTGTAGCAGAGCCTGAAGTCAGGCAGGTTGATTCCTCCAGTTCCATTCTTCTTTCTCAAGATTGCTTTGGCTATTCGAGGTTTTTTGTATTTCCATACAAATTGTGAAATTATTTGTTCTAGCTCTGTGAAAAATATTGTTGGTAGCTTGATAGGGATTACATTGAATCTATAGATTGCTTTGGGTAGTATACTCATTTTCACTATATTGATTCTTCCAATCCATGAACATGGTATATTTCTCCATCTGTTAGTGTCCTCTTTGATTTCTTTCACCAGTGTTTTATAGTTTTCTATATATAGGTCCTTAGTTTCTTTAGGTAGATATATTCCTAAGTATTTTATTCTTTTCGTTGCAATGGTGAATGGAATTGTTTCCTTAATTTCTTTTTCTATTTTCTTATTATTAGTGTATAGGAATGCAAGGGATTTCTGTGTGTTGATTTTATATCCTGCCACTTTACTATATTCAAGTAATTTTCTGGTGGAGTCTTTAGGGTTTTCTATTTAGAGGATCATGTCATCTGCAAACAGTGAGAGATTTACTTCTTCCTTTCCAACTTGGATTCCTTTTATTTCTTTTTCTTCTCTGATTGCTGTGGCCAAAACTTCCAGAACTATGTTGAATAGTAGTGGTGAAAGTGGGCACCCTTGTCTTGTTCCTGACTTTAGGGGAAATGCTTTCAATTTTTCACCATTGAGGATAATGGCATCTAATTGGTTCAGTTTAATTTCTTTGGTCTTTTCATTGTATGATCTTGTATATCTATTCATAGCATTTGTGCTTTTTTTCCCTATTGTATTGTTTGTTCTTGTTAATTTATAAAACCATTTTATAAAATTAATATTAGCTCTTAGTTTTATAAAAGTTGCAAATATTTTTTCTTATTTTGTAATTTGCTTTTAAGTTTTCAGTGCTTTTTTGACTATAACAAAGTTTAAAATTTTTATGGCGTCCTAGCTGTTGAGTTTCCTGTTATGATTTTTTCTGTTACTTTTTTGCTTAGGAACATTTTCCCTATCCAAAGATGAGATAAATACTAGCTAATATTTTTCTCCAGAAATTTTGTTCTGTTATTGTTGTTAATATTAACTCTTTAATCCATGTGGAATTAATTTTGGTGTATGGTGTGCAAGAAGGCTCTAAATCTCTTTTCCCCCAGCTGGCATTTTCCACCTATGGTGTCATCTTTCCCATCTATGTATTTTCTCCCTTTTGGGTGGGCCAGACTCTCTTTGGCAGCAGTAAGGGTAAAAGGTAGGGCAATAGAGGATGTTCAGTGACCTGCAGCAGCCTGCCATTATCACTGCACCTGGAGAGTGAGCTCTCTTTTCCTAATCCTAGAGTTTTTCCTAAATAGTGAAAAAGATCAGAAGGAAGAGGGGAGGCAAGAGCATATGCTTTCTTTACAACAACCACACGAGCAGGAGAGACGACAGGTGTGCATGCCCCCAAGAAATCCTTGAGGCTGCAGGTTGAGCATGATTCTCCTGCTGATTTACAACCCAAGCCCATCTCTTCTGCTTTCTCTCTTCACCCACTGCAAAAATTCTCTCCCATATCCCTCCCCAGTTCCCAAAAGGAGTTAGTTGGATGGGTTGGCCTGCCTCTAGTTACTGCTTATTTAATTTGATTGTGGATTTTAATACCATTAGCACAAATTGGAGTGGTGTCTGCAGAGTCAGGCTTCAGCTCACCCTCTGCCATTTGTTTTCTTGGCTTATCTTTTCCTGTGGTTTCAAGAATGTAAAGGTTCCACAGTGCCTCCTCCTTATCTTGTCTGTTTGTTCACATGTCTCCTATTCACTTAACTGAAGTATTTGGGTGGCATTTTTTTGTTTGTTTGTTTATTTGTACATAAGCCAAATGAAAACTTGGAATGTTTTTGGTCATATTCTACTTCCTTCAAAGCTCTACAGATATTATGGCATTGTTTTTTTTAGGTTTACTGTCTGGGGACAGTTTGAGGGTATATTATTTTCCTAAATGCTTGCAGAAGCACTGCTCTTGTGGATTTATGGTCTAATGGAGAGGAAATAAATTATTTGTGATAAAGAGTGTAATATGCCATGAACTTAATCATATTTGTTATGTGTGTGTGTGCATGCTAAGTCGCTTCAGTTGTGTCCGGCTCTTTGTGACTCTATGGATAGCAGCCTGCCCAGCTCCTCTGTCCATGGGACTCTCCAGGCAAGATTATTGAAGTGGAGGAGTGGGTTGCCTCTTCCAAGGGATCTTCCCCACCCAGAGATTGAACCTGCTTCTCTTATGTCTCTGGCATTGGCAGGTAGGATTTTTACCACTAGTGCCACCTGGGAAGCCCCATATTTGTCATAATCTCTTCCATTTTCACAAGATTTGAGGAAGAGAAAATATAAACATTTATATTTTCAAAAGGCAAAAGAGAAAAGGAAAGATATATCCATTTGGATGCAGAGTTCCAAAGAATAGCAAGGAGAGATAAGAAAACCTTCCTAAGTGATCAATGCAAAGAAATAGAGGAAATCAATAGAATGGGAAAGGCTAGAGATTGCTTCAAGAAAATTAGAGACCTCAAGGGAATAATTCATGCAAAGATGCACAATTAAGGACAGAAACAGTATGAACCTAACAACAGAAAATATTGTGAGGTGGGAAGAACACTCAGAAGAACTATACAAAAAAGATCTTAATGACCTAGATAACCACCATGGTGTGATCACTCACCTAGAGCCAGACATCCTGGACTGCGAGGTCAAGTAGGCTTTAGGAAGCATCACTATGAACAAAGGTAGTGGAGGTGATGGAATTCCAGCTGAGCTATTTCAAATCCTAAAAGGTGATGCTGTGAAAGTGCTGTACTGAGTTCAGTTCAGTTCAGTTGCTCAGTCATGTCTGACTCTTTGCGACCCCATGAACCGCAGCATGCCAAGCCTCCCTGTCCATCACCAACTCCTGGAGTCCACCCAAACCCATGTCCATTGAGTCGGTGATGCCATCCAACCATCTCATCCTCTGTCGGCCCCTTCTCCTCCTGCCCCCAATCTTTCCCAGCATCAGGGTCTTTTCCAATGAGTCAGCTCTTCGCATCAGGTGGCCAAAGTATTGGAGTTTCAGCTTCAACATCAGTCCTTCCAATGAACACCCAGGACTGATCTCCTTGAGTATGGACTGGTTGGAACTCCTTGCAGTCCAAGGGTCTCTCAAGAGTCTTCTCTAACACCACAGTTCAAAAGCATCAATTCTTTGGCACTCAGCTTTCTTTATAGTCCAACTCTCACATCCATACGTGACCACTGGAAAAACCATAATCTTGACTAGATGGACCTTTGCTGCACTCAATACCAGCAAATTTGGAAAACTCAGCAGTGGCCACAGGACTGGAAAAGGTCAGTTTTCATTCCAATCTCAAAGAAAGGCAATGCCAAAGAATGCTCAAACTACAGCACAATTGCACTCATCTCACACACTAGCAAAATAATGCCCCAAATTTTCCAAGCCAGGCTTCAACAGCACATGAACAGAGAACTTCCAGATGTTCAAGCTGGATTTAGAAAAAGCAGAGGAACAAGAGATCAAATTGCCAACATCAATTGGATCATCAAAAAAGCAAGAGAGTTCCAAAAAACCATCTATTTCTGCTTTATTGACTATGCCAAAGCCTTTGATTGGATCACAACAAACTGTGGAAAATTGTTATGGAGATGGGACTACCAGACCTCCTTACCTTCCTCCTGAGAAATCTGTATGCAGGTCAAGAAGCAATAGTTAGAACCAGACATGGAACAACAGGCTGGTTCCAAAGTCGGAAAGGAGTACATCAAGGCTGTATATTGTCACCCTGCTTATTTAACTTCTATGCAGAGTATATCATGGGAAATGCCAGGCTGGATGAAGCACAAGCTGGAATTAGGATTGCCAGGAGAAATAGCAATAACCTCAGATATGCAGACGGAGAAGGCAATGGCAACCCACTCCAGTACTGTCGCCTGGAAAATCCCATGGATGGAGGAGCCTGGTGAACCGTCTATGGGGTCGCACAGAGTTGGACACGAATGAAGTGACTTAGCAGCAGCAGCAGTAGATATGCAGATGACACCACCCTTATGACAGAAAGCAAAGAGAAACTAAAGAGTCTCTTGATGAAAGTGAAAGAGGAGAGTGAAAAGGCTGATTTAAAAAATACTAAAATACTAAAATTCAAAATACTAAAATTCTAAATTTAAAATACTAAAATTCAAAAAATACTAAGATAATGGCATCTGATCTCATTACTTCATGGCAAATAGATGGGGAAACAATGCAAACAGTGACAAACTTTATTTTCTTGGGCTCCAAAATCACTGCAGATGGTGACTGCAGCCATAAAATTAAAAGATGCTTGCTCCTCGGAAGAAAAGCTATGACCAACCTAGACAGCATATGAAAGAGCAAGAGACATTACTTTGCCAACAAAGGTCCATCTAGTCAAAACTATGGTTTTTCCAGTAGTCATGTATGGATGCGAAAGTTGGACCATAAAGAAAGATGAGTGCCGAAGAATTGATGCAAGGAAATCGAAACAGTCAATTCTAAAGGAAATCAGTGCTGAATGTTCATTGGAAGGACTGATGCTGAAGCTCCAATACTTTGGTCACATGATGCGAAGAGCTGACTCATTGAAAAAGACCTTAACGTTGGGAAAGATTGAAGGCAGGTGGAGAAGGGGATGACAGAGGATGAGATGGTTAGATGGCATCACCAACTCGATGGACATGAGTTTGAGCAAGCTCCTGGAGATGGTGAAGGACAGGGAGGCCTGGTGTGCTGCAGTCCATGGCACTGCAAAGATTTGGACACAACTGAGCGACTGAACTGAACTGAAATGTAAACATAAGAACTCAGTGCACCATTGGGAAATGGAAGTCACCCAGTCTCCTCTGATGTAGAAAATGGGATAGAGACAAGTTTCCAGGAGGAAGAATTCACTCTAGGATCTTGGCTCCATACAGACTGAACCTGAACTAAGACTTCAGCCTAGAAATCCCTGCTATTGGCTTTCACAGCTCAACTGGCTATCAGGTTATAGTCACTTCAGTCAGCCAGCTGCCTTCTCCATGGCTTCTTGATATGCAGGGAGGTCCCTTTCCTTTGCAGATGCACCCAGGGACTCACATAAAGTTGTTAAGTCAACACTTCCAAGAACTCTGCATTTGATTTGTTTTCTGGATAAACCTGTCTGAAGCAGGGAAACTCACCACTTTATTTCTTTTCAGTTCTTTAATCCTAAAGCCTGGGCTATACTCAAATCACTTCATAAATCTGACCACTGAAGTAGCTTTTACCCATCTGCCAAAAATTCCCAAACACACATTTTTCACGGAGACTTTTCTTAGCAGAGCTCTTCCCCTGCAGTGCTTTAACACCATATCCCGATGAACACTGAGTCGGGTGCTTGTGGATTTAGCTGATGAGTCTGAGATTTCCCTGTGCCTCGGATTCCTGGTGTGGAATAATCGAGCTAACAGGATCTCTCCCAAGGCTCTGCTGAGAGAAAATAAAATGAAATAATTCATACGCACTTGCACAAGACCTGACTCAAACCCCACCAATATATTTTATTACTTTCTACGTTGTCAGAACACAAGTATTGTGTCTTGCTACCAGAGAGCCATTCCTATGAAGTCAAGCATCCCTCGCAACACTCGGTGTTGCAGGCTCTTTGAACAGTCTATATGATGTCTGTGCGTGCATAGACCAGCTTTCTCTCGCTCTCATGTGTCTGGATGTCCAGATTTCATTATGAAAGAGTCAGAGCCCATCAGAGAACTTGATCAGCAGCCAGGCACGGTTTTTTTCTTCTTGTTGTCCTTTGTCAGGTCTTTGTTCCGCCCCTGGCTACACTCTTACAGAACCACTTACTGTTGATTAAAAGAAGGGACTCGGCCGGCGAAGGCGGGGCCTGCGGGCGCGGGGGGCCCGGCGATTGGGTTCACCCTCGGGGGCTGCGCTTTCCTAAGTGCCAGCCAGCGGGCGCCGGCCAACCTCCCCCCAACCCCCGCCACCCCCCGCCGCCCACTCCGCCCTACCACAGCAGAGGACCAACCGGCCGCCCCAGACGTCAGCCGCGCGCAGCAGAGCCTTGCAATTGAGTCCCGTTTGGCAGCTGCGGACGGGCGGACAGACAGACGGACGGCGGTGGCGATCGAAGGAGCAGGGAGGGCCGCGCGGCGGGAGGGAAGAGAAGTCCGCAGGGCAGGCAAGAGCCAGACCCGCTGCCTCCCCCGACAGAGCCATGGACAGCACCGGCAACTCCACCCTGCTCTTCGGCACCGACAACGCCACCCTGCTCTTCGGCACCGACAACGCCACCCTGTTCTTCGGCCAGTCCACGCTGCTCCCGGACAATTACACCTTGTCGCCCACCGCCAGCAGCCTGAGTCCCGGCCCGGACGCACCCCTCACACCGGCCTCCAGCGCCGGCCCCGGCCCCGTGCTCAGTGTGGCACCCGGGCCCGGAGTCAGTTTCAGCCCCGGCCCCACTCCGACCCCGGCGCCGACGGCCGGCAGCTTCGCGGGCGGGGCGGGTGGCCCAAGCCCGACCCTGTTCGCTCGGCCCGAGGCGGCCCACGAGCCCCCGTTCTGGGACACGCCGCTGAACCACGGGCTGAACGTGTTGGTGGGCGCCGCCCTGTGCATCACCATGCTGGGCCTGGGCTGCACGGTGGACGGGAACCATTTCGGGGCTCACGTCCGCCGGCCGGTGGGCGCGCTGCTGGCCGCGCTCTGCCAGTTCGGCTTCCTGCCGCTGCTGGCCTTCTTGCTGGCGCTCGCCTTCTCCCTGGACGGCTCGGCCGCCGTGGCGGTGCTCCTATGTGGCTGCTGTCCCGGGGGGAATCTCTCCAACCTCATGTCTCTGCTCGTGGACGGCGACATGAACCTCAGGTACGGAGCGGCTATCTAATCGGCGTCAACCGCGTTTACAGCCACGGGTTCAAGACCAAGGAGGGAGGAAGTAGAGGCGGTTAGCATGAGGTGCAGAAGAGCTGCAGAGAAACTGGAGATGAGGGTGATGTACAGGCAGAAGAGGTAGGGTTGGAGGGGAGAAGATCTAGATGGGAACACAGGTTCTCTGAGGTCTGGGGGTCTCATCCACAGCTCTCTCCCCCACCCTCCCTGACTGTCAGTGCAGGTCTGGGCCCCAGAAGACAAAGGGGACTGGGAAGTCTGAAGCCAGGACTCGCGGGAAATGTAAAAGCAAAATAGGGCTGTTGGCTCCAATAAAGGAAGTAATCTCATATATAAGGTTGTGATTGAGGTCAGTCCAACAAGTAGTATCCGGCAGCTTTCCCATGTCCTTCAGGGTGCTTTGGAGGATTAGAAAAGATAACAAAAATATTCCTTGCCCTCACAATCATCCAGAGGGTAACCAGTGCAGTAGGCTGCAGAAAGAGAGCCACAGTCCTGAGATTCTATCTCTTACCTGAAGTTCCTAGTTCAACTGGGCTTAGACACGCAGCTCTCTTGGTGCTCCCCTGAGATGAAGCAGGTTCACCCCTGACTTCAAACTGGGGGGCTTGCAGTCTCCCTCTTTCTCCTTTATCCAGTGTGCAAGCAAGGCTCTTAGGCTCAAAGCTGTTCCAACTTCTGTCCATTCCCTTTCCTGCAGCATCATCATGACCATCTCCTCCACTCTCCTGGCCCTGGTCTTGATGCCTCTGTGCCTGTGGATCTACAGCCGGCCTTGGATCGACACTCCCCTGGTGCAGTTACTACCCATAGGGACAGTGATCCTGACCCTCTGCAGCACTCTCATCCCCATCGGTTTAGGCGTCTTCATTCGCTACAGATACAGCCGGGTGGCTGACTACATTGTGAAGGTAAGGCCACTCTTCCCTTTGCCTCCTTTATGTTCGTAGAGGGCCCTTGGTCTCTGACCCATGGCCGAAATGGTGAGAAGTTTGGAAAAGAAGGATGAGGAAGAAAAGGACTGGGCAGCCCTTGCATGGATAAACTTAAAAAATTATGCCAGGAAGATAACTTCCATCCCATCTTTTGGAACTTCAAAAATAACAGCTTTAATTAATATACCAAGGTTTATTAAAAACAGCATAAGATAACTATCAGTACCCATAGGGGGAAACAGATCATGAAGAAAAAAGATGGCAGGGCAATTAAATGGGAACATGTTTTTCACTCAGAAGTCGTGTATTACTAAAAACCAAAGCAGGTGAAATAAAATGATTTTAATTGGATTTGTGCAGTATTTTAGAAATGCATTACTCTGTTCTTTAAAAGTGGAACTCTAATTCTGAAAAACTCTAGCAGATTCCTTTAAAATGTTTTATTAGTTTTCTAAAAGTAACTTTACACTAATAAGACCAAAGGTAATTCAAAAATTACATTGTGGAATATAATAGAATACACAAAATAAAATTAGGTCCTGGGTAAATAATGCAGAATATATTACCATTACTAAATTTGTGTTTCTTTTTCCTTCCCCATTGCAATATATCATATGATTTCTAAAGCTAGTGAAAGGATGAGATTTCTATTATTTTGTACAGTATTTTCAACATTGCTTTATTTTTAAAAAGTGATGCTTTTTGTAGTAGGAGAGATTTTGAAATAATTGGAGGAAAAGATTTAAATATTTGTAAATTAAACTTTCTTTGAAAACTTAAAAACAGTAGTAAATAAGAGTAAACCATGAACAGGATTCTCATTTTAAGAAGTTAAATAAAGTACATAACTAATTACTATAAAATGTATATGCAAATTCCTTTAGAAAACAAAGAGAAAAAGTCTCACCCTAATGTTTAAACTATGTAGATTTAAGATGACATAATCTTTTGTGTTTTACTTATTTTATTTATTAAAATAATCTGATTATACAGAGGGGCTAACTTTAATATGAAAAATAGAGGGCTCTTTTCAGTACATATATTCAACCTTGAGTAAAAAAAAATATGCTCTGTAATAGACATATATTCTTTGAATGTAATAATTGCAGGTGGACTCTTTACTGTCTGAGCCACCAGGGAAGCCCAATAAATATATATGTACATGTAAACATAAATATTTTAATGTTAAACATATTATACTATAGATCATTTTGAAAGCATTAAGAACTAAGTTTGATCATTAAGCTAATAGTATTAATGTGATGCATTTACTATAAAACCTTAGAAACTCTAAGAGAAAGTCAATCAAATACCCTATTTCCATGCTAAGAATAGATAAATATATTTAAATAACAGACAATCCAATAAGACTGTGTAACTTAAGGTTAAAGCTGGACTTATTTCTTAACTAGCACACTCATAAGATCTGCTTCATAATATTTTTATACTTTTACAAACACTTTAAAATGAGTATTCAATGTCGAATGATTTAAATGATTTAAAATGGTTCAAAGGGAATGATTCAGAGCCACTATTTTCACAATGAAGAATCAGATTTCGTGTCAAAGCTTTTGATGTAGACACACTTTGAAACTTAATATAAGAAAAGTTTCGATTGGTTCATTTGTAGCATGGGTATCTTATAATCTTATTTCAGTACCCTTTTTAGGATAGATTTTTGACCAGCCCAGATAAATTTTGAATGATTTTTTAAAGAATATATGCCAATCCCACAGACTCCAAAGGATTATCTTCCCACATATATCTATGAAGCCAGAAGCAACACTTAAATGGCTCTGGAACTGTTGTCTTCCTCACAAACACCCACCCAACCCTCTGCCCCACTGAAAACAAACAAACTGCCAGTCTGAAGAACAAGAAGAATTTCTAGGTTTCCATCTTACTATTTACAAGCCTGTCTTTCATGAGTGAAATGTATCAGTCAGACATCAAGATGACATACTGTTTCATAGTCAATTGTTTTGTATCTAAAATCTTTCTATTATATATAATAATTCCTAAGAATCATTAGAGACAGGTGGGAGGTTTCTCATCAACAGATAAAAAGAAGGGAGTTGCAGAATTACAAAGAATTCCTCACATCTTACGTTTATGTTTTTTCTTTTTTCAGACTTAATCTGAGTTGGTAATTGTTGGGTATTACTAACAGTTCTCTGAGATATAAAGTATTTTGAAAGTTAAAAATATTGGACATTCAGTTGCATAACTTAATAGTCTTTTATCTTCTGTGTAAAACCAGAACTAATTTTTTATGGAAAACATGGGAGTCCTGTTCAGGGGAAGTAATATCCATCTGTCTACTCCATTCATCAGACTATACCTGTTATATTGGGCTCAGTTCTAACCACCCTGTTTTTAAGAGGCACATTCACAAATTAAAGAAATGTTCAGAACGGTTGGGCTTCCTAGGTAGTGCTAGTGGTAAAGAATCTGCCTGCCAATGCAGGAGATGCAAGAGATGCGTGTTTGATCCCTGGGTCTGGAGGATCCCTGGGAGGAGGAAAGGGCAACCTACACACAGTATTCCTGTTGGGAAAATCCTACGGATAGAGGAGCCTAGTGAGCTACAATCCATGGGGCTGCAAAGAGTCAGACAGGACTGAGCACTCAAAACAAATCCGGACTCCAAAACAGTTATGGGATGGAGGCTGAAAACCTGGGACAATCTGCCCCCAGAGAAGAGTAATAACCTTCCCCTCATAACTGTTTTTTAAACATTTGTAGGCTGTTTTTAGGATGAGCAGTCTGTCTGGTCTGTGTTGCTCCTGAGTGCCTATCCAAGACAGGGGCTAGCAGTTATAGAAGGCACATTGTCACTAGACTTAAGGCCAGGTCACCAAACAGAGCTATCTGACATGGCCTGGATGCCTCCTGAGGTGATCTACCCATTCTCAAAAATAATGTCAAAAACTTTGCATTCTGTGTAGGAGATCAGACTAGATGGCTCTCCTCTTCCAAGAGTCCAGGGTCCCCTTGTTTGAATTCCTCTGCAGCAATCTTATCATTGTTGTCTTTAGGGCATACCCTGCTGGCATTGCACAACCTTAGTTTCCCCACCAGGGACTGAACCCATGCCCCCTGCTTTGGGAGTGCGGAGTCTTAACCACTGGACCGCCAGGGAAGTTCCAAAAATTATTTTTGATGGCTTCTCTATTTTCTTTTACTAGATTTCCCTCTGGTCTCTGCTAATGACGCTGGTGGTCCTTTTCATATTGACCGGCACTATGCTAGGACCCGAACTGTTGGCCAGTATTCCAGCAGCTGTTTACGTGGTAGCGATTTTTATGCCTTTGGCAGGCTATGCCTCAGGCTACGGCTTAGCTACTCTCTTCCATCTTCCGCCCAACTGCAAGAGGACGGTGAGCCTGGAAACAGGGAGCCAAAATGTGCAGCTCTGTACCGCCATCCTGAAACTGGCATTTCCACCACAAAACATAGGAAGTATGTACATGTTTCCCTTGCTTTATGCCCTTTTCCAGTCTGCGGAAGCAGGGATTTTTGTTTTAATATATAAAATGTATGGAAGCGGAGTACTGCACAAGCAAGATCCTCTAGAAGATGAAGATACAGATATTTCTTATAAGAAACTGAAAGAAGAGGAAATGGCAGACACGTCCTATGGCACAGTGACAGCAGATAATTTAATTATGATGGAAACCACTCAGACTTCGCTCTAAACATGGAGATACACAGGAGAGTTTATCTTGCTGAAATACTACTTCATATTTATGGCCTGTGGTAGTGTCTATGGTTTACATAGAGAACAACAGCTGGTTCAAATCATTATACATGTAACAATTTTGATCTACCCACCATAAGGTTGCATTGGTATATCAACCAAGCATTTACATAAATTACCAATCAGTGTTGTAATGTAACTTGCACCTGGGACTGCTAGGTTGATGGCCTGAACAAGTGTGCTTTTTGGTTTTCACCATTACCGATTTCTATGACTGTTTCAAATATGTTAAACAGGGTCTTGGAAATGTAGAATTTTGATGCACTATCTTATATGAGTAAAAACATGCTATATTTGTAAAGCATAATTGTGTTGAATGTAATTGTTGTTAAAGTGTGCTTGCTCAGTTTATACATACTTGACACTGTTAAAATTTGACCTGTATTCAGACAAATCCCCAAACAGGTCAATTAAACAATGAAATATAATATCTCATTGTCCAACCTGTTTCAAATCAGGGAAAAATTACATTAATGTATTTGATTACTTGATCTGATATCTATTTGTAATGAACAGCCAACATCGTTCTAGTGAACAAGGCATTTGCTTTTCAACTGGGGACTGGTTCCATCTTCAGCGTTTATGTAAACACAGTCTAAATCAGTTTTCCTTTGCAAAGTTTATTTGGTCAAAAAAATCTGTGGAACGACTATCCTCCCCAGAGAGGAGCAATCCCTGGTGGTACTTAACAGCATTTCCTGGTCACCATTTGAGATGGGCGGGCGACGGAGGAGGCGGGGAGGGAGTAAGTTCTCCAAGGGAGAAAACAATTAGCCTAGATACGATGCCCTAGAGTGCTTTCCCTATGCACTCACCGAAAGGGTTCAATGCGTAGATTTCTCAGAGCAACTCTGAGATGATTAAATAACATATAACCTGAGATCGAAGGTTATCAGACCCCAAGTAGTCTCCCCAAACCTTCGCATTTTTGCTCACTAGCCAGAGGCACCCAGCCTAGCCTCAACTTCGGAGGCGGCACAGACAATAACCGAGGAATGGCGACCACCTGGCTCGGTTAATCCGGGGGATGGTTCTGCGGGTATCCTCTTCACCTGGGGCAAGTTCACTTCCAGATCAGTTTTGCATCGCAAAGAAAGCTTTCTTTGCAGATCATCTTAAGGATATTCGTGCCGACCTCCGGGTGTGGAATATTCCCACACCAAGGTCGGGAAGGGAACCCTCCGGCGAGGAAGCTAGGACACCAGTGGGTGGCGGGAAGGGTGCGGGGGTGTGGTGGGTGGGGGTGGGGCGCTGTCCCAGCGCAGCGCTGGCCGCGGGGGTGGGGCCCGCGTCCGGCTGCCCCTGGGAGGTCGTCTATTTAGGGCGCCGGGGCCGGCGGGCAGGCGGCAGGGGTACGCTGATGGCTGCCCTGGGGGACGTCGTCCTGGATGGTTACCTGTACCCGGCGTGCGCCCTCTACTCGTACCGGTGCCTCTACCCGGCCGCCGCCGCTAAGGGAAAAAGCGGGGCGGACGAGGGTGGCTGGCGACCCCGGGGCGGGGGCTACCCTCCCGTTTCCTCCTCCTCTGACGGCGCGGCCTCGTCGTCGTTCCCCGGCCACGGGCAGCTGGCGGCCGCCGAGTACGTCCACAGCTACCACCGCGCGCAGCTCATGGCCCTGCTGTCGCAGGTGGGCCCCCGCCGGGTCAGCACTCGGGATGCGGCGGTGCAGGTGAACCCGTGCCGCGACGTATCGGTGCAGTGCTCGCTGGGGCGGCGGACGCTGGGGCGCAGGGCCCGCGAGTTCGGTCCGAGTCCGGATCCCGAGGGCGCGGCGGACGCGGGCGGCAGCTGCCCGGCCTCCCCGCAGCGCGCCAGCAAGGGCCGGGAGCAGGACAGCCCGCCGAGCCGCGCCCCGCGGCGCGTGCGTTTCCTGCGCACCTTGGCCGTGTACTCGCCCGTGACCTCCCGCTGCCTAGCCACCCTCCTGGAGGGGGCTGAGGCCGCGGCGGGCCAGCAGAGGCCCGGGGAGCCGGAGGCTGAGCGAGAGCCGCCACCTGCGAGGCCCCGAGGCCCCGAGGCGGGAGACGGGTCGGCGAGCAAGGTGTCCCAGCGGCTGCAGCCTGAGGAGGACGAGGCCCAGGCCGCAGTACCGGCGAGCCGCGAGCAGCCCCCGCCCGTTGCCAAGGTCCCGGACGCCGCTGGCGAGAGATCGTCGCCCCGGAGCCCCCAGCTGGGCAAAGAGCGCCTGCGCTTCCAGGTGAGACCCGAGTTGGCCGGGGAACTGGCAGGGGATCCCCGAAGTTGTGTGGGCTCCCATCCCAGTCCAGGTGCCCGCCCTCGGCTACTCTAGACAAGTGGAGGCGCGCGTTCCCTTTACGCGCCGGCACGCTTCGGTGCCTTTCGGTGGCTGCTGAAGTCTGTCTCCGTCAGCTTTAAATCGAGTGTAGTGTGTTTATTGCTATTATCGTAGAACTCCAGCTGCACAGGGGTGGCTGTAGAAAAGCTCTTAACATTCTTATTCCAGAGAGTATTTGCTGACCGCCAGAGTGTAGTCAGCTGTATACAGCAAATACATTGTATGTGCACTTGGATGATCCAGGAAGGGTCTCAGAACATGAGAAGGTGAACTTATTGGCCAGGAGAGTCGATTCCGTGGATCCCACTCTCAGTTTTGAATTCAGTGTGTTAGAAACTGTAACCATTGACTGCTGGGGTGCTGGTCAGGATTTTACCTAGCATTTAAGACGCACCCCTATTTGGAAATCTGATGGTCTTGCTGGAGCGTGCGTGCTGCCGTGCGTGCATTGCTGCCCAAGAGCTGCAGGCATGGAGGGCCATGTGGTAGTTGCCTGAACGCTAAAGAGCTGGAACGCACTGAGGGGTTGTAACCCAGCGGAGGAGAAAGACATGAGAAGTAGTAAGAGGCCTGGGGGAGTCCTTCTGATGTCTCCTCCAGGCCCTCAGGGCTATCTAGTGGGAGTCCCGGAAGCAAATAGAGTGAAACAGATTTGTACACGTTATGACCGCTCCAAACTGTGTTGATACTCAACGTTTAACCTTCTTGGACTTTAGCTTGCTCACCTCTGAAAATGCTGAGTCTTCCAAAGTTCCTTCCAATCCTAAAGACCTAACCTGAAAAACCTGTTTGTAACTTGTTTCTTACTGAGAATAACTTAAAGAATAAGGTAATACTACTTTTGTTCATATTGTATATGAATTAATGGCTTATCCATATTTTCAACTCTCAGCACCATTTGGTAGAAACTTAATTAGCAACATAAAGAGCTTTTCAAGGTGTTCACCCAAGATTATTTTAGGGTGCAGTCTTATTTCTTCCTTTTGACTACTTCATATGTGTGTGCTAAGGTCAGACCTTAAATTTTACAGAAAGAAAAACCCTCCCTCTAGAATCCCAAGATTCAGGAACCCTGTATGTTTGGCTTTCCCCTTGCCTGTCTGCAGGAAAACACCTGCTTAGTAAACTGCTGTTTGAATCGGGTGAATGTGGAACACAAACTTCTGTGGGCCCATGCTTTTCTATTCCATACTTGATTAAGCTGTTAACTTTCCTAATTGTTACCTTGTGGAGACCAACTTGAACCTCATTCTACTTTCCTCCGTGATCTGAAGCAGAGTGCCAGTTTTAAGTATCAGATCCTTTCCAGGCTGCTTGAGATGAAGGCTGATTCAGATGGCAAGTTGGTTAAACTCTGTTCTTCTTTCGCTCAGTTCTTAGAGCAGAAGTATGGCTACTATCACTGCAAGGACTGCAATATCCGCTGGGAAAGTGCCTATGTGTGGTGTGTACAAGGCACTAACAAGGTAAGCAATGCCCTGTCACCAGCATCATCCTGACAAAAGGTTCAGGAGGGTTTGGACTTTAAATTTTTCCTTTGTCCCATCAGGTTTACTATAAGCAGTTTTGCCGAACATGCCAGAAGTCTTATAACCCTTACCGAGTGGAGGATATCACCTGCCAAGTAAATTGAACATTTGCATTTTATGCGTGAACTAGATAGTGATGAGAAGGTTTAGGAGTAGTTTCTTGAATATATTTCCTAAGAGAGCCTAGATTCCCAGTGACCTGAGGTTTTGATTCCTTTCTGGAAGGAGTTGTAGAAATAATACTCAACTGGGAAGCCAGGTCTCAATGTTCGTTTCCCCCTGCTCTTGTAAACCTGCTCTTGTCGTGTGAACATCTCTGGAGGCTGTTGTCTCACTTGCAATGTAGAAGAATGTTTGCTTTACCTGACACTCAGTCCAGTTCAGGAGAGAGTAAATTTAAAGAACAGAATACCTTTTAACATGAGGTAGCACAGGCTGACAATTTTATGCAAATGCATTTCATGAAGCATGTACCCAAGTTATAAGTATTTAGTAAGAATGCGAGTTTTTCAAAGTTTTCTGCTTTGCCTTAGTTCAGAAAGGAATTGGTTTTAAAATAAACCTAAGTTGCATGGCTTTATCAGGTTAAGTGGTAACAGGTTGCTTGTTAACTGAGCACTGCCTTGTGATAACGGGCTGTGATAATCAAAGAGGGAAGGAAGGAACTAGGCTGTTAAACCACACCGCTAGTGGACCTTGACTTGCCAGTTGAGACTGCCTAATCAATGCCCTTGACTCAGAGTAGAGCAAGTTCTAAAGTAGAGAGGAATCTGACAAGGAAATCGAACTTACTAACAGCTCTACTCTTGGCCCAGCAGCTGTTGTTCTGCCTTCTGCCTCAGCTTGAGGCCCTTTGCAGCAGGGAGAGGGCCAAGGTCAGCCACAGGTGACGGGCCTGCTACTAGCTCCTGACCTCACACCTTCACTTCTGTTGTCAGACTCCTCTCTCCTACCTGGTGGCTCTCCACCCTGGCTTCAAGGGTAGGAAAAGATTTCCTCTTAAACGTCTTCAGAAGAAGCTTCACAATTCAGAATCGAATCCTATGCAAAATGGGAGCAGGAGTGCATGACGAAAGCGCTCAGTTCCTCCCATTCCTATCCTTGCAGACAGAACCTTGCTTAGTGTGCATTCAGTTAGTATTTGAATGGACTAGAGAAACAACTTTGAAGTTCCAGGATATCACCAAGGGTTTATCTTCTGTATGCATGTCTCACTTTGATTTTTTTCAGAACTGTAAACAGACTAGATGCTCCTGCCCAGTGAAACTTCGCCATGTGGACCCCAAAAGGCCCCACCGTCAAGATTTGTGTGGGAGATGCAAAGGCAAACGCCTATCCTGTGACAGCACTTTCAGTTTCAAATATATCATTTAAGTGAATGGGGGGGAAAACCACCCCCCAAAACCGTGGTCCCGCTGAATGTGTGCTGGTGGCGCAGACAAGTGAGCTTTTTCCCCCTCATGTCCCTCCTCCTTTTCTGCTGCTCCCTCGAAATACTTCGTGAAAGGCTGTTTGGCAAAACTGTCAAATAAAAGCATTGCAAAACAGTTGATACACTGCATAAAATGCGTAGGAGAGCCTGTCTTAACAGTCTGTGCCTGTTACGTTAATATTTGTCCATTGCTTATGGAGCAGCCAGGGTCTGAGTTAGGCTAGTCACTGCTTGACAGTATGAAGGGACTCACTGATGGGATGTTTATTGCTTGTAGGTCTGATGCCTATAAGAAATTAATTGAACAAAAGCCATCTATTAAAATGAGCATTCTTCTGCAGGAGGCAAAGGCAGAGCTAGGCCTTGATGTTTGAGGGGACCCAGAGTCAGAACCGGGAGTGGACGTCCTCCTGATTCTCTCAGTGTAGTAGGTGCTGAGGGACAAAGGCTGTGAGAACCTGACTTGCTGACAGCATCACAGATACGGAACAGATGTGGATTGAAACGGGTGGGGGGAGCTGAGGGCAGTTTTTAGATGTTAAATAACTTCAAATGAACTTCAACTGGTAATGGAACATTAAAGTCTCCTAAATATATTTAAAGATGAAGTTAGAGGCAGCTTTAGCCTTTGTCATTGTAGACTTGCAGTTCTGTGGGTGGAAAGTGTTCGGCATCATTTAACACTATCCTGACTGCCTAATAGCTTTCTACCAGATTACCTAGAAAACACCGAGACCCTGGAGCATTGGTGGGGGTGGGGTATGACAGGAGGGATTCTAATGAAATCAGAGTTGAGAGCTATTGGTTTCCTGGTTACAGAAACAACATAATTGGAACCAGGTGCTAATTATGCCTTCCAAATTTTTAACCATCCCACTTTAGTTAACCCTTACTACCTTAGAGCGACCATGTATATAGTAAGTCTGTTAAACATCTTGGATGTTTCTAAGTAGACAAATACGGGAGTAAAAGAAACTAAAATTGAAGTCTCTAGAATCTTTTATAGTGGGGGGAAGGCCTCTAACCCCATGGCCTGGTGTTTGTAAAAATGCAGATTCTTAGGCTTCTGTTCCTACTGAATCACTACCTGGAGGTGAAGTGTTTAATAAGCACCCCAGATATTGCTTATGTAATTGAAGTGTGAAAACAATTGAGTCAACCCTGCAGTTCCCACGGAGAAACATGGCTGTGGCCTTTGCCCTGATAACGCTTCCAATGTGGTGGGTGTATGCCCATTAATTTCTGCACAAAACTTCTGCTATGCTCTATGTAAGAGCCACTTAGCACCTAGTAGAAAACAAAAGGGATCTGACTTGGGGAGGGAAGAGAAGCCTTGCCTGAAAAAATGATACTACAGCTGAGCTAAAGTTTGGATGAGCTGAATTAGGCGAAGAGGGAAAGAACTTTTCCAGACTAGGCTAACGTGCAAAGGCCCAGAGGTAGAGAAAGCCAGGAGGCCCCAGTGGCAGAATACACAGGGGTGGGTGTGAAGGCTGGCATCACTGGTGTACCCAGGCTGGGGCAACCGGTCCTCACATGTCATCAGTGAGGATCCACTGAAAGGCTTTAAAGCTGTGGTGGAGGCTTTAAAGCTTAGTGACAGATTCACCTTTAAAAAAAAAAATCACTCTGGCAATACCATGTGTGCTTGTAAACCCGTAAGGAGTCTTGCAAAGATCAAATGGCGGTGGGGCCAAAGAGAAATGCAGGACGAGGACCATAGGGTGTGGGTGAAGGTGATGAGTTTTGTGTTAATGCTGTTAACTCATCATGAGGTCACTGGTAGGTACAGGGACAGGAAACCAATCTGACTGACATGGCATGCAAGAGGTACATATTTACTCTGAGCATCTGATGAACAAATGAGGAACAATAGAAATGAGCCCGACAACGAGCCCTAGGACAAACTCAGTGGTTATTAATATGGCTATTAATCATTCTTTAGGCTTAACATTGCCATTAATTTTCCCAACAGCGCAGTTAACACTATTTTACAGTTGAGCAAAGCCAGGATCAGAGTATGTTTTACTTAGTGGCTATTTAGAAACTGAACAAAGTGGTATAAGAACTCGTGATGAGAGTTATGGTCAGAACATTCTGGCAGTGAAGCACTATCAAACTGTATGTATAATTAGAGATTTATATGATTTTTTCTGAGAGAGAGACTGAGAGGCTAGAAGGAAATACCCCAGAATGCTATTCTCTCTGGGTATCAAGGGAAGTGATTCTAGTTTTGTTCATATTTCTTACATTTGCTAAAGTGACAGTTTTGAAATTTTGAAAATTTAAAAATGCCGTAAAATACAACTATATTGACGTCGATTCTTCTCTCTTGTATAGATTATGCTGGTGGATAAGCAGTTCTTGGAGACCAAAAGGAGGGATGCTCGCTCTGGCTCTGGTGAGTGTCCCTAGACTGTGTAACTGTTTCCTGAATTTAGGATGGACTGTTGTGGGGGCGGGGGGCATCACACCCTCCCCATCTTACATTACTAAAAGTAAAAATATGTTCTAAATCATGTAAACCTTTGGAGAAACCACAGTATCTCATGTTATTGTACAGACTTACTATTTAAAAATGATAAATTTAGCAGGCAAAAGAAAAAGGTTGTAAATGAACAAAAACTGGGCTCTGATTGAAACTAAGGTGTTTAATAAATTAAGCATTTGATATATTTTGTTAATGAATGTACACTTTGGATCCAGAGGACAAGGAGCATCCAAGTATAGGTTTTAAGAAAATCTGATTTGCAGAGGGAAATCCTAATGATTTTATATCTGCATCTTGCTTTCTGTAGGTGTACTCATCTTTATTACATTATTAATAGACTTAGTTACATATGAATAGGAAAAGGAAATTTCAAATGTATGGAAGGTTTGGGTAATTAGTCAGTTGAACTAAATGTGTTCTCCCCTTTTGAAGGACAATTTTTTTTTTTTAGAAATAGTCAAGGCAACATTTGAAAAGTTCCTTAATGAGGCACACTATAATCATTCATCCTTTCTTAAAATACAACACAGACCAACAGCTACAATGCTTTTTATTTTAACAAAAAGGATATAAGGAGGGTGAGAAAAATAGGGGATGGTGAGATAGGATGTAAAGTGTGGTGTGTCTCCAGACACCACTGCTCTCTTCCTGCCCCACACCCAGAAGTCATTAAATAATTTAAAGGACACCATTTACAGTACCAGAACACCATCAAAATAATTGTTTTTATCAGGGTCAAAAAATACAGTGATTATGAATGTGCTGTGACCAGTTACAGAATTTTATAGGTAACATAACTCTAGTCAGCAGTCCAATGGCGTGCGCGGTGCCCTCAGTTAATGCACTTGAGCATAATTACATTTCTGGCAGGGTCCGCACCGCCAAGAAAAGGCAAAGCTAAGCATTTCATTTCTACATTCTAAACTCTGGAATCCCAGAGCCCAGTTTAAAAGAAAAGTCACAGTGGATAAGAGATGCATATAAAAAATACAAGGTGTTCCTTTCAAATCAGAGGAATTTGTGGGACTACATTCATTTCTTTTACAAAATGCTATTTTAAAAAAAGGACAGAGAAATCCAGTCCATGTTATGCTGCAAACTTGGACAGTGAATAAGTGTATTGCATGTTTGTTTTGGTTAAGTCAGTCTTCAGGCTTCCTTTCATCTTCCCCCGTAGCCCCGGGTTCCTTAAGGGTGAAACATGTACGTCCTGCATAAACATACACAAATGCGTGTGCATCTCTCTTCTTGAATTCTGCAGACTTTCAGTGCCTGCAAGTCACATATTCTACCATCAATGACCACAGTTTGTTTAGCTTTGTACACCTCTTCTTGTATAACAGTGCATTGCACAAATGTACAAGAAAATACCATTTTAATCTATACAGTTTCTATAATAATTATGGAGTAAAATAAGTTAACTTTTCTAATGAGAAGCGCTGACGGGCAGCATACATCTTTATTGTACATTTTAAAGTCTCCGCAGGCATCTACTTTGGTTAGTTATCAACAATTGTAACATAAGCACTGGTCAGAGAACTGAGCAGCATTCCAATAACGTTAACAGATATATTATTTCTTTTCGAAACACTGGGAAAGCCCAGTTTTAAAATATTATTAAAATGTCCTAACATTTACACACTATGAAGAGTTAGATCTAATAAAATAAATTTTTTCAAAAATAATCTTGCAGTGCTCTTTTAGGCATGCTCTGAGACGTTATCACCAAACACCCATACCTTGAAAATATGACTATCACATATGCACACATCTCAGCTCACACACACACACACACACAATTCCTTATACAGACCAAAAGAACAAAACACCCACGCCCTTATCCCACATATTGGGGAAAAAAAAATCAATGGTTTTTGCAAATAAGTCTTTCTGTGTCTATCTATCCGAATGAATGTTCTTCATGTAGATGACTAAGCATCAGTTGTCGATTATGCTTGTGACTGCTAGAAACCCAAGCAGCTCTGCAGGTCTTCAGCTAAAATGAACCAGCCTCGATTTCAGCCTCATTTTACCTGCTTTCCAATGTCGCAGTATTAGAGGCCATTATTGCAGACATTCTTAGAGTTCTTTTCTTTCTCCAGAAAGTATTGTATTTGTATGCATCACTTTTAGCCCTTTTCTTTTCACGTAGGTAAAGTCATTTAAAAAATTCTTTCTTTATACGCTTATTGTGGGAGGTATTGGCAGCTGTTAAGATGATTAGTTTTTTTCCCTTCAGATGTGGTTTTGACATTCTTTTTTACCTTGAGAAAGTTTGACATTAGTTACACTGGGGTTGTGGATGCTGCCAGAAAAAGTTGTCAGTGAACTGCAAGGGTCCATAAAAGGTGCTTGTCAATATTCTTAATCATCTTCAGTTCAGTCTTTTCCTGAATGCCTGAAGTTTCTCAAAATCCAGTGCTCACCAAATTTCCAATTGGTTTGGCCTGTGCGAGGAGTTGGTATGATTGCACCGTGCGTAGAGACTCTCTTATTTCTAGGTTAAGTTCCATCAGTTTGTAGTTGGCTTCTGACATGTCCAGGTCAGAGCCTATGACTGCAAAGCTTCCCGTCTGGCCCAGCGTCTGGTGGTGGAAATAGATGTGTAATAGCGTCTGGACAGGGGCGTCTTCACAGCTGCCAAAGATGTCATTGGGCCAGAGAGATCTGAAAGCACACAGTATTTGTAAGTCCTGAGAGTCACAGCAATCATTCCAGATTAAGTACTTTTAGGTTAATACTTACAAAAAAAGTAATTTCCTTATGAATCACTGAGGATCTGTTTTAACATTTTAACAAGTATTACTGAAAGTAGCACCGAGAATGAACAAAGTCTAGAACTGGTGTCATTGCACTGATAAGTGTACAAAATAAGGTCATGTTTTCCTTTCACAAAGATTGAGACATCAAGTTGAAAACCCAAACTCCATCATAAATTTCCAGTTAGGTATAAAGGCATCTCCTATAAATCCCTTCACATTTTACCTGAAAGCTTTGACTTGTGCTACAGCTGATATAAATTCCTTATTTTTCAAAGTTTCAATTAAAGAATGAATGGCAGTTTCTATAGTAGTTTGTGCAGCTTTGGAAATGTCAATTTCTTCGTTTTCTGAGGCAGACTCAGCTTCTTTGAGGATACTTTCCAACTGGGCAAGTTCCTCTGACATGTTGAAGACCTAAAAGAAATAAATATACCTTAAAGGGATCAATTTTGTACATTCAGTAACAATACTGAGTACTTACTTAGCTGTGAAATTACATCTGATGATGGTAATATTTTCTCTTCAAGATTATTTTCAGTTGTTAAACTTAGGACAGTTAATATTTCAAGTTCTCTATTCAGCTGGAATAATTTCAGGTGCCAAACAGTAGTCTTTAGATACTCTTGATAAAACAACAGGTTAAATGTAATAAATGTTATCAATACCTTATAATAAGTAAAACAATAGGTTGTTTATATTGGTCTATATTTTAACATGTGATAACATGTTATACATACTTCATCTTGGATAGTAAAAATACACTTATATTATTGTTTCATAACATAAGGCCTGGAATTCTGGGAGGATCATGAAAAAAAATTGACAGTAATGAGATGTCTTTATATTTTAAAGGGCTATTTCTCCAAGGTATTTTATATAAGCCGGTATGTATTTTTTTTTTTTTTTTTTAAGTAAATTTAGAAAATGCAGTGATTTCCTTGGTGATAGTTCTGGTACCAGTGGTTGGCAAGAGGGAAAGATTCTAAAGCCCCTACCTTTGAATCTGTTCATGCTATGATTTCTAATACTCGCAGTGTTCTTGACGTGTTTATTTTTGTGTGAGTTACTAGAACTATAGAAATACTACATGGACAAGATGTTAGGGGGTTTCATAATACAATTTTGTCTTTATTGTATTGACGTGCCTCACTTGATTTTTGATTACAGATGATCTATTGCTGCTATTGTGAACTTTAAGGTCTCAAACCTTTTAAGATCATTGGATATCTGCTTTTAGATTTACTAACTGGTCCTAAAATAGCACATCATTTCAAAAACTGATAATACTTAACTATGGGGGGAAAAAAGACCCACTAGCCACTCTCCATAAGTGACTTTTGACCTTAGCACTCCTACAAGGAAATAAGCATGAATGTATTTTAATTTTGTACGATCAGTTACTAATGCCTAGTACAAGTGAATATTTACCTCTGCTTCATTTTTTATTGTGTTGACTTGGTTGATAAGTTTACAGTAGGCTTGGAACAGAAGCAGCAGTTGAAAATGCAATTTGTATAACCTTCGACAGAGCTCCAATTCCTAGAAATAAATAACACCACGTTGAATTTAGGTGTTATTTTCCATATTTGATGAGACAACAACGTTCCAATAAAAATTTAAAAGTAAATAATTATTTTAAATTGTTCTGAGATTTATCTTTCTGCAGTAAGCAAGTTAATATGGTATGAAGTTGACGAAACACAGATGAAAGATGCTCTGAAGACTGGGATTAAAATAAAAATTTTAAGATTATTGGTTACATAGTTCATTTTTAGTGTGATACATTTTCACATTAGACAAATAGAATTTTTTAGCAGGCAATAAATAGAATGCTTTAAAATGGATTCACTAGAACTTAAAACTTTAACTTCATAATGAAAATAATTTACAAATTCATATACTCTTGCTACATTGAGATATACATCTCATTGCATTTATCAATAAGTGCTTGATAAAGCAAAAAGTAAAACTGGATAACCTCTCATCTAAAAAGTAAGAATAGTTTGCTTTTTAAATTAATTCCTTTTTCTAAAAAAAGAAAAACAATTTTATAATCTCACTGAAACAAGACAAATTAAAAAATGCACTTGGATTATTAAGAAATTTAAAAGGAGATTCATTAGAGATGTGTAAAAAGGCAACTGCTGGTTGTACATATTAATTATAAAACCTCATTATCTTTGTAGGACGAAAACATTTCATGGATTAGGGCTATGCAGAACTAAAGCACACACTACTCTTAAAGCAGTCCATGATAAAACATTGCTAGGTCACAAATGGCAAATGAAACCAGTTTGTCTGACATGGATAAGTAGTCTATAAATTAAGACAGGTCACTTACTGCTAGAATTTCCATTTGCTAAGCAAGAAGGTGATCGGGTCACAAAAAATACAAAGGAAGAAAAAGACCAAGAATTAGTGTAAGAAATCATTTTAACTAGGGTCACAGATGTCCCAGGCAAACTGAAGAACATTTAATTACACCCCAAAGAAAAATTTATGATGCCATTTCCAGAATAAAGTTTTTTAGACATTTCTGTAACAATCCAGGGTGTTTTTCACTCTTTGCCAAATAACAGCTAAATTACATTTAGGCTAAAGTTTATTTCTTGTGCAAAAGCTACAAAGCATAAAATCAAACTAGTGGGATGTTGGGAAGTTGGCTACTGAAAGTGGTCATCTATCTGGGTTTTTATAGCCTTAAAAAAAGCTAAATGTAACAAATTTCTGTTAGGAAAGTGGAAAACTTCCAATTACAATAAGAAATGAGTTACTCCTACTTCTCAGAAGAGAACTGGCATATACTTTTATATAATAAGTATCTGCCCATGAGAATATTACCTCTGACATGGCTCGGCTCGTTCTGGCTTTGTTACCCTTTGCTGTCTACTTAAATCATAAGTTACCATCATTAGCACTGAATCAGAAGGTAAAATATTGAGAGCAGTTGTGTTTTTAAATTGCATTTCAAATGAAGTTTACTAAACCTCAGAAATTTAACCCAAGTAGGTTTGAATCAAACATCCAGCTTATGGAATATTTAAAAATTATTACATGAAAGTATCTACAGCAACTTAGACCTGGTCTCATTAAAGGAGAAGAATTACTTCTAATTAAAACAGCAATCATCATATGTAAATATTGCTTCTGAAATATTCAGAAGTCCCTTTTGAAATCTGCTTTTCTAAATAGTTTCCTCTGAAGCACTGTTTATATAACATTTATTGCTATCAATTTAGAAGGGATTTGCTAAGCATAGGTGAACTTTAGCTCTGAACTACTTACCATAAATTACGTGGATGGTCATTCTGTGAATGTTAGTTGAGCACAATCCAATGTCAAACATTAGCATATCTAAATTTCTGAGGTTTTACTTCATATAGTTTTGCATGGAAACTATGAGTTTTAAGTATATTTTTATTTCTATTAACATAAAACTGACTCCATACACATATATCCATAGCATCCACTTTAGGATATAATGGAAAAGATATCACTGATAAAGTTTATAATGATCACAATTATAGGA
This sequence comes from Capra hircus, assembly GCF_001704415.2. NCBI lineage: Eukaryota > Metazoa > Chordata > Mammalia > Artiodactyla > Bovidae > Capra > Capra hircus. Next base: position 67,726,359 of record NC_030813.1, read on the forward strand.
AATAACAAACATAATTTCTTAGTTTTGAATTACTAGATCACACAAAATGTTAACATTGTACCTTTAAAAATATTGCTTTTTAGTATGTTGAAATTTGCATATACACAATTCTTTCATTTATCTTTAATATTTATTGAGTGTTTATTAGGCAAATGGCTATACTGGTATATAGGAACAGACAGTACATAATGTTGCATAAAAAGAGACCTCTCCTTTCAGGGAGCTGAATGGAGAGCTAAGATATAAATGGAAGGCTTAAATGTAAAGAGTTTTCACTTTTTACTCAGTAGAGAACCTCAAGCTATTTTAATTGACATAGACTTCTGAGATGGAACTCCTTGTCATCAGGTAGAAGGGATACAAGAAATACTTAGTCTAACCATCTAATTTATATATGAGAAAAGCAGTCTGTTCCTTGTTTAAGCCATAGTGGCAAAGACAGAACCAAAGGATCAAATTCTAGTCTGAGATTAATCCCTTATCTTGCCCTGTTTCTTTTTTCACACAGATGACATAACAGTTTCTTTATGACAGACCAGGATTCGGAGTCAGCCTTTCAAGGTTTGAATCTTAATCCTATTTACTTACTGATTTTAGATAAATTAGCTTCTTTGAGCCTCGATTTTAATTTGCATATATATTTTCTCCTTATTTGTTTAAAAATATTTATTGATTGCTTATTATTTATCCTTATCTCATAATGGGGATAATTATAGCATCTACTAGATGAAATTGTACGGATAGAGATAATGAATATGAAATGCTCAGCACAATGCCTGGCAAACAGTTTACATTTAGTGAGCATATACTGCTATTTTCTCAACATTTCAGTTTTGTAAAACTTCAAATTTTTATTACAGTACTACAGTAACTTTTATGACAGTCTGACATTGTAAAAGATTAGAATTCTGATGTTAAATGCAGAGGCTATTAATTGATTAATGCATGTTCCCCTTATAAAGTTATACTTCTATTAAAATAATTGGTAGGTCTTAATTTTATCCTCATTTAATATATGTGTTATATATGTGCACTCTTCTCTATATTACTGTTTTTTTCACTGAATTTTACTAGCAAAAACCATAACTTATCCAACCAGAATTTCATCTTTGGAAGGACTAACATGAATGTATTACTCCAGTTTGCTTTCTTGACCAATTTATCTGTAGAATACTAATGCAGAATGAAAAAATTTTTAAAGAGGCAGACTCAACTAAAAGTCAACCTGGACTATCCAGATATTCATCGAGCTTATCTATGGAATGTTATTAAGTTTCAATCACAAGCTGGTCGTTCATTTTTATTAAAGTGAGTTTTTCATTACTAAGCCAACATTCCACTGAACCTAACATTTACAAAGACTGTTCTGATAACAAAAATGAAAAATGTTATGGATATTCTTTATTTTTAGGAATAGCAAATAAGGACATTTGTGCATATACATTATTTTACCTGATAGGAAATATAGCAAAACTAAGAAGAAGAAACTTACTTGTGCATCTGTGTTTATCCTATACATGTCTTCTTTGGCACCAAATGTCCTCTTACAATTGTCTAACCACTGAAGAAATAAGCAACAGTAAAATTTTAGCACAGTAATTGCATGGTACACAATGAAACCGGTACTGTAACAGCCTGCACATACAGAACAAAAATCTTAAAAAGTGAACTTGCATTTCTAGGATTGGTTGTAGACACAGACTTTGATCTCCACTTGAGCAGAATCATTTGTATGCGACAAACCCAAGCAGAGGATGCTGTCTACGTGGCAACGTGTACACACTGGGGACAGTTTATTAATGGAAACACAATCAGCTGTCTTCTATTCCAGAGACTTGTGGTGCTCCATTTCAGTAAAGAATACTCATTTTTGTAGATTTTACTGGAAATCTTCACAGCCTATACTTGACCTGTGTCTAATGTAAGATGGAGAAATGAAAAGTGGGCTTCCCCTCTTGTCAGTTTAATAAAGGCAACTTAGAATTAACCAGGTCTGTTTATTTATCAGAAGTGTAATTCTCAGAAGATGTGTGTCACTTTTAATTAGTGAAGCAGAAACTAAAATCCATTTAAAATCTTGTTTTTCCTTCCTTTTTGGACAGCAATGTATGAATAAATATGTTATCTCCAAAGAGATACTGGTTGCAGAAGCCAAATGTGATTTTCCTTATCCAGGGGCTAGTCCTAAAGATGGATATTTATTTAAGGTAACTTTTCCTTGGCCACATAAAAAGAAAATAACAGTACTGTGGTTTAGTGGGGAAAAACACTGGACTCAGAATATCTAAGCTGAAGTGAAAGCTAAGAGCCTTCAAGCTAAGCACTTAGGTTTTAACAGTTTGATATTAATAATCAATTCTTTTGCCTTTCTGGCTCTTTCTTATGTGACAGACTAAACATGATAAAATTACAATTATAATATATAATATTATCAAATAATACGAATTATATTTGAAATTATATATATGAAACTAGGACATTTTTCATTAGGACTTTGAGAAAAACCACGAGCTACATTGTTTATTCTTTGAAAATATTTCATTATTAGACATTTGAAATTCTCAGTTGTAGCTTAACGGTCTACATGCAGAGAATGAAAATTAGGTGTCTCGGTTGTTTCAAAACAGTCTCTTTGACCTTCAGTCCCTTTTATCCCAGCCCCTCAGCCTGGCTGGGCCCTTAGGCTCTGTGCTTGACAGCAAGTCAGAAGAAAAACATGTTAAGCTTCCGTAGCGAGATATAGCTGCTGGCAGCCACTGTCAAAAGCCAGTCAGCAGATTTCTCTCTCATCAGCTGACATCTGTCATGGAATTTGTACATGAATGTCCGCTCACACAAAATGTTAAGAGTCCCTATTTGGTTCATCATCATCATCACAAGTCTAGCCCAATGTGTCCAGTATGCTGATGAAAAAAATTTTAAATTGCTTATTCTTACTAAATATATTTTTTTACACTGTATGCCTATGATATGGCATGGGGGGGGGGGCACTATTCAACATAATTCTGGTTTGTATTCTGCTACAAGACAAGCCCCAACCCTATTGTGCTGTGGCTGCACACTGGCCTGAAAAGTACCGGCCTACACCTTCCCGGTCCGTGTATTCAAAACACAATAGACAGTCTGTGTACAGAATAACCTCCAGTTCACAGGTTAATCGGTCTTCCTATCGTGATGGATTTTTTTTTTAAACTCAGGGCTCAAATGTTAAAAATTAACTGGAGAGGTTTGGCGTCTGGGTGTGATGGAAGTAGCTTATATAAGGCCTGTCCTCGAAGGATGACTGTGGAAGTTGAGTAAGAACTAGTTGAAAAAGAACTAGGAAGTCAAAAGAACTGATAATATTAGTAAATATCAAACTGTCATATTTAGGGAGTTAAAAGTATCAAGAGAGCCCTACTTTGATTCCAGTGTTACTCTAGGGGATTTGCTCATTCCTGTCCATGGGCTCAGAAGCTGAAGTAGTGGCCTACAGTTTCACTGGGCTGGGAAAGCAGGGCTGTCACAGGTAGTGAGGTCCTAAGGATCAAGACCCTGGAGAAGAGGGAGCTGCAAAGGAGGCCGCCCAGTAGTCCGTGTGCACTCTCCCCTTGGCACATTCGTTCCTGTGCTTATCATGTGCAGGAGAGGCTAAGAAAGCCAGCAGTGGCATCTGGGAGGCTGAAAAGGTAAACAGCAGCTTTTTGGTCTTATGGTGCTGGGGAGACAAAAACTGTTCGCTCCCAGCCCAGAGAGTGGGTCCTGATGAATACCCTAGGCTTTCACTTGTGATTCTTAGAAGCCTCAAGGAATATACAAGAATGTATTGATACAACTAAAAAACTATTCAGTTCAGTCGCTCAGTCGTGTCCGACTCTTTGTGACCCTATGAATCGCAGCACGCCAGGCCTCCCTGTCCATCACCAACTCCCGGAGTTCACTCAGACTCACGTCCATCGAGTCAGTGATGCCATCCAGCCAAAAAACTATTAGATGGGCAAAAACTGAATAATGAAAAATAGTTGTTTGATAGAAAAGAAGAAAGGAAGCAGAGGAAGGGATAGGATAAAAAATAGTGACATGATTGCTTATGATGCTTCAAGTTTTTCTGCCCCTGCCAGTTGAAAACAGCACACTGGATTTGCCCCCAGCGAACAGAACTGCTGGCTGTGTTTCGCAGGGCCAGACTGGAGTTAGAGAAACGTTTGCAGGCAGTATCTGTAGTCTACTACGTGCTCATTTCTCCCTTTGCTTGCCCACGTACACATATACATCACAGGAAGAAGATCACCAGTTTGTCACAAGTGGCGGGCTTTCTGGACCACAATATCATATGCATTGCTCAGGGAGATACTGCTTTTATATTCCTACTTGCAATGTTGACAGCAGCTATTCAGTCTCCAGACAGAAGCTTTTTATAAAGCGAATTTTCCATTGTGTTCTAAGACCCTCAGAAGGCCAGTTTCTAAAAGCTGAAGATAGGAATTAACTGGACAGGCAGCTCCAAGTTTCCCACCATTCTCAGCATAACCCTGAGGCAAGTAGTAAGAGGTCCTGGTTCCCTCTCGGCTATTCTGCCAGGTTAGCATGTCTAGTGTCACAAGTAACTACTTTTTTTTTTTTACATTGTAAAAAGGGACTGACCTGCTCAGCTGCTTCTTTTTTGGCATTGTAAGTATCCAGGTGTTCTTGCAGCTCCAAAACACTGAACTTTAGTGTTTCTAGCAAATCACAGGACATCAGCTGTCAAATCAGAAACACATTGATCCAGATCACCATTTCAGATCACAATCCTGAGACCAAAAACTTTGGGGTTATGGGTTAGTGAATTTTCAAGCCAAGTTAAGCCAGCGTCCCCTACTGTCCACTGTCCTGTACTAAGGACTGACCTTTCACTGAAACAGAGGAGTGCGGTGTGGTTTCAGGAATGTCAGAAAGGATAAGCGTGCCTTCTAATGCTTTCAAAACCTGGCTCAGGCAAAAGTGGCATGTCCCACCAGTGTATACCTTAACAGTAATACACTTGAAGCTTTTTAAACTGTAATTCTTTAACTGTCTTAATACATAATCTACAAATGTGCTTGGAGACAAGTGGAGAAGACCAGGGAGTTCTGGGTTCTTCATGGTGGTGGTGGGGCAGGGGGGATGGGGGTGGTAAAAATGTGTCTAGCCCTCTCCTATGAGCTTTGATTCAGGAACCAGGGAGAAGTACACATCTCTAAGCATGATTCCTTAGCCTTCCCATCCAGGACTCTATGAAAGGTGAGGGCAGGAAGAGGTCAGAATCAGAAACAGTCACAAGTCACTGCATCTAGTACATGGGAACTATATTTTGCTAGATATTTATAATCAAGTTGAAAATACGAACCTTTAGACTTTAAAATTCTGAATTACCTCTAAAAAAGACCATTACTGAGTGGTGCCATTCCAATTTACTTTTTATGATAAAGTAAGCCTCATGTAAAAACTTACTGTTTCAGCATCCACAAAGACTGTTGGGCATTCTGAACACATCATCATCACTTCCAATGAGCTTTTAAATTTGGCACCAATGCGCTGCAGACTCTCACCAAGAAAGCTGACTGCCTCATTAGTTATGTCCCCAAACTTTCTTTGAATTGACTGTGGAGAAAATATAAGAAAATGTATTTCATATGAAAGCCTTTCTTAATCTTTAAGTAAAAAAGCATAATTTATAATTAGAGCAACCTTCTATTTTAAAACTATGATTGTAGTGATATATACAGAACCCTAAAAATCAATCTATAAATCCTATTTTTAGGCATTTCTTTAGGAAACATGGCTCTTCCCTGGTGGCTAAGAGGTTAAAGTGTCTGCCACTAATGCGGGAGACCTGGGTTCGATCCCTGGGTTGGGAAGATCCCCTGAAGAAGGAAATGGCAACCCACTCCAGTATTCTTGCCTGGAGAATCCCATGGACGGAGGAGCCTGGTGGGCTACAGTCCATGGGGTCGCGAAGGGTCGGACACGACTGAGCGAATTAACTAACTTAGGAAACATGATAATTTCTAAAAACGATAAAAGATTTATTGTATAGTATTCCTGAAAAAAGAAGCTAATGATACATGCTATTTGTCTCCCCATTCCTAAGACTTTCTTCATTAGGAAAGAGAGAAGGAGTACATGCTAGATATTGCTGGAAATAAAGCCCTCACGTGCATGAGGAATTAGGTCTTCCCAAGTTAAATTCTACCAAATGAAACTTTCAGTAAAAGTAGTTTACTCTCCTTGGATAAACATATCCAAGGAGATAAACTATCTACTTGGAGAGTTTACTCTCCTGCTGACCTGAACTGAAGTCATCAAAATGCACCAAGGGCAATATCTTCTCAAAACTCAAGAATATTCATTCACATAAAACCATCAGGGCCTAAACCATAGTGTACACGGAATGAATCAGATGCTATACCAACAATGTAATTACTATACAAATACTTGGATGTGTACCTACATGAATATGTGTAGCACCATTAGGTGTCATTATGGTTAACTTAAAACAAAGTATAAGCCACAGTCTCACGCATGGAGAAATTTGTATCTCTGGAAAGAAAAGAATATAAATAGAAAACCAAGTAGCAATGCAAAACTACAAAATTAAGTAAATAAGTGCTCCAGTTAATAAGCACTGAAGAACTTTCAGGAGAGAAAGACAGAAGGCTGGGAAAACTTCAGTGAGATTATGTACCAAGCTGGGTCTTCTAAGATGGGCAAAATTTGCTTAGGTGGGGTGGAAAGGTGGCAGGTAGTTGGGAAAATAATGACTTAAATGTCAGCCTTGGTTTCCCTAGCTACAGAATGCCAAAAATACATTACATAGGTCTGTTGTAAGAATTACTTACTGTAAAACATTTAGCCTACTGCCTTACATGTTAGCTCATATTACTTTCAGGGATGGAAGCAGCTTTGGTTAAAAATTTTAAAGTCCCCACACAGTAACGAAAGTACCAATGAATTGAACACTTTATGACAGATTGTCTTATGATAGTGACTGAAAGCTCCTTAAAGGCAGGAACCCTCCTTTATATTTCTTTGGTGTCCCTGAAAGTGTCTAGCATATTCCAGAATTTGATCAAATGTTATTTGGAAGTTTTACTCTAATTACCTTAGGGGAAGTGTCTGTACTAGTCACTGTATAATGTCATAGCAGTGCTACAATGTCAAAGTGTAAATTTAAATTATCACTATCGAAGGAAAATAAAAAAACTTTAAAGGAAACTAGTGAGAATATTAAAATTTGAGATACTGATTTTAGATAAAACCCTATAACTTTATCAGATAACCGTAACACGAATTCAGAAGTCTCCAACCTTACTGACCTGAAACAGCTTAGAAAACACGTGAAAAGTAAACACTGCACAGGACCCGTCGGTGTCAGACAGCATCTGATTGACGTGGCAGCGCCAGGCTTCCTCCTCGTCGTCATATGCTACTGGCTGGAAAGCGGCTATGATGGCAGAGAGAAACGGTGATGGCAGAGGTGATGTCTGCACTTCTGGAAAACCATCTTGTTCTTCTTCGTCTTGACTGTTAACACATACACAGTCATCATCATATTATCTTAAAAGAATGCACTCAATTATTTAAAACACTTTAAGTCATCTAACATTATTTCTTACATATGTACACATACTGATTCAGAAAATGGGCGACCACCTAAATTTTGTGAGCAGGCATGAATAAGCAGATTCTCATCCTGTTCTTTCTTCTTTCCTAGCATCTTTGGATTTAGAAATCTAATTTCACACAACCACCTTAAAACAACTTAATCCTACAATGGGGCTTCCCAGGTGGCTCAATGGGTAAAGAATCCACCTGAAATGCAGGAGATGCAGAAGACGTGGGTTCAATCCCTGGGTCAGGAAGATCCCCTGGAGGAGGGTGTAGCAACCAGTCCAATATTCTTGCTTGAAGACTCCCATGGACAGGGGAGCCTGGCGGGCTGCATTCCATGGGGTTGCAAAGAGTCAGACATGTCTGAAGTGATTGAGCAATACTATAATATGCCAGGGCTATGGAATAATTTCAGTAACTTCTATGACTAATACAGACTAGAACGACTTCATTTTAAATGGTCAATTTCAGAGGCTTTTTATTTGAACAGGCCCAAATTGGCAATCATGATATTTTTTTCTGTCATGTACTTTTGTGTCAAGGGCTATATATTAGGTGCCTTACATGGGCTGTTTTCATTCAGTCTTCACAGAAACTCTATGACAGTTAAGTACTATTATTATCCTGATTTTTACCAGTGAAGGACAAAAAGTTCAGTGAGGTTAAGTGATGCGCCTAGGATGCTGGGTAGGAAATGACAGAGCCAGAATTTGAGGCCAGTTCTATGGGACCAAACCCAGTATTATAAAGCCATGAGGCATGCTATGTGCCTAGCAGTGTGGCAGTAACAGATCTGACTCAAAGAAATAGAAGATCTGGCCATTTTTTTTTTTTTTTTGAGGAATCTATAATCCCCACAGTCAGATAATATATACACACAAATATAAGACAATGAAAAAAAAAGGGAGGGATATATGGTATTTGGGTTGAGCATCCCATAAAGAAACGTGTGACCCTGGGTCTTAAAGAAGTGTTTGGAGTCAGACTCCAGAAAGAAATGTGTTATTCAAGGTCTTAAGATTGTATATTTCACATTACAGGTCTCCACAAGACCATTCAGAAATTATGGAGCAATTCATAGAGAAGAGAGGGATCTGAAAAGACTGGGGAGAAAAGGTCAAAAGGAAGCAGACACTTGAAGTGAAAACTTAAATTCTACCTCAGAAAGTTTAATTTTTAAGATGTCACTATGGTGATTGATTTTAGGAAAATGCATCCTGTAACCTTGAGCAGATACAGCTCTGTATTTACTAAGGATGTTCTACTTATTGTTTCATCTTTAGTACTTGGCCAAAGCCAGCTCTCCTGTCTGCAGCCTTGTAGAAAGCCAGATATCTGAGCATCATTCCTGCGTCATTCCTGACTTCTCTGAATTTGTGTGTGATCAATGAGTGCGTGCATACGTCACAGCCAAGTCAGTGACCTGAACAACATGTGTCACCAGGATCCCTTGTTAATATCTGAGGGTACACTTTCAAATACAGGTGAGCATTCTAGACATACTGAGAATGAAACACCTCCTTAGGTGCTGTATATGTTAAAACACTGTTATCACTTGAAGTATAAATAAAAAAGCTTTTATTGTAGGAGTAAAACTCTGATATACTTGATCATTAAATATTAAATTTTATATGAGCTTCAAACTGTTGAGTAGGGAAATAGATACACTGATAGATAATGCATCAAAATTAGATGCCTTTATAAAGAACATTATTTTGAGCCACAAATATTTATAAAATTAAAAAATATAAAAACAAAACATTAGATAATAGATTATATCATAATTCTCATCACTGAAGGACTATTTTGTGTTTAAGTGACATAAGCCACCAGAATTTCCTTTAAGAACTTTATGTAATAATTGATCATTCAATTCTGTCTGGTAAAGAATCCGCCTGTAATGTGGGAGACCTGGGTTTGATCCCTGGGTTGGGAAGATTCCCTGGAAAAGGGAAAGGCTACCCACTTCAGTATTCTGGCCTGGAGAACTCCATGGACTTTGTAATCCATATGGTCACAAAGAGTCAGACATGACTGAGCAACTTTCACAATTCCGTCAGCCCGTGAGTAGAAAAAAGTCCTGTGTGAGATTTCCTTATACTTTGTGGTAATTTTGAATGTATGATGCATAAACATTTAAAAAGAGCACTCTAACATTTGACAGTACTAAGAAATGATACTTTTGCCCATTATATAAGTCAAACTTTATAACTATTAGTAATAAGACTATAATTTTTGGAATATATTTCAGATTTGTTTTGGTATCACAGAAGTTCCTTCCATAATTTTGATACTTGGCTCCACCCATGGCCCAATATGGATTTCAGCACTTGGCCACTAGGCATTCTGCCCAAATAGGTATTTGGTGTACTTCTAAATGTAGACTCACTGTGCTCTGAGAATGGCCTATTTGTTTCTCTTTAAGAGAACGGCAGTAACAGAGAGTAAAACCATGGCAGGAACTCATTTTACCTTTAAAATGTACACAGAAATGAAAGTCAGTTTACTGGAACAGAGGGTCGTGTTCAGGAGGGGACAGGGTAGGAGCATCACCTCATCGCCGTGTCTGTGACACTGTACTCTCACCTAGACAGCCCCGAGAAGTCTGCTTCCTCCTCCTCGCATCGCTCGTCTAGTTCCTTCAGAGCTAAGGTGACGTCTTCTTCACAGACCGACCCGGGGTAGCTCTCAGGACCTGGAGGCTCCGGCAGGTCCGTCTCCTCTAGATCCAGAATCCCTTGACACACGAGAGAGTCCTGCTGTTCTTGAATAATATACGACCCATCATCTTCAAAGGCGGTAAGAACCTGTTCCTCCTTTAATATTGAACTTGTATCCTGAAAAACAATCGTTTTTTGCTTTTTTTTTTTTACAGACTTAAAACATTCAAAAGCAAATTTTACCAACACAGAATAAATGACTGTTGCTATCAATCTACATTTATTTTATTAGGCAGTCTTCATTTACACAGTTTGATTTTGGGAGTTTTTGGACTCTGATCACATAAAATTGTTCTCTTTTTTAAAAAATAGTTTCCAGTTTAAAACCCTTTGAAATTAAAGTGTATCACTGACTGCCACACAGAAACATCAAGGAGATCTTTTTTCAATAGGACTCAGCTGTTTACTTAGAAATATATCCTTTGGGGAAATATCTTCTCTCCCGGATATTCTAATTCTCCATAGGTAGAGCTTTATATTACTACTATAAATTCTCTCTTATGGAAATGTCATTTCTTTCATCATGCTAGAACTTATTCTCCAGTGAATTCTAGATATAAGAAGGGGAGGTAATTCAAAATGCTTAACCCATTGGTTCTGCAGGGCTACCTGTGAATCACAAACAGGTCTTGACCAGTCAGGACGCTGTTGAACTGAAACGACGAGGGCAGCCCGACTGGTATAACTGAGCTGAATACCTGGGATGTATGGTTTGCTTTCAGGTAATAAGATTATAATAATTTATTTAGATTTGAGTACTGAGACATCTTCACCACTGAGTTAAGAGTTCAAAAATGCTGGAAAATTTTAGACTGTTGTACTCTTGAGAATTAAATGAACTATAAACTCACTTATCAATGAGGGAAATGATAACGGAAAGCATGTTGTGGCATTTTTTCCCCTATCCATTGTAACGTTATTGAAATAATGTTGATACATGTGCCTGGCATGGAGTAAAAGTTCAACAGGTGTTGGCTGAGTAAACGAGCTACCACTACTGAAAAATAAAAATACTTCCAGGGTGTAGATCATGACGTATCAGCACCAGTTTTAATTCACATGGACACTGGTTCAATCAGTTTGAAAATAAGCACTAACGGTCTTTCAGTTTCTTTCAGGACTTAGACCTAAGGTTACTATTGAGTCAAACAGCAGTTGCTCACCTCTTTGTCACAGATGAAAATAGAATTTTCCCTTCCAAATTATGAAAAGTAAGTGAAATCCAGTGCCCCTGATCTTAGACCAGCCTGGGCCTTAGTTTTGTTATTTAGTCGCCCAGTCGTGTCCGACTCTTTTTCGACCCCATAGACGGTGGCCCTCTAGGCCTCTCTGTCCATGGGATTCTTCAGGCTACTGGAGTGGGTTGCCGTTTCCTCCTCCAGGGGATCTTCCTGACCCAGGGATTGAACCCATCTCTTCGCATCTCCTGTATTACAGGTGGATTCTTTACCATTGAGCCACTAGGGAAGGCCGGGTCTTAATTTACTCACCTGTAAATTCATGTATAACATGAAGGATTCTGGGCTGAGTGTTCTGGGATAAATTAATAACTAACTACAATTAGTATGCAAACTAATATGGGGCTAATTATGCAAACCACAATAATATACAGTAGAGTATGGTTAAGTGTAAGGTATGACAAAGATGGGGTAGCAATAGTGCAATGAATGTTTCTGTCCCCTCAAAATTCATATGCAGAAACCCTAAGCCCCAATCCCCTCAAAACTCATATGCAGAAACCCTAAGCTCCAATCCCCTCAAAATTCATATGCAGAAACCCTAAGCCCCAGTGGGGTGGTATCAGAAGTGGGGACCTTGGGAGGTGATTAGGTCATGAGGGTAGAACTCTCATGAATGAGATCAGGCCCTTAAAAGAAGAGGATAAAGAGCTATTTTGTTCTTTCCCACCATGTCAGAACAAAGCAAGAAGAGCTCCCAGGAAGAGAGCCTGCACCAGACAGCAGTTGGCTGGCACCTTGATCTTGGAGTTTCTGGCCTCCAGAACTGTGGGAAATGCATTTCTATTGTTGATAAGCCCCTCCCACCCCAGGTGATGGTATTTTTGTTACAGCAGCCAAAGCTAAGACAGATGGGAAAAGGACCTGCATGAAGTGTACTAAGGAAACACCTGGTCTGGAATAGTTATGCAGAGAAAGTACAAACTCTGAGTCTTCACAGGATGGTATTTTATAAATAATATGGTCTAATCATTCCTTATTTGCTGCAATAGTTTATATTCAATACACTCTATTTAAGGTTTCCATCTGAATTTTTTTCTTAAAGATTTGGCCATTAAACAACTAAGAATTAGTTACTTGGAAAGATACTGTGAGTAACAGTGCCAGAGACACTGCTACACCTAGAATTTTTATTTGTATTAATTTTTCCTTGGGCATCAGTTTGAACATATCGTACTGAAATGATGCACCAAATTTCTTGGTTTAATGCCATTACTTTTCATTAGTGCATACCTGTGTTTTATTGTTATTTGTTCTTGAGTCATAATTTGAAAATACATGTTTCATCTAAAATTATAATGTATGCTGAAATTCTCTAGTAACTCCTAGGTTTCATGAAGAGAGAACTTTTTGGCTAATGGAATGAATTCCACTATTATATGTAACTGCTGAGAATCAAATTTTCTTGAACATTACCTTATTGCACAGTGACTCCTTCTCTGTCTCTCTGCCTCACACACACAAACACTTTCAAAGTTTCATTTTGTATAAGGAATAATTTCTGGCATGCATGAATTGGTATCTAAACTACTATAAATACTAGAAGAAATCCCTCTGTGGAGGTTCTTCTGATAAACACAAGGATATAATCCCTTCTAGAAGGAATTAGCCAAGTAAGAATATTGGAGTGGGTGGCCATTCCCTTCTCCAGGGATCCTCCCAACCTGGGGATCGAACCTGGGTCTCCCATATTACAGGCAGGCAACCTGAGCTCTAAGTTTTCTGTCTTGAGGTAGAATGCTTTAGCTTATTATGGCGTCCTAATATTACACAATTCAAGGGCAGAAATTCAAATAAACATTTCTAGGGATTTTTTTCTTTAGTTCATAAAATATTTCATCCAGTGAAGTTAACTGCTTTCCTCATCTTAAGAAATTGCTTTATAGCGATATGTATAGCATCTGTAACTCATATATAACTTTATATAATAGGGTTATGGTTTTATTTATTAGTGCTTTTATACTTTCTTTAAAGGGGCAATTTTGGGTTACATGACACTATTTGTCACACCAGGAAAAACAAACTAGGCCAACATATCCAACAGACACAAACCTGAATCATTCTTTTGTGGACAACTGTTCTTCTGGTGAATTTTTATGTCAACAGAATTATTTTTAAATGAAATAGTATGTTTCAAAAAATATCCCCATTCTCCTCTGTCAGTGTTACAAAGTTTATAGTGATAAGGGAACACATTATTGTAAAAGGAAAAAACATAGTAAATTTAAAAAGTGTTTTTCCTTCATTTAAAAAAAAGTGTCCTTGGGAACTTGGTAGTGTGTTGGAAGTAGGCCCATTAGATACTGTTGGATAAATGAATGACTCATCTGAAATAACAAAATTTCCAGTATGTATGGGAATACATATGAATTTCCAAATCATTTCCAATCAATAAGAATGACTTCCAGGAGGTAGCTTACTTACTTACTATGAATACAGCTATTTTAGTAACCAAAACGAAAAGACTTTCCTGTTAACTATTTGTATAGTTAAAACACAGGACCATTAACCATACTGCTTTGTTAAAAAGCTATTTTCCATTGTTTCTAATGAGAATGTCTGCTGACTTATAACATGCTATGAGCTATCCTGGACACAACAGCTCAGATGATCAATGAGTAGCTAACGCTCACGTGACAGCCTTCCCATACTGAAAGGAATACAGTCTACTTCAGGTGCAGTTCTGAAGTCTGCTCCCTTCATAAACACCTTCCTGTCCACGCACTCTGTCACTTAAGGCCCCTTATCTCCTCCTAATATGCTTCTGGTGTGTCTCTTCATCTCCGCCTTCTCCAGCCCTCCCTCCACACCTCTGTAAGAGACTAAAACACCAGTCAAACTGTAACCTTGCCCGATGACAGACTACAAGCTCCATGGAGGAGGAACAGGTATGAGAACACACTTTCACTTTTCCACAAAAAAGCCGAGACTGAAAAAAATAGACACAATCAGATTATGCCCTTTGGGCTTATAATCTTCTAGTTGTTGCCCGCTGTGTGGCCTCTACGATCACCCTTGTGAGCACCTGGCCCCCTCCAGCTCTTCTCTCCCAACGCCACTCTCTCAGGTCCCCTGCACGCCAGCCCCACAGGCTGACATTTTAGCTCTTCAGATACGTGGGGGCCTTTTCCACTCCTGTTTCCTGGGCCCCGAACTCCCTTCCTCCACACTTACAATGACTGGCTCCTTCTCATCACTTGTCTCCACCAGATGCTACCCTATCTAAGTGTCTCCCTCACCAAGTCCATATTCTCGTTAGATTTTCTTAATATGGGTAGAAAAGGGATCACTTTCTGATATATCATTGATATTTTATGTTTTTACCTGTTTACTATGTCTCTCCTGCTCAAATGAAGCTCCATAAACCAGAAGCCTTTGTCTGTTCCACAGAGCACTGTGTGCCCAGGGCTAGGACAGAGCCTGGCACATGGCAGGGCTCAGTAAACAAATATGCTTAAATGACTGAGTGCTTGGGTGCCCTGGGTATTCCCACCCAGGTATCTGGGACAGGGCTTGGCACATAATTGGCATCTTTGGAAAGAATGAAGATTCATGACTTCCTATCGTTTCAAATAAAGCCCATCCTTAGTGGAACCCAGCGTGTCTTAGATCCATCCATCTTTCCTCCTGCCGCTGCTGCTCCTCCCCTTCTCTAGAGTGATTCCTGCTGCTGCCTGCACATTCCATGTTATTTCACATGGCTGAGTCTTTCTATGCCATGTCCCTCTGCCTGCAGTGTCTCAAATGTCACAAAGCCTATTCTTCGCCACGTAACCCCTAATGCACAGCTGATTGGTTCTCACTCTGAGTTTTCACAAAGCCTTGAGCATGTCTGTTTCTGAGTTTCTCATACTGACCTGCAGTGCTTTTTTTTTTTTTAAAACCTTCTGTCTCCCTTAATAGCCAGTGGACACTCTGAAGACAAGGTCATGCTTTACTCATCTTTTCAGCACCTAATGGAATGCCCAGCATCTAGTAAATCTCAATGAATATTTGTTGAGTTATCTAAGCTTCAGCCATAGTCATATGAACATTTAAAAAAGCTACCCCCCAAAAGCCTTCATTTCAAAATACATCTGCTTACTGTAAAGATGTATGATACACTGTTGGCATAATAAGAACATGAGATTCCTCCTTACTCAGACAGTAAGATCTAATAATTAGACTGGTCTTGCTCTGATAACTATATTAATTTGGTTAACACTGAAAAAAAGTGTAGTATTTTCCTGATACCAGCACATATGAAAGAGCTATAGCAATTACAGTTTTTTAAAGAGATATCTACAGTAGTCTTAAAAAGGCAACTAAGAAAACGAATACTCACTTATTTTTGGTCATTAGCTTGGAATCTGGCTTACTTCTCACAGGCCTTTCCAAAAAACATAACACTGGTAGATCCACAGTCTTTCTAAAAGGTTTCATTTAACCAATCGCTAACACAGCTGGCCTGAGGTTTTCATCCCAATTACAGCACCAATCACAAGGAAAAAAAAAAAACAAAACACCCCAAACCCAAATACAAAGCAAAAAGAGAAGAAAAAAACAAAAGCGGTCCTTCAGCACCCGAGAAGATGCTCCCATCCCCGGAGAAGCGCCAGTATATTAACCTAATCACTTCTGCAGCAGGAGATGCTCATTAAAAACACTTAGGGTTATTTTTAACCTGTAGGTCATTTCCTTAATCCATCACTTTTTTTTTTCTTCAGTGATCAGATTTGACTATTGCACTTGGACTAAATCACTTAACCAACAGGTTAGAAATACTGCAAACAAATCAAATAATTAGCATATCAGATGAAAACTCCTTTGAAAGAAAAGCAAGGAGTATCACAGATTGCTAAAAAGAGCCCAGATTGGCCATGCACCAGCCCCCGTGACTCCCCACCTCAGGCAGCTGGCTGTTAGCCTTATCTAGAGAAGCTTCCAAACTGGGGGTCTCATCTCTGATTTGCAGAACTTCTTCTGTGGAGAGGCTGCCAGTGGAATCTTGAGACTGAAGAAGTAAACCAGAATGGTCCTGCAGGGTTTCGTCTGCAGCAGAATCGTTATTTAACTGAAGGAGAGACAGTAAAATAAGGAAACTTATTTAGGAGTTGGCGATGGTCACTAAGGCTACAAGAAACCTGTGTCATAAGCTATTCTGAGGCCATAGTTATAAAGAGCTTCTTTGACTTCCTCAGACCACCTTTCCCCCTTATTTCAGTCTGTATCAGAACTGGTGCGATTAATGCAGGCAGCTAGTAGAAATGAAGTCTCCATTAACACGGATTAAATTTTGCTGAATAGAAACCACCAAAATGGAAGAGCTCTATGTGACTATGTTAATCTTCATCTGAAATTCTTATTTTTACGGTAATGTCTTACGTTTTCAGTTGGCCTAAGGATTCGCGAATGCAGGGGCTTTTTTTTGCCTCCCTTGGCTTTGGCACCAAGCACTCAGTGGATTCTCAAGAAGCAGTGTTAACTGGAGGCAGGTGCTTAAGAATGAACTGGCCATTAACTTACTGAGGCACAAATCAATACCACAGAACTTCAATAAGACAAAGAGTTAGGACAATGAAGCTGAAATGGCAGGCCAGCATTAGTGGGTTTATGTTCTCTGAAAACTAGCAGTAATCAATTAGAACAAAGAAAACACTACAATTTTTCTTCTTTTAAGCAGGGCTATACATTTTTCATAGATCAATATTTAACATAAGAAAAATCAAGCTCATGATTTCGAGTAGATAAAAGCAGAAGCTAATTTTTTTCCCCCTACGAGGAGGAAGTAGCTTCAAATTCTTTTTCAAGTTCACTACCACTATAACAGGGCTTCCCAGGCGCTGCTAGTAAGGAACCTGCCTGCCAGTGCTGGAGACATAAGAGATGCAGGTTCTATCCCCGGGTCAGGAAGATCCCCTGGAGAAGGGCCTGGCAACCCAGTCCAGTATTCTTGCCCGGAGAATCCCACGGACAGAGGAGCCAGGCGGGCGACAGTCCATGTGATCGCAAAGGGTCGGACATGACTGAAGTGACTTAGCGTGCACGCACACCGCTATGACTAGGGTCGGCCTTCTGAAGAGACAGTTCTGCCCCAGGGCTCTCATGGAAGCTACACTTTGTTCAGCACTTACTATACGGACTTCCCTCCCATGAAATCCCCCCGAGGCAGGTGCTGCCAGGAGTCCTGTTTTAAAGAATAGGTAAAGATAGGTAATGACCACAGTTACACAGTGGTTTGGTGGCACGATGCTAGTCTCTGAGCCTCCGGTCTGACCCCCGTTCAGTGAGTCACTGCTGCCAGCAACTCACCGTTCCTTTAAATGCACACAGTCCTGGGGAGCAGCAAGCCTTAGGTGGCATCCAGACTGCCCTGCTCAAATGCACTTACAGGCTTGTGTGTCCTGGGACAAGTCACTTAGTCTACAGAGCTGCAATTACTGTGCCTACCTCGTGTAGTTGAGGGGAGAGGTAGTGACTAATCCACGTAAAACACCGTGACCAGGGCCTGGTGTATCTCCAAAGCTCAGCAAGTGGTAACTACTGCTACTGTGTCAGCAACAGCTTATCACTTAATACGTGACAGGGAATTAGGGAAAGACATACTGGCATGATGGTGAGATGCCAAAACAGGACAGGTGACAAGAAGCCTGCCACAAACTGACAACTGTACGCGTTGTCTAAAGCCCAGCTCAGCCTGGCTATTCAACAGCACTACCAGCACTTTACCAGCAGACTGAGTGTGTGCAAATGGGCCAAATTCAACAGGGGCGTGAAAAAAGGCCCTCATATAAGAGCACTGTAACTGTGGCTGCACCTGGTCTTCACCAGCTGATTCCTCATCACATGGGCCATGGTGGCTAATCCACACCCTTGCTCTCTCCTTGTTCTGCCATCTTCAAGTTCCAACCTACTGCCACTGCAAGTTCAGCATTCCCCTCACTCAATATTCGGAACAGACAGACCATGCGTATAGCCTTCATTTTCTTGTCTCTCTCTCTCTCTCTGTGAATCTCTGCCACTCACCCTTGGAATGTAAGTCAGAACCTCCATATAACTGACTTGATCTTGCAAAGGGAGCAAAGTTGTGCTCTCTCTTTCCACACTGACAAGGAAAGAAAAGCAGGTGGAGAATTAAGCAGTGCTGGTGTTTGCACTGATACCAAAATGTATCATTCAGGGTGAAGGCCTCGAAAAGTGCCCAGCATAGCTCACTGTGACTAGGAGAGAAGCAACAGAAAATATGTCTCATCAGCTCAGAGGTGCTGTCTGTGCTCAATCGTGTCTGACTCTGTGACCCCATAGTCTACAGCCCACCAGGCTCCTCTATCCATGGAATGTTCCAGGCCAGAATACTGGAGTCGGTTGCCACTGCCCCCTCCAGGAGTTCTTCCCGACCTGGGGGTCAAACCCGAGTCTCCTGCATCTCCTGCACTGGCAGGTGGATTCTTTTACCACTGTGCCACTTGGAAAGCCCAAGGGGTGCACAGATCAAATGTTTAGTTCCATCATGAATAATGGAACACTCCATTGCTGCTACAGGGTTGTGTTTTCATTTCAGCATGTGCATTTTACCCACAGTGAAATGAAAATCAGAATATCGAGCAATGGTAATTACTAAGTGGGAAGTGAAGACAAAGAGGAGACCAGCTGTCACTGTACAAAAAGCTAAGTGTACCATCTGCGTGCGTGAGAGTATCTGGCTTGCCGTGAGCGCCGCTTCCTCTTCCGAGGACTCGTCTGTGTCCTCCTGGTTTGTCAGGTTCAGGCTGGGGGTGCTGCTGGAGCACTGGTACTCCTGGAGGGACGGCGTGTCCCCTTTGTCAATGCTGTCCAGTGAGCGCCTGCGGACTCCCCAGTTGAAGTTGTCCATACTTTCACCCTGGAAAAGCAAGGCGTCATTTCTAAGACTCAAACACAAGCTTATAAATATAGGGAAGGTAATACACTAGGAGAACATATACCCAGATGAAAAATACTCAGTGTATCGTCATAAGCAGAGATTCAATCAGCCCTTCAATTTTTTGAAACTTTTAAAACATCACTCAATATTAAAATATTTAAAGAGATCAAAGTATGTGGTTGATGACCTGTTTTAACTGGATAGGATTCTCTTGACTTTCTATCTAGTGGGGACCAACTAAATCAACTACCTAGGCCATTTCTACTCTAATACACAAACACAAATGAGACCACAAAGAAGACAAATACATTCACAGATGACAACAAATAAATAATCCAGAACGCCAGGCTGCAACTTACCTGCAGCTCCTGGATAGCAAAAAGGAAAACACACAGAATTAGAAAGAACGAAGACACACGTGTAAATATACACTACACTCGTGGGGAAAAAATGCTTGGTGATTTCTCAAACCCAAAGACTGATTCAAGCTCTGGATGAAGCTTTGTGCAGGAAGTCAACACGTGATTCACATTATTTTTTTATGCAGAATATATCGTGGAAAAAGAGACAGACACTTAAAACAACATTTCTATGATACACTCTGGCAACACAAACTTCAGGAAATCTTTAAAATTTACATAGAGTTAATACTGGATACAATGCAAAACCGACTTAAAATACCCACATTCAGTTGACAACATACAGGTTCAACAATTATTTTAGACTGTAGCATGGTTCTAGCTAAATCCAGTGGTAATTTTTTGCTAAAGAGGAGTTTAAAATCAAGATCATAGTTATCAAAACATAACCTAGGTCAACTTCAAAAGGTCAATAGGAAATAAGCAAGTTTCTGCTTTGCCCCACTTATGGATTTATCTAAGTTACGTTTCTGTTATTCCAAGCTGATCCTCCTTTGATAAGGATATAATTCTTATACTCTTTCTTAAGCTCTAATGACAAATTACAGTGAGTTGGCTAACAAAATCTGACTTATGTGTCTTCGTTTATCAAGAGGGATTGTCAAGGATAGAGGTTTTCAGATCTTTTTTTTCTTAAATAAAGCAGAGGAATACTCATTTCAAATGAAACATACAATGGAAATCAACTGTGCAAAAGTGATAACAAAACCAGGGCTGTGGCAACAGCCCTCAATATGCATTTAGTGAATGAATGAATACATGCTGTGGGCTTTCAAGGCTGGGGAATATTTTAGAAGTTTCATTAGCAGTTAAGTTTATTTTGTAGCAAAGTATTTACTCTTACCATGTTCAAAGCAAGACTAGGTTTTTAGAAAATCTCTTATCATTTGATTTGGCCTAATTATGAGACCTAAGTTAATATCACCTGAAATTACTGTGACTTAAATAAAAGACAAAAGCATTTTTAATTCATTCTAGGGTTCTATTCAAAAGCCATATTTATTACTAGGAACATTTCAGAGTACTAGATAAACTTGAAAGCAATTATAATGATCTTTAAAAAAAAAAAAAAGGTCAACAAAAAGAAAGAACCTGACCATTACAAAAATGTCAACAGCCTACCTTTAGAGCTTCTAAATTCTGAACTGAAAAAAGCAAATAACTGCAAAAGACTTTAGAACTGGCTTATGCCTGTGAGGTAGGGCAGCAGGTCCCTTGAACCAATCATACTTCCTTGCTTAATTGTGTAGGTTTTTCCTAGTTCCTATAACTTTCGATGTTTTTTAAACTGTGGGAGTGACAGCAGTTTTGGAGGGTGATGACTTGCTCTTTTTGAAAAAAAAAAAAAATTGAATAGAAAATATTAGTGTACATAGAGTAAGGGTGCATATTCTTTAAACTTTTAAAGGTGTGTCTACTGAGATGTGATATGTGATGTATTAGCAATGGCTATAGTTTTTTAAAAAAGGCTAAAATCCACTGCCCTATGACACTGAATAATATGTGTTCCTGGGCTCCGAGAACCTGTCCAGCTGCGTCTGGGAATACGTACGTGGTGAACAGTGGCCACCCCTGAGCGAGTGTGAGGGCATCTGCTGGACCCTGAGGCACCGTGGTCATATCCTCACATCCTCGGGGTGGTGGGGGAGAGGAGGGGAGTGGTAGTAGCTGAAGCATACAGGAAGACCTCCATACACTGGTTTCCTATCAAAAGTAATGGTGTAACGTGGTGGAAGCCGTACAGTTCACTCCTCCACCTCACCTATTTGAGTCAAAGGAAACATCCGTTCAAAGAGGACTGATGGATGCTCATGAGTTATACGAGTGTCTTGAACATCCTTGGACAGAGGTGTAGCATGACATGGTGTGGATACTTGACAGTAAGGCATTTGGAGCTCTTGAAGACAGACATTTATAACAATTTTAGGAGGAACATTTCTGTGATCTGTTTGATGTACACATTTCAGATTTAGGAGTTTGTGGCTTATGGGACTAATGTCAGCTATGGGAATAGGTCCTGAACAGCCTGACACAACCAGGGTGATGGGCAAGCCTATTGCTCATTGATTTTTTTTAGAGATTGGCAAATGTCTCAGTTTGGGCCAAATGAGGTGTGACAAGAAGTGTGCTGAAAACCTTAGGAGAGTTAACTTCTTCACTTTCCTGAGAGCCTTTATGGAAGTGACCCTCACTTTCTCTGAACACTGCCACGTATGGACATAACCAAGATCACATGAGGTGAAGCCGACTTGCAGAGAAAGGCAGAGCTTAGAGAATGCAAAGAAACAGCCGGGAACTCCACTGAGCTTTGCCTAATACGCTCTGACTCTGGGCTAGCCCAGTTCTGTAAGCAAGTAAATTCACCTTTTGAGTTGGACTTTCCACTTAGGAAGCATCTAAACTGACACAGCTATCAATTTTCTCTAAACTGAGTCAGTTTTAAGGAGCAAGTCCTTGGTATTGAACGAAATGAGGCATTTGAGAGAGCTGGCTCCACCATGAAGAAGAAAGTGGTGGGTAATGTCCTGGGTAGAATCTCAGTCACAGGAAAGTGAGAGCGCCAAAGCCACCTTAATCGTCAATCTGGTTTCAGGGCCACCCTCTTCAAAGTTGTCTGATAGATTTAAATGAAACTTTTACTCTTCTGCTGCACATTAATTTGTGTGGCTTATGCAAACACTTAAGTCTAAGCACGCCCTCAATTAAAAAATGCTTTTGAAAAAAATCCATTTTTACTCTATATTTTGAAAGATAAAGATGGAAAAATTAGATGTTCCTTTTATTTCAGACTTATTCTGCTACTGACTAACTGTACTAATCACCTTTAGTTTCCAACTTAGATTTGTACCTTTCGACGTTACACTGCCCCGAACAAGGATAGATTATATCCTTATTTAATCCTGTGGTTAAATCCTTCATTCTCATGTAGCTGTAGCTATTCTATAAATATTATGAAAGCCCATATCCTTACCTCTGCATCTTCCAACTCAACATCTAAAAAGTCAAAATCCTTAAATACGCCAAACTGTTGTTCGCTGCTATTATCTTCCACAGCTACTTCTTCCTCTTGAATTATGTCGTCTGTTGCAGAAATGAGGCTAGTTTGTTGGTCACCAACTTCCAAATCCTCGTTAGAAGAAAATACAACCTGACGCCCAGCCGAAAACAAAACAAAACAGGCCATCCATTAGCTCTGTCACTCTGAATATGGGACATCAGTGCCCTAGGAGCCACTGCAGGCCTCTTCTGTCAGTAAGCTCAGAGTTTTAATTTGGGCAAATGTCTAACTGTGTGAATACTGAATTAGCACAGTGGCCAAGTGTCACAAAGGCAAGTGACAATTTTTTCATTCTTAGTTAACACCGTTAAGAAGAGACAAACAAGGAGACACAATAATTTCTGTTTCTTCATGGACTAACACTTTTAAGATTTTTCAAAACCCTCACACAGGTTTTCATGATGACTCACCGATGGATTCTTTGGAAGGCCAGACTCTGGACCACAGAGAGAAAGCACATTCATTAGCTTTTCTCTTGTTCTTCGCTAAAGAGAAAGAAAAAAATGCAAACGTTAAGATTACTGATGAAAATAAGGCAAATTCTCAAGTTCTCACATATACCATAAAATTGATTCGTCTGTTCTATGAACTTTTATGTACCTGTGATAACTGTGGCCTCTTCCAACTAACAGGCACCAAGGCATTAGAGTTAGAACCGGAAGAAGTGGAGGAAGTGCTTCTCGTCACCGCGATCACTTTGGGCTTCCCATTCCTACCAGCTGCGCTGTGCTGATCACCATATTTATTTCCAATAATTGGTGTCTACAAAGAAATAAATTGCCAGTGTTTCACTCACACAGTTCAACATAAGTGGGTTAATAGTGTATCTGTGATGACATTTTTTTACAAACAATCAAAAAAAACAGCATAAGGAGAAAGATTACTTAGCAAAGGCAGATACTACAAAAATCAAAAGTAACAATGATACTTTTTTTTTTTAATAGTAAGATTTCACTTTATCGGAAACAAGACTCTGAGGAGACTGTTGGAGAACTTATTCCTACTTTAAAAATAGATCTGTTGTCTTTAAAAACCACTGTCTACATCTTTCCCCCCATGATTATAAAATATGTCCTCTTTGAAACCTCAGAGATACAAAAATGATTTTACAAAATCCCCTGTCATCTCACCACTCAGATTTAAATTGGATAACAGTTTGGTCAGACTTCCCTAGTAGCTCAGATGGTATAGAGTCTGCCTGCAGTGCAGGAGACCTGGGTTTGATCCCTGGGTTGGGAAGATCCCCTGGAGAAGGAAATGGCAACCCACTCCAGTATTCTTGCCTGGGAAATCCCATGGACAGAGGAGCCTTGCAGGCTACAGTCCATGGGGGCATAGAGTTGGACACGACTGAGCAACTAACACACACAATATTTTGTGGGTTTTTTATGTAATTGTTAAGTACGTGTCTAAAAGTGCTTTTGCAAATATTCAAGGTAAGTAACAAATGCAAAGTGAAAGCTATCATATCATGTCTTATTGCAAATCTAATATATGACATTTCCAAAATTTATTTCAGTAAAATTCCATGACGAATCCAAAACGGTGCTTACCTGGCTTTGTGAAGTGTTTCAAATTTGCACTTGAATATAATTTTAAGCTCATCTGCATGTCATCCAAGTCCCTTTATGATCTGGTTCCTGCTTATGTTCCCAACTTCAACTTCTACCACTCGCTCCTGAACTTTGCACTCCATCAAAGCTGAGTTTGTTTCTCAAGATATGGTGCCTTTATGGACCTTTGTGTTGACACATATCCCCTCCTCTGCATGGAACACGCACCAAGCAAACCCTGAGGCACTTTGAACGCTGCCTCCACACTTCCAAGGAGGCCCATGCTGATGCCACCACCACGTCTGGGTAATTACTCTTGGACACTTACTCAACGATGTTGATTTGTTTCTTTGCCTGTCTCCAATTGCTATATAGGAGTCCCTAGACTGAGCAAGACTCATTGCTGTTCCTCTAGTATATCTTCAGTGCCTACACATAGCAGGTACTTAGGAATTTTTGATGAAATAAATTGAAATTAAGTATCTGATATATATCAAATGTTCTGAGGATTCATATTATTCTTCAAACAAAATAATTGTTACATTATCAATTTCTGACTCAGAAGAATAGCAAAGCTAGTTTCTCTATAATATTTGCTGTGTACTCCATGTTAGGAATTCTCTGGTGATATTAACTAAAACACTAGCAACAAAAATACTTTATATCTTAAAAAAACATAAATCAATAAGCTTCAGATAAATTCAACACCAAGAGCTGTGCTGTGCTTAGTCGCTCAGTCATGTCTGACTCTTTGCCCACAGACTGTAGCCCTCCAGGCTCCTCTGTCCGTGGGGATTCTCCAAGCAAGAATACTGGAATGGGTAGTCACCGTCCCCTTCTCCAGGGGAACTTCAGACCCAAGGATCGAACCCAGGTCTCCTGCACTGCAGGCGGATTCTTTACCATCTTGAGCCACCAAGGGAAGCCCTCAAATACCAAAACTAAACTGCAAATTTAAAAAAAAAATCTGTATTATGCTTTTCAATTAAAATGTGAGTAGATTTTCAATTGCTATCTTTCTTAACTCCCCCTACCCTGCAAAATACTTGATTGATAACTTCCCTCTTAAACAATTCCTGCTGGTCTGTTCCCAGACTGATCTCCCTAAAACACAAATCCTAATATTTTCTACTCCAGCTAAAAATCCTTGAAAAGCCACTACTACTTCAAGATATAACCATCTCATCCGGCAATATCCTCATGATTGTGCTGCTCCCTATGGCTTCAGCTTTCTCTCTCATCACACTACTCTATCCTCTGTGCTACATGTTCACGGTAGGCCATGCTAGATAGAATTTTCCAGAGCACCATGCTTCCTCACACTTACAAGCCTTCATTCACATGTGCTGCTTTTTTCTGGGATTAATCTCCCCTGCCCACACTTCCATGTACGCTCCCATTTAGTCAGATTAAGTTAGATGGAAATGCTATGTAGTCCTATAAAACTTTGAACTTACTTGGCAACCAAAGCACTGTGTTTATTTGCATATCTCCTCAAGAGGCTACAGGCGTGCTGAGAGTACGCCTTTTCCCCATGCCCACCTCGTTTTCAGGGCACCTGTCACAGCATCTCCCGCTGAGTATGGGCTCAATCAGTGCTTGATTAATGACAGAATGAACAAATGAACATTTCTAATACAGTGCCTTTACCAATACCTGAGCATCTTACCTCAGATATATCAAAATGAAAATCCAAGGTCTTCCCAGGCAACTCCTTAGAGACATTATTAAAAATTTTAGTGAAGGATATCTCAGGAGAGCCCATATCTCCTCCGTAGGTCTTGGGGATATCGTTGGGCACGACAAGGCTTGCTGAGCGGGACACCACCAGTTTTAAGATGTTAAGGGCTTCCTTCCAATAAGGACTCTGGTTTCAAAAATTAATAGACGTATAAAAGTTACAAATACATATGTAACTAAGAAAAAAAGCTCAGTTACATTGTAGACAGTAAAAATATTATTTCTATAAAAATCCCTTGTCAATTATTCATTTTTACTCTAAGGTCCTTAACTGAGGGTCTGAGTTACACAAGGATAGAAAATAAGTTATTATTTCTACTGTTAGATTTATAAGATATTATATGTATAATAATGCTAACAACTCAGGATATTTTGCACTGTTCTCAATAAGTCCTTTATAAATATTATTCATTAAGAAAGTCTAATACAGTGATCTGGCAGTAGGGGTAAGCCAAAGGGTCGTATGTATGTGAACTTTCTAGATGAATGAAGTACATGGCCCTAAGACTCTAAACTTAAAATGTTTTAAGCCTCAGTGATAAACCATTTTTAATGCATAAGATTTCTTAGACATAAAAATATTAAAATATTTTTAAAATTTAGGTATTTCTTAATGACTCAAGCCCCAAATAATAAGCATAAGTGCTGTGCTAAAACAATCTTCTCAGTGATTCCTGACCTGTATAGGGTGAGCTTTCCCCCTCATATATGGTGGCAATGTTTCTGAGTTATTTTTCTGCTTTTCATTTTGTATATTTCTACCAGTAGAATTTAGGAATGATTTACATGACAGATGTATAGGTGGAGAGGAATCAATGTCTAATTAAGAACTTAGAACATTTCTCTTTTACCACCTACTGAAAAGAATCATGTAAAAGAAATGACTTTTTTCTTACTTGTGGTACTAAAATCACACCTCAACTTTTTATTATACATATTGTTTCGTAGTTAACAGTTCTGAACCAGGTAAAATATTATTAAAAAAGAAAGTGAAAAAATCCTTAGCAGAACTGAGTTTTCCAATTTATTTTAATAACATCTCGATATGAAGCCATCTAAAGTACAAAATATTAGTGATAACAGAAATGTCCAAATGATATTGTGACAATTTAAGCACATCACTATAGAAACAGTTTATCTTTAATAAAATTAAATAGAAATCATTTTTTTTTTCTTATGGAAAAAATTAGGAGCTCTGGGTACTGTAAAATGTGTAAACCTCTTCAGGGATGTTCCTGTAAATTATACTGGTAGTTGTGTTCTAAATGTAAAAGAATGCCTAAATGTACTTGCTTGTTGAATCCTACTATTCAGATTCTGCTTTATGTCATTCACATTGAGAACATTTTCCCATCTCATTAATATTCCTGAAAACATGGTTTATAAACTAACCACTTCCCCTGTTCTTAAAACATTTAAGGTGTTTCCAATTTTTTATGATTATATACTGTTTTTGAGATGATCACTTTCTATACATAAGAATTGTAGCTACTCACCTGTACATATTTGCCAATAATCTTTATGATCTCCAGATTAAACTGCTTTACTGGGGCAGCGGAGAGGTCAATATGACTCAAAAGACTGTAGATGATCTGTAGTAATGACTGCTGCATACTAGACAGTCCTTTTTCCAGCAGCTAGAAGTAATATTAAAAATAAATTTCAATCAGGTTCAAGAAAATTCCATTGTATTTACATTACTGATGTTGAAAACCACAGTACAATTAACCTAAGAGTTTATGGTCAGATTATCAGAAATCCAGAGAATAATGAAGGTAAAAGGTAATGTCTATTATTGTTACTTGTCCTTGCTTCAGAAAGGAGAATTAGGTAGACTCTTTTTTCTTAACCTTAGTGTTTACTTTCATACCCTTAACTAATTTAATTGAATATCATTTATTTAAAAACTGCTCTACCACCATTACCAAAGAATAACTAACTATTCCCAAGCCATTCCCATCAGCTGATGACTACCCATGTAATCTTGGACAAGCTTCTTAACCTCTCTGAGCCCTGATTTTTAAAATAAAAAGTGATACCATTTTCCTATTAGGGTTTGTGGGACAATTAAAATTATATCTGTGTAATTTTAAATACATGTAAATAATTTTAGAACTGTTGTTAGTGATAATCTGAGATTCATTAATAATCACAGAACAAGGATAACTTATACTAATAAGACTAACATTTGGGGCAAAGCATTCTCTTTACAGACTGGAAATATATTGCCCATATGTGTACCCAAAAGGCTCTACTGCGCCAGTGTCAGACCTTAGAACCCCACAGGTCAGTCTTCAGGAGAGCTAGTGTTACTCTGTGATGATGTGCTCAGTTGTGGCCGACTCTTTGCAACCCCATGAACTGTAGCCCACCAGGCTCCTCTGTCCATGCAATTCTCCAGGCAAGAATACTGGAGTGGGTTGCCATTTTCTTCTCCAAAGTGTTAGCGTTAGTGTTGGGCTTTATGGTAGCACAAAAGTGAAAGCTGGATTAAGGCACTTAAACCCAAAGGAGCTTAGGTCTTAGGTCTGGCTTTATGTTGGCTCTTGTCCCAAAGGTACAGGTATAAGATAAACCTAGTGATGCACATTTATTCATGTCAGGGAGCTCTCAGGCAGACAGCCCACTCTGTCAGCTCACTTAAATAAAGGTGACGGGAGTAAACCTATCAAAACCAATACCTTTAAAATTCACACCATCTTGAGCACTTTATGATGGGCACCGTCAGCGACTTGGATAAGTTATACAGTGCTGTAAGCAATACTTAAAACGCTTATTGAGTTACAAATAATTTAAGTCTCTTTGTGTGTTAGGTTTAATCTCTAGAGGTCAACTTTCTAAAAAGGAAGATATCACTTTATTGCTGACAGACATTTTTAGTGACTAGGAATTTCTTCCTTTTGAAGGTCTCCGGTATTCTCTACTCAGTAACTTAACTTTCCTAGGCATGGAGTTACTTCTTCAACAAATAAATACAGTCGACCCTTGAATAATACAGGTTTGAACTGTGTGGGTCTGTTTATATGAAGATTTTTTTCAGTACCACAGCAGTACATGACTCACAGTTGGTTGAATCACGGATGTAGAGGGCTGACTAAGATATACTCGAAACTGACTGTATGGAGAGTTAGCACCCTTAATTCCAGTGCTGTGCAAGGTCAACTGTGTTAACTTTTTATGTTGTTCTAGGACTAGTTTTAAATTCTATTTACTGGCCCCCCCCATCATATTTTAGATTAGGAGGTAAACATATCACCAGAATAAATACTTGCCCAGCAGAAATGGCTTTATATGCTATACTATTATTCTAGAAAGAATTTCAAAGCCAAGAGCTAATTTACAGAAACAAAAAATGATAACCATTTCCTAGGATCAAGACCATGGAAAAAAAACCCGTTTTCCATTTTTAATAAAGGTGAGGTTTATATTATTTTGAGTTTTGTGTTATTTAAAGACAGTGAGTGCAGAAATACATTCAAAAACCCATTTTCCACTTTAAATAAATTTGAAGTTTACATTATTTTGAGTTTATACCACTTAAAGACAGTGAATGAAGAAGTAAACATTGAAAATGAAAAAAAAAAAAAAAAAACGTCATTTGTACTTGAACAATATTACCTGTATGTTTTTTCCTCTTAAAAAAGATGTTACCTCTATTCATTCTTAAATGAAATTTGAAAATTAGTTATTAGTGCTGCTCTAGAAATAAATACTCTTGAAAATTCTGTCACAGAGCAGTTGAAAGATCCTTTTATGGGGGTAAATTTACCTCTGCAAGATAAGTCACAAGACTAAACGTAGTATCTGAGAAGGAGTCGTGCAGGTATCTGCACACTACGTTGATCCAGTTCGAACAATCTCTGGAGTACGTGTGTGTACTGTACAGGCTCATCATGTGAGCCAGGTTGACAAGTGTTGGGCATTTTTCTTCTGCACAAACCTAAAAAAACGACAAAAAAATTTCATTTACTTAACGACATTAAACATAATTTTATTCAATGTATTCATTAAATGAAATAATTTAGATATACATGTTGAAGCATTAATGCATTTTATCTCAATACAGAAGTTAAACAGAAAAGGAGAAAGCACAAGGCATCCTTGAGGGAATGATTTAGATAATATGGAAAGATGGTTAATATGTCAAGCACTTCCATGGGTGTTAAGTACACAGCTTTCTTTTCAGTCCAATATTCTAGAAAAATGTCTTTGGTAAAAACCTAAACATTTTTGTAAATCCTACATATCATTTTGTAAAAAGAGTTTTATCTTATAAAATCCATATAAGTTTCAAAGTACAAGAAACTAAATAGGCAGACTCAACCAGGAAATCCTCAGGGAGGTTCAGAGTTGCTGTGCCAAAGAA
Source organism: Capra hircus (assembly GCF_001704415.2). Lineage (NCBI taxonomy): Eukaryota > Metazoa > Chordata > Mammalia > Artiodactyla > Bovidae > Capra > Capra hircus. The sequence goes on from NC_030813.1 coordinate 67,756,946, forward strand.
GAAGTGCTTTAATCTCAAGGTGTTTAGGGTATCTCACCAAAGCAGTCAGCTGCAGAAGCCTCAACATGTGTGATACAGCAAAAGGACTTCATTGGAGGGCTGATAAAACGCTTGAGCCCTGCATCTCCAATGTTCAGCTAAAGCTCTCAAGGTCCTTGGCCAGTCATTTATAGGCTGGTACAAAGTACACTGACTTTCTTAGAGTCTGCTTGATATGGTATTACAGTATCTGAATCCATAGATGTTTGGGAGAATCTAATGGGCCAAATGCACCTTCCTTGTCTGTTCCCTGAGTCCCTGCTGAGGATGTTCCTTAACCTCCTCCAAGGATAACTGAACAGTGAAGAACTGGAAAAGGGCCATGTTAGTCTCAGCTATCATGAAAGGATAGCCGTGACGTAAGTTTAGTTCCCCTTTTTTTCATTTTCCTCCCTTATTCTTCCATCTTATTTTCACAAACTGCCTAGAGCATTTGATAAAACAAGAGTATTACCTTTTAAAATATATATAAATTTTCAACTTTCAGATGACTGTAACTGACTTTTATGCTTATTCATCATGCAGACAATATCACTGGATAAGCCCAAGATATGAAGGTGTGCAAGACTCTGCAGAAACTTAACATAGTACCTTGGAAGTTATTTTATAAAATCATTCAAAGCAGTTGTTTTCATGCATTAGCCTTTTACTCATAAAAGAGACACCAGGAAGAAAAAAGAAAAAGTTGGTTGATATTTCAAAATAACTTGTATTTCACTTATATTTCAAGATATAATTACTTGTATTTGAAAATATAGTAATTTTCACACTATTTTATAAAACCATATAACTTTATAATTTCATAGTCTGTTACTCTTCAGCAAAAATTTTTAGTTTGAGGTGAATTCTTTAATCTTAGCTTGAAGAATGACATTCTGATAGAATACTTATCTTCTTAAAGGATATTTTTTTGAAAGAATGATTTTTTAAAACCTAGTTTTTGAAAAGGAAGACATTCTTTGGAGTATAGGCCATGCAATTTTATAGTAAAGCAAGACCAGCTTAATTTTGGAATTCTGGAATTACCAGGTTAAATTATGAGCCACAAAGAGTTATGTTTTATAACAAAACTTTTTTAGCATGCTATTTTTGCCATAATGAATAGCTAAAAAGGACAATATTTGTTCCAAGTATTGCCTCATTTTGAAATGCTGTGCTCTCCATGGGCACAAACAGCAGCAGCAGTGATATTTGCATAATGAGGAAGCACATAATGACGGAAAATCACTCTCAACAGTTGAAGTGAGAGAATAATTAAGGCATCAATTTAGTCCACATCCTGCAGGTTGCTGAAAGCCCATAGAGGGAACCTTTGTGTGCCACTCAACAGGAAGAAAACAGACTTCACAGCAGTTTGTGTCTCACAGAAAGCCATATATTTGATTTCTTAAAAACAAAAGATAGTTGGGACATTCCTGTGCTTTGCCTCGGTCATGACAGCAGAGGCTTGGAGCTCAAGGGGCTTCCATGGTCTTCTGGCCACACTGCTTCTCACCTGCCCCAGCACTAAGCAAATTACTCATCACATTTCAGCTGCCAATCTCAAATGTTTCTACTTCCCTTATCAGGGAATTTATGCTTTTTATTTTCTTAAAATCCCCAAATAAGCCGATAGTTTTTTCCTTATATTTTCTTTCTTACCCCTCATGTAGGAAAAAAAACCCTTTTGTTTACATTTTCCTAATGGTATGTTAACAGAATATTAAAATGAAAGTCATTTTAATAAAAATTTAAAATCACTTTTAGACCTCATTAATGCAAATACATGTTAGGTTTTTTAGTGCAAACCATCATTTTCACAACTAAGATGTATTTCCATTAATTATAATGATGACTCTTCTTTTTAAACACATGCTTTTAAAATGGTTAAGAATTTCTCCACATCTATTGTTCTTACTCTTGTAGCTATGTATGTGATAACTGGGTTGGTAGTATTTTTTCACTCCATTGGTACCCAGAGATAAATCTGCACTTACCGACACTGAGATGTGGGCCAGGGAGAGGTGTTTGTTTAGCTTTCTAGAAGCTTGCTCTTTCCATTTATTGATGTGCTATCTGCTACCTGAATCTAAGGTTTGAAAAAAGCTGCTTATATAAAAAGCTCTTCCAGAGAATTTTACGTGCTTGTTCCCTTATGTTGCAGACTTCTCTGATTTTTCCCCAGTGATTTAACCAGGTTATTTTACTTATATTGAGTCACTTCCTCAGTACACCTAATTTCCTGTTGTATATATATTACTGGTAAATTCATATAACTCCTTCTTATAACTACTTGTATTTTCAGCTTGAAAAGTCTTTTTTCCAAGACTCAATGTAACAAAATAAATAAATACATAAATTTAGTTCGGAATTAAGTTTAAACAGAAGGCAAAGTAGTTGTGATTTCTTTCTTGTTCTTAAGAGGAAATTACTAGGTATATAAAATTAAAAATAATTTTCTTTTACAATTTGATTGAGCTATAAAATTTTTTATACAAAGTTTGTCCAGAGGCGATTTAAAAACAGCTACATACTTGTTTAAGAAATGTATGATGGGAAGGAAAGAGTAAAAAAAGTAAAGAAAAAAGAATGAAGGGAGCAGAGAGAAGATGAAGAGAATGTTAAAAGGCAAACAAAAATAACTTTCAGAATCAAAAAATATATTATGCCCTCTTCTTCCTGAGGGACTCTGCACATGTGATTTCTCCTGCTTGGAAAATTTCTACCCTCTGCCCTGCTTCTGTTTCTCATCCAGGGATCTTATTTTGGTCATTCCTATTCAACCTTCAAAGTCAGCTTAGATATGAATTCCTCGAGGCAGATTTTGGTTTATGTGTCCCTAGAATATTTGCATGGAGAATCCCATGGACAGAGGAGCCTGGCGGGCTACAGTCCACATGGTCACAATGAGTTGGACACAACTGAGCGGCTAACAGTTTCACTTTCATTGCAAAGTCACCAGATTCTAGGTAATCACACCTCGAAGTCTAGGCCCCACGGGGCTAAAGATTCTATCTACTTTGATAATCACTGTATTTCAGCACCTTATCCAGTGCTCAGTACATATCTGGTAGTGAATAAATGAATGACTTGGAAACTGACAGGTAGAGGATAAAGTAGGGAAACGGAGAAGAAAAAGACTCAAGACTCAGAGGACAGTTACTCTAAACAAGTAATTTTATTCACTGTCATTTGAGCAATTGTAACTTACATCACTACTATATTACTCCTTCATATATGTGTAAAAATAAAAATTTAGATGCAAAATTCACATAGGAAGTGACAGTAAAGGATTCTGAAGAGATTCCCCCCTTAAGATAGACTCTAGAGAAATTTCCCTCCAGTGTTATCATTCAGCGTAACATTTGCTTACCTTTGCTATTCGACTAGCTGTTTCTTTGCAAAACTGAGTTGGGCTGTCAAAATGCTGGATTAAGTGAGGCAATAAGCAAAGGATGTTAAGAGGAAAGCCTATCAAAAAAAAAAAGCAAACAATAACCAATTTTATTGCACATTACTTTAAAAACTAAAGGTTTTTATTTTGTTTTTTAATTGGTTCACAGAAACCATTTTCTTTTTATTTCCTGGGGTACTTGATCTTCTAAAAAAAAATGTGTTTTTTTGCTTTTACCAAAAAATTTATGCTACCTCACATATTAAGAAAACTGTGGAAAAGCAGAAATTAGTAGATTTCAAAACAAATGATTAGTTTACATTTCACTACATTAAAAAGGCAAAAAAAAAAAAAAAAAGTTGGTGCAATTCTATTCACATCACCTGACAACTGGGAAGGATCCACCAACGTGTGTTTGGAGACAGAAATGAGTTTACTCAGGAGGTGCACTGTCATTTCCTGTGTGGATACTGAGGTAAAACCCTTAAGGAAGAGCTGCTGGAGGCCTGGGAAGTTATTCCACTTCAGTTTGCTTTGTACGTTTTCAATCTTCTCTCGACTCTCTGATTTATCCAAAGGCAGGTGGATAAGCAGTTTGTTGAGAAGCCTGAGAGCCAGGAGGTATTCATATTCATAATCTGATTCTAACAAAGAGGCTGCTATCCAAAAAATGGTGGCCATCAAGTTGGCGGGCTCAGTAGGGGGCTGCACATCGTACACCGCCTTCTCTCGCAGGGAGGAAAGGCTTCGAGTCCTCGCTAAGCTACTGCTGTGGTTGATCCGTCCGTCCATTATATCCAGTGTGTTACTCCGCCGCCGGTCCCCTCTCCGGTCACCAATTAAACTTAACCTCAAAGAGTTACTTCTTGTATTACTGTTGTATCCCAGATAACTGCTGCTATTAATGGGACTTGTGCTTAGATTGAGTTGTCCAGTGCTTTTCCTGTTAGCTGCATACTTGTTTCCCATTATAGGATCATGGTATGAGGTTCTTGAAAGAAAAAAAAAAAGAAAAAAGATGAATCCACGCACAACTGCTTCTTTTGCTACATTAACTGTACTCTTAAAACAACCGAAAAACAATAACTGTTACCAGGAACAGTCATTTTTAAAGTATATCTGACTTAATACCTGAAACTAACACAACACTGTAAATCAACTCTACTCCAATAAAATTAAAATATTTAAAAAAAAAGCTTATCTGATTTTGCTGAAACCAATTTCAGTTCTTTCTTCTCTATTAATAAAAAATGTACAACAGTACCTTTTCTACTGTAACTGATTATTTCCCCTGAGTTGGATGAGGTTAGAAGTGAAAATGCTGCTATAGTGACTGCTGATAATTTTCAGGTCTGGGATTTGGTGAACATTATATCCGAAGCCCAGGCCTCGTTTGCCTCGTCTGCAGACTCAACAGTCCTGATGTCCCTATTTCTGTCAATTCACACTCTTTCCAAAAGAACCAAGCTCAAAAATTTAATTTTGATTTCTCCTTCTCCCTCACATCTAGTTATCATTGATTAAAAAATAATTACAGAATATTTTCTACATGTGTCAGTGGTATGCAAAATGCCAGGAATACTGAAGTCCATGAAAATTATAGCCTGCTAGTTGCTGTTATTAAAACATTAAGAGAATACTGTGAGAATCCAAAGGATAGAATGCTTAACACTCCCCTGGTCGCAGTTAGAAATGCTTAACTAGGAGAGGGGTATGGAGATGGGATTTGAAGGATAAATCAATTTGGGATTTACAAAGAGGAGAGAGTCTGAAGAGAGGCTGGTCCAGGGAGAAGGACCAATAGGTGGCAAGTGTGAGTCCTGAGGAGCCTGGCCTGCTGGGGGGACAATGGGTTGTTGAGTGTGCTGGGAGTGTGTTGAGTGTGAACAGAGCCTGTTACTGGGGCTGAAGCCTAGAAGCACAGCATGAAGGTCTCTGGACAGATGAAAGAGGAACAGTATTGCCACTTACTAGCCCTGAGACCTTTCACCCATCCTCACTGTCTAAGGCTCATTTTCCCACTGGCAATTCATCTGAATTTGGGGGTATTCCTCTCACTACCAATATAGAACAATATAATATTGTGCCTATTTAGCTACTGAAGTTTTGTATACAAATCCACTGGTTGCCTGGCTTATCAATTCTTACTGAGAAAGAGCAGACAGAAGATCATAATGCTTCATGGTTTCAGCTAAAGTATCAATTGCAGATTCCAACGTGAGAAGCAGCTCAATCACAAATCCCTAGAAAAAAGGGGCAGATTCTAATTAATTATGTTCTGAAAGAAACAGTAATGCACATCCTGATGAGATTTTAAAATAGAACAAGTTCCACATTAATATTACAAAATAATTAAACTCTTGAGCAACATGATCTTGCGGATGGATGGAAACGTAGAAAACTAATGGTATAAATTGATTATAATGGCAACACAACCCACCCAAAGTTGCTGGGGCCAGAAATCTAGGAGACATCCTTATTTCTTTCTCTCACGTCTAAACTGAATCCATCAGCAAGTCTTGAAAATACTACTTTAAAAATACACCCTATATCTGACTTCTCTATTTCCATAGCTTCCTTTAGTCCAGCTATCACCGTTTTGGCCTGGGCTCTTACAAATAGCCTCTTGACTGACCTCTTTTGCCTTCCTAAGGATGCCACAAAGCCACCCACAGTGTGAATTTTTAAAAAAGCAAATCACACCCATCCTCCTCCTCTTAAAACTATGTGTAGTTTCCCATCAATTCAGAGTAAAATCCCACCTCTCGCCAGAACCTCCCCAGGCCTCATGTGATCTGGGCCTGCTGCCTGCCTGCCTCTGGAGTCCCCATCCCATACACGGTAGCCACTCTGGACTGTTTGCTTTTCCTCCGAAGAGCCCACTGCTTCTGCCTCAGGGCCTTTGCACTTGTTAGTCCTATTTCCCTCTGCTCTCTGTCCCAGATCATCACAGGGCTCACTTATTCATTTACACATGTGTTCAGAACTCATCTTCTAGATGGTTATATAAAAACAAAAAAATACCCCTCTCCCCTATCATTGTTTAAACTGTCACCCTACCTTATTATTTTCATAGCATTCACCGTTAAGTAAAATTTTATTATACATTATTGATGGATTAAAAGGTTTGTTTCCCGAGTGAAATGTGAGCTCCATGCCAAGAACTCTGTGGTGTCCACTACTATATCCTCAGTATCTAAAACAGTGTTAAATAACATCATGGGTCTATACAGACCTATGTTAAGTTCCCTACTGCAGTATTTCATGTAATTTATCTTAAAAAACGAATTTCAGTGTTTTACTTTACATCTAACTTTAAATTCCTCTTTTACCTTGTAGTCATCACAGAATATCCAGGTGTGTGTGCATAAAGCTGTTTTTATAGGCACCACTTAATTCAGTCTTTATAGGTACCACCTAATTCAATCAAACATGAATTATCTAACTTTGTTTTTAGTTCTCTGCTTCTTAGCATCTGACATCATAATTCTCTATGACATTCACTTGGTTCTTCCTGCCGTGTGTAAATACCTGCCGTGATTTACATTTGGAAACAGGTCCTTACAATGAGGAACTGTTCAACACCTGCTGAAAGAAGTGAAAGAACTACCTGTGCATCTTCTCCTGGATCCCCTACAGTTTCTACAAGTCTGGAGAGAACATCAGAAAGTGTAGTTGCAGAGAGAGGCTGCTTTAGGGCCCTGAAAATCTGAAAGGATCTCCCAGCATAGTGTCGAGAAGAACAAGAAAGTGCTGTCTGCAGAGCAACCTCGCTAAGATGATGTTCCAAGTGAATTCCTTCTGTGAAAACAAAGGAAACGAGTAAGTGCTTCCTGTTTTTCAGGATATATATAGGGGTGATGATCAGAAGCTAGGAACCAAATATTAAATTCAGTGCCAGCATAGTACCTGGCAAACAAGGCATTAACATTTGCTAACATTTTCCAAGTCAATGCTTCTCCTTTTCATACAATTCTGTTTGCACTTTAGATGACTCTTCATCGTAATTTCCAGGGAAGTAATCCTTGAGAATAAGGTCTCTCAACGTCACCTCTATTGTCATTTTGACAACATAACTCTGTTTTGAGGGCTGTCCTGTGCTGTGTAGTTGTGTAATGGTATCTCCAGCCTCTTGACAACTTGATACTAGTAGCAACTAATCACTGACTTCCCACCCACTAATTGCAAGAAAAATGTCCCAACAAGAATCACCCCCTAGCTAAGAACCACCATTTTAGACACGTTTTACTCTGATTTTCAGGATGTGTTCGATTTTCGATCACAGAAGCCCAAACCAGTACAGTTTGTCATCTCTATATATGTTCCTTCAAAATAATTGTTTCATGATGAACAATCATGTTAAAATTTTATTATACTATCATATGTCAAACAAAGAATGTCAAAGTGGCATTCTTTTTTTCAAAGATCTATTTGGTATGTACCACTTTTAAAGTCTTTATTGAATTGGTTACAAGTATTGCTTCTGTTTTTATGCTTTGCTTTTTTGGCCACGAGGCATGTGGAATCTTAGCTCCCTGACCAGGGATCAAATCCACATCTTCAGCATTGGAAGGCAAAGTCTTAATCACTGGACCACCTGGGAAGTCCCCAAAGTAGCAGTCTTATTTTCAAGTAGTAATTTTTCTTCAACCAAAACAAATCTGTTACCACTAATAAGTTAAAAAAGAAAACCTGTCTATGACTTTTGAATTTAGACATGTCAACTGTCAATTTTTTGCTGAACATCATCAGAAGTTTTGACATCACAGTAAAAGATCTACTTGAAAGTAAATATTATCTGAGACATTTATTAAAAGATACCTGAGCTTGACTGCTTAAAAACAGAAACCACATGTTTCAGAAATGTAGTCAACTGCTCAGCACTCTTTATGCTAGGATTCTTGGCAGAAACATCCTCATGGTTCCAAAGGGGCCCTCTTTTTCTGAAAACAGAGAACAGATGTGATTCCCTTGGTTTTTAATTTGATAGTAAGTTTTACTCACACTCACTTAAAATGTGCTTTTGCAGTTAGAAAGGATAGTAGTTGAGTAAATCAAACAGCATGTCATACAGTCTACTGCTACTGTTTATAGACTACCTGGATTTGCAATGATCTAGAGCAAGTAGCCAGAGAAGGCAATGGCACCCCACTCCAGTACTCTTGCCTGGAAAATCCCATGGACAGAGGAGCCTTGTAGGCTGCAGTCCACAGGGTCAGGAAGAGTCAGACACGACTGAGCAACTTCACTTTTAGTTTTCACTTTCATGCACTGGAGAAAGAAATGGCACCCCAATCCAGTGTTCTTGCCTGGAGAATCCCAGGGACGGGGGAGCCTGGTGGGGTGCCGTCTATGGGGTCGCACAGAGTTGGACACGACTGAAGCGACTTAGCAGCAGCAGTAGAGCAAGTAGCGGAAGATCCAAATTACATATAATTTCAAAATGTTCCATCGTTATAGTCAAATGCTCTCAGAGGCAGTAGGAAAAGATGGCAAATTTTGCCAAGTGAGAAGAGTACTGGTTACTGCTTAGATATTAAAGGTCAAAATTTATAGAGGTGACACATTATTTAGATTGTAAGGCAAAGAAAATAATTTATAAGCTAAAACTACAGGACAAGTTTAGGACAGAATGATATCCTTCGGTTCTTTCTTTAAAAATATCTGTGCCATTTACCAGCTTGGTTATTCAGGTTTCAGCCCCTTATTAGCACAGGCCAAGGTGCCCTGCAAAAAAATGTGGTCACACTGCCTCTGGTTCCTGACACCTCTAATTCATCAAGCACTATGAGACTGACTTTCTCAACACATTTATTTAATCGGGCCCTCCTCCACACTCCTCATTCTAGCTCAAAGATTTTCAATAATGTCTCCTTTCTTGAATGATCTGTAACCTCTGGCCTGGGCTTCCTGGTTCTGGTTCTCCAGTTTGAATTCTCCCAAGCTTTCTTGTCTAGGAGCCCCTCAACATTACATCCAAGCTGGATTACTCAGCAGCCTGAGTGAGTAACAATTATACCTTGTTTCTCACATCTGTGATTTTGCTCTTGCTGTGGTATGCCAGCCCCTTCCTCCCCAACTATGTTTCTTCTTTACTTAGAGTGTTTTGCCAAGAGTGGACCATAAGTAAATATTTGAAGATTGACTGGTAATGCAGCTAATGAAGGCAGAATATACGTTCAGATAATACTACACTCTCTTTGGGCACTTAATCATTCAGACATGATTAAGGCCTTCCTCACATGTAATCTTGTGTGAGCAAAAGAAGAAAGCCTGGTTGCATCAAATTTCCTGAATCTTGCACAAGATAAACCTGTCTTTTCCAAATCAATGACACTTTGGAAAACAAAAACAGGCTTCGCTGAAGCTGACAAATGAAACGACGACTTAACAGAGGTTTATGGCTGGGATGGGAAGAGCCGCAAATGTTACCTTGAGGTAATGAATTCCATGAGGGTTTTGACTTTTCCATCCTGCTCTACTGAGATGTCAACCTCGTTGAGGATAGTGGTGTGCAGATGGGAAATGGCAGCGCTGTTATTTCCTAAGCTGATACTAGAGGAGGTAGAACTTGAGCTGAGCCCTGAGTCGGTCATGGGGGAGGGCTGGTAATCAGGTATAAAATCACTAACACCTGCTGAAAGAGACCATGGGTGTGAATACCCAGATGTGAAACCATCTCCCACAATATTTAAAGATTAAGCTATGGGCCCTTACAGATTATACTGGAGCCTCACAAGCACCAGAGTACATCAACTGAGTTTTTGAGCAAACACTGTTTTCAGAGCCTATTAAAACTTAATGGTTCGGATTAACTATGCTAGCCTATGCTGCCATCTGCTGAACAAAGTTGGAACTGGCAGTTTCCTGACATTGGCGTTATTTCCTCAACATGTGTTAAGGAAATAATTTCTACAGTGTTAGCTGATTTTTAATTTCTTACATTAAGGGGTCCATACTTTCTGCTTCACTTTACTTAAATCAAGACAATTTTAAAGTCTGTGTGTAATATTTATATTATGCAATTATTAAATAATTCTAAAAGTTATCACTAACGCCCATATTTATAAAATGGCAAGAGGAGCCTTAAAAACAAACAACAAATACAAACTATGGAATTCTGAATAGAAATGCTTAACTTAAAAAAGGCATAAACTTTATTCCATTCGTCTTTTAATCATAGTTTAACAAGGCAACTAAGTTTACTAACGATTGTTTTCTCACTAACTACAGGGCTTTGAGTAAGCTACAGGGCTTGCAGTAAGTAACTTTAAAATGGATTAACCCTGTATCTGGCATTATATGATTAGGAAAAAAAGTAGCCTTATTTCAATTTTTAAACCCAATTATTTTCTGGGTCATTTATTATAAACCTGATGGTACTGATGAATGAAATAAATGAATTAGGGCTATTAGGAAAAAAGAAAATACAATTTGAAAAGTAAAACAAATTCGTATCAACAGTGAAATAAATTCTACATTAAAGTCTCATTAATTTGGACCTCACTACTTAAAAATATATAATTTGGAACTTACTAGACTTTGCGATGTATAACATTGTAAATGCAATTAATATAACTGAATGAATAAAAAATTTTAAATGTCTTCATCAGTTTTTCAGCTCTTGAAAGAAGGAGGAGTCTAATACAAGTTTACCATTTTTTTCATAACCAGTGCTCAAATTAAGCCACTCAACATTTTTATGACAAAGATCCTTAAAGGTAATAGAGATTCAAATACTCCAAGTTTAATTCCTTCTTTTATGAATTAATAATGTCACTGGTACCTAAAATAATAAAACTATATTAAAAAGTACTCTCTAGTATCTCAACTTCAGTTGACCTTCTCTAATGCAAGATTAACAGAGTACGGTTCTATTTTCAAACCACTTTTAAAGCAAATACCTGTGAAAGTATAATCTAAGTGTGCAATTTGTTTGACGGTAAGCACCCTGGGCTCATTAAACTCCTTGTTCCTGAGAAGGACAGAAGCAACAGTTCGGATGTTACTGTTGGATCCCATTACTATTAACAAGTGCAGAAGCAGGCGTTTGCAATGTTCATACACCTCAGGGTGGCAGTGGTCAAACCCTAAAAAGAGTAGTAGACAATTATCATCAGGAAAGGAAAATGATGAGTAGTATTCTTGCTACCAAATGTATATTTTAAAAAGAAAAGCACAAATTAAATATTTTGTGCAAGATGACATACTACATCAAGTTTTTTTATTGCCCTAGAGTTCGTTCACACTGTTACAATATCCTGTGGTCCTACTGGACTAGGGCGAGTCAAGACAAGTTTCCAATTTATGTCTAAAATTTAGTAATCTCTTAGAAACCATTACTCTGTTACTTAACACTAGATCGACATGAACTTCTAAAGGCAAGCATTTTTTGTGCCTGGAACACAACAGAAAGTCAGTAGATGTTTGCTTACTGAAGGAAGTAATATATAATATGTGTACATATCAGGAAAATTTAGAAGATGGCTATTTTGACTTGTTTCAGGTAAACAATCTTACAAGCATGAAAAGTATTGCTGAGATGTGATGGACCCCACATATTTGTTACAGAGGGCACAGCGGAGCTTTAACTGTAATAATTAGACTGTCTACAATCTAATTATTTTGGGAAACAGTCAGTACCCATTTCAATTTTCCATTTACTCTGAAAGTTCCCATTCCTAAAGGTAAATTAATTTTACTCTTGCTACTGTTACAGAATCTTTCCTGCTGGAAAGTATGTGTATTTTGTGTGCGGAGAGACTGTATGAAAGGAACAGGAATGGGTATAACAGACTTGTCTGTTGAAAGAGAGGCTAGGAATAACACCGCTCTAGATCATGAGAATCCCAGTAAAAAGTGTCATGGAAACAACATACAAAAATAAGAACAGAAATATGTAGAAACTTTCTTAAAACCATACCACTTTTCCCACTGAGGAAAACTATGAAGGTTCCTCAAAAAAATAAAAATAGATCTACTATATGATCCAGCAATTCCACTCCTGGGGGCTATACATCCAAAGAAAACAAAAACACTGTGAACGATACATGCACCCCAGTGTTCACAGCAGCATTATTTACAACAGCCATTAAAAAAGAATGAAATAATGCCATCTGCAGCAACATGGACGAACCTGGAGGGTATTATGCTTAGTGAAATAAGCCAGACAGAAAAAGACAAGTACTGTGTGTTATCACCTATATGTGAAATCTAAAAAATAAAACAAACTATTGAATATAGCAAAACAGAAGCTGACTAACCGATACAAAGAATATACTAGTAGTTAGTAGTGGAAAGAGGGATGGTGGGGGAGGAGTGGCAAGATAGGGGTGGGGAATTAAGAGATACAAACTACTGTGTAGAAAATAAGTAAGTTACAAGGATATATCGTACAGCACAGGGACTCTAGCTGATATTTTATAATAACTATAAATGGTGTCGAATCTGTAAAAGTTTTGAGTCATTATTTGTACATTATTTGAAACTCACATTTTAAATCAACTACACCTCAATAAAGATAAATGAATAAAATGCAACCTATAAAAAACAAACATACCATATACTGCCTTTCAGCGATCACAGAAATACACAGTGAAAGAAATAGCACCAAATATTTATTACCTATAAAAATTGCATGAAGAAGAAGATGGAGGTAGCTTCCCCATTCCACCTTCACACTGTGATCAATGATGAGATCCGTCAAAAGGATCACGGCTATGTTACACCTATGACAAACACGAGCGTTACTAATGTTCCACTAGAGCAAACCTAGAGAAAATCTTAAGCAAATTACTCTAAGATTTTAATACTGTATTTTATGGAAAAATACAATTTCTCAAGAAAAAAAAAAGAAGAAAAGAAATACAGCTGAGGAAACCATTCAGTGATAGTTTTACAAACAGCCTATCTGCTAAGGGCTCCTCCCAGCCAAGGGCTATTTCATCTTCAACCCCAAGACCTGGTGCACTGCTTGCCACATAGTCGGTGTTCGGTACGCATTTGGTACATTAATACATTTTGAAAGAATGCAGTCACTGTTCTACTGTGATTTTTGCTAAGCAGAAAATCAGCTTAACTCAAAATAAGAGTGCCTACTACTGTAAAATAGTATTTTTCAGATGTAATAACTGGGTCCCAGAAAGGTCAAGTAACTATGCCAGACACCCAGAAAAGCAGCAGCAGCAGAATTAGATTTAATACCATTCATTGTAAACAGTGAGAAGTCTGAGTTTTCAGATCGCTTAAAATCTAAATACACGGATAGAATTTGTGGCACTAGCAAAGGAAAGAAGGTTGGTTGTGTTCTGTGTTGTCGGATAGCATAGAGACAGCTGAAAGTATTAAGCAGCGGTTTGGCTCGTATGAAATAGGAATGACGCTGTGGTCCACCTGTGAAGAGGTAATCCAGGTGATGACGTTTCAGGCAAGTAATCCACCAGTGGTGACCAGCAGCCTCCAGCTGGTGGGAAGGGTAGTGGCTCTCCTTGATTATGCTCCATCACTTTCAGTCGCCAATTAGAATAAAGTGGCATTGAGTCACCTATCAAAATAAAATGATCTCATTGTCTACACCATCTACTTTCTGCCAATATAAGCAAACTCTAGTAAGATACCAACTATTTATAGCACTGGAAAGTGATAAAAAAGAAAACGTCCCACTATTTTGACAAATGTTTGCTAGGTAGACCTGGGTACCAATATTATCAGATTAAGCAAATCAGAGAGAGAAAAAGATATATCAATTCAAATTCCTTTATTTTAAATCAAAGCAAAACTGCATGAGCACCTCATCATGATTTCACAACTGATGTCCAAGCTATGAGACCACATTATAGGTAAAGCTGCCTTGTATCAAGGGCCTTCTGGTAAGTTACTCAGTTCAAATTTCTGGAGATAGGGCCGATATAAACCCATCTTCACAGGAAATCTGCTCTACTGCAGTGGGGCTGCAGGGTGTGGTAAAAAAGGCCATCAAGACATGTGAGTTCTGTGTGACGTGGGTAAGTCACTTAACCTCTCTGGACCTCAGTTCCATCATGTGCAAAATGAGGAGATTGGACCAGATCATCTTCAGGGTCCCTTGCGGTCTGAAGGCTTGTGCTTCCATTTCACCCTACCTTAGTGTTAAAATGAGACTCGGACAGAGTGCTCATTTTGCAACTGCAAGGGAGAATGTTCAATAAAACCTGAGTCCCACCAAAGATCAAACCTGCTCAAAAAAGCAGCCTGTTGTCTGTGTGTCTGTTCTGTGATTCTTTCTATGAGCTTCTTGAGAACCAATTCTTATGTTCCTTTTGATCAACCTACAGGGAATCTGTGCTTTTAAAATGTATTTCCCCCACTTGATGCTGCTTCTTAAAGTCAAGACATTTCAGATTATGTTGGAACACCACTAGTGGCAGTTAAATGCTCTTCTTAAGAACAATTTACTAGAAGAATACAATTATTAACATTACTATAATGATAGTACACCTGACGATCATAGTTATTAAAAAAAAAAAAACACATTTGGAATGTATTACTTTTTTCTTCTTCGTAAGATCCTCCAGAGCTGCTACTGTATCGAGATTCTAGTCTGTGATGTTGACGATTTAAATGACTGTTTAGTCCACTGTAGATGTCTAGATGCACGTAGCTGTGGGAATGACCACTGAAGTTAGTCACAGTTCATGGTAAAATGGTATTTCACTTTCTATGCTTGAAAAAGAACACAGTACACAAATCACTAACTAAAGTTTACTGTGATATATTTTAACTTCCACATTACAATTCAAAAGCTTTGAAGTCAGTTATTTCTGCCTGAATTTTTTCTTAAGCTGTTGTGATAATAACTTTCTGGGGAAACCTATTCCATATAAAACAGGCAAGAGTGAAATATCCGTTTAGAAAAGGTTAAAAAAATGTAGCAACACAAAAAGGGACTCACCATACTCCACCTATTCATCCATTGGTGCATATTAAAAAATCTAGCATGCAAGTGTCTTTAATGCGAAAAATTTCCAGCATGGAGATATATTTATTTCTTCACTAGAATATTAACACCATTCCAATAGCAGAAATTATCGTTTATTCTGATGATAATCAGGATACGTCAAACTGAAAGATTAATGAAGAACAGAGAAGTACTTACCTCTCTTCAATACACTCTTTTATGGGCTTATTATCAGGATTGCCATCCGTGGGAGCAACCATTGTATTGCTACTAGAAGTAGTTCCTGTCATCAGAAATAAAACAGTATCAGTGAATGTAAAGCTTAGGACAGCTCAATAAGAACAGAAGATTTCATACTACAGATGTCAAAACTCCACTAAAATGAGAGGAAAAGTGAAAGTTGCTCAGTCGTGTCCACTCTTTGCAACCCCATGAACTATACAAGTCCATGGAATTCTCCAGGCCAGAATACTAGAGTGGGTAGCCTTTCCCTTCTCCAGGGGATCTTCCCAACCAAGGGATCGAACCCAGGTCTTCGGCATTGCAGGCAGATTCTTTACCAGCTGAGCCATCAGGGAAGCCCAAATGAGACAAAGGTGATTTTAAAAAGGAATGTACTCTTAATGACCAACAGAGTAAGGAGTCAACAGCAACAAAGTTAGGGATGCTGGAAAACAAATGGACAAGAAGTAATTAAGGTTGAAAGAGATGAATCCAGAGCTGTTAGTGGAAGAAACAAAGACACTTCTGTATTGATACTGTTAAAACCTCCAAAAGACTTAGGAATTAGTGGCAATAGAGTACCTCTGGAAGCAGGGGTTGAACCAGATGCTAAAAATGGCAAGAATGGTTGAAAATCTATTTCAGAAGTATCTGGGCCCCAAGAGCTACCCCTCCACCTCTTATAACTGGGTGACTGTCTCTGCTCACTTGAAGTCTTCTCTGATGACAATAAATCAGAGGATTTCTAGACTACGGCACACCATCCACAGGTGAAGGAGGAAGTACTTTACTGAGAATAAGGGAACTAAGTGGAAATATACACACATAAGTAACTTGAGAAGACATATCTCCCTGCAACCTTCTTATACCACTGGGCTATCAGAAGGCTGGAAGACTGTAAGTGTGTGTATCTATGGATTATACGTATCAGTACACACACATACACACAGCCCTACATCTTCTATTCTAGGCAGAGGATTGGAAGAGTTTTCTCTGGGGAATCTGATTAGTACAAGAGAAAAGACCAATGGACACTTACATCGATGAAATCATTGTATAAAAAAGGACATCAAGTTCCATATATACCTACAGACCATCTAATCAACTCTTTAATATGCCACTGTTTATGAAAAGACAGATCTAGAATTGGTAGGCTTTTGAAGAAAGCTTTTACTAAGACAAATCAAAACAAAGAAACAGCAATATAAAGAAAATGGGAACTTTCCCAGGTAGAAAGCTTTATAAAATATAGAAGAAGATAGTCCAACTATGAAACATGAATAGGATGCTCCTAAAAATTTTTTAATTAAAAAACTCTTTTTGGAATTAAAAACATTTTAGCAGATATAAAAAATTCAATAAAAGCATTATTAGAAATCTCCTAGAAAGTATAACAAAAAGATGAAACCAGATGATAAAAGTAAATTATAAAACATAGTATGAAAGATCTCTAATTATACAATGTTATTAACATCACAAAAGCATTTAATATAAACTGAGTGACAAAGAATTTCATATAAATTTAATCTACAACAGTCCAGATATTATATCAATTTTCAATGGATGTAGTTTCAACTCAAAATATTATAATATAGATATACATAAAAGTAAATACACTCACATGATTGAATACTATGTATAATATAGTCTCAAATAACTATAATATGAAATAACACAGTTATTTCAATAAGTGAGCAATTCCAATATTTACATATTAATTATATCCATTTATAAGAGCATCTGTTGTAAATGGACAAAATGGATATATTCCAGTTCTGAATAGGTATATAAATGTTCCCTTTATCACATTACAAATCCTTACATTGTCAAACCTTTCTACTCATATAAGGATTTACAAAATTCTGTCAAGTTAATTACATCTATAACTTAACGTTTGTGTGTTTTCTCTAGGACGTTTAAAGCAAACGCCTGCTAAAATGAACAGTTGTGGAAAGCTTCTTTTCTCATACAAAGTAATCACTTTTAAATGACTTCTCACCTGAGGTGACAGAAGGGATCTTATAGCTGGAAGTGATGCGGTAATAAGGGGGGTTATCCATGTGAGTGACCCCTGAACTGACGGGCTCGGTCAGCTGGAGCTCACTCACCAGCTCTTCAAGCAACTGCATTGTTTTGTCTCTACCTAAATATACAATAACTTTCTTCACCTGTCACAAAAAAAATCGTTTGGAAAAGAAAAAGCACAATTTTTATCACACAAACTTGTCTTGAGACAAATTTTATCAGAGTAAGTTCAGCTTTAAGTAGTAGATGAATAAGCACAATCTAAATCTGAATAGACACTGATCAGCAATTAGACATTAATCAGCTTTATAAGTACTCTTCCCTTCAGCCCTCAATATCGTATCGAATTAGGATGACCTAGATATATTGCTTAGGCAATGGCACCCCACTCCAGTACTCTTGCCTGGAAAATCCCATGGACGGAGGAGCCTGGTAGGCTATAGTCCATGGGGTCGCTAAGAGTCGGACACGACTGAGCGACTTCACTTTCACTTTTCACTTTCATGCATTGGAGAAGGAAATGGCAACCCACTCCAGTGTTCTTGCCTGGAGAATCCCAGGGACGGGGGAGCCTGGTGGGCTGCTGTCTATGGGGTCACACAGAGTCGGACACGACTGAAGTGACTTAGCAGCAGTAGCAGCAGACATATTGCTTAGGCAATGGCACCCCACTCCAGTACTCTTGCCTGGAAAATCCAGCAGATACATTGCTTAATGGTGTCCATAAAGTCATCACTCCCCTTATTTATTTTTAGAAAAGCAAAAGATAATTGCCTTTTTATAAATCAGTTTTTTTTTTTCAATGGAAAATGAAGTGAAAGTCACTCAGTCATGCCCAACTCTTTGTGACCCCCATGGACTATACAGTACATGTTATCAGGGTTTATCTCCCTTAAGATTGACTGGTTTGATCCGTCTTACTTGATCAATCATACTTGATCAAAAAGTATGTTTTGGTAGTATGTTATTATTGAAATAGGCTGATCAATTAGTAGGCGATCTTTCTTTTTTCTCCCTATTTAAACCTTAGTACTTAAAATATGGTCCTCATAGAACATGCATTATTATCTGAACCTTTCAGGAAATACAGAATCTCAGGCCCCACGCCCAACTCCAGAAAGAGAATGAGAACAAGATCCCCAGCTGATTCACGCTGCATTCAGATGTGTGAGAAGCTCTGTTTTACATCACTCCCGGACATGCTTTAAATTTTAAAACATGCTTTACCACATCACACCAGCAATCTGATAATGGTTCTCTGATAACTGGCCTCCCACACGGCTCTAGATCTATCCAACCTGCTCTACTTGCTAATTCTTTGTTCTCAAGTTCAGTCTCCTCCAATCACATCAGGTACATTTCTGCCTCTGTGTCTTTGCTCTGACTCAGGACCTCTGAGATGATACTCCTGACTCTAATCCTGTCAAGTCTTCAAGCCCCACCCCCCCCCACTCCAGCTGCAGGGCCTGTCAGGAAGCTTTCCTGGACTTTTCATCAACAGCTCTGGGTTGGAATTCCAGCTCTGCGGAGACAGACCTAAATAGCTATGTGACTTTGAGCTATGTCACTCTTTCTCGCTAACTTACTTTTTTCATTGTAAAACTGCAGTTATCTTACCAAACTCAGATTTCTTCCAGAAATTAAGTAATGTAAATGAAGTGCTTGTACTATGCCTGGCCTGTAAGTAGTGCTTAAGAAGTGATAATTAAGAAATTATTATTATGAAAAACAGCCATTTTAAAATTTCTGCAAATGGCAATTCCCTGAATTTCATCTTGAAAAGTGAAAGTGTTAGTCACTCAGTTGTGTCTGACTCTTTGTGACCCCATGGGCTGTAGCCCACCAGGCTCCTCTGTCCATGGAATTCTCCAGACAGGAATACTGGAGTGGATTGTCATGACCTTCTCCGGGGGATCTTCCTGACCTGGGCTTGAACCTGGGTCTCCCGCACTGCAGGCAGATTCTTTACCATCTGAGCTACCAGGAAAGCCCAGGAATTTCATCTCGGCTTCTTGGAATTACAACTTCATGCCTGTTTCTAGTGCCAATCCCAACTCAGTCATTCATTCATCCAATTAAGGGGAATTTCCTGTGTGCCAGGCACTAGTCTAGGCTCTGACAAGAAGGCAATGAACTAAATAAACAAAGATTCCTGCTCTTCTTTTTTTCTTTTTGCTGCAGTGCACGTCTTACAGGATCTTAGTTTCCTGACCAGGGATTGAACCCAGGCCATGGCAGTGAAAGCATCAAGTTCGAACCACTGGATTGCCAGGGAATTCTCAGATTCCTGCTCTTAAGAGCTCAGAATCTCCTGGACTAACTGAGGCAAAAGTAATGAGGCAAAGAAATATGCAGTAAGTTCAATGATAAGTGTTAGGAAAACCAATGAAACAGGGCAAGACAAAGAAGAGTGTATATGTGGGGGCAGGGCATTTGCAGATTTGAACTAGATGACCAGCAAAGGTATCAGTGAGAACAGCCATTTGAGGAAACATCTTAAGAATGTGAAGAAATGAGCAACTGACTGTTTGGGGAGAGAGGAAAGCAAATGGCAAGGTCCCTGGGTGAGATCCCTGAGTGAGAGCCGGGCAGCAGAGGGTTCAGCATGGCTCAAGGGCAGGGGGCTTGAGGGGGACTGTTAGGACATGTGGTCAGATAGCTAATGTGGGATCATGTTTTGTACTACACACCCACCTTTCTCCAAGTGCTTCTCAATGCAGATTATTGTGACATGCCTTCAGGACAGGAGATGATGGGTAAAGCAAGGCTACTCAGTGGTCCATTTCAAGGAGGATCCATAAGAACTTTTAGAGCAACACTGTAGAGCTAGTTTTCTGTGGAACATACTTAAAGGAGATGCTACCCTGTGTCTAACAGTTATATCTACATATACACACATCTGTGTGCATGTGTGTATATTCAGTTTAACCTTTGTGTTTGATAGTTCCATATTATTCTCTTGAGCAGATTTAAGTACTGTTCTTTCTTCAGGAGATAAAGGCTGTACATTATTCACTGTATATCTCTTATGATTTTCCTTGCTTCCAGAAGCCTTTAGGGCATGATTCTATAGGTACTGAGCTCTCACTTCTCATCATGCTCTAATATCCCAATGTCAGCTGCTGCTAGGAAAAACTACTAACATCTCTCCACCTTCATCTTACTTTCTGTCCAATAGCATCTCTAATCCTCTCAGACAGTGGTGGCTCCAAAGTTATCCACTCCCAGGACTCTGCAGTTTTCCTCCGTAGCCCTTACCATGACTGTACATCACTAACCTAGTGATTTAGTCATTAGGTGTAGGTTCAAAGAATAAAACCTGTAGCATCCATCAGATTATAATGCCCAGAACATAGACGAGCACTTGGCCTGTAGTAAAGCCAGGTAATATTTATTAAGTGAGTCAATGAGCGAATCCATGTGCTATTTCCTGATTGTCCTCCTCCTGGCCCCTACTTCGCTGTTCTACTGCTGCCCAGATTCTGACATCACAAGACACTGGGTAAGTATACATATACATATATATATGTATGAAAGTGAATGAACTTGAACACGTACGTAAGGCAAGAGGCTTGGTTCACTATTTACTCCACAAATGCTGATCAGAAAGTGCAATATTATTTTCAGGTTTTTCGGCCAGCCATCTGCCAGTGTGGTCCACACGTTCTCCACCTCCGACCAGGCCAGCTCATCACCATACTGGATACAGGAAATATAGCACACACTTCAGCAGCACTTCAGTAACAACCATCCATTCAATACCAAACTCATAACATCGTGAAATATTAGAAAATAATGCTTTGACAGACAGCTTTAATCTTCTCCACATTGTAGAGAAATTATCATTTCTTTCAACAAATCTAAATACAAATATCATTAATCACATATGATTTTAGCTCCACTCCCCAAAAGATACTTTATATCTGATATGAAGCTTTTTTTTTTTTTCTTTAAAGAAAGGAACTTATTTGTAACACATACTTGTTTGGATTATCTAATCTCTTTGTCTATTTCTAACCTGTTTACTCCTCCTAATTTGGTAATTCTGTGCAGGAACCACAACTACAAAACCTGTTACCTTTGCTGTCATGTACATCAGATTGTTCAAAACCATGGCAGTAGCTTGCGGGGATCCCCAGCCTTCTCCTCGTAACCAGCGCCTGCTAGTCACCATCAGTTCTCGGTCTTTTAAGGAATCATCTTCATCCTCATCGTGTCGCCTTGCTGTGGGCAAGGGTTTCAAATCCACCAGCTCGATGTTGTTCATCCACGGTAACAGGTAGTGCAGCATTACCTGTCTCCCAGCAGGGTGAGCTGTCTGAATTCTCTGGCTTATCTCTGTAGTTAAGGACAAGTCAAAGAGGGAACAACTGATGTAACTGTGCTTTCCTTTGATTTGTAGTGAATTTAAATGTAACTCTTTAATTCTGAAAAAACAAGCCAGATTTTATTCACTAAAGAATTATGAGCATTGTTTCTCCTTTTAATAAATCTGACCTTGATGACATCATAAAGAAACCGAAACAGCTAACATACACCACATACTTAACTTTTATATAAAATATCTCTGGTAGTTAAGAAAAATGTTTGCACAATATTGGTGAGTCTGTAAATGGTGTAACTGCTATGGAAATAGTGTAATGGCTCCTCAAAAAAATTAAAAATAGAACTACCATGAGTTAGAAATCCCACTCACTGCTGACTATATATCCAAACGAACTGAAAGCAGGATCCTGAAGACCTAGTTCAGAGCAGCACTATTTACAATGGCCAAGAAGTGGAACCAATCCAAATGTGCATTGCTAGACAAATGGATAAACAAAATGTGTTTTGACACACACATAATAGAATACTCTGCTGCTTTACAAAGAATGGAAATCCTGTTACTTGCTACAACATCACAGGATCACCTTTGAGGACATTATGCTAAGTGAAAATAGCTAATCATAAAACCACAAATACTGTAAGCTTCCACTTTTATAAGGTATCTAATATAATCAAGTTCAGAGAAATGGAAAGCACAATGGTAGTTAACAGGGGCTGGGGGAAGTTCAGGAAAAGGGGAGTTTACTGTTTAGTAGGTATAAGTTTCACCTCTGTAGGATGAAAAACTGCCGGAGATCTGTTTCACAACAATATAAATACACTAACAGTACTGAACTGTATAGTTAAAATGATTAATGTGGTAAATTTTACTCTATGTGCTTCTTAACAAATAAAAAAAGTAAGACAATCTTTATACATGGGTTAATTTAAAGTGGCCCATGAGAAACCTCACATATTTAGGTTCTATCTAGGGGAGACTCCTATGAAGTGCTTGTTGCTTTTACATTCATCTCATATAGTGCTCATGATAAACTTTGTGAGCTGGACAGTTTGAGTAACGTGTGCAAGGTCAGAAAATGATCAAGTGGCGGGGGATTCAATACAAGGTTGATTCCAAAGCCCATAAGTTTTTATATACTGTTTACTCTCCATAAATCACTTTAAGTAAAAACCTTCTCTTTCCTCAAGTCCCCCTTTGCCCACTACATCTTACACTTACAACTTCAGAACTGGGTCTGAATTCCAGTTCTACCACATGTGCACAGATTGACCTAGGACCAACTATCAACCTTTGATCCTCACCTTATTATTCTCTAAGAAAGTAACAAAAGTAGTTGTGTCACGGAGTAACTGTGCAAACTCAACACAGTGCCAACAATCTGCTCAGTCCAGTTCCTTGCACATATTATGCTCAATTCCAACTTTTTAGAAGAACCCCTTCTTTAAAGTAATTAATTTAATTGGAGAATAATTACTTTACAATATTGTGGTGGTTTTTGCCATACATCGACGTGAATCAGCTACGGGTGCACACGTGTCCCCCATCCTGAACCCCCCTCCCACGTCCCTCCCCACCCCATTCCTCTGGGTTGTCCCAGAGCACTGGCTTTGACTGCCCTGCTTCAAGCATTGAACTTGCACTGGTGATCTATTTCACATATGGTAATATACATGTTTCAACGCTATTCTCTCAAATCATCCCACCCTCACCTTCTCCCAGAGTCCAAAAGTCTGTCCTTTACATCTGTGTCTCTTTTGCTGCCTTGGATATAGGATCATTGTTATCGTCTAAAAGAACCCCTTCTGTTAATAGGTCAATATTATTACCACAAGTATGAAATAGGAGACCTGGAGCTCTGAATGAAGAGATCCTGGCTGAGGGATTTTAAGTGTGTATGGGAGCCAAGGCTATGGCAGCACCCACTGCCATCCTGACCAATTCCATGACCTCTGAGACACCAAGGACTCCTCTCTTCTGTGCTAAAGCCTCCAGGAAAAGCCCAGGAACCTCCGAGAAAAGCCTAGCAGCAGGAGAATTAGTGGAGACAGTGGTTAGCTTCCCAGGTAATGCTAGTGGTAAAGAACCCACCTGCCAAGGCAGGAGACTTAAGAGACTCAGGTTCGATCCCTGAGTCAGGGAAGATCCCCTGGAGAAGGACATGGCAACCCACTCCAGCATTCTTGCCTAGAAAATTTCATGGACAGAGGAGCTTGGTGGGCTACAGTCTGTAGGGCTGCAAAGAGTCAGACACAACTGAAGTGACTTAGCACGCATGTGGTTACTACTTTGCACTGACGACCATCCATGTCCATCCTGGAAGGGACGTCGGGACTGCGGAAGTTGGGAAGAAGGAAGAGGCGTGACTGCTGCTATTTACCAGTGCAAACTAACGTGTGCTGCTCTAAACA
The DNA here is from genome assembly GCF_001704415.2 of Capra hircus. Classification (NCBI taxonomy): domain Eukaryota; kingdom Metazoa; phylum Chordata; class Mammalia; order Artiodactyla; family Bovidae; genus Capra; species Capra hircus. Next base: position 67,781,275 of record NC_030813.1, read on the forward strand.
CTCAATGTTAGGAGGATTTAAGTTGTTTCTTCCCCCAATCAGATCAATTAGGGGTGGGACTCAAACTCTCTCCACTGCGGAAAAGATGGGCCAAGAAGGCGGAGGCCTCTGTGCCTTGAACCTGAATGGAAGGTTCAGAGCCCTGGTATCTCCTGCATACCAATTCTGGTGCATTTGCAGCACTAAGATTAGAAGGAGATCTTACTGAAGATGAAGAGCAGAAAAACTAGCTAAGAGTCTTTTGTATTATAACTAATAAACTATTCAGTTAAAGGATTTATAAGCACTATGGAAGCACCTGAACAGTGTGTTCATTGAACAAAAGGCTCAAGCTGGATGAGCTCCCTAATTATCTTAAATCTGAGTCCTGGGAAACCCATATATATACATATAGGACATCTTGCTTGACACATAGCCCATGCTTTAGAAACTCAAGGCAGGAATGTTTGTTGGACCCAAGGAAAGGAAACTGGACCAGGAAGCAAGGTGGGTTCCTAGCTATAGTTCTGCTTAAGGCAGTGCAGTATGTTCCCCTATGATGAGAGGTCTTATAGAAAGAAACCTGTACCCTTACCCCTGCCCATTTATATTATTAAAAATAGACCAATATACAAGATAAACCACACACTAGAAGATTCAGGAAGTTTTATGTCTGCTAAAGGAATATTTTCAAATTGCCTGTGAAGCCCCCTCCTACTTTTTTTTTTTTTGGCTAGTGTGAGGTGGAGAAGAGAGGTCAAGTTTAGAATCCCTTTAGAGATCTTTAATAAGCAATCTCAGTATCAAGGTAAATCAGTATTAAAGAGTTCATATTAAAGGAAAAAAACCTCTCTTATATAAAGACAGGTTTTGTTTTAATTCAACCTTAAATTTCATAGATTTACACTTCCTAGAAGACTTTATTTTTTTGGGCTCCAAAATCACTGCAGATGTTGACTGCAGCCATGAAATTAAAAGACACTTACTCCTTGGAAGGAAAGTTATGACCAACCTAGATAGCATATTGAAAAGCAGAGACACTTTTTGCCAACAAAGGTCCATCTAGGCAAGGCTATGGTTTTTTCTGTGGTCATGTATGGATGTGAGAGTTGGACTGTGAAGAAGGCTGAGCACCGAAGAATTGATGCTTTTGAACTGTGGTGTTGGAGAAGACTCTTGAGAGTCCCTTGGACTGCAAGGAGATCCAACCAGCCCATTCTGAAGGAGATCAGCTCTGGGTGTTCTTTGGAAGGAATGATGCTAAAGCTGAAACACCAATACTTTGGCCACCTCATGCAAAGAGCTGACTCATTGGAAAAGACCCTGATGCTGGGAGGGATTAGGGGCAGGAAGAGAAGGGGATGACAGAGGATGAGATGGCTGGATGGCATCACCAACTCGATGGACGTGAGTCTGAGTGAACTCCAGGAGTTGGTGATGGACAGGGAGGCCTGGTGTGCTGTGATTCATGGGGTCACAAAGGGTCGGACACGACTGAGTGACTGAACTGAAATGAAAAGTAGTTTTTTCAAAACGGTTGCTGAAAAAAAAGGCTACTAGCCTGTTGAACAATCATACCTGAGAATATGGCGAGAGTTAGCTCGGGATATGCCCTTGCTAATTCTTCGGACAGCTGATAGTAAGACACGGAATACAGATGCGGCAGAGGGGCCAGCTGGCTGAGAGCGCCGTCCGCTCTCTGGACCTCCAGCTTGTGAGCATAGCGAAACATCTTCGGTTCCAGGATCTACAGGAATGTAATCCATCCATGTAAGATTTTGTGGGTCCTCTAAATTTCAGCTATAATTAAAAACATAAAATTTTCTCCCAAGAAACATTATAGTTTGAAAGCTATAGAGTTGTATACATTGTAAAGTTTCTTGGATGCTAATCTTTAATTCCCAGAAATGTTTGCACAAGGTCTCTAATTCTTGTGCTTTGTAATTCCAAATGAATACTAGAACAGAGGGTTATAAGGATCAATTTATCTTTCTTTATAGCACTTAAGGAAAAAAAAGGACCAGTCCCATCTTGACAAGCTCTGTACTGAATGCCAGTAACAATTTGAAAATAACTCCTGCAACTTAATATACAATTATTTGAAGATTTACCACTTTTCCAATTCAAAATTATGACTATATAAAAACATGCATATGTGAAAAAAAAACTTCAAACCTATTTTGCTTAATCATGGATTAAATATAAAATACAAGCAGAAAATTCTTTTGATATTATACTATACAAAGAGCTACACCACTCAACCTTCTTCTTAACTAATAAAGACACTGGGGTATAATCCCTCAGATTATATGTATATAATAAAGACACTAGGGATGATCCCTCAGAACCACTTCAAACCCTTTGGAAAAATGTGCATCTCCTTGAATCCCGTTCTTAACCCTTGGTTAAGAATGAAGAACCACATCCTACCATCAGTGGATATAACCATATATCCAAGTGAAATTTCTCAGTTATTTGTCTCAGTCTAATAAAGAAAACTCACAAAAGGTTATCATAAAAGAGCTAATTACTTTTCACTTGATTCTCCAAAACAGACTCACATTATTATTTGCTCAACAGAAACAGGTGAAGGTATACAGAGGCCTAACCACTCAACTTTTCCAAGTACTCACACAGAGACACAGAGGCACACACACAGGTGAGTGTGGGGGTTATCACACACAATCCTCTACAATACACTCAAAACTTTGCATTATTTATAGACTTAAATGACCCATATTATCTTAGTCTTCTGTTTCTAATGATAATTAGGAATCATACCATACATCACTATTAAAAATAAAGATGAACATTAGCATACTTTCAAGGTAAGAACAGACTGCTGTGCTTAGTTAAGTCCCGAGTAAAAATATATTTTAATTAACATTTGTTTACAAACCTGTAAAAGTTGCATAGCAACTTCATAGATACTTCGAGAAGAATCAGCGGCTTTAAACAGTATCAGATTGAGGAGCATTACTGTGTCACACTGATAATCCCTAGGGACAAATTTCACATGTTAGATAAACAATGTTTAGAGGCTTTCACACCAGTTAATAAACATGATATGATATAAAGGGAAGGATGCAGGCATGCAGGGGCTAAGCCTATGAGATGACTGTATTTTTTTTTTTAAAGGCAATAGGTACGACAGATAGTAATCATTATCACTATTTGGTTAGATTTTGTTCGAGTTTAAGGTAAGAAAATATTGGTTTATTAACATTGCTGAGTTCAAAAAGACACATTCTGTTTTTTAAGAGATGCTAAATAATGAAAGACAGCAAAATCTAGAGTACCTGTTCTGGAAAACATTAGCTATGGCTTTGAAACAGCCAGCTGCCACTCTCTTGGAACCAGTGTAACAGCGATCCACCGCCCAATACATCAGGTTGCTCTGATCCGGGTTCAGCTCCAGCAGTAATGTAACTGCCTCACAGCCCAACTGATGAACCTAAGTAAAGGTCACAAAATTGCCCAGGACAAAGAAAGGGATATATTATTTATCTACTCCTCTTACATTTCAATTAAAATAATACAGTGCATATATTTATTGTATTTCATCACAAAACTCAAGTCACCTTTAGTTCAACTCTTTCTGATTTTATTCAACCAGCAGAACCACCAACACAGAGAAATTAAATGTGGTCTCCTGCTTTTTATATAAGACTCTTAGTCGTACAATTCAATTTTCCAGCAGAGCCCCGGAGGTGGCTGATGAATAGGAACAGTGATTAAGTGCTTTCAGGAAAATGAGTGATTAACCTCCCCAGCTATTCTTGTCGAAATTTATTCTTACTTTTGATAGCCCAATACAAAATATATTTCTTCCAGGGTGATGAAATGTAAGTCTTATTTTAAATTGTGAAGTCTGTGTTTGTATGGTATGAGTAACAAGGGGGGAAAAGTGATTAATTGGAGAATTATCAAAAAAATTAAACAGAGCAAATAGCATATTTCTTCCATGGAGCTTAAAGTATTCCACAATAATACTCTTTTACTGATTTAAAACCCTTTTTGAGATAAATACACACTACTATCTAATCCTCTAAGAGGGAAATTAAAATTATTTAAACGAGAACTAAATAAGAATTAGAAATCTCTTAGTTTATGGTATCCTATTTAGTTTTACATAATATGTTTTGGGCCCGTAATTCTAACCTATCTTATTTCAAAAAGACATATTCAGTGAGCCATACAATAACTCTAAATAATGCAGTGTGTGTGTGTCTGTGTGTGTGTGTCTGCGTGTGTGTGTGTGTGCGCGCTCAGTCACATCCAACTCTCTTAAGACCACATGAACTGTAGCCGGCCAGGCTCCTCTGTCTATGAAGCTTCCTAGGCAAGAATACTGGAGTGGGCTGCCATCTTCTACTCCAAGGGATCTTCCCAACCCAGAGATGGAACCTGCATCTCTTGCATCTCCTGCACTGACAGGCAGATAATTTAACCCTAGTGCCACTTGGGAAGCCCCCAAATAATGCAATGCAGTGGTAATTTACTACAGAATTTTAATTACCTTTTTGTCCAGAGAGTCCAAAATGTTATCCAACCATTTGTACAAATAGCCATCTGATGAAAGTCCTACATTATCTGCAACAGGGCCACAACAGAGTACAGCAGACATAGCCTTCAAACAATAATATTAGAATTACATTTAAAACATTTCAGAGGTTAAATGTTGGTTGCTTAATGAGAAGAGGCACGATATTTTACTCATGCTTATATAGCCACAATATCTTTAATTTTTTTGTTTACAAAGAAAAGCATAATAGTAATTTTTGAAACTAAGAAATTTACTATGAGCAGTATATAAATACATGTACATGATACTACATTAGACATGGAGTTTGAACAGTACTGGAGGTGAAGGGAAAAAAAAGATCAAGAGAAAGTACTTAAGTAAGAAAAAAAATTTTTTGGAGGCAATCCTCAATTCTTTGAGAATGTGGCTTCCAATTTTCATAGATTCTGGAATATTTCTATATTACATTTTATGCACTTAAATAAAGTTCCAGAATAAGTATTTGAATACAATAGGCAAATATATATTCTAGTACTCTCAGGTACTCTGAAGAAATCCTGATCCTTTTTATAACACCAGGCACTGAGAGAGAAAAAAATTTTAACTCCACTCTTAACCTAAGAAAAAAGAAGTCAGATTTTTAGGTAAATACCTTCAGTGCACAGTACTGATGTCTGTTAATTTGCATATTTCTATCACTGTATCTGTCCAAGGGTGTAAACATGATGCTAAAAGGACCTGCCCAGTGACTGAACAGCATAAACAGACTGTGACGAAGGCTCTGCTGAGGAAAAATACTTCTTCTCTGGTGCACTGTAAATAAAAAACAGGCAGAAAAAATTATTTCCATTTCTTCTTCCCTTAATATGCACGTCAGTTTATTTGTCATTGGATGGTGGTGATGTTAGTCGCTTAGTCGTGTCTGACTCTTTGCGACCCCATGGCTGTAGCCTACCAGGCTCCTCTGTCCATGGGATTCTCCAGGCAAGAATACTGGAGTGGGTTGCCATTCCCTTCTCCAGGGGATCTTCCTAATCCAGGGATTGAACTCAGGTCTCCCACACTGCAGGCAAATTCTTTACTGTCTGAGCCACCAGGATTGTTACTGGATACATAATATTATATAAAAAGAAAGCAAAAGTTTTCATTTTAACCTACTCCCAACCTCCATAGTAACATAAATTATTTACATTTATGCATATCACAGGAACAGAGCTGCAGTGTACATTACCATGTTAAGTGAGATGCAGTGTTATGTAAAACACAGCATCTTGGCCAAGTAGAAGTGCATGGCAGTCACAATGCTCCAGAGCTGGGCATCAGGACCCTGCTTCTCTCCCTGGGTTGCTGTTGGCTACGTGCTAACCTTGGCCAAAACATTAACACAACATACTTCTGGATCATGATTAACCGGTAAGAGAGGGCTTTGGACTATGTATACCGTTTTCAGCTATACGACAATCATTACATGGAATCTTGACATATTGATACATAACAGACAACAAGGGAGCTGATCTACCTGCAGTAAAGCGTGAGGTCTGGAGTCAAAACCCACTCTGCTGCCTTTTGCTGCTGGTTTAGGTGATCTCCAAGGAATCTTTCCACTTAAAAAACAAATCTATTCTACAAGCTCTCTGCAGCAATCCTTGTTGAAGAAACTCAACAGGATCATAATGAAGCAAAGCAGAAGTTGTAGACAAGTGCTGAGTAATGGATTAAATCATATCTTTACATTAATGAGCTTCAGCTCAGACAATGTAGAGGAAACCATGCTCTTTTCCTCTATAGAGCATCATTTACTTCTCAAGTTCCAAAAGTTACCCTGACATATTTTTCAAATGTTCACAAGTTGCTTGTCAACTTAGATTACCATTCCTCAGGGGGAGAAAAATTATGATAGTCTCTTAATATTCATTTATGGGTTTGAGGAACTAAAAATCATACCTGGAACATTCTGAATGATATTCGCCACTAAGGCACTAAAATGGCATCGTATATCCTTCAGTGTGTCAGAATCTTTTTCATTTTCTGCTTCCAGGAGTTGTCTAGTTAAATCTACATATTCCAATAAAGTGTTGTTGAGGAAATGTGTTTCACTATCAAGGCCACCACTTGCACTGAAAATATGGAAGAAAATTCATGTTAAGGAAAACATGATTCTAAACTATAATTTAAGTCAACATTATTCTCTCCATCAAAACCTATGGCTTTTCAAAATAAAAATATAAGGAGACACAACGGGAACAGGGAGGATCAGTTTAGAAGGCAGAAAGAAGAAAGACTAATTGTGTATATTTACACAGTTGTCCTACATATATGCCTTTAGCATAATCAAAAATACCCATCAGGTACCTATTCTCAGCAAAAATTACTGCTATTACTGGGGATACAAAAATTTAGGAGAATTCAAGTAAGACTGTTGGTTTTTTAATCTTCTATTTTAGACCTTGGAAGTTTCTTCAAGAATCTCTGCAGGAAGATTCTCTTTGAGGCCAGGGTTCTGGGCCTAGGGTCCACTAACTGCAAGGAGGTCACTGGTGAGAGAGTCCCCAGTCCTGGATTCCAGTCTTGTTCCATCAGTTATTAAGTGTGTGACCGGTAGGTACTTGAGAGAGTTTTGCCAATAGAAATTTAGTTATCTTTTCCTTGTTATATATATTTGAAAAAACCTCTAAAGTTAATGATTCCAAAAGTAAAAATACTCTTTCAATAGCTACAAATAGTTTTTTATAAACACCCTAAAGCCATGAAAATCAGAGTAAGGAGCCACAGTGATTGTACAGCATATTAAAAATACCAGTCTATGACTATAAAAATACATTGAATGCATTCATGATGAAACTCTCCTTTATTCCTCAAGTGAATGTTTTTAAACTCTGGGTCAACACTTCACAGTGGCTGGGAAACCAACATGGTAGATTGTAAGCTGACTCAGAATAACTGAGTACCTACTATGCACCAGGCACAGAGGATCAACTGATTGAACAAAGTGAAGATCCCTGCCTCCTGGCCATTCCAGAATTCATCTTTTTTCCCTTAAGCGAGAGAGAAAAAAAAAATGTCCATAATAGTGTTCACTTTATTTTGATTTCTCTTAGGGCAAAAAACAACAACAAAAAAGACAAATCCAAAAATAAAACATGCAACTGCATTACTAACATTACAACAAAAGCAAGAAAAAAAGAAAAAAGATTTAGATGTATTTTAGGTTAATTTTTTGCATCAAGTTCAGCAAGTGTCAAATTCATTTTGGCTAACTTCCATTGTTTTATTTTTGTGAAGTAGCAAAGGAAAAAAAAAAGAATGATGCTTCTTTTTTCTTTCATTTGCTTTTCATTTACTATAATAGTAAATCAATGGTTTAGATTCTTTTTCATTAAAGCTATATTTTGAAAGCACTTGTGAAAACATTTGATGTTAAATATGAAACATGTTAGGCACACTCTGAAATAAATGATCAGGGTAAATGGTAAAGTAATAATAAATACTATACTTGCTTACTAATATGTTTTTCCTCAGATCTCTTCTGGAAATGGTCAGATTCATCTTTTTACTCCTTCAATGGTCAGCCAACACCATTATGTTTCTAGGGAAACAGTTATTTCCCTACATAAAGCTGATGGAATTTTCCTCAAGGCGCTGTTGACCTTAGGGTCAACAATAATTTTAGGTTTTATGTTTTTCATTTGTAAAGGGTGGAAATAGAAATTATGTTTTTGGATTTCATAATTGCTGTAAGCACAATAGATTAACAGTTGATTGAAGTAAATTTGCAGTTTTTTAGCCTACATGAAAGGCTAAACTTTCGTGTAGCCTTTAAATAACATGATTTTTACAACTCTAGAAAAAATAGATCTTGAATAAGGTAAGACATAGTTAAAACAGACACCCATCCCTGGAAAAAGAAAAGGTCGCTGTCTACTGCCTAGATTACTAGATCTCAAGAAATATTAAAATCATAAGGACATTCCACTCAACCTTTGCCTGAAGCAATCTGTATGAGTGGTAGTTCTTCAATATATTTTTTAGCCATGGGCTAATGTATTAGATACATCTTTAGTAAATAATATTTATAGTGGTGCAGATTTTTTGTTGTTACAAAGGTACTTTTCGGTTTTTATATATTTCCTAAGAGAAAAAAAAATTATGTTCTCTAATGAATTTCAGGTTTGAAAAATCAAAATCCAATACCTACCTGTGACTGATGACACCAGCATCTGCCAGCAGCTCAAATATTCGTACCAGTTGTACTCGTAAAATATCTCGACGCCTGCGCCGTTTCATATTCTATTCCAAAGATAACAAAGATTCTAATTAAAAGTCCTTTAAGTAAGTTGACCGAAAATTTGCTGGTGTAACTTAGAATGAATACTGGGAATGCCTTACGAGTTTGGAGGCTTGTTATTTTGCTTCTGCAAGGTAGATGTCAGACAGTCTACGGGCTAGTACATCAAAAAGGTATGTGTGGATTAATTTGAAATTAACAATAAAATAAAATGACATTTTATATAGTAATAAACTTACGAAGGGAGAAACAGAATTGAGTCCATATTTACTTTATGGTTATTTTTAGGTCAGATTTCCTAATCTGACAACTTTAGAGGAACTGAAACAGTTAGTGAACTACTCTCTTTGGATGATAAAGAATCCCTAAGATGCTCCCAATAATATGACAGAAAGGGAGGGAAAATATCACAAAGGGGACTAAAGAAACCCCAGAGATTTCACTTATACCATGATTTTTCACTTCTCAGTTAATTCTGACACACAAATATACAAGCAGAAAGAAATTCCTTTGATCATTATGGTGTGAATAAATATGTTTATCCTACTAAGGCCAAAGTATTAATGCCTAGAATAGTCATCGTAACATTTCAACTTGATTCTCCTTCTAACAGGAACCAATATAATGGTAAGCTATAATTAATCTCCTATATCACTTTCTTCTTGAGCTCATCATTTCATTCATGATGTAATACAGACTACTAAGAATTCGTCTCTCACTTTCTTGCCTACAACCCAGTTTTCTGCCTTCCAAAACAGGCCAGTTGTGGATAACCAGTTCATTAAATTTACTGCTTCTCTGAGCTCTTATCAAGTTTGCTGCAATTCATACTGAATGAAATGGTTTCTTAACAGTGCTTGAGGATTTCTGCAAAGGTTTAGTTGACTTGCTTTCATTCTGTGTTCATAGAAAGACTGTGAGTCTAATGCTCTCAAAATACAGTGCACATTCAGACACATCACTGTGCGTATCTATTCCCTTGCTATGATGACTTTTTGTCCTGAAATTGATTAGTATACATACTGCCACCTAATTTTATTTCCAATTCCACTTGCACTGTAACCGACATATTATTTTGAAGCAAATATCTAATCAATTACAAAATGGAGAATTATCACTACTCCACAGGGCTGAATTAGAAAAAAAGGAAGTGAAGAATTACAGATGCTGTCATAAGGTTCCCATACAAAGTAGCTACTGTCATCTTCCTCTCTTGCTAAAATTCCTCAGAGGATTGCCATCGTTGCTAGCAGTCATTCTAATTCAGTGTTCTACATCAGACTCATCTAAGGTGCTTAAGAAAATAGATTTCTGGGCTCTACTCCAGGGATTCTCATTAAATAGGCTAGGCCCAGGAATCTAATTTTTCCAAGCTCTCTGGCTAATTCTCAGATTCTACTGACATATGGGGACCACTGGTCTATTAGATAAAGCTGAAACCAGGAGCTTTAATCCTTTCACGTGATAGTTCCTTTCTTGCTCTCCAGCCTAACATTCCATCACTTTCCCCATAACATAATTACAAAGAAAAACATGCAATGTCCAAATTTTTTAAAAGTAAAGTTTGCAAACGCTGTTCCCTCTACCTAGAATGTTTTTCCCTTGCTTGTCTACTGGGGAAATATGCTTCAGAAATTCACCTCAAATGTCACTACTTCAACTAAAAAGCTTTCTCTTACTCCACAGGCAGAATCAAAGGCTTTCTTCTCTGTAGTTCATCTAACCCTTTACCTATTACTTGATTTGTGTGCACAATACATTGTTGTAATTATAGATTATACAACATCTGTTCCACAAGAACTGTGATTTCTAAATGTAGCTCAGAACCTGACGTGTAGATTTGGGGTGCTAGACCTGGGGTTGGCAGAATACACCCCTCAGGCCAGATCCAGCTCACTGCTGCCTGTAACTGTAACAGAGCCACACCCACCTATTTAGCTGTCTAGGCAGCAAAACTGAGCAGCTGCAACAGAGATGGGATGACCTACAAAGATGAAAATAACTATCTGGTCGTTTACAGAGATCAGTGGACTCTGATCCAGACTCTAACCACCCTAACTTCAGGCAGAGAAAATTTAACATCTGTATTACAGAATGGGTTTCTGAGTAAGACCTCCTGGGGAGTGGGGATGGTAGTGGTTTCCACATGTTTTAAAAATGTTGAAAATGGCACTAGACTTATTTACTTCTGAATCTCTAAATTTTGTTATACTATATAGAATATAGAAGCCAATTTTACGTGTTTGCCAAATAAATATTTAATGATATAAAACTACACAGTTTACCTCTGGCCTTCGTTCAAGTGCCTCTTTAATTATGGGATGTAATTCCTCTATTAGTTCCCTAGAAGAAAAATAATATACATTCTTTCAATTAATAGCCAAACATATACTCTGACCTGTAGAAATATGTAAATATTAATATATGATATAACCTGACAAATGTTAACCCTAATCTTACAGTTTTAAACACAATTTTTATTGTGGTTTTTTTTTTTTTTTTTTGGTTATACTACATGGCTTTACGGAATCATAGTTCCCTGACCAGGGATCAAACCTGGGTCCTTGGCAGTGAAAGCATGCAGTCCTAACCACTGGACTGCCAGAAGTCTCTGTTTTGTTTTGATTGTGAAATAACACACACACTCTGTAGAATATTTGAAAAATAGAAAAAAATGGTATAGGCCACTTATTCTAACTTGTAGAGATAAATACCTGTTCAATCATTTTATAACCCATATATAGTTTACATAGTTGAAACTCTAACATACATAAAATATTATCCTTTTATCTTTAATTAACACTAGTATAAGCACTTTCACATGCCATTAATTAATTTATAATACTCTAGTATTGGGTTGAATATGATAATTTTCCTAACCATTTTCAGTTATTACTGACTCATTAAATTTTATCTGTTAAAACAAATAATGTCCAGTGAACACCTTTGTATATTAATCTTTGATTTCAATTCTGATTATCTCAATAGGATTAGTCCTTACAAATGAAATTATCAGTCAAAAGGTATGAACTTTATGAAAATAATCTTTTTCTGCTTATATCCTGATTTTAAATTGCAAATGTACTCACTGTAAAAAATTGGGAAAATACAAAAAAAAAAAAAAAAGAAGAAGAAAATAAAATCCATCCACAATTTCATTGTCTATAGAAACTACTGCAGACATTCAAAGTATCTGCTTCAGAATTGTTTCTATTTATGGGGATTTGTGAAACTGAGATAATTTTTGTACCTCATTGTTTTCTATTAGCACAACAGTGTATTTACTTGTCATAAAATAATCTTCCAACACTTCATTTATAATGAATGCTATCCACACCTACAGATATAATTTATTAACCTATTCTCTGTTGCCTTGGAGACAAAACATCAAATATTACACCACATCAATAGAGGACAACCTCAAAAGAAAAAATTCAGGATCCAGAACTTCCCTGGTGGCACGGTGGATAAGAATCTGCCTGCCAATGCAAAAGACACAGGTTTGATCCCTGGTCGAGGAGATTCCACGTGCCGTGGAGCAACTAAGCCCATGCTCCAAAACTACTGAACCGTGAGCACTCTAGAAGCTGCATGCTGCAACTGCTGAGCCCACGTTCTGCAACAATGAAGTCTGCACATGCTAGAGCCTGTGCTCCTCAACAAGAGAAGCCATGGCAATTAGAAGACGACACTATGCAGTGAAGGGCAGCCCATGCTCGCTGCAACTAGAGAAAACTTGCACAAAGCAAGGAAGACCCAGCGCAGCCATAAATAAATAAATATTTTTTTTAATTCAGGATATAGTCAGCAATAACAAAGAAGAAACTCAGGCAAAAATGAAGAATTGCTTTATGATTGTTAAAAACATCAAGAATGATATAAAATATGTACATGAATAATTCTTGTAAGAATAGTCACTCTCTTGAATGAGAAGGAGAAAAACTATTTTTAAGCAACAGATCAAGCAACAGAATCACTATGTAAGACAGGAGGGAAAATATACCTTTACATGGCATCTTATAATCTCTAGAACATGTTTATATATAATATATGATTTTCATAATCAGTCTTTGAAGAAAATAGGGTAAATGTTAAGCAAAATTAGAAATTAAAGGTGCAGATAAATTAAAGGACCTGATAAATGTTAAATGGCTAGCTAGCTGGTAAAAGTCAGGATCGATATGAAACTATCCTGATAAGTATGCTACCTTGCCTTCTCAAAAAGTAGCCACATTTACTATTTTACTACATAGAGAAACATATAAAGATAAATACCTAAATGCTCCTGGGTTGGTCCTGCCAAGACCTAGAACAAGGGATTCAGTGATTTCCATGCTCTCAGAGCGCATCATTGGAACTATGTGCTTAAACAAGGATGAAGGGGATGGGATGCCAATAATCTGAAAAAAAGATATTGTATTTATAGTAGCCACTAATGATAATACATTCAAATAAATAATATGACATTTCAACAATATTTGGTCACAGACAATGGAATAATGACATTTTAGAATGAATGGTGCTTCAGAATTCACCTCTAATGCACATCAGCTTAAAAGGGTCACTGTGAATTTGCTCACTACAAATTTGTTAACAGAAGTGGGATTTGCAGGCCTCTTAATTTCTTACAGACACTCACTATCATGTAATACAGGCTGAATCCCTCCCTTAGCCTATTTCTTTTGACCTGTAAAAATAAGTAAAAACAAAAAACTACTTCTAAAAGAATCATCAGTGTTAAACACCCAGTATTAAGTTTTGTCAGTTTCCTTCAACCATCTGATAATATTTTATTTCATATCATGGAGACCTTATCACTGTTCTTATCAAGTTATTTGTCCTACTACATAATTTAGGGAAATTCTAAAAGAAAAACTTTATATATTATTGGTTCCAACTAAGCATCCCTTAAAACATTGGGGTGGCCAAAAAGTTCGTTCGGGTTTCATACACTGCTATGGAAAACCTGAAGGAACTTTTGGGCCAACCCAATAGTAGCAGGGATTTCTTGAACCATTTTCAGTATTAGTGCCTGTAACTAATACACTTTTCAATCAAGTTACTTTATTGTCCTGAAAAAGAAATTTTAAAACATTCCTTTGATGCTGTCATTTGGATTCAATGACAGAACTCAACAACTTACTTTAGAATCGATGCTGTAGCCACTGTCAGGGGTGGACGCCAGCGTCTCAGGAGGAGAACACCTCACAGAACCCGCAGATGTTGAGGATGCTGTGGAGGTCGCTGCGCTGCAGCAAAGAAGCAGGTAGTTTCTCCACAGGCCAATGTATGAGTCACTGCTTGTGGTAGTATTTACTTTCTTAGCATTGATGGGGCTACTGAGAAAAAGAAGAAAAACAGGTAGATGTAAATAACATGTGTTTAAAAAAGTTTCTTTTAAAGAAAGCTCCTCTGTCCATGGAGTTCTCCATGCAAGAATCCTGGAGCAGGTGGCCATTCCCTTCTCCAGAGGATCTTCCCGGCCCAGGGATTGAACTCGAGTCTCCTGCATTGCAGGCAGATTCTTTACCATCTCAGTTACCAGGGAAGTCCAACTAAAGGTAAATTTCTACCAATTTAGGGGAGACAGTTAGCATAAAGTATTTATTACTACCCTTGAATCTCTGTGGAATAAGATATAATGAGTAAAATACAAGACTGAAAGTTAAAACATTATAGGATCATTTTAACATAATCTATTATTTCTGTGGGTACAGTTAATATTTTATCAGGTCACATTTTATAACATTATATATACTCAACGTAGAGGAAAAAAGTGAAAACAAAATGAAAATCACCATTAATCCAACACCAAAATAAGCTCTATATATTCTTCTATTCATCTTCAATTCAGACACATGAATAAAGGTATAAATATATCTGTTTTAGCTTATAAAAACTGAATAATATTACTTTATTTGTTTTGTACTTGCTCTTTATATTTAACATATATGTTGAAACATCCTTCATGTAAATAAATATACTTCCATGACCTCACTTTTGATGACCATATATCATACAGATTATTATGATTTATAGAGGCACACTTTCACTGTTGGATATTTAAGCTAACAGTAATTTTTCCCTATTATACACAATATTAAACATTTGAATATATGCTTAATTATAATAACGGTTAATTATTTTCTTGGGTAAATTCCTGAAACTGGAATTGCAGAGTCAAAGAATATCTACATTTTTAAAGCTTCTATTAAAATTTCTGTTTTGAGAGATTAGACCACTAAAGTATTTTGGAACAATTCCATAAATATTCTCAAGAACAGAAAATTCTGTTGGGATTAACGACTGAGAGTAAAACAAAACAGGAAAAATACTAAGTTTTAGTCCTCACCTTCAGTAGGCTTATAATCTACTAAGATAAACAATACATATCATGCCACTGATTCATCAATAGTTTCTTAGTATCTTAAAAAAGGTTCAGAGCACTGTGATGGGAGTAAAAGAACAAAAAAACCTGTTTAAAAAAATCATCACCATCATGTGTGCTAGGGGAGATATACAACACAGAAATAAAAGTGTCAGATGGTGTGAAGTTTGATGAAGAAAAATAGAGCAGAAAGTGGATACAGGGAATGGTGGTAGGAGAGTGTATATTAGGTGGTAGGAGAGGTATTTTATCATTTAAAATATCATAAAATAAAGGAGACTAAATAAGTTCATAAATGTTATACAAGGTGGCAAGTGTCAATCTTCATTAAAAAAAAATGGCATCCAATAAACAATACCTGAGAATCTGTATCAATATATAATTAACATGTATGTATGCTGCTGCTGCTGGCAGTCGCTTCAGTCATGTCCGACTCTGTGCGAACCCAGAGACGGCAGCCCACCAGGCTCCCCCGTCCCTGGGATTTTCCAGGCAAGAACACTGGAGTGGGCTGCCATTTCCTTCTCCAATGCATGAAAGTGAAAAGTGAAAGTGAAGTCGCTCAGTCGTTTCTGACTCTTAGTGACCCCATGGACTGCAGCCTACCAGGCTCCTCTGTCCATGGGATTTTCCAGGCAAGAGTACTGGAGTGGGGTGCCATTGCATATATACAAACAATAAAAACAAAACCAAAAAACGTATATATGCTTTTTCAAACAAATTTTCTTTGCAATTTAAGAATAAGACTAACCTGCAGTTTATAAAGCCATGGTCAACTCTCTGTCACATTGTCAGTTACCCTTAACTATCATGCTCAGAAACTCACTGAACTCATTTCCCTTCACTTCCCACCCTCTATCTACAAGCTTATCTATATCCACATCCATATTCATCTTCAGACTCTCTCCTCATTCATTCATTCATTGAACACAAAATATGTACCAAGCAGTGTGATAATTAAGAAAATGAACAATTATAATTTGTAAGACCAAATTATACAAAAAGAATGAAAGGATTATATGACTATATCCTTTATAACTTTCATTGTCCTCCTTAACACACCAGTACATTATGGCATGTCATTTATGGGATTTCCAACTTGTAGAACTTTTCAAGTGCATGTGTTATGAAGGCTGACAGCCTATATACTGTAAAATTTACATTAGGAAAATCACTTACTTTATATCAACTTGTGGGGATAACAACTGAAGCCTTGTGTAGGCAAACATCCAAGCATAGCTCACAGCTGTAGGGCAGTGTTTTGGAAGGTTTTCTTGCTTTAAAAAACTGGAGAGACTTATTATCCATGGGTCTTGGCCTTGGGTCACATGTGCAAATATCCATATGTGTGATGGACTGATCACATCAAACTGGTGGCTAATGGGAGAGGAATTCCACTCTGCTAATGTCTGTAAATCTATTGAGCTCGGGCAGTACAGCAAAGTAGTCTAAGCAGAGAAAAAAATTCATTATTGCATATTTCAACAACTTTCATAAGTTTTACCATAGAAATTGCTTTAAACTATAAAAGTGGTCTACTGGTAGTTTCTAGAACATTCTTAAACAGGGATAATATGAAGTCTGAGATACATTTAAGGAGGTACAGAATTCCTGAAGTTGCATATAAGGTTTTTGTTCACATGCAGTTTTCTAGAAGAGATTATGTAATTTTTATTAGTCTCAAAAAGATCTATAAACCAAAATGGTTAAGAATCACCACTTATGTAATTCTTGTATGAATATGCAACTCACAGGATACTCAAGATGCTAGAGAACTCAAAAATGAACCATTAACTTTCATGCTGATGTGCACTGCAAGACAAGTGAAAATGTCAGTTGCACAGTCATGTCCGACTCTGTGCGACTCCACAGACTGTAGCCTGCCAGGCTACTCTGTCCCTGGAGTTTTCCAGGTAAGAATATTGGAGTGGGTTGCCATTTCCTTCGCCAAGGGATCTTCCCGACCCAGGGATCGAACCTGGGTCTCCCACATTGCAGGCAGATTCTTTACTATCTGAGGTATCAGGGGAGCCACTGTGTACTATGTCTGCATAAGTGGAACAGACTGGAAAATGGGCTCCTCTCCAGAGCTGCTGCTGCTGCTGCTAAGTCGCTTCAGTCGTGTCTGACTCTGTGCAACCCCACAGGCGGCAGCCCACCAGGCTCCGCTGTCCCTGGGATTCTCCAGGCAAGAAGAGCTACACATTCTCAAATATTTGCTCAATAATAGTCAAGCTCTTAAAATGAAGAGATAAAGACTTCAGAGCAAATTATTTTTGATTCAATAGACAACAAAAAATAGAGTCTTAAAAACTGAACAGAGGCTTGATTCACCTGATCATTCAACAGATATTTACAAAGGACCTGCTCTCAGTCAGGCACTGCTTTAGGCACTAGAAGAGACTCACTCACTTCTCTTCTTCTTGGCCAAGTCATAGTTAATAATCTAAAACAGAATTCTTTAAATTGAACAGAATTTTATTATTCTCTCTCTTGGTTACATGTAACTTTGAGTTGTAAGAGTCAAGAGTTATGTAGAAAGCACAGAAACTTCTTGCGCAGGTATTGCAAAACAGGAAAAAAATAATTTCAATTAGTAAAGTTTGATACTTATTCTTATCAGTTTTGAAAACGTCATATATGTCCTTTCTCCCCCAAACCAAACTAAGAAAGATAGCATAAGCTTTCTTAGTAATGTATGTGTTGATGAAGTGTTTTTCTTCATCTAATGAGTGAAATTACATATGTTGCTGTTGTTTAGCTGCTAAGTTGTGTATGACTCTTTTGCAACCCCATGGACTGCAGCCCACCAGGCTTCTCTTTCCACGGAATTTTCCAGGCAAGAACATGGGAGTGGGTTGCTATTTCCTTCTCCAGGGGAACTTCCAAACCCAGGGATCGAACCCACATCTCCTGCATTGATAGGCAGATTCTTTACCACTGACCACCAGGGAAGCCCCAAATTACATATGACTCAGGCATAAGATATTACATATCTACTCTATGCACTTGAATTTATATGGCAAAGCAAAGAAATACACTTACTGCAAGGTGCAGAATGAAAATTTTTTGCTTTGAATTTCAACAGAAAAAATTTCGATAGCCCTTTAACCAGCATATACAGGTCAAGAATACTATATGCCATAATCAATAGCAAACAGTAGTCAATTACAACTTCAGATTTAATAGAAACTTCTTAGATTGGAAAGATTGGAATTTTACAAAGATAAAATATTTATAGTTTTGTGGGGAAGAGTACTAACCATAGCATTAAGTAGTGCCACATTGTGTATGCCACTTTTTAAAAATTATTTTTTATTCACAAATACTTTCTAATGCATGGTATTTGTAAAAGAAACTCAGGTATGTATGTATGTACATCTTAAGTTTCATAACATTGCTGAATAGCATGAAATCATTACAGTTACCTGATCAGCCCCAGTGAGATGAATGAAGCTCTCAAGAATGGATGGGCTCAGCCTGTCCATCACATCTATGGCTAATTCATCATCACCCTATAAAAAAGACATCACATGTCTATTAAAGTTTAGGAATGTTTAAGAACAGCAGCCA
Source organism: Capra hircus (assembly GCF_001704415.2). NCBI lineage: Eukaryota > Metazoa > Chordata > Mammalia > Artiodactyla > Bovidae > Capra > Capra hircus. The sequence goes on from NC_030813.1 coordinate 67,800,025, forward strand.
AACCTAGATAAACATTACAAATATACTTTAGCCCTATCTGTTACAAATGGAATAGAAGGCAGGCAGGTGAGCTTAGAACCTCTCAAAAAGATCTTGTTAAAAAGTAAATTATACCAGCATGGTAAAAACAGAAATGGAACGAAGATGGACAAAAGGATAGTTTTTAAAGTATTTTCATTAGATAGCTGAATGAAATATCTAAAATTTACCTTAGGTATTTCCAAAAGTGCAAATAAAGCCCGTATTTCTCTAAGGACGCTGACAGCTAATCTCCTAGTGGCAGGTCGGCTGCTACAGAGAGTGACGAGTGCAAACCCTTCGACCACATGGAATACACTGGAATATGGGCTCCTTTCCAGAGGAGGGGGATGAGAGGCTCCATTAACTACACCATGCTTGAAAAATAAAACACAAGTCAAAAAAAAAAAGTATGTATTCCAGTAAAACAATTAGTAAAGAGTAAAGCAAATCATAAAAATGACTGCTACAGGTCTGCCTCAGCTCAAGACATTTAAATAACATTTAATTTATAAAAAATTTCACATCATATAGTGAAAAAAGCATTTAATTGACAGTCTAAAACACATGAATATGCAATGTACCTAAGTTCTATCATTCTCTGGCTACTTTGTAAAAAGCTTTAGAGTTGACACTTAATCACTATTGGTCCAACATTTCTATATGGAAAATGAAGGATTGAATGGCATCGTTTGTACTCAAAGTTTGGACCAGCAGTGTGGCATCACCTAGGAGATGGTGATGTGCAGGCTCATTGCACATTGAGAAGCTGGGTTGGCTTAGATGATCCAGCTCTAATATCCAAGGTTCTACAGCTTCTACATTTTCACGAATCAATAATTTGAGCACCCTTTTCGGTTAAGAAGCACATATACTGTATATGTGAAATGGGGACCACTGGTGCCTTTGATAAGCAACCAAATAACTCAACTGAAAGGCTATCAACATTTTTTATTATACCAGCATTCAATATATTGGAAACAGCCTATATGTGAGTTAGAATTGTCTCCACTTTGTATGTTCATTGAAAACTAATTATTACCAAAGGAAGAATTTAATTTCTATATTTAATACATAAACTATAGGAAAGTTCTGTTTAAGGGGTTACAAACATTTTGAAAGGAAGTAAAACTAATGAAACTTCTAATTTTTGTGGGAGTCAATATGTTTTAACATTATAACCAGTCATTTACCACTGACCATGCACAGAGGAACACTATGAAAGAGTCTGGTACCTGCGAGTCCTGGTTTTTGTTATGCATTTGGGTTGCTTGTTTCCACTGATTTATTAATTGTACCAACATCTTTACAGCATTATCAAGAAGTGTGGGATGGACATCAGTCACTTCACGAACAATAAAATAAACAAATCCTGAAAGGACATCCTCACGCCAATCTGGAAAATCAAGCATTAGTGCCTGCAGAGTATTGAAAGCCAGAGCACGAAGTTCTTCATCCATATGAATTGTGAGCCTACCAAGAACAAAATTCCATTAGCAAACCTCAAAAACCTTCCAAAGAGCTTTATCATCTAAAACTCAAAACTAAATTTAAAAAATACATCCTCTCAATTGGTTCTTAAGAAGTAAGAAAATAGGAACCAATGTTCACTTTTTATGCTGTATTTGTCCTTATGCTAACCTATATTCATTTATTTAAATTCACATGTCAATCTATTAATATCAGTTGGCATCAGAATAGTAAGTTTGATAACTCACAATAGTAAGTTCGATCATAACTCAAATGCTGTACTTTAGAAAACACAGACTAATGAACCAGAATTACATTTTAAAAATTCTTTAATCCTTAAAATGCCATATATTATTCTATAATCAGTCAAATTTATGCTGAATTATATAATACCTTAGTACTAGCTCACATTGATTTAGTCCTATGCTATCACTGGAAAGGACAGTTTATCTCTATTGCTCCTTTCACGCTGCTGAGCTTACAGTTAAACATAAGATGCCTGATTGTGAAGAAAAAAATACAAATCAAGATGGAATGAATTTAACAGAAATAATTCTTGAAAATGAAAATGAGAATTAAGCTGTAACTTCATAAATGGGGTATGCCTAGAAAGAAGATGAAAAAAAAAAGTAACACATGAAGTCTTCAAGAGAATTTACGTTAAGCAAATTATAGGAGAGGCTATATATAGTTACCTTTTAAAGACATCAATAAGATATGAGGACAGGAATGTAATATTAGTTAAAGGATTTTGATAAACAAGAAAATCATAAAAGATGGCTGCAGCAATGAAACTACTAATATTTAATGCTATATGACTAAGAGTTTCTGTTTGGGGCTACAGAGAATTATTTACATGATTGACCATCAAGACACATGTATCAGGGTTAGAAACAGCCTGAATGAATAAAGATAAGTAGGTGATATTTAAAAATATGCCACAGTTACATGCTTGGGCAGCTGAAAAGATGGAGTTATCCTCAATGATAGAGGAAGAACGCTGTGTGATATCAGTCTCCGCCCTGCTGAACTCAGTTCTGGTCTTCACTAAGCTAACCTTCAACTGATACTGAGACTGTGGAGAAAATGTATTACAATTGTTTAATAGAAAGACCCGGAAGTGAGCCATGAAGCAGCAGCATTTATAGCAGCACACTGCAAATGCCACACAGGGCCAGATCAAGGGTCTCAGTCCAGTGTTCTGTCTCTGATAGTGGCACCAAAGGAGAGACTGTGGGAAAGGAGAGTGACCAACTCCATGCTGCTGGCTATAAGGGTTGTTCAACATTCCATAAATCCATGAATTTACACCTCTCTGTGTGACCCGGGATATATCCATGCAGAGAAAGGGGCCTGATTCATTTCTGGCAGGAGAACTAGTGAACCTTCCCTGGAGACAGCAGACAGCTCTGCAAACTTACAGTGTATCTTTGCTCTGTTTGTTTGCTTGCTTTATTCTAAGTAAATAAGATTTAGACATCACAATTCCAAATGATAGGAGCTAGGGACAAAATAAGCAGACCCGGGAATCTTTCTTTCTGCCAAAATAAATTAAATATCACAGGGGAAAGAAGCAAAGTCAATAGCAAAGCAAATTGTCAACCACTGGCTAGATGTTTGCTCCTTTACTCAGCTCCTCCACCGCTGCCCCTTGCGGATGCAACTTCACTTTGGTGGGGAATATGGACTGCCATCCACAAAATGGTGAAGTAAATTGAGGTGGGAGGCGTAAGAGCAGAAGTGAATGACACTTGTTTACTGCTTTCTCAAGGAATAATATTATAAATAATTAAACTTGTTTTCCCTCCCTAATGCTGACAGGAACTTTGTTAACTCTGCAATCTAATTTATAGCAAGAGTTAAGAGATACAGTGGGAAGGGATGACTTTATCTCACGGTGCCAGGTTTCAAAGTGACCTCTTTCTTCTCCTCCTCACCCAATACCATTCAATCTCCTAGTGCAACCCTCAAGAGCTGAGGGTGGGTAGTGTATGGGTGTTTGAAATGCTCTGTGACCAGGGACGTGGGAAAGGCTGCTACAGCAGTCTATTAACTGTTTATTCATTGTGAGTTTAACTTAACACTTAGTAATAAGAGTTCAGCAAGCAGTAAAAATCTTCGAATATGGTAAGATATCACTGCTCCATTGATTGTCTTTGTGCTTGGTTTCCCATTAGGGTGGGGCCAGTAAACTATGGCTCAAGGGCCAAATCCACCCAGGCTCCTTAACAGGTGGCTGCTTCTTCACTACAATGGCAGAGATGAACAGCTGTGACAGAGACCACGTGACTCACAAATCTTAAAACAGTCACTATCTTGTCTTTTACGAAAAAAGTCTGCTGGCTCCTTATTTAAAGAGAATCCCCAACTGTATCAGCAAAGCAGTTTTTTAAAAGGCCATCACTTCAACTTAGAATTATTTCCAGGAACTGGTATCTAAGTTTGGATGTCATATTAATTAGTCTTTTTATATAGCCTAGTGAGGAAAGAGATAAAAACTTGAACTCTATGGGCTCTGCAATAAGAGAAAAAAAGTGAAAATGAGACCTGGTCATCATCTTAGGTGCTAAAGAAAGGACTACAGGAGTTAACACAATAATTAATTGCCTAATGAGTGTCATTACACACTGATAATGTCCATATGTTAACAGAACATGTTCTATAAATCCCAAGAAATAATAAATACTAGATGGAAAGGCAAGGAATTTAAAAATAGGATTTATAGGGGAACCCAGAAGAATTTTAGAAGTTGAAAGATGAGTAAGGAGAATGTGTTAACAAAACAAAAGACAAAAATGGGAGTTTAGAGAGTTATCCACGGATTAAAAATGTCTTTATCACTACTTTTTTTTAGTGATAATAGTAATGGGATGCTTTAGAAATCTAAAAAGACTGACTGACATAAAAGTTAAACTCACAAACAGGAATTCTCATTTACCTTGCCAACAGTTCAATAAGGTCAGTTCTGCTCATACCATCAGGAATCAGCCTTGGAATAGCAGCAATGCAAGTTCTAAACAAGTCAATTTTGGGTTTTCTTTCCCCGCTAAAAAACAGATTACAAGAGGACTTAATAAAATGAATCTTACATACATCAAACAATGAAAGCAAACTTAGAAAAATTATTACAGAAAATATGAGCCCACCTCCAAAAGTTTAATGTATTTAACATAATAAAAAGAGTATATACATTTCCAGTAAATAACTATCAGTTTATAAATGCAAAAAAAATATATAATTAAGGAAAAAAACACAGCTAACAAGAAAAAAAGGTTTTCAGTAATTAGTAATTAATAACTAATAATAGATGACTAGTAATAGATAACTAATAAGGACCTACTGCATAGCACAGGGAACTCTATTCAATACTCTGTAATAGCCTACATGTGAAAAGAATCTAAAAAAGAGTGGATATATAATTGATTCACCCTTCTATACTCCTGAAACTAACAAAACACTGTAATAAATCAACTAACCTTCAATTAAAAAACTTTTTAAAAAAGAAAACAAGCATAACAAATATTCAAATAGTAAATATTAAGCAAATTATTTATTGGTGGTGCAGTGGTAAAGAGTCTGCCTGCCAATGCAGGAAACACAACAGACACGGATTTGATCCCTAGGTCAGGAAGATACCCTGCAGTAGGAAATGGCAACCCATCCCAGTATTCTTGCCTGGAAAATTCCATGGACAGAGGAGCTTGGCAGGCTATATAGTCCATGGAGTTTCAAAGAGTCACACATAGCTGAGCACACACATATACATTTATATTATTTATTAATTGTTTCAAATAAGTTAAATCTCTGATTTAACATTTGATGTATATTTAATTTTTAAAATAAATAATATAGATATTAAATAACCTAATATTAGTTATTTGGGGGGCCTATAAAATTAACAAAAATTTTTCTTTATTTTCAAGATCATATACTAACAGGAGTTTTAGAAAACAGACATTCTCATATACCACTGGTGGTATTGTTTGTTCTTGTCTTTTTATTTTACTTCAGAATATACAAACACACACAAAAATAAGCATATTGTTTATGTAATAAAATATGTGAAATTTGGAAATCCTGGATCTTCCATATGCTTGATAGAATTTAATTCACCTGTATTTTCCCTAGTTATTCAATGATTTTATTTATTTATTTTAAATATCTAACCTTTTATATACTGGCTTTTATTGTGCTCTATATTTCAAGGGAAAGCTGTTAATTTATTTGACACAAATTGTCCTTCAGCTGGCCCAATAAAACAATTTTTATATAGAAAAGAATTGGGATGTTTTAAGAGTTTTGGGGTCAGTATTCATTATAGTGGCTATGAATCTACTACTTGTTTTTAGTGATTTTATATACAGTCAGTCTTCTCTTAGCTTTGTCCCAATATGCATGATTTTACTTACCATAATTTAGTCAAATAATACCAGTCCCCAACAGAGTGGTTCAATTTTCTGTTACCTGATATTAACTGAAAGTAACTGTATAGCCAAGCTTCCCTATTAGCTCTTCAGCCTACAAATCAGGATGTAAATAACAGATGTGTATCATAACCAATGATTTCATCACATCAATTTTGTCTAAGTCTGTCATGATTGGTCACTATACATCTGTTATTCGGTTCACACGGCAAAAGTGTGTAGCTGTGTTGATTCCCTGTCTCCAGTGGAAAACTCAGGTGATACTGGACAAAAATGGATAATCAAAAGAGTAAGTTGGCCAACAAAAATTAAAGTACAGCAAAGGAAAAAGGAAGTGAACACTGGAAGTGAAATTCAAATCAAACATTAATGGAGTTACCGAAGAAACAGCTGATGAGGGCAAGCTGACACTGCTGTCACTGAAGATCCAACATATGCAGTCAGAGGAACTCAGTGAGGGCACATGCATGGGCATAAATGAGGCAAGTGCAGCCAAAAGGATGAAGATTTCCCAGAGGAAGTAATGCAAGGGGAAAAAGAACCCCTTCACATTAGAGAAACTCTCCTGGGGCTTGCCAGGTGGCGCTAGTGGGAAAGATCCTGCCTGCCAAGGCTAATGCAGGAGACGAAAGAGATGAGGGTCCAATGCCTCAGTCAGAAAGATCCCCTGGAGAAGGAAATGGCAACTACGCCAGTATTCTTACTTGGAAAATCCCATGAACAGAGGAGCCTGGTGGGCTACAGTCTATGGGGTCACAAAGAGTCAGACAAGATGAAGTGACTTAGCACGCACAGAGATGTTAGCATATACTAGTATATAGTAACCATGCATTCATTGAGAGATCCAGAATCCAATTTGGTGGTCTAAGACCTACAAAGCAGATATTAACAGCATAAAGAAGTCCTCTTGTAAAAAATACATGGATACTTTCTAGCAAGTAAAAGAAGTTGTTGCCATAAAATATATCTTTCTGAGAAGGAAGTCCCTAACAATAAACGGAAACTCTGTGTTGACAAGCAGTCCTGGGAGTGGGGTGGAGGGTGACGTGAGGTACAGTTTCTCATACAAGAAACTACTCATACATTATTTCCCTCTGTACCCTCAGTTCCCAGGAGGTTTTCAGGTTTTCTTTTTTGTTGAACAAAGCTCTGGAAATAAGAGCATTTATTTGACTATGCCCCGACCAGCAACGCCAAAGAAGCTGAAGTTGAATAGTTCTATGAAGACCTACAAGACCTTTTAGAACTAACACCCAAAAAAGATGTCCTTTTCATTACAGGGGACTGGAATGCAAAAGCAGGAAGTCAAGAAACACCTGAAGTAACAGGCAAATTTGGCCTTGGAGTACAGAACGAAGCAGGGCAAAGGATGATAGAGTTTTGCCAAGAGAATGCACTGGTCATAGCAAACACCCTCTTCCAACAACACAAGAGGAGACTTTACACATGGACATCACCAGATGGTAACACCGAAATCAGATTGATTATATTCTTTGCAGCCAAAGATGGAGAAGCTCTATACAGTCAGCAAAAACAAGACTGGGAGCTGACTGTGGCTCAGATCATGAACTCCTTATTGCCAAATTCAGACTGAAATTGAAGAAAGTGGAGAAAACCACTAGACCATTCACGTATGACCTAAATCAAATTCCTTATGACTATACAGTGGAAGTAAGAAATAGATTTAAGGGACTAGATCTGATAGATAGAGTGCCTGATGAACCATGGATGGAGGTTCGTGACACTGTACGGGAGACAGGAATCAAGACCATCCCCAAGAAAAAGAATTGAAAAAAAGCAAAATGGCTGTCTGAGGAGGCCTTACAAATAGCTGTGAAAAGAAGAGAAGCCAAAGGCAAAGGAGAAAAGGAAAGATATACCCATTTGAATGCAGAGTTCCAGAGAATAGCAAGGAGAGATTAGAAAGCCTTCCTCAGCCATCAGTGCAAAGAAATAGAGGAAAACAACAGAATGGGAAAGACTAGAGATCTCAAGAAAATTCAAGATACCAAGAGAACATTTCATGCAAAGATGGGTTCGATAAAGGACAGAAATGGTATGGACCTAACAGAAGCAGAAGATATTAAGAAGAGGTGGCAAGAATACACAGAAGAACTATACAAAAAATAGCTTCATGACCCAGATAATCACGATGGTGTGATCACTCACCTAGAGCCAGACATCCTGGAATGTTAAGTCAAGTGGGCCTTAGAAAGCATCACTACGAACAAAGCTAGTGGAGGTGATGGAATTGCAGTTGAACTATTTCAAATCCTGAAAGATGATGCTGTGAAAGTGCTGCACTCAATATGCCAACAAATTTGGAAAACTCAGCAAAGGCCACAGGACCGGAAAAGGTCAGTTTTCATTCCAATCCCAATGAAAGGCCATGCTAAAGAATGCTCAAACTACCACACAATGGCACTCATCTCACACGCTAGTAAAGTAATGTTTAAAATTCTCCAAGCCAGGCTTCAGCAATACGTGAAGAGTGAACTTCCAGATGTTCAAGCTGGTTTTAGAAAAGGCAGAGGAACCAGAGATCAAATTGCCAACATCTGCTGGATCACTGAAAAACCAAGAGAGTTCCAGAAAAACATCTATTTTTGCTTTGTTGACTATGCCAAAGCCTTTGACTGTGTGGATCACAATAAACTGTGGAAAATTCTGAAAGAGATGGGAATACCAGACCACCTGACCTGCCTCTTGAGGATCCTGTATGCAGGTAATGAAACAACAGTTAGAACTGAACATGGAACAACAGACTGGTTCCAAATAGGAAAAGAAGTACGTCAAGGCTGTGTATTGTCACTCTGCTTATTTAACGTATATGCAGAGTACATCATGAGAAACACTGGGCTAGAGGAAGCACAAGCTGGAATTAAGATTGCTGGGAGACATATCAATAACCTCAGATATGCAGATGACACTCCCCTTATGGCAGAAAGTGAAGAACTAAAGAGCCTCTTGATGAAAGTGAAAGAGGAGAGTGAAAATGTTGGCTTAAAGCTCAACATTCAGAAAACTAAGATCATGCTACCCAGTCCCATCACTTCATGGCAAATAGATGCGAAAACAGTGGCAGACTATTTTTCTGGGCTCTAAAATCACTGCAGATGGTGATTGCAACCATGAAATTAAAAGACACTTACTCCTTGGAAGGAAAGTTATGACCAATCTAGACAGGATATTAAAAAGCAGAGTCATTACTTTGCCAGCAAAGGTCCGTCTAGTCAAGGCTATGGTTTTTCCAGTGGTGATGTTTGGATGTAAGAGTTGGACTATAAAGAAAACTGAGTGCCGAAGAATTGATGCTTTTGAACTGTGGTATTGGAGAAAACTCTTGAGAGTCCCCTGGACTGCAAGGAGATCCAACCAGGCCATCCTAAAGGAGATCAGTCCTGGGTGTTCACTGGAAGACTGATGTTGAAGCTGAAACTCCAATACTTTGGCTACCTGATGCAAAGAGCTGACTCATTGGAAAAGACCCTGATGCTGGGAAAGATTTAGGGCAGGAGGGGAAGGGGACGACGGAGAATGAGATGGTTGGAAGGCATCATCAGCTCGATGGTCACGGGTTTGGGTGGACTCCGGGAGTTGGTGATGGACAGAGAAGCCTGGCCTGCTGCGGTTCGTGGGGTCTCAAAGTCAGACATGACTGAGCAACTGAACTGAACGGACTGAAACCAGCCATGTCCACACACATCTCGGGTAGTTAGGATTTATCCATAAGGCCTTGTCACTGACAACGAACTGTATGGATCAAGGGTGACTTTTGATATCTATATTGATTTGACAGCACATAAAAAGGTAAAACTGAGCCTGTGGAAAGAATCACTGTATCAAAAACTGCAGCAGATGGCAACAGGGGCAAACTCCAGAAGAAAAAGTAAGGGAACAAACAAGCAGAATCAACCCTCTATACTTATGAAAACTGAAATAGCAATGAAGAGAAATGACTGACTACATACGTAATCATATCTTCAGGCTCCTTATTGGACATCTGCACACTAGTCATACACATGGGCCTCCCAACTTCTTTGTCCAAATGTCTTAGAATGCTATCTAATGCTTTTCTCACTTGAGGATAGTAAACTGACATTCCTGGAGGAGGAAAAAAAGAAAGCTCAGTTACAAACACAGAATAATTAGTTATTCTCTGTAAAATATAAAAGGTTATTGACTTTTAACTGGCATTAGCTTATTGATGTTACAGAAGAAATTCTGACTTTGACATACTCTTCTCCCTGATGATCAGCTTCAGTATATTAGAGGAAATGTATAAAAATTATGCACACAACTGAATTTGAAGAAGGACAAGATGCAATGGATAGTATCATGTAAGAAAATATTAAGAGTCGGACACGGCTGAGCGACTGAACTGAACTAAAGAAAATATTTAATCCAAAGTCTCCTAACATGAAAATTTACAGATATTATAGAAAATGTATTCATTTTGTATCACTCTATATCCTGGAATAACCTGACACATACATTCATAGGCAAATAAATGTATGTAGGCAAATATATTCATTTTAGCTTTGATCATAAACTTTCACAAAAGAACATTAAACTATATTATTTATTTGTTCCAGTTAACACTAACCTATGACTTTTGCTTCTTCATCTGTCAAGGTTTTATTGAGGAAAATTTTCTTTACACGCAAGGTGTTTCCTGAGGGAAGGATAACTCCTGTCGTTGGCATTGGCGGTTCACCATCTTTTTGCTGCAAACTGTCCGCTATGACAAGGAAGACTCTGAGGCCTATGTTCATTCTCTTCAGAGAAAAAAAGTTTCAAAATAAAAATGTCAGAAAATTCCTCTTTTTTCACGCTAAAAACATCTCATCAAATAACAGTGAGGGATGGGAGGAAGAAGGATAGAAGAAAAATGAACAACATTCTCTGTTCAACATTTTTTAAACCAGCCCAGGCGCTGGAATTTAACATCCAATTCCCAAGTGCCGCTCTTTCACTCTGAGGTCAACTGGCTCTCCTGTTTTCTAGCTTACTTAAAAACTCTCCCATTCCTTCCTCAGCTCTACTACCCTGATACTGTACTTTCCCTTCTCTGAGTAGATGATTTGTCTCCCACGTCATAGCAAAACACCACCAATCTTCCTCAATTTCTCACTACAAAGTACACTGATCTATTTATATCTGCACCTTTTCTTCCTCTCCTTTGCTCTTGTTACAATCAAGGGGTGCTGATAGTCCTAGTTATTATATAGAATCCTACCTGCTCTTGCATTACCGGGAAATTACACTATCAAATCATTCCTTCTCTTTCTTGCACCTTCAACATTTCCCTTTTAACTGAACATATCCGATTCCTGTTCACTATACTCAACTAGCATAATGCAATGATCCCTCCCCGTTAATACTTCCCTCTCACTCATCAGTGAGCATACTGCTCAAAACAGTGGGCATTTTTCCTTCATTCTATCTGACTTTTCAGCAGCATGGAACACAGTTGAAGAGTTCTTCTTTCCTAAACACTGCCTTCCTTGACTACATCTGTACCACTGTGGGCTGTGTCTTATATACCCGCATTTCAGATTTACCCGCCTTTACCTGGGTATTAAACGTTATGCTGCTTCAAGGCAAGTTCCCAGGTTGCCTTTTCTTACCATTATGCGTTCTCTCCCAAAGTAATTTCAGATATTTACATGTCTTCAACTACCACTCGTACCAGAGCACCCCTAATTTTAAGCCTCATTTCTCTGATCTTGAACCCTTAGACCAATCTGATACTTCTACTTGGATGTCAAAAAGATGCCTCAGATTAACCATGTTCAAATCAAAAGGCACTTTCCCCACAAACTCAGTATCTTCTCAGTGTTTCTTTTCTCAGTAAATTATCTCTCTATCCACCATACCATCTCAGCCTAAGCTGTCACTATTCATGACCTACACTAGTGCTAAATGGACATATGCATCCCAGTGGGTGTGTAAGACAGTTCACTGGAATACAGGAATAAAATAAAACTTTTCTTTATATATATATTTTTGTCCAAGATCAAGATTTTCAGCTTTACTCCTGTCTTTACATATGACATAACGCTGGTGAAATTAGTCTAAATATCAAAAGGTCATTTCACATAGTCATAGAAGACATTTTGTTAAGCATGTCATCTATAAAAATCAGTCATTTTTGCTCACTTTAAAAATCTGGAAATAATTATTAACCTAACTTAAAAATCCTACAAGTAAAAAGCTTCAATAACTTTCCAGCTCACTTGTTAAACTACTAAATATATACCTAAGATTTGATTATGAGAAGAACCAGCACAATAATTTTATATATTCTCCAGTGTCATTAGAGTCCAATAAGCAATTAGTTCACAAAACATCTTTAAACAATCTGAAAATTTAATATCTAAAGTATAAATAGGAGTTTACTAGGGAATAATAGGACCAACAAGTAGGAAATAACATTTATTTTAATTTGTCTTTAACTAGGAATTTAAGCCTAAGAGTTCTGATTCCAGAAACTGGGCTCTAAAAAAATTTTTTTAAAATTATATAGGATAGTCAATCACTATAATGTTTTTACCTCTGGATTAATGGTGAAAGTTTTAGTAGATTTTCCAACACTGAGAAGATCAAATATTATTTCTTTCATTGCAAAATCCAAACGTTCCTAGAAAAAAGAAAAACAATCAATAAAATCTTAGAAGTTTCTTCTGCTATAGGGATGCTTTGGAGATATTGTAGGTTTGATCTAGACTGCAATAAAGCAAGTCACATAAATTTTCTGGTTTAGAAGTGCATATAAAAATTATGTTTATACCATATTGTAGTCTATTAACTGTACTATAGTATTATACCTAAAAAACAATGCACAACCTTAACTAAAAAATACGTGATTGCTTAAAAATTGCTAACCATCATCTGACAACACAGGGTTGCCACAAACCTTCAATTTGATTAAAAAAAAAAAGTGCAATATCTACAAGGAAAAATAAAGCAAACTAAATAAAACAGGGCTCTGCCTGTATATGTTAGGTTATCATGCTAGCTCAGTCATGTCCAACTCTTTGTGACTCCATGGACTGTAGCCTGCTAGGCTCCTCTGTCCATGGAATTCTCCTGGTCAGAATACTGGAGTGGGTAGCAAGCAGTTCCCTTCTCTGGGGAAAATTCCCAAACCACGGATCATGTTAAGAATTACACAAACAATGTCAAGAATACTTGTCTGTGACCAGAAGAAGTTCCTGAATCTAGGTGGACAAAAGGGAGAATACGCATGAATTAATGTTAATGGGAGAAATATCAATAACCTCAGATATGCAGATGACATCACCCTTATGGCAAAAAGTGAAGAACTAAAGAGCCTCTTGATGAAAGTGAAAAAGGAGAGTGAAAAAGTTGGCTTAAAGTTCAACATTCAGAAAACTAAGATCATGATACCCGGTCCCATCAGTTCATGGCAAAAAGATGGAGAAACAGTGGAAACAGTGGCAGACTTTATTTTTTGGGGCTCCAAAATCACTGCAGATGGTGACTGCAGCCATGAAATTAAAAGATGCTTGCTCCTTGGAAGGAAAGTTATGACCAACCTAGACAGCATATTAAAAGCAGAGACATTACTTTGCCAACAAAGGTCTGTCGAGTCAAGGCTATTGTTTTTCCAGTAGTTATGTATGGATGTGAGAGTTGGACTATAAAGAAAGCTGAGGGCTGAAGAATTGATGCTTTTGAACTGTGGTGTTGGAGAAGACTCTGGGAATCCCTTGGACTGCAAGGAGATCCAACCCCATCCCTCCTAAAGGAGATCAGTCCTTTAGGTGTTCATTGGAAGGACTGATGTTGAAGCTGAAACTCCAATACTTTGGCCACCTGATGTGAAGAGCTAACTCATTTGAAAAGACCCTGATGCTGGGAAAGACTGAGGGCAGGAGTAGAAGGGGACGACGGAGGATGAGATGGTTGGATGGCATCAGTGACTCAATGGACATGGATTTGGGTAGACTCTGGCAGTTGGTGATGGACAGGGAGGCCTGGTGTGCTGTGGTTCATGGGGTCACAAAGAGTCGAACATGACTGAGCGACTGAACTGAACTGAATGTTAAAAGTATATGATTATATATATGCGATTTAATTATCAAATGATTAGTTTAATACCCAAACCAGTAGGATATTAAGTTTTAAACACTCATTTACCAAAATCATACTGAAGATCTAAGTGAAGTAATATCCAAAATAATGATGAAAGGAAGCTTCATGATAATAGTTATGCAGCAGGCCTAGAGAGCAAGAAATTCAAACTGAGACAGAAAAAACTGGGCTCCAGTAAGGTAATCTCCAAGGAAAAAGAAAAAGTCAACTAAGAATAACTGATGTTTGAGAGGAGCTCTATAGTTCTGGAAGAATGCTGGTGTGAAGTGATTAATCCAAGGGAGTGGGTACAACCCTAGAAGAAGGGATGTGATAAGATGGCAAAAGTTCTCTGAACCACAAACCTAAAGCACAATCTGCTTTCATTCATATTACTTATCTAATTATCATTAATTTGGTGCTTCTATAAATAGAAATGTATTATTTATTATTTTTTTTTTTGTATTATTTTTTAAAATATTCTTTACTTCTTCACTGTCAAGAATAATTACCTTATGGGTCATCTTCGTTGTCAACAGTTTTAGTTCAAAGAGAACTCAATCAATATCCTGGAATCCCAGTGTTTTTCCTAAATTGAGACGGTAACCCTACCTATGCTTCTCCAGGGCTGATGTCACAAAAGACAATGTAGATGTGCTTACTCAGTCTCCATTTACTCCTCTTCAAATAAACCTGCCTTTACTGCAGAGGCTCCAAAGCTAACATGACATTTCCCAGGATGCCTTTGAACAACAGGCTTCAGAATGTGACTGAAACCCAGGGAACTGGGGTAGAGGAGGAGGAGGACAGGGAGAAAGGCATCTGTTTTACTGGTGGGATCATGGTAGCAGCATGATTCTGAAGCACCTTAGGGGTATGCTTCCTAATTTGGCAGCTGTTTTGACTGTGGCAGAGGCAGCAGCTCCCTTGGGAGTCCAGTGTTACGGTCTCTTCTGTCCTATTAGCAATTCTGTAAACAATCTATATTCCTTAAAAGACCCCTTTGGGGACTTCCCTGGTGGTTCAGTGGTTAAGACTCTGCCCTTCCATTACATAAGGCACAGGCTCAATCCCTGGTCAGGAAACTAGGATCCCACATGCCACATGGTGGTCAAAAAATAAAAATAAAAAGACCCCATTGGGTTCAGCTGTCTACAGTGGATTTTAGTGTCTGCACCTGAGAACCTAGATTAATATTATTATGAAAACAGTTCCACTGTCTTTCAAGATACTCGGGCATTAATTAGTTTATAGACTAAAAGTAGGATTATGAGATTTCCTCAACTCTTTCTAAATTGAGTGCTTCCATTTGTGGGAATTTCCTTTCCTTCTCCAAGTGTGTAGATCAATGATTTAAACATATTTTGCACACACACAAAAATCAATCATTAGCCTCATTTATTTTTTACTTTTTAAAGCATACTTTTTTCACTATTCAGTATTAATAAATGTTTTACTACCATGCTTTTAGATGTGTAACAAATTCTAGGAGTCTGAGTCACTGTTATAACTTCCATGTATATATGTATTATGAGTCAGTCACTCACCTGAGCAATGAACTGAATAATCTTCACAAATATATTGAGAGGTGTGTCACGAGGAACCACACTTCGTGAACCTTTCGGGAAAAGTGCTGACACTATGCTCATAAGACGACTAGAAGGAGAAAAGATTTAGTCATGATGAGAGAATGAAAGCAACAAAACATTAGCAAAATATCCTTCCCATCCTGCCAAGGTAATTCATATTCCTCCTCAAGGTATTTTTGTTAACTAAAATTCATTAGTGTGGTTATTTTGTTTTTTAACCAAGATGTTATTTGAAATATGCTTTAAAACAAAGGCACTCACCTTTGAGTTACAGTGTTGCTTTCACATTTTATTCTAATTACATAGACCCACAACAATCTATACAAAGATTCCAGTGCAACTCGAGACATTTTAGGATCTTTATTCTGTTTAGAAACAAAAGAGAATAAAAATAAGCTTATTTATTAAAGTACTTGCAATAAATTTAAGATCAATTATATTCTATCAATAATTAAAACCCCTTTCCATTCCCTCTTTTATTCAATACAAAACAGGTTTCAATATGTAAGTATATGTTTAGTATATGGTAAGTAGAGAAAGCTCAAAAGCAGCCATAAATAAGGGACTTGAGTCATTCCTTGTATTCTCAAAACAAAAGAGTAAAATACTAGAATTATGTATTTTCTGTGTATATAGTTCAACTTACCTGATGGCAAATGGGTCCCACAACAATACTGACATAATGATGAAAGGATTATTCATCTTTGCCATAATTCATTGCAGCTCATAAACAGTTAAAATTTAGAACACCAAATGTTGTTATAGATATTTGCACTTATGAAACAATGCAAAATATTACTGAGTGATTATACTTAAAAAAAAATATGGAATGGTGGGTTAAAAGCATAGACTCTGAAATTAGGAATAACTAGCCAAACCTCATCCTTGGAGACTGTTACATTGTTTGGTGAAAGTTTCTTCATCTCTAAAATGTAGATTAGGGTACAAGGTACCCCATACCTACCTCACAGATTAAGGAAGTTATTATATTAAGTGAAAAGCACTTGGAACACTCTAGCACATCTTAAATGCTCAGTATGTGTCAAGTGTTTACCCTTAATTTTTAGTTTAGAACAAGAACATTATTATTTAAAATGAGAAAAGCACCCATTTCGATCACAATTTGGTCAACAAACCTTTTCCTCATATGAGCTATTATAAAAAGTGAAGTTCTCAAATGACAAGTCATGTAGTGAGAGTTAATTGTAAAATTTGAAAATTAGCTAATAATCATCTTTATTAGGAGAAATTCTTTATGCATCTGTTAATTATAATGCATTTAGTCCTATATATTAGCATTTATTTATTTGGCTTGAGGGATTTGCTATTGTTAAACAATTATTTTATATGTAACAATGGACAAAAGGGACTTTTTAAATATGAAGTAGCTGAGCCATTCTATCTTGTATTTTCTCAGACTACAGAATAATAGACATCTGCTCCCTATAATTAGAAGCAATGCAAAAAGGTTACTACTGGAGTTGTTTTTTAAAAAGACAAAAACTAGGGGGAAAAAAATATAGGGCTTCCCTGGTGGCTCTGATGATAAAATCTGCCTGCAAGCAGGAGACCTGGGTTCAATCCCTAGGTCAGAAAGATCCCCCCTACAGAAGGTAATGGCTATAATTTTGCACATCTATGTATATGAAGATTTGATATAATTCAGAATGGAATATCAACTATTCAGTTGGTCAGAGTCTAAAAATCAGTCTTTTCCTCTACTGTCAAATCCATGATTCCAAATTTTAAATATACTCCCCAAGTAGTTTTTTTATTAATTTGTTACTAATATAAATAAAGTAACATATATAGTTACACACAATGTATGTTTCTAATGTAACAACCAAGCTTTCTGAAATACTTTTTTTTCTAGCACTTAAATACAAGGTCTCAGATATCAA
Organism: Capra hircus; assembly: GCF_001704415.2. Taxonomy (NCBI): domain Eukaryota; kingdom Metazoa; phylum Chordata; class Mammalia; order Artiodactyla; family Bovidae; genus Capra; species Capra hircus. Next base: position 67,817,527 of record NC_030813.1, read on the forward strand.
AATAAGAGTTCAGTTTTGGGCTTCCCTAGTGGTCAGAGGTTAAAGTGTCTGCCTGCAATGCGGGAGACCCGGGTTCAATCCTTGGGTCGGGAAGATCCCCTGGAGAAGGAAATGGCAACCCACTCCAGTATTCTTGCCTGGGAAATCCCATGGACGCAGGAGCCTGGTGGCCTACAGTCCACGGAGTCACAAAGAGTTGGACACGACTGAGCGGCTTCACTTTCACTTAGTTTTAGGTACACTACAAATAATATTTTCACTTTGTTAATTATATTTTCATAATATGAATATTATAAACCAACATGTAATAAATTACTATTAAAAATCTAAGTCTAATTCACATAAAAATTCTTCTCATATAACTTAGAATATCTTATATGCTGAGGCATCTGATATGAAATAAAATTTGATTTTCAAACTTTCCAAGATGGACTACTGTGTTTTATAAAGCAGATTTATTTTATAAAGAACAATTCCAAACAAGATAAAAAGTGATTAAAAATCATATAATTGTTTATTTGGTCAATGAAATGCTGCTATACATGTCTGAATAATAAAGACATCCTCAGTTAATCTAATCCTTAAACAAAAATACATAATTCCCTAGTTACAGTTCTGGTCTAATTTGAATAATCAGATTACATTAATAAAGTCCAGTTTTATTAATAAATAATAAAGTTTTGATGTCAGTCAAATATGCTCTTGGCAGCAATCATTTTAGTGTTTCTTCACCTTTTCCTACTATGAACAAAAACAAAAAAAGAAGATTTACTTAAACTCAAACCAGTAGGATTGAAATTTTAAAGTACTGCATCAAAATCATATTCAGTCTGAGATACTGTCCCTTTAATTTCATTGGAAAATATTTTAAAAGTATAATTTATTAAAAAAAACACTATAAAAAGGTATCATAACAGCTAACATAAATTAAATAGAATTAAAACTGAAGATGATGGCTAAAGATCAGTATTCAGTATCATATCTCTCTATTAAATTCATCTTCTTGGGGCCACATTAATATAAACCTTTGGTAGAAAGTTCCTGCTGTATGCGCCTCTTCTTTTACAACACAAGAAGCAGGTTTGAATAAATACATTGGACATGCAAGGCAGCAATGGGTAAAGGGGGAAAAAAGCCACACTTAAGGAGATAAAGCAATATTTTACTTTGTAACATCAACACGACTCACCTGGAGAGTTTCTATTTGTTTTCTGATACTGTTGTTAGATGGCATCTAAATAAAGCAATGTGAGACAGCAAACATAAACATGAGATGCAGCACATGCATGTTAGATGAAAATAAGCACAAAACAGGACAGCTCTTCACCAAGGTCTCTATTTAGGAGAAATTTGAAATTTCCAAGACAGTGGCTAGAAACACTGAGGGAAAACAATTCTACAATTTGGGCATCATGGATCATGGGATACACCTACAACACTGAAGCTGAGGGAAAATAGTTAAAATTTTCAACTGTCTAATTTTTCCTCTAAAAGTACAGCATTTAATTTTAGGCAAGTTTCCATTTTTAAAAGAAAAGAAGCATACACTGTAGAAAAAATGTTTCAATTATTTTTATATGGCACCTACTCTTATTCCTCTCTTTCTTATTCTTCAAAAACTTTAAAATCATTTTTCACATAATGACCTCAACTGACATAAATACAGGGGCATGGGAAACTACCAAATCACATTTGGGAGAAAAATAGCAGATTTAACATTTTCAGTGAAAATAAACTGTTGTTCTCTCATGCTTTTATGGACCTACAGATTAATGGCCGTTTTTCTGGTCACCAATTTAAAAAACTAGTATGATAATTTTTTAAAAACTGTGCACTATTTTAAAGTACCTTGAAAATGTATCATTTTTATTCCTATGAATCTATAGAATAATGCCTTTTTAATACCCCAGAATTATAGCCAAAAGCACATTTTTAAATATTTAAGTATAGCAATATTCTTTTTAGTACATTATAAGGTAACATGGTAGACCAGAAAGAACAAAAACTATGGAACTAGATGGATTTAGATGCAAATCTTATCTCTATTAGCCTCAGTTATAGTAAAAATTAAATGAGATACCATACTTAGAAAATCTAGCCTATAATAAATATTAATAAAAATTTATTTTAAGAAGTAGTAGTTCTAAAAAAAGTGTTAAAGATTACTTTGAGATCAAGAGATTACTTGAATCTCAAAGCAAAATCAATTTAGGGAAGACCTTCATCTTGGGCCAATTTTCCCTATATACAAATCAAATAAGTTGTACTTGTCACAACAGATAACTAGCATAGTTTTTCCCTGAATACTCAACTCCTTACCTCAACTATGCAGCGTAGCCACAGTATATAAAACTTAAAAAGGAGGAACCAAGTCATAAAATTTCTGCTGAATAGAGCCTTAATGTAAGTTAAGGGTTAATGGTCAAGACAACTATATTCCAAATATTCATGCTAAGTGGCTCTTATCTCCTTTAGCCTGGCAGATTGACACAGCCATTAATGAAAATGGACAATATGCCAGAAATGTTTAATAGGAGGTAAGGGTTCAAAGAAAACAGCATTTTAAATGAAAGCCTTAAGACAAAAAAAAAAAAAAAAAGTTAAGGTACTGCGAAAGAACTGCAAATATGTTAGGTGGAAACGTATATATATAAAACATTCCAACAAGCAACAGAAAAGTATGAATTGTCATGAAACAAAGCAATCTTCCAGAAACACTTAAACTGTGTGCCTTAAAATGTTATTATAAGTTTGAAGAATCATACTACCCAGAAAATTATCACCTCCCTTTCAGCACCTAATCTGTATGAATTACCAAAATAAGGACAGAAATAATATAATGTACTTAATTAAACAAAACTTATTTTCTGGTTGCATGGCATAAAGAATTTAACCAGTTTGACTAATCCTGAGAATTTTCATAAATAAAGCAAAGAGAATATATCAATTCTCACCCAAATATGAATAACATCAATGTATGTATATTATGGACGGAAACAGCCAAAAATACTTCTGGGAAGACCTATTTTTAGTATATCTTACTAAGAAATAAAAGTATTTTTCAAAATATGTAAAATCATTAAAAAAATGCATATATAATAATGTTGCCCAGTAAATCAATCTTTAAAAGTGAGAAAAAAAGAGCCAGTCCTATTTCTCACATCATGATTAGCTGTTGGATCAGAGATAAGTCAGTTAATCTCTCTGTGCCTTGGTTTCATCATCTTCAAAGCTTAAGATTTTCAGTTTTAACCCTAACTTAGAGGAATAACAGAAAATAAAAAGCCATGCCTGCCTCACTCCAGTGCTCTTGCCTGGAAAATCCCATGGACAGAGGAGCCTGGTAGGCTGCAGTTCATGGGGTCGCTAAGAGTCGGACATGACTGAGCTACTTTCCTTTCACTTTTCAGTTTCATGCATTGGAGAGGGAAATGGTAACCCACTCCAGTGTTCTTGCCTGGAGAATCCCAGGGACGGGGGAGCCTGGTGGCTGCCGTGTATGGGGTCACACAGAGTCAGACACGACTGAAGTGACTTGGCAGCCATATTTCTATAATATGTAAGCAGATATTCAAATATGTTCATTTATGCATCAAAACAGTATTCAAATCCAGTGTTCACATGACATTCAGATGTGGAACATTCCCATTCTGTGTCAGATAACTATGCTCCTGTCCACAGAAGAAAAGATCCTGTGAGATCCTTCAGCAGAGTATCCTGGGAAAATCCTTCTACCTCATAGTTTTCTTTTCAGACTGAACACAGATGTGCCAAACACTGTTAATAACAAGTAATTATCCCTTGATTCAAGCCAGAACATTTCAGGAGCTGTCAGGCTCCAGAGCCATCCTTCTAGACTTGACCAGGCATAATTACACTAACTGTGCTTTTAGTGATGTTTCATCATCAAGGCTTTTTTCATATTATTCAGACTTGAGCCAACATTACTGAATTTTCTCAAAAGAAAACACTAAATAACAATTTGAAGAATTTTATAAGATTAATACTCTGAAATTCTAAAGGAATTAATAAATATTGCTAAATCTAAGATATTATAAATAATCATTAAAAATATATAATTTTGCATTCATTAAGACCAACTAAATTTAATCAACAGTTTATTCATGTCTGTAACATGATTCCCTATAGAAGAAATGAAGTATGTGTAAGAAAAGAAATATGGTAAAATATCTCTATTCAAATGAACTCTAGTACTAAAAGTTTTATTATATACTGTTTAATATACATGCATGAGTGAATATACTACAGTCAGTATTTACAGGTCAGAAATGAGATTAAGTCTTACCTTTAAATGTGACAAACAGTTCTGTAGGAAAATATGCCAGTTATTTAAAAAAAACTGTTTCTGACTGACACATAAAAGGCAGGTAATTAATGGATACAGAGCCTAAAGGAGAGGAAGAAACAGAATTAAGATTTTTCATAAAAAGGGCAGCACTGGACTTGTCAATTATATTTCATTCATACTCATAAAAAAATTCTATTAGCATTTTTCTGTTTGTAATAAAAAATACAATCAGGGAATAATCAAAGAAATGACAAAGGGCATTTTTTCTGTAAGAACAATTTCCTGACCTATCACCTCTCCCCAAGTTAGAAATATGCTGTTATTTCTCCCTAGATCCAATACTCCTCTAACTAGAACAGCGGCCCTGGGGGTCAGAGCACAGACCAACGTTAACGTTTCAGCTTTCAATTCATCAGGTGACTTTAGGGAGTGTGTGTACTCCAGTCACTCAGAGGATACGTTAAAGTGCTAGAGGTCTCACTTTCCTAACATGAAAAGTGAGGATGATCATCACACATATCCTATAGGGTTCTGAGGCATAAAGTAAGATAAAGAGTGGAAAGCACTTGGCTTAGTGCCTGGCACAGTCACTGTTGATTATTATTATACCTCTATCTTAAGTGGTCAAGTACTCATCCACTATTGCACATTTTCTCCAAGCTGCATACAAATTTACAGAAAAACCCCTCAAAGTTATTGAAGTGTATGGTTAAATGGGGAAAAAAATCACCTTAAATTTCTGAAAAGAGAAGATGTAATTATATAGACAATCACATGCTTCAGAATACAACTTATTATAATGTAAAATTGGACTTCCCTGGTAGCTCAGACGGTAAAGAATCTGCCTGTAATACGGGAGGCTTGGGTTAGATCCCTAGATTGGGAAAATCCTCTGGAAAAGGGAATGGCAACCCACTTCAGTATGCTTGCCTGGAGAATCCCATGGACAGAGGAGCCTAGCGGGCTACAGTCCACAGGACTGCAAAGAGCCAAACACGACTGAGAAACTAACACTTTCACTTCTCACTACACTTAAATTTTCCTATATTCTAATACGGGTTTCACTTGTGGTTCAGATGGTAAAGAATCTGCCCGCAATGCAGGAGACCCGAATTCAATCCCTGGGTTGGGAAGATCCCCTGGAGAAGGAAATGGCAACCCATTCCAGTATTCCTGCCTGGAATATCCCATGGATAGAGGAACCTGGCGGGCTATAGTCCACGGGGTCGCAAAGAGTCAGACACAACTGAGTGACTAACACTTTCACTTTACATATTCTAATACAAAATTTAAAGCATCTGTCAAAACCTAGAATAAAGTCTGAATAACCTACTAAATACAGAGCTAATAAAATTAAGAATATACAGTTTTTAAAAGAGCAGGAGAAAATAGGTAAAATTTCCCCTTTGTGTTTACACTTTGGATATTTTACAATTTTAATTTTTATAATTCTCTTTAAATTCTACTAAAAAAAAACTCTACTAAATTCATAAATCAATTATTAAAATTCCAAATAAATATGTGAAGGTTTGAAATGTTTCTCATACCAATGAATGTTTCTTTCTGGAACTCAGTTCAAAAGTAGTCTGATAAAGCATCTCCACAAAATTTTTCAAGCAGGGAACATTCACTTCGTTTTTCACAGCCTAGGTAAAAAGATAAGACAAAAACAAAGAAAATGGTTACAAACGTTAGATCAAACGATACAGAGATTACAAAGAGGTTTTGTAAGGTTTGAAATTGGTTAATAATTCTCTGAGTATCTAATGGAAGTTCCATAAAGTAAATGAGACAAACCAGGTCCCTGCCCTGGGTGAACAAGCAGAGACTAGAGACAAGTGAACAGACAATGACTATGTGGTACAAAAAAAGCTCCAAGAGAAAATTCTGTGTGCTCTTAGGGCACTCAGAACGGACCCCAGTGAAAAACTCCACAAGGAAGTAATATATACACTGAATCCAGCATTTCCTTGCCTAAGATACTATAGCATCCCATGTAACCTCTCTGACCTTATCTCCCACTGCTCTGGCCCCTGCACTGGGATCCAGCCAGACTAGCATCTCTGTTATTCCTAGAACACATCAAAGATGCTCTTGCTTCTGGATGACTGTGCTGGCTCCTTCTGCCTAAGAAAGTCTTCCCCCAAATCTGGTATGCCTTGCTCCTGCATTCCTTCAGTTTTTGATCAACTGTTATCATCCCTTTCAAGGTGGTGGCCTTTGCTGAAAGTCACTCAGCCGTGTCCAACTTTTATGATCCCATGGACTATACAGTCCATGGAATTCTCCAGGCCGGAATACTGGAGTGGGAGGCCATTCCTTTCTCCAGGGGATCTTCCCAACCCAGGGATCGAACCCAGGTCTCCCACATTGCTGGCGGATTATTTATCAGCTGAGCCACCAGGGAAGCCTGATCTTTCCTAATCACTCTATTTAAAATTTCAACTCCCCTACCCACTGCAGCATTTTTAGGGCCCTACCTTGCTTTACATTTCTCCATAGTACTCACCAACACATCTGGCATACTGCATATTGTACATATTCAGTGACTGTGAGTTAGCTGAACTGGATGTAAGATATAGAAGAGTAAAAAAGTCTTACCTACCCTGACCATTGTTCTACTCTGTGTACAGGAGAGGCCCTGACCCACAGGAAGCACTCAATACAGATAATGAATAAACAAGCAGAGGTCAACTAAGAAAGGAGGCTGGGGGTTATTAGAGTGGTAAGAATGTTCCAGACAGAAGAAGCTCCATGTATAGAGGCAGGTGTTACGGGCTGAATTGTCCCAAAATTCAAACACTGAAGTCCCAACCACACATACCTCATAATGTGACCTTATAAGAAAATCATTGCAGATATAGTTAGTTATATCTGCAAGATAAGGTCCTATTGGAGTATGTGTGTATTGGCAGGGGAAGGGGGTGCTACTCCAACATGACTAGTGTCCTCAAAAAGCGGGGGAAATGCAGACATAGACATGCACACAAGGAGAACACCATGTAAAGATGAAGCATAGATCAGGGTGAAACTTCTACAAGACAAGGAATGCCAGAGATTCCCAGCAAACTACCAGAAGCTAAGTAAGAGGCATGGAACAGATCTTCCTCACAGCACTCAAAAAGATCAACTTGCCAACACCTTGGTCTCAGATATCTAGCCTCTATAACTGTGAGACAATAAATTTTTGCTGTTTAAGCCACCTAGTTTGTGGTACTTTGTTGGTGTGCAATCCTAGTAAATAAACGAAAAAAGTAAACATGGCATTAAAGAAGAACTAGGCAACAGTAATAACGGACCACAGTCAAAAGTCTTTCTTCCTACAATCTGCTCCTCTTGATGAACTGCCTTGAAAACTACAGCATACTCTCAGATACCTGGTAAAAACAGATTTTCAGACAAAGGGGAAGCACACATCACAATTCGGGATGGATAAGCAGTAACTCAAATCACTTCTAAGGAACAAATATCTCCAAACAGGTAAATACACAACCGACCTGTGCATCCATACAACAGAATACTAGTCAACAATGAATAAAGTGCTGATACATTCTGTAACATAGCTGGAACTCAAAATAATTATGCAGAGCAAAAGAAACCAGAAAAGAGTCTGTAGTGTAAGATTCCATTAGTATAAAATTCTAGGAAACCCAAAACTAAGTAGAGGAATAGAAAGATCCATGGTTAGATCTGAGAAAAATGTGGGGTGAGTGGTAGTGGGGATTAAAAAGGAGCATGAAGACATTTTTGGAGGATGGTAGAAATGTATACTCTCTTCATCGCGGTGAAGGTTTTACAGACGTATACATATGTCCAATTGTACAATTTAAATATGTGTAGTTTAAGTCAATTTTACCTCCATTAAGTTTTTAAAAATGAAATATGTGTGTATGTGTATAACTATAAAGAATATCATTCATACAGCAGTACATGGTAAACTGAAAGTAAAGAGCATTATCACATACCACACACACAAAAAAACCACACAGGAAGCAAAAAAATTCTAGCATGTCTAAGTATGCTAAAATCCCTGAAGTGAAGTGAAGTGAAGTCGCTCAGTTGTGTCTGACTCTTTGTGACCCCATAGACTGCAGCCTGCAAGGCTCCTCTGTCCATGGAATTTTCCAGGCAAGAGTACTGGAGTGGGTTGCCATTTCCTTCTGCAGGGGATCTTCCCGACCCAGGAAATGAACCCGCGTCTCCCACATTGCAGGCAGACACTTTACCGTCTGAGCCACCAGGGAAGCCCGAAAATCCCTAAATCCTATTTTATCACATTATGTGACTAGTGTGTGGGCTTCCTTGGTGGCTCAGATGGTAAATCTGCCTGCCATGCGGAAGACTTGGGTTCAACCCCTGGGTCGGGAAGATTGCCTGGAGAAGTGAAAGGCTACCCACTCCAGTACTCTGGCCTGGAGAATTCCATGGACTATATAATCCATGGGGTCACAAAAAGTCGGACACGACCGAGGGACTAATACACACACGTTAGTAGTAACTACAAATTAATTTTGAGAAATACAATGAATTTAGACCAAGAAAAGCTTTCATAAATCTGTTTCCCTAGAAGTTACCATGATCATATTTATAATAATCATATTTTATAAATAACTTAGGATACATATTTTGACAGGTATGATGAATGTTATGGCAACTACACAAATGAACATTTAAAAGTGAGACAGTTCTGTAAAATCTAAGATATATGTCACAGTACTTTTAAATTCTTCAGAAGCATTAAAATGGCAGCCACCCTGTAAGGAGCAAATGCCATGAAATGCAGTGTGTTATGCTGAGCTACTTGAGATAAGCATTACTTCCAGGTTGCAAAAACACTGCCTGTTAATGGTCTCTAAATCTTAAGGGCCTGGGCTTGTTCTTTTAATTAAAAGACTGATCAGTGTTCTGCTATTTGTCTAATGAAGATTTCCCTACACCCACATAACATTCAAAGTTTCCACTTTATTGTCTAGGAGATTATGAGAAAGTAAGAATGTATCATCTGGTAACTCTTCAGTGAACAGAGACTTTCAAATACAACGTAAAAATAAAAATGGACTTACAGCAGCTACAGGGATAAGAATCTCCACAAATAAACCAGCAAGTGCATGTTTTATATCTTTATCTTTTACTTCTAAGAAATACTGAGCACATTCCTTGAGAGGGGAAAAAGATATATTAGATTAACAAAGGAAGAAGATTAAGAAATGATAATATCACAATAATTTCTTAAACATTCTGCAATTTTATCAGAAAACTAAGTTCAAATTCATGCTCAAATTTAAAAAGAAAGTTAACTCACACTTGTGACAATTTAACACTTGGAATAAGGAATTAACTCATCATTAATTCATATTTATCTTGTTTCTTTAAAAAAAAGTCATTTAAAGCAAAAGCAACTACTGTTAGGCTAATTCCAATCGCTGCAGTTGAAAAGGGTAGGTCACCTGCATGAACTGAAATGATGCTTCAAAATCTTCTACAGGATACATTTTCACTCGGAAAAACTTCATTCCCATTATTAAGCTGATGACGCTTTGTACCACATGTGGGCTTTGTTCCTTTTGCCGCAGTTCTTTTAATTCTGTCACAAACTTCTTCCTCACAGCCTGAAACCTTTAAAATACACGGATACATAATTCGATACGAATTAAAAATACTCATGTCTCACATGATACTAAAGGTTGAAATCAAAATGTGTTTTACCTAAACACCATCTCCTTTCTCTGCCCTCATCAAAACTACCAGAAAAACAGAGATGAAAACAAAATTATTTGTTATTCTAAATTTGCTATTCATTTAGTTTTTCAAATCAAAAATGCCTTAGGGAGAAATTCTAATTTCTAATAAGAATTAGGAAAATTCCATATTAGAATTAGAAATTCTTCTTAGAATTATAATTTCTTATTGCTGTTATACCATCAATACAACACTGCTGCTGCTGCTGCTAAGTCGCTTCAGTCGTGTCCAACTCTGTGTGACCCCATAGATGGCAGCCCACCAGGCTCCCCTGTCCCTAGGATTCTCCAGGCAAGAACACTGGAGTGGGTTGCCATTTCCTTCTCCAATGCATGAAAGTGAAAAGTGAAAGTGAAGTCGCTTCAGTCATGTCCGACTCCTAGCGACCCCATGGACTGCAGCCTACTAGGCTCCCCCGTCCCTGGGATTATCCAGGCAAGAACACTGGAGTGGGTTGCCATTTCCTTCTCCAATGCATGAAAGTAAAAAGTGAAAGTGAAGACGTTCAGTTGCGTCCGACTCTTAGCGACTCCATGGACTGCAGCCTACCAGGCTCCTCCGTCCATGGGATTTTCCAGGCTAGAGTACTGGAGTGGGGTGCCATTGCCTTCTCTGCAATACAACACTACTACCACTTATTAATAATCATCATAAAAATAAGATCTAATAACCCACCCATAAAACATCCATATGTAAATCAGAGAGTGTCTCTAAATTTTAAGGTTCCTTTTTAATGAAGTCTGCAATCTGAGTGACAAGGAGGGCAGACTGAAGCTATACATTTGTTTAATGAGATAAACCAATCAATTGTAGACTACTAATTATCAATAAAAATTATTATCTTCTTACACTGTAGAATAAGAAGCATGGGGGGACACTGGTCTCACAATCTGAAAAAGCTAGAGAATCACAATGGTTTCAAAACATTGAGCACCATCTTGGATTCAAATGACATCAGTCGTTAAGGCTACTAAGTTTTTCTTTGTTTACATTGCAAAAAGATATCTGATAGTTCATTAATCAATAATACTTCATTTACCCTTTATATATTATGAAACATATATATTATGAAAAATACAATAAACAGATTGCTTATATTAAGTGAAGAGTTTACTGTTAATATTACTTGGGGAAACTAGTTCTTGAAAGTTAAAATGACAAAGCATACTACCCAATGGTCACTGATTACATATTAATATTAATAAATATATATATATTAATTACATTTTAATGAAATATGGACACATGATAGGAAGTATAACTTATCTATTTCCATTTCAGTCTTGGAGAATACAACACCATTTTCCATGAAAGTATTCTTTTACATTTTATAAAGAAAATATAAAGTGAATAAAATTCCTTTATTGCAATAATATTAGAATCTAAAGATTTTTTTCTGTCATTAAATTTCTTATAATAATTATCAGTCAGTATAATCAAAGGAAATGCGTAGACAAGATTCTGAAACACCCCCAGCCTTTCTCTTTCTCCTCACCCCTTTCCCACCTCACCACCTTTCCTTTCAAATGGTGGTGCTGTCAGCCCAACCAAATGCGGATGTGTCCACGTCTTTTCTCATGCTCACTGGATGTGAGGGTGGAAAACATCTCATTACTGCTCGAGTGGCATTTCTCTAACAACTAGACCAGCAAGTGTGCTCAATCGCTCAGTCATGTCAGACTATTTGTGACCCAGTGGACTGTATACAGCTGCCAGGCTCCTCTGTCCATAGAATTTTCCAGGCAAGAATACTGGAGTGGATTGCCATTTCCTATGCCAAGACCAATGAGACTGAGAAACATTTCATATATTTACCTTATATTTACTATCCTTTACTATAAATATTTTTATTTACTATCCTTACCATATTAGATTTAACTTAGCTATCATGTAGGGTTCTTCTGGATCCAACTTGTTCATGTATTATTTAGCATTTCCTGATAGAAAATCATTTTCATTTTTTTATATAAATTTATTTTAATTGGAGGCTAATTACTTTACAATATTGTATTGGTTTTGCATACATCAACATGAATCCACCACGGGTGTACACGTGTTCCCCATCCTGAACCCCATCCCACCTCCCTCTCCATACCATCCCTCTGGGTCATCCCAGTGCACCAGCCCCAAGCATCCTGTATCATGCATCAAACCTGGACTGGCGATTCGTTCCATGTATGATATTATACATGTTTCAATGCCATTCTCCCAAATCATCCTATCCTCTCCCTCTCCCACAGAGTCCAAAAGACTGTTCTATACATCTGTGTCTCTTTTGCTGTCTCGCATACAGGGTTATCGCTACCATCTTTCTAAATTCCATATATATGTGTTAGTATACTGTATTGGTGTTTTTCTTTCTGGCTTACTTCATTCGGTATAATAGGCTCCAAATAAAAATCAAACTATCATGAACTACAGGGCCATAAAAAGAAATATATCATTGCTCATGTTTTAGTAGCTATATTCCTGAGACAGGGATTCACTGTTGATTAAATATAAATGCAATATTAATATATTATTGTCCAAGTCATTTCAAATACTCCAATATATTCCAAGTTCTGTAGCACTGGGTATACAAGGGTCTCTTGTAAATTACAAAGGATTAAAAAAAATACTAAATTAAAAGATGCATGCGCACCAAGTCACTTCAGATGTGTTCGATTCTATGTGATCTTAAGGACTGTAGCCCGCCAGGTTCCTCTGTTTATGGGATTCTCCAGGCAAGAATACTGGAGTGGGTTGCCATGTCCTCCTCCAGGGGATATTCCTTACTCAGGGATCAAACCCACATCTCTTGAGTCCCCTGCATTGGCAGGCAGGTTCTTTACCACTAGCCCTACCTGGGAAGCCCAAATTAAAAGATAGTAAATACTAAATAAACTACATTACTTAGTATTAAAATCTGAACTACTAAATGCTAACAATAATTGTGTTTGCTCCTTTAGAATTTAAAGATTGTTATATAATGATTTCAGGGCCAAAGACTGACTCTTTAAATAGCACCCAAGAAAATCTAAACTGATCCTTTCTGCCTTACAGATTTCCCAATAGGAACAAAGGCAATTCAAAATCTTCCACAGTCTTTAGAGTAAGCACAAGATATGAAAGACAAGCATCTTTTTTAGTGTTTATGATAATTATGGTTCAATATAATCAATGCATGTAACTCCTAATGAATGACCCTTTTTATGGAGCACTCTACTATATCTTATAGTCCCTTTTTGGTATGTCTTCTATCTATTCAAAACACTGTTCAGTATTAAAACAAATTAAGATGGTTAGAAGGAAGACACTGCAGTGCTATCTCAGAGATAAAAGCACTCAACTAGAAACCACTAAAAGTAATTATTAGCTTTGACAAGAGTTCGAAAAACACTTCTCATAGAACTGTGAAACATAGGGAATAAGGTAATGACCTGACAATTTTTGGCAATTTCTGACTTCCTTAATTCAGGTTTTATGGAAAATACCAAATAAATGAAAACAATTTGTAGACTTGAAGTATGGGTGTCCCTTAAAAATCGTCTAAAAACACAGTAGCAAAATAATAAAAAGTGAAGCCAACTTCACAAAATTCTATGGAAAACAGAAATAACAGAGTAAAGTAGTTAGTGTCTATTCTGTCAGTCAGTAATGAGGCATTCTAAAACATATCAAGATCAGTGATTTATGAAACTTACTTTGATTGGGCAAGAACGCCTATCACTTCTGCATATAAATCTGCAATAATATGCACATTCCCAGTGTTGGTTCCTGAATATCTAAAGCAACAAAAAGAACAAACACATTATTTCATTGAATTTTTCTACAAACTCTTTCTTAATAAATCTGAAAATCCCTTATCAGGGTGTTGTATAAATTTTCTCTGAAGATTCACTTGCAGGATGATAAAAAACACATGAATTTTCTCCTATCTCTACATTTTAATTTGCCAGGAAATTTAACCTGATTCTTAAAAATTCAATCAATGGCTTTAAGAATTATTTTTACAAAATCCTTTCCATAAGCATCTTGTGTGGATTAAAAAATATAAAGGCATAACTACTTTGAACTCCAGTAACAAATAATTGAGGAAAATTCAAATTAACAGTCTAAGTCTAGACTGCAGATAAAAGTAACATTGCCATAAGTATTTTACTTACCCTTCCTTATGTTTAAAGTGCTTAAAAGCTAAGTTTAGAACTTCATGAACTAAGGGATCAGGCACAGGATGAACAGGAATCTAGGGGGAAAAAAATTGTGTGCCAAATAGGTTATAAGTCTTTTATGAGCATTCTCATCATTTCAACTAACCAAATTAATAACCAATTTTAACTTTCATGATATAATCTACTACTAATCTGTCAATCTTCCCCTTTTCTAAGAAGGTTATTATTTTTCTCTAAGAATTTAGTTGAATACCTACTTTGCTGTTGTTTAGTCGCTAAGTCATGTCCGACTCTGTGTGACCTGGTAGACTGTAGCCCACCAGGCTCCTTTGTCTATAGGACTTTCTAGGCAAGAATACTAGAGTGGGTTGCCATGCCCTCCTCCAGGGGGTCCTCCTGACTCAGGGATCAAACCCACGTCTCCTGCATTGGCAGGTGGATTCTTTACAACTGAGCCACTAGGGAAGCCTTCAACATTGACTTCAGCAAGTTCTAAATTCAAGAATGTTAGCTTCATAACCACAGACCCTTAAACTACAGACTATGCAGATGAAAAAACAGTCACTATTGTACTATTCTCTACCAGAAACTTAAAAACGCACTCCTGGGTAACTCTCTGTGACACCTCTAGGAAAGGGAGCTTGATTGAGCCAAGTCCATATTCTACATGGTCTGATATTCTACCATAATAGTATCCAAAAGGAACTCCAACTTCAAACAACTTAAAATTAGTTATGGTTTTACTAGTATTAGAAATTTTTCATTTAAATGTTTGTTTCATTTAGTTATTTAAAAATTACATGTTAGTTCCGAATATGGAAAACACATTACAACATTAAAACCAGAAAGTAAAATCCCTGCCCCTTCCCCCATATATAATCACTACTGGTATGTATCTACTTGCAGGTTTTTTCCTACATTCACCCACCCACACACCTTATTTTCACTTAATGGAATGATGCATCTTTCCCTGTCAGTACCGAGCACTCCTTACAGTATTTAGGAGCCATGTAAAACTCTGTGTATATTATAATTTATTTAATGAGCTCCCTATTAATGAACACTTCATTCTAGATTTTCAATCTATATGATGTTATACAATAAACATCTTATGTATTTAGTATTATTTACTTTTATAGTTTCATGGGAAAGAGTTCAAAAGGAGGAACTGATGAGTTCCTCTATTCCATCAGTTAATTCACATCTATACTAAAATCATTCTGTCTTAATTATAAGAGCTTACTACTAGGTTCTGATGTCTGGCACTGTAAGGCCTCCCTATTTTTCTTCCACGACAGCTTGGCTATTGTTCTTTCCTATTCAATTTAGAGCCATCTTTTCTAGGTCCACAAAAACTGTCTGTTACAGATCAATTTGGAGATAACTATATTCTTATAGATTTGCATGAAATATCTTCCCACTTCTTTAAAGGCTTTCAGGAAAGTTTTACAATTTTCTGATTTTGCCTTTTGTTATTCTTAAGACAATAAACATATGAAGAGATGCTTGCTTTCATCAGTAATAAGAATGAAAATACACAATTCAGTTCAGTCACTCAGTCATGTCTAACTCTTAGTGACCCCATGGACTGCAGCACGCCAGGCCTCCCTGTCCATCACCAACTCCCAGAGTTTACTCAAACTCATGTCCATTGAGTCAGTGATGACATCCAACCATCTCATCCTCTGTCCCCTTCTCCTCTCGCCTTCAATCTTTCCCAGCATCAGGGTCTTTTCAAATGAGTTAGTTCTTTGCATCACATGGGCAAAGTATTGGAGTTTTAGCTTCAGTGTCAGTCTTTCCAATGAGTATTCAGGACTGATTTCCTTTTGGATGGATGGTTGGATCTCCTTGTAGTCCAAGGGACTCTCAAAGAGTCTTGTCCAACACCACAGCTCAAAAGCATTAATTCTTCACAACAAACTGTGGAAAATTCTTAAAGAAATGGGAATACCAGACCACCTGACCTGCCTCCTGAGAATTCTGTATGCAGGTCAAGAAGCAACAGTTAGAACTGGACATGGAACAACAGACTGGTTCCAAATCAGGAAAGGAGTATGTCAAGGCTGTATATTGTCACCTCAGTTATTTAACTTATATTCAGAGTACATCATGAGAAATGCAGGGCTGGATGGAGCACAAACTGGAATCAAGATTGCCAGGAGAAATATCAATAACCTCAGATATGCAGATGACACCACCCTTACGGCAGAAAGAGAAGAACTAAAGAGCCTCTTGATGAAAGTGAAGGAGGAGAGGGAAAAAGTTGGCTTAAAACTCAACATTCAGAAAACTAAGATCATTTCATGGCACATAGATGGGGAAACAATGAAAACAGTGTCAGACTTTATTTTGGGGGGCTCCAAAATCACTGCCAACGGTGACTGCAGCCATGAAATTAAAAGACTTGCTCCTTGGAAGAAAAGTGATGACCAACCTAGACAGTTTATTAAAAAGCAGAGACATTACTTTGCCAATAAAGGTCTGTCTAGTCAAGGCTATGGTTTTTCCAGTAGTCATGTATGGATGTGAGAGTTGGACTATATAGAAAGAAAATACACAAGGTATCATTTTGCCCTTACCTGATGGGAAAAAAACTAAGTCTGACAATACCAAAGTGTAGAAATAAGGTAAATGAATGAGGGCTCACAAACATTGCTGGTCAAACTTTAGATCATTTTTTTACATAGCCTGCACTCTAGTGAAGACCACAGTGTGTTACCACAAAACATGGCCCTTGGGCGTAAGGATTATTTTAAGCTGAAGGCAAGAGAGAAAGAACAGACGAGGGAAAAGGACTCTGCTCCTCCTTTCTCCCTAAAAGCAGCCTCCTCTCTTCCTTTTCCCTAACCAAGAAGAGGACAAACCACTGTCACTAGAAACGAAAGTAGGCACAGAGATGGAGCTGCACAAAGAAGCCTTACTGCACAGCCCTTACTTCCCACCGGCTTCCCCCATGTGTTCACCTTCCCATGGTTCACCATCTCTAGGAGCCCACTCTCTTTTCCCTGTCTTGTCACTTCTCCACAATGTATTGAGCTTTGTTAAAACAGGTTCTCGGGTTGAACCATTCTTTGAGTTTTCACTTCTTTTCTGTGAAGGCCTCGAGATGTATATGTAGTAAACCTTTTCTTCTACTAAGCTTACTTCTGTCAGTTTAATCTGCAGGCCCCAGCTACTAAACCTAAGAGGGAGGAGCTCCATTATACTAGCAGTTACACACATTATAAGAAAATAAGGATGTTTAGCTACATACTTCACAGATTAATCTTAGTAACATAATACTGAATGAAAAAAAGTAAGTCCCAGAGGAAAGAAACAGTATAATACAACTTTTTAGAAAGTTCAAAAACAAGAAAAATTTAATATATTATTCAGACATACGTGAAAACATTTTTTAAGATTTAAGGGAATAATTAACATAAAAATCAGTATGATAGTAAGGAAGTAGCCAGGGAGTGAAATCGGAGCTTTACATAATTAGGATTGAAATTTTAGGTAATAGTTGAGTTCTCAGTCTTAGGTAGTAGGCTTCTAAGCTACCTTACACTGTAAATAAATACACAGGTAGTCATGCAGAGATCAACAACAAAAGTGTGTCTTGAACCAGGATTATAATTTATCCAGTCTGCATCTCAGGGTCCAATTAGAACCAAACGCATAGGAATTCTTTATGTTTGCTTAAAATTTTACCAGCTAAGCTACCAGGGAAGCCTTAAAATTGTTAATAATATAGTTTATAAAACACCTCATCAGTACTGGGGATAATAAAAAGGATTATAGCTACTCAGAGATGATCACAATGCTTCTCAGGGATTAGATAAAGAAGAGATTAATATTTAAAATGAAGATAACTTATTTCTTACAAAGATTAACCAGGTGCTCATCAGGAGGAGGCTGAATTTCAGCCTTAATAATGATCAAGAACTAGTTCAAAAGTGGTGGATACAAGACAGACGTTAGATAAGAATAAAGATAGTTAAATTACAATGATGGGCAAGAAATCCGGTAAGGAACTATTAGTTTACATTTATTCACTTTAAGGAGAAGGTGACCAAATTCACACCACAGTAAGTAGAGCACTGGGATTTTTTTTTTAATTTTATTTTTTTATTGGAATATAATTGCTTTATAATGTTGTGTTAGTTTCTGCTGTACAATGAAGTGAATCAGTTATATGTATACATATATCCCCTTCCTATTGGCTCAGATGGTAAAGAATCTGCCTGCAATACAGGGGACCTGGGTTTAATCCCTGGATCAGAAAGATCCTCTGGAAGAGAATGACAACCCACCCCAGTATTCTTGCCTGGAGAATTCCATGGACACAGAAGAGCCTTGTAGCTATAGTCCACGGGGTCACAAAATTTGGACACAACTGAGAGACTAACCCTTTCACTCCCTCTTGGGCATCCCTCCCACTCTACCAACACCCTACCCTTCTAAGTCATCAGAAAGCACCAAGCTGGGCTCCCTGTGCTATGCAGCAGCTTCCCACTGGCTATCTATTTCACGCATGGTAGTGTATATATGTCGGTCTTACTCTCTCATTTCATCCCACAGTACTAGGATTTTTCAAACACTGTCTCAAGCAGACGGAAGCACAGCAGCTGACATGGCTCTAAAAGGCTTGTGGTGAACCCTGACTCCAGAACCAAAGGCTACAGCCACGTCTTGGCTAAGTGGCTCAGTATTTACTGTTGACCAGAAGAAATCAGAAAGAACATTCATCTGAAATTTCCTAGAAATGGGTACTGTCCTAAAAGCCTGAACTTGAAATTCAATTAGAAGAAAATGTACTCTGAGGGACACGCCCATGCTATCCATCATATAAAGGGCTGAGTAACCAGCTGTGAACAAAATCTTTCAAGGTCTCAGATAACCTTTTAAAAATAGCCTGACTTTACAAGAAAGAAATGAAGTTTATGCATCAGTTTGTAGAAGCTGAGATTTTTAAATACCATGCTAATAACTGCGTGACTGCATGCTAAGTTGCTTCAATTGTGTCTGACTGTGCGAACCTATAGACTGGTGCCCATAAGGCTCCTCTGTCCATGGGATTCTCCAGGCAAGAATACTGGAGTGGGTTGTGATGCCCTCCTCCAGGAGATCTTCCCAATCCAGGGATCGAACCTGCCTCTCTTACATCTAACCTGCCTTGGCAGGCGGGGTCTTTACCACTAGCCCATGATAATAACAGACCAGGACCTAAATTTATTCTACATAGTAAAGTCAGAGAGCTCAGCCTCCAGAACAGTCTTAACCTTTCTCTCCCATTGGTAAACTGAAATTATAAACCCAAAATTCCTCTTGCGATTAGGGATACTTTTAAGTAGGAATTTTATGACTGACTGCATTATAAGAAGCTTTCCAATCTTTTATAGGCAAACACATCCCACCATTAAAGAAGCATAAGGTTAATAATCACATCTCATTGATATAGGAATTTTGGAATATTGGCTGGGCCATTAAGTACGATCTTGGCACGGCAACCTTTTATGTGGTACCTTGAGTACTTCTTCTTAGGGCTACATGATTCATCTCATATTAACAATTTATTGACCAGAGACATATTAATACTCACTTATATAATCAAATTGCAGACCACAGGAGTTTGCTTCTGCAAAAATCCCCCAGTCAATAACAAAACAAAAGAAGAAACTAAAACCAGTAACTCCAAAATGCTCCCTTAAATTCACACCAAGCTGCTCAACTTATTATAAGTAAATTATAATCAAATCATTTTATACTATTGTAAAATACTTTCTTCATTAAAGTGATAAAAGATATCTTTCTACACTTTTTAATCACTCTAATGAAGAAAAGCTGAGCTTTTCTATTCACTAGTTATATAACCTGGAGGACGTTTCCACTTTTTTACCTGTGAAAATTGCAGATAACAGATTAGAGCCCGTAATTATCAGACCAGAGATTAAAAAAAACTGAGAGAATGCATTACAATAGGAGATTGATTCTTGTCCTTGCACTTTTTCTACCCTTCTCTAAAAAGGACTAGGACAAAATTCTTACCTCCTAGGAAGGTAGGGCAGATGAGGGAACTAGAACATAGGATGCAGACACTGAGGACAAGGTCTCGTAGGGAAAAATGGCAGTAATCCAGAGTTCATTAGCAAGCAGGGAGGCAGATGTATTCTCCTAGCCAGATCTTCCCAAGACTGAACCAAACAAAATATGCCCAAAGGTAACTAAAAGGTTACTGAAGTCACGGCTATTGTCCCCTATGTCCCAGTTGCTGTTGTACGGTTACTAAGTCATCTCCAACTCATTGCGACCCCATGGACTGCAGCCTGCTAGGCTTCCCTGTCCTGCACTATCTTCTGGAGTTTGCTCAGATTCATGTCTATTAAGTTAATGATGCTATCTAACCATCTTATCATCCTCTGCCACCTTCTTCTCCTTTTGCCGTCAGTCTTTTCTAATGAATCAGCTCTTCGCATCAGGTGGCTGAAGTTTTGGAGCTTTGGCTTCACCTTTGGTCTTTCCAATGAATATTCAGGGTTGATTTCTTTTTGATTGGTTTGATCTCCTTGGGACTCTCAAGTCTTCTCCAACACCACAGTTCAAAACCATCAATTCTTCCTCAATCAGCCTTCTTTATGGTCCAGCTCTCACATTTGTACATGATATCTGGAAAAACCACAGCTTTGACTATATGGACCTTTGTCAACAAAGTGATGGCTCTGCTTTTTAATATGCTGTCTAGGTTGGTCATAGCTTTCCTTCCAAGGAGCAAGTGTCTTTTAATTTCATGGCTGCAGTCACTGTCTGCAGTGATTTTGGGGTCCAAGAAAAGAAAAATTTGTCACTGTTTCCACTTTTCCCTTTCTATTTGCCATGAAGTGATGGGACTGGATGCCATGATCTTAGGTTTTTTGAATGGGGAGTTTTAAACCAGTTTTTCACTATCTTCTTTCACTCTCAAGAGGTTCTTTAGTTCTTCTTCATTTTCTGCCATTAAGTCCCAGTAAGCCATCTGATTAACCCATCGATGGTTAAAACAAAGTAGATATCTACCACTAGGTGACGCCAACCTTTATTCGGGAATAGGCTGTATATGGATCAAGCAGCCTGACTCCCAGAACTTCCTATAGAGCTCACAGCGCTAATCATACAGGTTGGCGCCAGATACATCAGTGACCTTGCAATAATGCGACACTACATTTGACAGGAATAAAATTTCCTGTGCCCCACTCACTGTACGGTGTTGTGGTTTTACCATAATGACTTCCTCACAGGGATGTCTGGTGTGCTCTAGGCCAGAGATATGAAACAGAAGCTAACTTATACCCATGCTTTCTCTTACATAGTCTTTACTGGCTCCAATTATGCCAGAAGTCTAACAGTGACAGCTAGGCACACTATTTGGCCATGTTGTGTGCTCTCTCAGTTCTGTTCAATTCAGTCGCTCAGTCATGTCCGACTCTTTACGACCCCATGAATCGCAGCACGCCAGGCCTCCCTGTCCATCACCAACTCCAGGAGTTCACTCAAACTCACGTCCATCGAGTCAGTGATGCCATCCAGCCATCTCATCCTCTGTCGTCCCCTTCTCCTCCTGCCCCCAATCCCTCCCAGCACCAGAGTCTTTTCCAATGAGTCAACTCTTCGCATGAGGTGGCCAAAGTACTGGAGTTTCAGCTTCAGCATCATTCCTTCCAAAGAACACCCAGGGCTGATCTCCTTTAGAATGGACTGGTTGGATCTCTATTACTACCTTAATACTGAACTACCAACACTTTCCAAGTGTCTGTGTGCTGGGTATTTGCCAGGCATTTTATATACATTATTTATGACACTTATAGCAACCTTACATGGTAGTATTTGGCCCCTGTTTTGCAGATCAGAGGACTGAAATTTAAAAGTTGGAGCATACTTCTCTAAAATATACTGTGTGCTCAGCTTCTGATCAATGAAAATACATTTAATAAATGGAACAAATGAGGAAAAAAGCTTTCAGTTTTGTCACATTGTAGCTAGAAAAGAGACAGAGAAACAGAAGTGAGAGAAGAAACATTATCTCAGTTTTAATTTTTACAAGAAAAACAAGCACAATCTCTAAAAATTTTAAGAATGGACACTATTAGAATGCTCAGACATTCTTGAAATGTCTACTTTTCCCCCTTACTTACAATAACAACAACAAAAATTTCCAAACTGAATCTCCAAAAAGGGGTGGGTGGGGAGGAATCCTATTTCAGTTTATAGAAAAAAGCTCTACTTCATGGAGTAAATTAATAGCCTCATCTATAGTATCAAGAATTTTTCAAATCTTGTCATTTGCATGACTAGAAGCAGCTCAAATTCTACTTGAACACTCAAGAAGGACATATCGAGTAGAATCTAAAGAATACTCAAGTTTTATTCCAAACCTATTCCCTATATCTAATGCTTTTAGCACATCATGAAAGTGGAAAACCACAAAACCAGATAAGATATATACACCTGAGAGTCAGCAAGGTTCATTCATTATGTAAATGACCAGTCCTCAATGAAAAAGAGTGAATAAACTCATGACTCAGCAAAATCACAAATAACATCATAACATTCAGGGCTGCTCACTAACATCTAAAATGTCAATGTCAAATTTGAAAATCCTAAGGATCTACTACTCCACCTTCTGATACTTCACAGTAAGGATTGATAAGACTAAGCCAAAAATTTGAAGTGGCTCATAGGCCTGGTTTCCTAATCTTGTCTGTTTCAACGAACAAATGTATGGCTAAAATTCAGTATGAAAAAAAATTTCCTCAAACATTCTAAATGCTACACTGCTGCTGCTAAGTTGCTTCAGTCGTGTCTGACTCTGTGCGATCCCATAGACGGCAGCCCACCAGGCTCCCCCGTCCCTGCGATTCTCCAGGCAAGAACACTGGAGTGGGATGCCATTCCCTTCTCCAATGCATGAAAGTGAAAAGTGAAAGTGAAGTTGCTCAGTCGTGTCTGATTCTTTGCGATGCCTTAGACTGCAGCCTACCAGGCTCCTCCGTCCATGGGATTTTCCAGGCAAGAGTACTGGAGTGGGGTGCCATTGCTTTCTCCATCTAAATGCTATGGTGCTGTTTAAATATGCTTTTTATCAAGGATTCTAAAGCCTCTGGTAC
This sequence comes from Capra hircus, assembly GCF_001704415.2. Taxonomy (NCBI): domain Eukaryota; kingdom Metazoa; phylum Chordata; class Mammalia; order Artiodactyla; family Bovidae; genus Capra; species Capra hircus. The sequence continues at coordinate 67,840,848 of NC_030813.1, forward strand.
TAACATTCTAACATTTGTAGTTGGCCATGACCCCAAAATTATTCTTCTGACTTTCTTGAAAAAAGAAAATTAGTCCTTTATCATCTTGATTTAATTTTGTTCCCATGATGTATCACACTGATTTAACCAGATTTTTTCCCATCACATTTATATAATCTCAATCCTTTGTCTAACTTATGATTTAAACTTTAATTTTATAAGATACTGGTCATTTCACCTAATTTTATATCACTGATTTTACCAATAAGAATAGTTTTATTTAAAAAGAGAACTAGCTTTATCATCTTCAGCAAATCACTGTAACTAAGAACATTTATCTGTAAGATAAAAACAACAGATAGCATTTATTGGACACTTCCCATGTTCATATTATCGTATCTAATTATTGTATTAAATTCTCATGATTCTTTTATAGAGGAGGAAAGAAATCAGTGAGTAATAACTTGTCCAAGTTACAAAGCAAGTAAATGACACAGCTGGGATTAAAAAACATTCCCAAAGTTCATCAGAATGATCAGGTGGTATAAGGGATACAGAGCTCTTTGTGTATTGTGAAGAGTTAAATATGTGATTATGACACATAATAACGTGTGATAACGACATGACAAATTAATAAAGAAACAAACAATTCGTAATATATGAGATCAAGCACTAACCCACAAACAACATGTACTACCCATCCATCTCATCAAAATAAAACTGAATCACATTTTAATACATATATATCATGTGGGACAAAAGTAATAGTCATATTAAATTCATATTAAGTTCAAAATATACTACCATTGATTACTCTCTGAATCTATTAAACCCTACATCATTTTGACACAGAAAAAAATTGGGTTCATTTGTCATGATAGTTCAGAAAGTTCTATTGATTTTTACTTCATATTCTGTAGTTGTAGTAATTTTGAAGAAGCTAAAAAGACTTGCATTTTACTGGGAAAGAGAAAACCTATATAGGATTTTGAATAATGAACATCAAAAAGATGCTTGTTCCTTGGGAGAAAAGCTGTGACAAACCTAGAAGGCATATTAAAAAGCAGAGACATTACTTTGCCAACAAACTTCCATCTAGTCAAAGTTATGGCTTTTCCAGTAGTCATGTATTGATGTGAGAGCTGGACCATAAAGAAAGCTGAGCACCAAAGAGTTGATGCTTTTGAACTGTGGTGTTGGAGAAGACTCTTGAGAGTCCCTTGGACTGCAAGGAGATCCAACCAGTCCATCCTAAAGGAAATCAGTCCTGAATATTCATTGGAAGGACAGATGCTGAAGCTCTAATCCTTTGGCCACCCAATGCAAAGAACTGACTCATCAGGGAAAGACCCTGATGCTGGGAAAGATTGAAGGCAGGAGAAGGGGTCCACAGAGGACAAGATGGTTGGATGGCATCACCGACACAATGGCCATGAGTTTGAACAAGCTCTGGGAGTTGGTGGTGATGGACAGGGAAGCCTGGTGTGCTGCAGTCCATGGGGTCGCAGAGTCGGACGTGACTGAGTGACTGAACTGAACTGATGCTTTTGGTATATATTTCTTTGATGAGTGCAATTAAATGAAAATATGAAGATAATGGTAAAAGAGAAAAGGGTAATAAATGTTGTTGTACAAAAGAAAATAATATAACACTGTAAAGAAATTGTACTCCAATTAAAAAATAAAATTTTTTTAAAAGAAATGTTAAGCAGAAAGGGAAGTGTAGGTTAGAAGAGTATGATAAAAGAACCAAAAACAAGGATGAGCTATGAGAGCCACTGTATTTCCCCTTTTTATACTTTGTGAGTCCATGTGAACCATGGATATGAAAGGATTTTGTGCAGAGGACTTGAAAAATGGGCCTGAAAGGATTTTCTTAGGTTTACGGACCTTGAATTTTTTTTCCCTACTAGAAGAGTTATCTGGACTATTAGATTTTTTAAAGGAACAGGAGGAAAAGGAAGATCAAGACAAAGACAACAGAGAAGGGTAAAGGACAGTTGAGAAGGAAGGGTAAGGGGAGAAAGAAAACCCTCCAAGGGCTTGTCTGTGCACTGAAGCTCTGAAGCCAGTGCAACTATAGGTAACTTTTAGATAAGAAGAGAGGCCAGTTGCTAAGTGGAAGACCGTCATGGCAAACAAGGGAGAAGAGGCACAAACGAGTCAGGGATCACGGAGGGGCCTGAAAGTCAGTGCACGAGTTTGCACTTTCTTTGGCTGGGAGAAGAAATTCCTCTATCATGTAACTAAGAAATGCAAATACTGATGACTAAATTTGTCACAAGATCTACATTTAGCACGAGATCAACCTCGATGGGGCTTCCCAGGTGGAGCTAGTGGTAAAAATATGCCTCACAATGCAGGAGACATAAGAGATTTGGGTTCAATCCCTGGCTCAGGAAGATCCCCTGGAGGAGTGCATGACAACCCACTCTAGTATTCTTGCCTGGAGAACCCCATGCACAGAAGAGTCTGGCAGGCTATGGTCCATGGGGTCACAAAGAATCGGACACAACTAAAGTGACTTAGCATGCATGTAACCTTGATGAACGCCAAGCCCAAGTCTGTTCATTGTATCATGTTTCTGGTCCTCAGCTCCTTCTATTTCTCTACTGACTTCAGCCCTAGGATCTAGGATCCAGCTAAACTAAGAGATCACAGAAAGCAAATCTGGCTTTCAGAAAGCACAACTTTCAGAGGAAACTTCTTTCCCACATTGACTAAATAAATCTTTATGAAAGGTACAAATTAAAGTGATTTTACCTTTGATTAATGCGTTTATTTCACATATTCAAAGTTATTAAACTTTTATTTTAAACAAAATTAAAAAAAAGAAAAATGTATTTTTATCTGTGGGTTTCAGATATTCAGATTTCAATATTTTTTCACATACATTGTAAAAACAAAGGCAAAGTACACATGATTACACAATTCAAATATTTTTATAGTGGTTATGTCAAAAGACTATCAAATCAATTAACTTTTTATATCTTACACTTGCTTTTTCATGTCATATTAGGTATTCTATTCCATTTTATACAACAAAAACAAAACTCCCTGTCCAAACGTGTCATATGCAAAATATGATTTCTTTTTCTTTTAGGTGACCTGATTTTTTCTTTTCCCAAAACATTACAGCATGCATGGCTGGAAATACATGGATCATCTTTGAATGCTGTATAAGTTTTTAAAGAATACAAACTATGGAAAACATACTTTCACATCAGTACAGGCACTTATACATATACTTGTACTAACCATGAATAGTTAAAATAAGTATAACGTGATAGCTGACACTAAATTACATATTTATATCTTCACTATCTATGTCACTGACATGGTGAGCTCAGGAATGCAGTACCTAGAACAATACCACCCAACAGTAGACATTCTAACACTTATTGAATGAATGAAAGTGAAAGAGAAAGTCATGTCCAACTCTTTACAACCCCATGGACTGTAGTCCATGGAATTTTCCAGGCCAGAGTACTGGAGTGGGGAGCCTTTCCCTTCTCCAAGGGATCTTCCCAACCCAGGGATCAAATCTAGGTCTCTCGCATTTCAGGCGGACTCTTTACCAGCTGAGCCACCAGGGAAGCCCAAGAATACTGGAGTGGGTAGCCTATCCCTCCTCCAGCAGATCTTCTCGACCCAGGAATTGAACCGGGGTCTCCTGCTTTGCAGGCACATTCTTTACCAACTGAGCTATCAGGGAAGCCCGCTGAATGAACAAACATAAATAATTCATTATCCTGAAAATCATTTGCACTTGACAGTTCAGATCACCCCCACTGCTCAACAATCACTGCACAATTATTACATGCTGAAATGCAGGCTTGAGGGCTAGGAAGAGAATTTCTTTAAAAGTGGAGGTAAAAAGGAATTGAAGTAGGTAAATGACAGGCAGACTATAGTGACAGCTAAAACCCATATTTAACACAGTTTCTATTCAGCTCCATTTTACTAACATGATTTCATGTCTTAGATGGCAAATGAAGGTAGAAAGAACAGGGAGAGACAGGTACAGGACATGCAATCCTCAGGCAATTGAAAGGCATAAAATTAAATTACAGGAATTGTGTTTCTGTGAGAATTTTAGATATAACATCCTAAATTAGGGAACTGAAACATGAAAGCAAATCAGTGTAAAATAAGAAATACAGACTTTGCAGAGCTTACCTGCTTTAGAACTTCAACTAAAACTAGACAAAAAATGAAATCTACTGCTAAGTCTCTCCTTTCAAGAAGATAGTCTCTTTCACGTTGCTGTTCATCCCTGAAACAAGAATCTCAAATTAGGACTACATTATGAAAAGAGCTCTTGGTTAGTATTTCATGTTATTTACTGAATTCCTAGTACATAATGGTGTTTCATGGCAAGCGTTAAGTTTTTGTAATCACCCAACATATATATTGCATTTCTTGTGTTCTCATTTTGTACATTAAGAACTTACATGCAAATCTCACTACTACATCTGTCAGAAATTAAACCTAATCTAAAAGAATGAGAGGGACTTTCTGGTGGTTCAGTGGTTAGGACTCCGTGCCTCCTGTGCAGGGGTGATGGGTTCAATTCCTGGTCAGGGAACTAGGATCCCACATGCCAAGTGGCACAGCTGAAAAAATGAATACAATTTATACCCTACTGTTGTGTGAAAATTGTATAAATCTTAATTATGTTGAATAGGTTCACAGAGCTTTTCAGGCCTACGATATCCTTCTACTTCTCTGTATAATCATTCTGTTAATTTTTAGAGTTTGATATTGAAACTCCAACTAAAAATCTTATCTACGTCAAAAAATTACTGTAATATATAATGGAACGATATGTAACCTTGTTCTATATTTTCCAAGTCTCCTGTAAGTGTGTTATCATATGTTCATAATTTAAAAAAAATTAAACATACAAATGGAAAATTTTTAGTAAATAAAACCGTATTTTAAAATAAATAAAAAAATAAAAGAATAAGAGGAAGAAAAATATGAAAATACAGTGCCAGGTCATTTTTTCACAAATCTAAGTTGGAAAATCACAAGTGGCTTCTGCTGAAGTCCAATTCTAAACCACGGGCCATCATCTGAAAACAAACATGTTTTACTTAAATCCATGATCTCCCTGGGAAATTTGAAGAACAGAAAAGACAAGTTCAAGGATTTAACTCCAAGAAGAGTCTCAAGTGTAAGAACATAAGGTTTGAGCAGTCTTCCAATATCACAATTGTTTCCCTTCACAAACCATATGAACAAGACTTTCTTTGAATATTTCTTAACTTTGTCAATGACTGGTAAAGCTCCTCTCTGCACCACAGAGATGGCTTTCTGGAAACGCATTTTGGCAAGACTAGCTCCAGCAGTGACTCCTGAAGGGCAGCACCTACTTTAACCGCTACCTTCACTTGGCTCACAGTTTAAGTGTGAGCATCTTTTCCCTCTGTTACCTGTTCAACAAAAGTAACCGAACAATAACAATCATCAGCTGATAACACTATAGCCTCTTCATTGGAAGTGCTTCAACCCCAGACAGAAAAGTAAAAAAATGTGCCACTTACCCCTTAGATTTTGTGCTAGACCGAGGCCTATATTCATACGATTCATCTTCAGTTCCGTTCTGGCGTTTGTACCAGTCAAACAAGGTGCGGAGTAAGGAAGGGAGACAGTGCTCTGCTACTGAGCTCATAGAGCTTATCAACTGAAAACACAAGATGTTGCCAAAGATAAAATACACCAAAGTGCCATGCTTCTAACTCTACTTGCAATCACTTAGAAATGAGCAATATTTCTGGAATAAATTAACACGAAACATAGTAATTCAAGAGCAATGAATGTGTTTCAAAATAAAAATAAGGGCTGGGAGTCTAGCCAAGTAATAAAGTATAGTGAGTTAACATTTCACTGACTTTCAAAATTTACCCAAATCCTTGCAGTTTAGTTAAGTGGCTTTCCACCCTTTACCTGCCTCCATATGCTACTCGTGTGAAAACATGACTGTCAGTAACATCCCTGATTATATTCACGACACCTCTGGGTGAACTGTTACACACAACATGAAACAATCACACCTACTTCCTTTTCCTGGCCAGTTCCTCTCTACTCATGTGAATGAAATGTTCTAAAATGTTACCACTAGAAGGGATAAAGAGATGCAGAGAAGACCATATCAGTTAGAACTATGGGAAAAGCTCCACTTGCCTCTGTGCTGCTATGACACGGAACAGAGAATTATAATTACACAATTTGTGATATTCACAAATAAACATATTAGAAATGTGTTATATACATGCTTTTCAAGCTCAAAATATATAAATGGACAGCATAAAAATAAATGGAGTGGGCCGGATGCCTGCCACTCAATTTGAGGCATCCCTTAAACTATCTGAACTGCAGGTTAGCTTTATCAGATTCATTTCATGAATGAACCCAGCTTGCCTGTAGTGGTGGTAAGAGGTACACCAGCTACCATTAGTCATCCCTAAGGTCACTCTTCATCTTGAGGATCCAGAGAAAAAACATACTCTCTTCATAAGAAACTTTGTATCTGATTCAATCCATTGTTCATAAAATTAGTATTTTAAAATTAGCGTACAGTGAAACATGCTTCCCTTTGTTTGACTTAACTAAAAAAACTGCAGGCTGCGGGGATACTCAACGTCTCACTCAGTTCCACAACTGTAGGAAGTGTCAGTTAATGAAGATAAATGGCTACCTCTAGGAATTAAACATTTATTTTTCCTAATATTTTATATTTTTCATGTAACAAAGAATGAAACAGGTTGATTGTGCATTCTTCTCTCTTTTTATAATCTGTCTTCCTTTAATCACGCATTTATGATTTATAAATTATCATAACCTGACAGGCGAATAGTTTCTAATCTAGAAAATTAAAATAAAAACAAGATTCTAATTTTATTTAAGCATTTTGAAATTTTATATTTCATTAACAATGAATACTATCAATCAAAGGAAATCTCTTAATATTTAGAGAAGGAACAATAAAACATCATCTGCTACTGTAAATATATAAAAGCAGTTTATTTCACAAATAGCTTTTATTGTAAAAAAAGAATCAAGCTATTGGGCATGATAATTTAGTTTTATTAATCATTTACATAAGAAAAGAAATGAAAATTTCCTTAAAATATGGCTTAATAAGTTTCAAATTCTGATCATTCATTCATCATTAGTTAAATAGATTCAAGATGTGAATAATCTAAAATACTTTAGATTATCTTTAAAATATTAGTAATACATTAATAATAACTAGTACTTAGTATCTTCTGTAATGGCATTAAGATTTGAAAAGGGCTATATGAAGTGATCTTATTATTACCATAACAAAAGCCTTCTTATTTATAGCTTCCTCTTAGACCAGCAGTTATTTACTAAGTGTATGCATCAGAATCACCTAGGGAGCTATTGCAAAATACAGGTGCCAGAGCACCACTCTTGGTCAGCAGAACTGAAGCAGGATCCAGAAACACAGTATTTTGGTACGCCTCCACCAAGTAATTCTAACCAGTCATCTCTATCTAATCAAGCAGACTAACACGAGCATTAACTTCTATTTCCTAGATACCTAATTATGGGAAAAGTAGCTCAGGAATACTAGGTGGCAACAGAAAGCTGATCTCCGTTATTGAGTTTTGCAGACAATCAGTATATAATGAAATAATTATTGAGCAAACATAATTATGATAAAAATAACACTTGATCAAATATTCAATATTAGCAAGAGGAAAGAACAGACATTAGAAAAATACCACTAAATTTTAGATATTAGTATTCTTTATAAAGATTTCTGGTTTGGGGATTATTTTGGGGTGGGGGGGGTGGCCATTGTATATTTTCTTTTTAAGCTTCTTTGGCTTTCTAACACAGGCACTCCCCTTGATCTTTGCACAAGCACAGCTACAAGTTTGAGTACAGGGTGTAGTCAATGCCTCCTAGGACAACCCACAACTGCTGCAGCCCTCCATTCATCAGACAAGTATGGGCAACATTCTCGATAGCTCTCAGAATGGAATGAACCCCCAGTGCCCAGAGCAGTGATCTCTATCAATTCCTCCTTTTCCCTGCATCACTCTCTTAAGTCTCCTCCCTAGAATCTCTTTCTAGAACCCAGTCTTTGTCTCTGGCTCTGCCTTTAGAAGGGGGTGGAAAGGGAGAAAACCAGGCTAGATGCTTCAATATAAAGGTTCTGAAGCCCCAACAGGAAAAACAGTAAAGAGTAAAATGTTAAGAGGTCAAATATGTAAAATTGTATACAAGGAAAGATTGAGAGATATAATTGGAAACCTTCTGAAAATTTTCAAAGGGCACAGTAGAGAGAGTACCAATGAAAAGCAAAGTTTTAAAACATTTAATAAGCAGATATCAATAAAGTTTACAGCTCATAACTCATTCTATTTGTTTTGTTAAAAAACAAACTACCAAGGAATTCCATGGCAGTCCAGTGGTTAGCATGCCATGCTTCCAACGCTGGTAACCTGGGTTTCATCCTTGGTCAGGTAACTTTGTGTGTGTGTATAAAATATATGTATATATTTATATAAAACAGACTATCAGCTCCAAACAGAATCTAGTGTATAACGATATATAGGGCCACTAAACAAAATATAAAATACTGGGTGTATATTTGGATCAGACTGTTAGGATAAACATTTTCTTTTCAGGAAAAAAGAAAGAAAAAAAAAATACTGGCATACCTGGTCAAACTGAAGATCTTCACCCCTCTGAAGAGATCTAGATAATGGCTTCTCCTGCAGTTGAAAAACAAGTATATGCAAAATATTAGAAATTTTACATATATTAAACAGTTGAGATTTGTAAGTTGGTTTTGCTTTCTTTGTAATTAATTTTCTTTTGTAATTAAATAGTTTTAAGGAAAGGTGCTGATGTGCTAATACAAACAAAATTTAATTAATTTAGAAGAGCATACACAGCGTGACCCTTTCTGTCAGCCTTACTATCTACTTTTCTTGCTTCCTATTCCACATAGAATTATTTAACTTACTGAATGTCAGAGGTGTCTCAGATTATGTTCAAATCTATTACAACTGATTCTTTTATTCAGATTCCTTAGGATGATTTTCTAAACTTTCTACATTAGGCTTTCTTATTGAATTTTTACCTGAAATACGTTATCATAAAAAACCAATGCTATTCTTCAACTGGAATTTAGAAATTTAGAGAGAATTTAGAATTTTTAGAATTTTAAATTTCAGTTCAGTTCAGTTCAATTCAGTCGCTCAGTCGTGTCTGACTCTTTGCGACCCCATGAATCACAGTACGCCAGGCCTCCCTGTCCATCACCAACTCCTGGAGTTTTAAATTTAGAATTTTAGAATTTAGAGAAAAACTGAAATTAAGAAATTTGTATATTCTGAAGCTATCTATCTAAGAGTCTCAATTTCCTTCTCTCATTTATGACTCACCTTCATGAAAATAAACTCACAAACATTTTTGTCACTGAAAAATTCCTAATCTAACTATCAGAGAATCATGTTTCTAACTAATTTAATTGGAGTCAGTAAAATACTTGAATTTTATGTTGCTTGACTTTCTTTTTTTTTAATTAATTTATTTCTATTGAAGGATAATTGCTTTATAGAATTTTGCTGTTTTCTGTCAAACCTCAACATGAATCAGCCATAGGTATACATATATCCCCGTCCTTTTGAAACTCCCTCCCAGTCCCACCCCTCTAGGTTGATATGGAGCCCCTGTTTGAGTTTCCTGAGCCATACAGCAAATTCCTATTGGCTATCTATTTTACATATGGTAATGTAAGTTTCCATGTTACTCTTTCCATACATCTCACCCCCTCCTCCCCTCTCCCCAAGTCCTTAAGTCTGTTCTCTCTGTTTCTCCACTGTTGCCCTGTAAATAAATTCTTCAGTACCATTTTTCTAGATTTCATATATATTTGTTAGAATACAGTATTTATCTTTCTCTTTCAGATCTCACTTCACTCTGTATAATAGGTTCTAGGTTCATCCACCTCATTAGAACTGACTCAAGTGTGTTCCTTTTATGGCTGAGTAATATTCCATTGTGTATATATACCACAACTTCTTTATCCATTCATCCGTTGATAGACATCTAGGTTGCTTCCGTGTTCTAGTTATTGTAAATAGTGCTGCAGTGAACAATGGGATACGTGTGTCTCTTTCAATTTTGGTTTTATGCCACTTGACTTTCTTAATAGGCAAAAGATTTTTGGTATGTCCTTGGCACTTGAGTCCTTAAATGCTAAGCACACTTTGGTAATTATCTTGCAGACAAGTCTCTCTCTAAAACCAACTACTATACACGATAAAGGAGAAGGCAATGGCACCCTACTCCAGTACTCTTGCCTGGAAAATCCCATGGATGGAGAAGCTTGGTAGGCTGCAGTCCATGGGGTCGCTGGGAGTCAGACACGACTGAGTAACTTCACTTTCACTTCTTACTTTCATGCATTAGAGATGGAAATGGCAACCCACTCCAGTTTTCTTGCCTGGAGAATCCCAGGGACGGGGGAGCCTGGTGGGCTGCCGTCTGTGGGACCGCACAGAGTCGGACACGAGTGAAGAGACTTAGCAGCAGCAGCATGCATGATAAACATGCAACATGGTAATGATACTGTCCAATAATATGTATGCCCAATTAACTAGCTCTAAGTCTCACAGAAAGTTCAAGAGAACACTGCTTCTGTAAGTATCTAAAAAGTCTGAAAATTACTGAGCTATCCTAATGTGAACTGTGTATTTGAAACCTGGGCTAGGGGTGGTGTAGAAGAGAGAATAAGCTGTTTCTTCCCAGCTTACTTGACTTACTTGATCCCCCTCACTTGATCCCTCTTTCACTGTAATAAATTGAAAGGTTTTCAGTAATATTTTGAGGAACACTGATCTACATAGTTCATTACCCCATAGGGTATTTATAAAATAAAGTAATGACCAAGAAGACTAAAAGAGAGCAATTAACTTTTCCAGAAACATTCACACTGTTTTCTTACATTCAACATTTTTCATTTCTCAATAAACTCACACTTTCTCAAAGATTTCTGAACATTTGATACCCTCACAGAGTTTTCCCTAAAACAAAAATGAGACTTAGCTGTTTTTTACCTAATAAGAACTCAGAAATGATGTTTGAATGCAAAATACTCATGTCACTATCAGTTAAAAAACATTAATTTCTTGGACTCCAAAATCACTGCAGATGGTGACTGTAGCCATGAAATTAAAAGACGCTTGCTCCTTGGAAGAAAAGTTATGACCAACCTAGACAGCATATTAAAAAGCAGAGACATTACTTTGCTGACAAAGGTCCATCTAGCCAAAGCTATGGTTTTTCCAGTAGTCATGTATGGATGTGAGAGTTGGACTACAAAGAAAGCTGAGTGCCAAAGAATTGATGCTTTTGAACTGTGGTGTTGGAGAAGATTCTTCAGAGTCCCTTGGACTGCAAGGAGAGCCAACCAGTCCATCCTAAAGAAAATCATTCCTGAATATTCATTGGAAGGACTGATGCTGAATCTGAAACTCCAATACTTTGGCCACCTGATGCGAAGCATTGACTCATTGGAAAAGACCCTGATGCTGGGAAACATTGAAGGCAGGAGGAGAAGGGGACGACAGAGGATGAGATGGTTGGATGGCATCACTGACTCAATGGACATGAGTTTGAGTAAACTCCAGGAGTTGGTGATGGACAGGGAGGCCTGGCGTGCTGCAGTCCATGGGGTCGCAAAAAGTCAGATACGACTGAGTGACTGAACTGAACTAAAGCATACTGCACTAAATACAGGTTACTAATCAAGGACTTTGTATTAACCTCTCAGTTTGATTATAATATGGTTGAGGACAGCCTAATCGTTGCTCAAGCAGATGTACTTTCAGTATGAGACTTTGAAAAGATAAACTATTTAAAAACATGCTTATAGTATCTGCAACCCATTAACATGACAACTAAAAAGAATACAAGTTATTCTCCCATCCAAGTACTAACTGGGCCCAATCCTCCTTAGCTTCTGAGATCAGATGAGATCTGGGTGCATTCAGAGTGCTATGGCCATCCAAATTATTCTCTATATTCACATATAGATGAATGCAAAGACTTATGTATAAGAATATTTACTGTACTATCTTTTTCTGCTGTTGTCTTCCTGGTAGCTCAAACAGTAAAGAGGCTGCCTGCAACACAGGAGACCTGGGTTCAATACCTGGGTCAGGAAGATCCTCTGGAGAAGGGAATGGCAATCCACTCCAGTATTCCTGCCTGGAGAATTCCATGGACAGAGGAGCCTGGTGGGCTAAAGTCCATGGGATCGCAAAGAGTGGGACAGGACTGAGCAACTAACACTACACTATCTTTTTTTGCAGTGACCTCAAATTGGGGTAAGTCCCAAACAGCTTATCCATAGAGAGTGGTATAAGAAAATTTATAGTACTTTCTCTAAGTGAAGTAGTATTCAACTGTTAGAAAGAATGAGACAAATATATATGGGCTGACAATAGAACAATCTCTGATTTTTTTAAATAAAAATAGGTACAGAAAAAATATATGTATATAAAATCTCATGGCTGTGTTTTTTTTTTTCTTTTTTACAGGTGGAAAGTGCTACAGAGATTGATAAATAAAAGACATGAAAAATAGTAAACGAAAACTATAGACAGTGATTACCTTGATAAAAAATGAAAGGATCACTATTGCTATTACATAACCTTTAAAACTATTTTCACTTTTTATAATGTCATTATTTTAAAATAATAGAATATATTAATAACGAATCTAAAGTTCACAATCCCTTATACTCTAATTTGACCCTTTAACTAGTATTTGTGTGCAGAGTACCAGCAGCAACATGTAGCTTCCAGGAAAAGCAAGAGGGCTTACTGAAAAAATTTTGACAGTGTAACAATGATACTGAAATATTTCAATAATCTGCAACTAAACATGGCCTTCTGTCCTACTAAACAATCTCTATCATTGTAGATTAAAAAGTCCAATGACAAAGCAAAGAAAATACACATTATCTTAGACTTTAGGATAGGAAGCTGCAATGGAGGTGGGGACTTCCTAATGACCACTGAGAAGATGACATTTGAGTCACAATCAGAGGGAAGGGACTGAGCTTGCCATGCAAAGTGAGGAAAAGATAATCCAGTCAGTACCTTGGAACTCCCCAAAGGCTCAGGAATTGGAGGACTTCAGTACTATGAAAGTGTGGATGAAGGGGAAGTTAAAATAAGAATGTTGAGGGATTTCCCTGGTGGTCCAGTGGTTAAGAATCCATCTTGCAATGCAGGGACACAGGTTCAATCCCTGGTAGAGGATCTGAGATCCCACATGTCACGAGGCAGCTAAACCCATGTGCCACAACTAGAGAAAAAACCTGCGTGCCACAATGGAGACTCAGAGCAGCCAAAAAAATTTAAAAAATAAGAGGGCTGGTACTGTATTGATCTGTTTTATAGGCTTTTTATTAAAAAGAGAAAACTAAAAAAAAAAAAAAAAAAAAAGAGGTTGGTGGAATGTTTAGGAAAACTTTAAACCCTACCTCTCACTCCCTTCACACACTCTCACTTAGCAAGTTGGCCGTCTCTCCACCCTGCGCATAGAGGAATTGCCCTTCTTAGCAAAGAGCAAAACAGAGATGTCAGCTGGGAGATTCTACACTTGAAGACAGGGTATCATCCTGAAGACAGGCTATCATCCTGAAGACAGGGCGCTTAAGGGAAAAGTATATGCTAAATATTTTAAAAAAAACAACACACAGTTATCTTCTGCCTCTACATCCCCTGAATGTTAGTAGCCAAGCCTAAACCTTCTCATTTGGGCTACTGAAGCACCCCTCTCAGGAGATTCTGACTAGCTCCCAGCTAAAGAGCTGACATTGATGGTTCAGATGACTACACACTAAAGACCACAGTCAAAAAGGCCCCTCCATGAAGGTGGGGCTTCCAATCAGCTGTTCAATGCCTCAATCATAATAAATAATATATACCATGTAACAATAAACGTGTGAGGAGAAGGGGGGAAGCTAACAGAAAAATGCAAGACCAGAAACTCTTTAAAATACAAAGATATTTAATACTATCAAAAAACAGTGGATAGTGCATAGTTGTAAAAATGCTGGTCCTAAACTAAATACATACAGTCTATATTAGCAGGTGATTGGTTAAAGCCCTTTTCCCTATCTTCTTTATAGATCACTGGTAATCTAATAACAGTGACAAATAAGCACAAATGTGCTTGGATCAATTATCCAGGATTGATCTACCTCTTTTTAGGAATAAAGAAACCTAAGGTATTGGATTATATAGCTTACAAGCTGAAATTTTAATCAATGGTTGCCCTTCCTTTTCGAATCTTCCAAGATAAAAATGAAATCATGGCTGAAGTCAAACTCAGCTAACCTTTGAATCTTTCAGCTTCCTTAATTTCCTTTTATTATGAGTTCTAATATGAGAATGAAAAGGCCAGTTCTCTCATTTTAGTGGTTGATTAAATTCTTTTTAACAGAATTCTTTCACGTGGGTGCTTCTAACTTTCCATGTAACCTACTGTCCATCTGACGATGAGACACGTTAGGCTCCTTGTATGTAACAATTTGTTGATACTATTTTCTTTAAAACAGAATGAGAGTTTCATTCGAGAACTTGAGAGAGCCATCTTGAACAGCAGTTTATTACTGGAAAGGATACAAAATACATTTCAAAACAAATGAGATCATAATAAACGCATCTGAGGTATAATAAAAACATTGTGACAATTTTAGATTAAATGTATTTTCATTTATCTAATTGTGATGCTGGGTAGATGATACACCATCTACTTAGACTTGGACATAAATGAAACAGAGCTGGCAGAGATCTGATTTAGACAGGAAGAAATAACGCTGGTACATAGGATGTGGTGGTACAAATGGTACAGAACTGGCCTGCCAGTGCAGGAGATATAAGAGACACAGGTTCAGTCCCTGGGTTGGGAAGATTCCCTGGAGGAGGAAATGGCAACCCACTCCGGTATTGTTGCCTAGAGAATTCCATGTACAGAGGAGCCTGGCGGGCTACAGTCCATGGGGTTGCACAGAGCTGGACATAACTGAAGCAACTTAGCACGCACACATAGGAGTGTCGGTGGTAAAATCTATAAAATATGATGGGGATTTTCTCAGCCAGTGTTTGTCCTGAGCAGCCAGAGTCTACAACATTTGTGTATTTTCCTGGGGTGTCAGAAGGAGAAGGAAGGAATGTCTCTTCTCTCTTAAGTGTGATGATGGGGTAGAAACACCTATTTTTTAATGGAATCCTGAGCACTACTCACTATAACTCAATAATCTCACTTTAAATTACATAGTGGGTGTTTCTGAAATGAACTGTTAAGTGAACGAATAAAATACAGTCAGCATCAGTCTATTCTGAAAGAAATATTAGAAGCTCTGTCTAACACAATGATACTATGCTTTGTGAGAAGGAAAATAAGGGTGCGGGCCACAGCAGTATTCTCAAGAATAAGTTCAATTTATATGACAAACTTTTACTAACAGCCTACCACCAAGGACAGTGCTGCAGGTACAAGAGGAGAGAGAGACCTGGTATCAAGTAGCTTACATCAGTAAAGATAAATATGTAAACAATAAACCATAATATGACAATGTCAGAATCTAGGAGTGTGAACAAAATTACTATGGTAAAACACAGATTCATTTAGCTTAAGCAAGGATCACTATGTTAGAAGGAACATGTGGGAAGCTGCAAGGATGAGTAGAGGTTTAAAAACAGAGGAGTTAAAAGCATTTTAGATCAAGAGAAAAATAAAAACAAACACATCAGAACAACAGAATATACAGAGGATACTTTTAAGTCAATACTTTTGTCACAGCATACATCAGGATAGGAGAATCAAGAAACATTATCCAAGCTATAACAAAGCTTTGCAGAGGCTGAAATGACTCCCCCCAGAACTTGAATTTAATACACAGGAATGAAAAGGAAGGAAGAATTCTAAAGCAAGAAGGTGATAATCCTGCTATTTGGGCTGTAGATGAGGGACAGCTTGGTGAGAACAAGGAAAATGGAAAGGTGATGGACTACTGCCTGATTGGCTAGAAGGCTAATGCAATGGTCTAACACGACAGAATCTGACCCTGAGTTAGGTCAGTAATACTACACTGGTAGAAAAAGGAAAGAGCAAGATATAAAACTGCCGTATTATAGACTCGTTCAAAGTAGGTAATTTCACTCACACTCTTTTAATTATGTTACTCTCAAGATTTATATATTTCAAAACTGAAATTCCTTTAAAAATATAAGACATTTTAGAGCTGTGAGGACCATACTACATCATGCTTTTTATAAAACATTTTATAAAATAGGAAAAGAGCTTTTAAAATGTGCTGTGTGTGCTGCAAACTGGTGAAGCCAAGTGAAGGGTCTAGAGGGGTCACTATACTATAATCTGTACTTTTCTATAAGTTTGTATTGAGATATATGAGTAAATAAAGGTATAATATATTTCAAGTATACAAAGTGATAAATACATATATACTCTGAAAGGATTCCCACTATCAAGTTAATTAAAACATCCATCACCTCACATATTCACTTTTTCTTTCTTTCTTTTTTGTTTTCAGTGAGAACACAAATTCAACTTTTTTTTTTTTTTTTTTGGCTCTTTATTATTTATTTATTTTTTACTTTACAATACTGTATTGGTTTTGCCATACATTGGCATGAGTCTGCCATGGGTGTACATAGCAAATTTCAGTTAAACAGTATAGTATTATCAACTATAATCATCATGCTCCATAAGCCTTTTTTTAATGTATCTTTCAAAAGTGGTTTTCTTTCTGACTGTATGCTATTTAAGTAGGCCAGTAAAGCAATCTAACGTGTAATTCACAGACCATGGATGAAGAAAATAACATTTTATAGAGCAAGTACCTTTCTAATTAAACCTTATAAGCACTATTTCATATCTATAAACTCTCATAATCCTAATTTTTAAAACAGAATTTTATATTTTAAAACAGAATTTTATATAATATATATACATGTATATATATATATACATTGGCATAAATATTGATGGACAGGGAGGCCAGGCGTGCTGTGATTAATGAGGTCGCAAAGAGTCGGATGCGACTGAGTGACTGAACTGAACTGAACGCAGAAAGCAATCATGGAATGACTAAACTGAATATATTAATGATGAGATGTACAGTTCTGAAATATACATTTTAGTTAGTGATCTTTTATGTACTATTATTTCTTAAACCTCAAATACATGATTTCACAGACGCTTTCCTCAGAGTAGTGTTCTCTATTTAAAGATCAGAAAGAAACTCAATGCTTCCAGGCACCCCACCCACAGACCATCACAGTATGAGCAGTAAGTCCTACTTAACTAAGAAAATTAAGAACATGTATTTCCTTCTTCTTCCCTCCTTTCTTAAGTCATCTTTATTCTCTTCCCTTCCTTTCTTCCTTCCTTCTGAGAAAGCACAGCAGGTTGCGTTAAGCCTAACTCTTTGCTCTGCTGCTTATTGGCTTTGGGCCTCAGACAAGTAACAGACCCTCTGGGTCTCAAAACAGTGGTGAACATCTATCTCTAATTCAGTTACGTAAGGAATAAATACATTTCAGCTGTTACATCCTCTACCTCCATCTTCATTATCACCACCCGACTTGTAATCTACCAACATGCTCTTGATTCGTCACATATCCGTTCCCTTCAAATCCCAAGAGTTACTTTCTAAAGTTACTTCACCCTGCAGAAACAGTTCTCAGGCTATTTAATTTCCAAGTCCAATAACCTGTTCCCCAGGCTTCACTGTACTCCGCGTCTATTATTTGACAATAATAATGCCATTCTATAGTTTCTTTCCTGTATTGGCTTCGATCATCACCCTCATGTGGATGATGCCAAAATCTATGTTTCCTGCAAATTCCCCCAAAGAATTTCCAGCTGCCAAATAATTCCACATGGTCTAGATTGCTAGTAGTTCAAGCTTAACATACACAAACATCTTAATCATCCTTACGATCCCAATAAAACTCTTGTTTTCTTTACCAAAGTAAACATACTACCATCTTTTCGAACACTTCAAAAAATCTTTAATCCTTCATGTTCACTCAAAACACCTATTCCATTTTAATTGTGCATCGAATTCTACTGATTCTGCTTTTGTTATTTATCTTACTTTTTTCCACTGCTAATGCTCTAATTCAAGACTCTTTTCATTTCAGCCTGGATTTATACAACAGCTAAATAGTCTCTGCCTTTCATCTATTCTCCTTGTTGTCCAACCACTGTATATCCATCATTAAACAGTCATCACAATTCTTTAGAATCCAACCCAAACCTTTGTTCTTGTTTTTTTTCCTTCCTTCTTCCTCACCATAAGTAGAGCTCCTCATGCTTTTAAGTATCCTCATGTACTGTAAATTCAAAGCTGTTTACTTGTTCTAAGTTTGGCTATTGTCATATCACCAACTCACCGAATATTTTAGATGTTCTTTCATTTTCTCTTATGTTTTATCTGTCTCAATAATTCCCCTTGGTGAAATCATTTCTGTTCTTTTGTTACCTGCAGTAAAGCATCTAAGTGTATTCTAGAGTCATTACAGCTTTTTAGATGAACACTTATTATCACCTATCCCTTTATTTTTTTTAAAGACATTATTTTTTAGAGTAGTTTTAGGTTCACAGTGAAACTGAGCAGAAGAACGGATTTACTGTATTCCCCTGCGCCCACACATGCACAGCCCCTACCATTATCAACATGTGCACTAGAGGGGCATATTCATAACTGACACACCCTGATGACGCAAACTCTATAGACTGCACTATGGCTCACAACAGCTGGGTCTGGATAACCCTACGACGATGTGTATCACCATTACAGTATCATACAGGACATATTCACTACCCTAAAAATCCTGTGTCTGCCTATTCATCCCACCTCTACCCCTGCCCAACCTCTGCCAACCACTGATCTTTTACTGTCTCCATAGCTTTGTCTTTTCCAGAATGTCAAATAGCTGGAATTATACAGTATATACCCTTTCAGATTGGCGTCCTTTAATATTTTTCAACTATGTTATTTTCTTTGGAAAATCTATAATATAATAGTTAAGGCAAGAAAATATTTCAGGTTTATAGGTCAGCTCTACTCACCAAGGGTTCAGCCATTACAACTTCAATTTTCTTTTCAGCTTGAACAGCAAATTCTGCAAAGAGGCTCTTGATGACATATTCACCAGGCTTGACATCTGGGTCAATTGTAATGCTTGACATGATGATATTCTTTTTCCCCAAAGTGGAATGAGAGTTGGAAGAAGTGCAGTACTTATTCACTTTGCTGACTGGTGCTGAAGCTAAAAGAAAAGAAACAAAAGAACTCTACTTTAATAATCAACTCAATTAGGCCAACCATAACCACCTGGTTTAATATTCATCCTGCCCCTAAACCCCAACCAGATCTCCCAATCTGTATTACCAGACTCTATTTTTTCTATTACACTTGTTGCCTTCTAACATACTGCCCAACATAACTATAACTTCATTATATATCATGTTTATTATGTATTATTTATTTATTATGTGCTATTTTTCTCCTCACCTTGCTGTTGTGAATTCTATATGTTCAGAGACTCTCTTCTGTCTTTTTTGTTCACTGATGAATCCCAAGTGCTTAGAACAATGCCTGGTACATACTGGGGATACAATACATATGTAGTGGATGAATGAATGAATTCTAAACAAAGTTGTATGCAACGAAGGAAATATGTGTGAATAAATAAAATGCAAATTGTGTCAAGTTAAAATACACTATTTTGGAGAGAATGCTCTGGAAACACATTTGAAAAAGCGAACTACATTTGAACTCACATCTAAATTTTGAAAAAGAAGAAGCAAGGCAAAGCACCAGGAACAGAAATTACAAAGTTGAGTTGAATGTTTGAAAAACAAAAAAAGGACCAGTATGGCTGGAGCTTAAGGGATGGAGCAGGGGTGGAAGGCAATGTGAGACGAAGTTAGAAGCATTAGTCAGAGACCAAAGTTTTAGAGCTCTATAAGGAAAATGGATGTTACTCTATATGCAATTAAAATTCATTGCAAAGTGATGACTTGGAGAGGAAGAGGATCTGGCTTCTCTTTAAAAGATTCCTGGCTCCTCTGGAGAATGAATTAGATGAAGGCAAATGCAGAATCGGGGGAGCCACTACAAAAAATCCAGGTGAGATGTTCACAGCCTGGGCTAAGAGGATGATGATGGCACAGAAGAGAAGGGTCTGTCAGATGTTAGTGGACTTGATACTGACAGGAGGGCAAGCAATTAATGATGACTCATAGGACTTTTCTTTGAATCATTCAAAAGAGAGATCAAGATGACATTGTGCCTGGCAAACAGTACCTCGAACCAAGTGTGACATTAAGAAGAGCAGCTGTTCTGTTTTCTTGATGCCTGGGCAGCCTACCTGGCTTTTATCTAGTTTCTCCAATTGCCTTGATCTTCCCACCTGCTGCATCAAACAGACCTTCCCATTCTCTAACTTCAGCTTGTGACAACCCCTTTGGCCTAGAATATCCATGGAGAAACCTGTAAGAAATGTACTTCTCTACCTTGACCTGATCTCCAGAGACTGCGCTTTCAATATGCTGTCCTAGAAATTACTCCCTCCTTGAAATAGGAAGCAGAACACAATTTTTCAAACACTTTCTGTTCATGTGTGTGTTACATAACCATAGGACAATAAATTTAATCTAAAGAATGGGAATTTAATGGGAATGTATTATTCCCAACTCATAAGAAATTGTTTTGTCAACTAAAAAAAAACAAACAAAAAAAAACTACTCTATCAAACATAACATATGTCAAGATATCTGAAGTGACCGTGGTAACTCCAAAAGAAAATTCTAGAAAGTAATATAAAATCAGGTGAGGGCAGTCACTTCAGAAAAAAATCATTTGCAAATTTAAAAAATAAATATTTTTGAAAGACTGAACTTATAAATGCCAAAGAATGGCTTACTTTCATGTCCTATCCAATCTATGTTTACTTATTTTTGCATAGTACAGAATATTGTCCTCCAATGGTAAGATTACAAATTAGTCAGCATGATGCTTATATTTTCAAAATAATAATAATCTAAAGACTATTATAAACAGTTAATATTGCATATAAAATAAATCTTTGTATCACATAAAATTAAAATATATACTGTATTCTAGAACTAAAATCATATAAAAGAGTTCAAAATAAAATTCAAAGTCCTTTGAACACAGTGTATGCTATTTATTTTAAACAATGACGTGTTTACTCTGTTTCACGATCCAACATTGCGTATTATAAAGGAGAGAATGTGTTAACAAATGTCACCATGGGGAAAGAAGATCTTAAATTAAAAAATTTTATTTTGGATCATTAAGAATATTTTATATTTTATATCCACATTATGCTGGATAGCTGTAGAGAATCATAAAATAGTCAAAAAGGCTACTCAGTTTCTAGAATTTTAATTTACATTATAGGAATAAAAATGAGGATAAAACATTAAAAAATTTTTGACTTATGGTAGTAGATGCAAAATATACCTTTTCCTGTAATTAAGATTCATAAGGTCATATGAGAGTTACAAAGTTTCTTTGGCTTTAACTTTATAATAAATGTTTTAAATAAGAAGGCTAGAATAGATCTTGGCACTTGAACTGTAGACTTTGATGAGGTATAACTTTAATGGATTTTAACTTTTAAAGTCTTCTCAAAAAGAAAAACTTTAATTAAAATGATCACTCAAATAACTCATCATTACTGTCTTCTACTTCCTAAAAAGCATAAACATAAGTTAACCATAAATAAATATCCCTAGGTATCATAATTGCATTTTCAAGACATTTGTCAATACAACCAGAAGTTTTAGGGAAACTTGTATTTATCTTCCAAATAAAGGTCTATCTTCTAAATATCTGCATTACATTCTAACATCAAAATACTTCAACTTGAAAGAAAAATCAAATTTTTAGTGTTTAAGAGTTAATCAGTTTTACCTCAGAATGAAATCAGTTAGAAAAAGACCCACACCTGAACTGAAACCTGGACAAAAAAGATGAAGAAACAAGCTACAAAAGATAAAACAAGCCAATAACCATGAAAATAATATTTAACTTCACTGATATTTTTAAAATAAATAAAAATTAGATAACTTTTTTTATGTACCAAAATGGTTTCCCCCAATTGTGTATTTCACTACAATGTTCAACTTGGGTAAGATATGTGAATTTTTATCATATTCTGCTAATAGTTAAGAAAAAGGGATAGTCACTCTAAGCAGGGTTAAAAAGGTTAGTTACTACATAACTAGATTAACCTGATGTCACCAGACTGCTTGAGCCAAATATTTTATGAAGCTAAATAGTACTATTTCTCTACATGCTATTAAAGTTTTTTGAAAATTTTACATACGTCTACTAGAGAAGGAATGATGCTGAAGCTGAAACTCCAGTACTTTGGCCACCTCATGCAGAGTTGGCTCATTGGAAAAGACTCTGATGCTGGGAGGGATTAGGAGCAGGAGGAGAAGGGGACGACAGAGGATAAGATGGCTGGATGGCATCACGGACTTGATGGACGTGAATCTGAGTGAACTCCAGGAGTTGGTGATGGACAGGGAGGCCTGGCGTGCTGCGATTCATGGGGTCGCAAAGAGTCGGGCACAATTGAACGACAGAACTGAACTGAACTGAACTGAACTAGAGAATAACGACGTAACTGTTAAAAGTGTAATTCTTAACACAATTCAGGCATTGAATTATAAGTTGTAAAAACCCAATGTCATATTAAACATCCTTGGAATATAAATCTATTAAACTCTGATAATAAAAAGAATAAAGCAAGACCTGAGTGATTAACATATAAAATAAGATAAGATATAAAAATTAAAAGCTAGTCTGTGTACTCTTTCTCATAGATATGTGTGAAAGTCGCTCAGTTGTGTCTGACTCTGCGACTCCATGGATATACAGTCCATGGAATTCTCCAGGCCAGAATACTGGAGAGGGTAGCATTTTCCTTCTCCATTCTCATAGATAAGGTGCAAGTAAAATATAAATATGGCACTTTGAAAAGTATTTATTTATTTGTATGATTGTGCTGGGTCTTTGTTGCTGTGTGCAGGCTTTCTCTAGTTGCAATGCAATGCAAGGGCTTCTCATTGCAGCGGCTTTTCATTGCAGAGCAGGGGCTCTAGGAGCTCAGGCTTCAGTAGCTGTGGTATATGGGCTTAGTTGCTCCAAGGAATGTGGAATCTTCCACGGGACAAGGATCGAACCCATGTCCCCTGAATTGGCAGGAAGATTTTCAACCTACTGGACCACCAGGGAAGTTTGGTATTTTTAGACAGTGAGCTCTGTATAACATTGTACTTAGCATGTTTCATTAAAAAAAAAAAAAAATTACCTTCTTCATGCTCATGAATCTCCTATTCCCTTATAGGATAAATTTAAATTCAATGAAGGAGAACAGACATGTGAGAAGAGACACAAAAACCCTAAGTTGAATCACGTTTGATTTCATTACTTTATAGCAGTGGTTCTTGTTGTTTTCTGCCTCTGTTATATTCTTACATGCAACACTCTATACAATGCTGCTGCTGCTAAGTCACTTCAATTGTGTCCAACTCTGTGCGACCCCACAGACGGCAGCCCACCAGGGGTCCCCTTGTCCCTGGGATTCTCCAGGCAAGAACACTGGAGTGGGTTGCCTTTTCCTTTTCCAATGCAGGAAAGTGAAGTCGCTCAGGCATGTCCGACTCTTCGAGACCCCATGGACTGCAGCCTACCAGGCTCCTCTGTCCCTGGGATTCTCCAGGCAAGAGTACTGGAGTGGGGTGCCACTGCCTTCCCCAACTCCATACAATAACTCCGTCTAAATTCAGTGACTCTCAGTGATTGAGCTGCCCTAAAAAAGATGAGTAGGGGTGAGTAGATGTAGTTTTAAAAGACCCCAGTGGAGTCCATGAAAACTGCAGGCAGCACCCTCACGCCCAAGGCCAGGTCTTTAGGTATAAAAATTACTACTCTTTGGTCATAATCTTATACATACATATTTATGTAGAGATTTATATAATACAGAAAAGTAACAAAATACCACACAATTTATTATAATAATTATTTACTTATATTGTTAATAATAAACACGTCGATGATGACCTAAGAAGGAAAAGGTATAAGGTAAATGGCCTTTGAACAAGACCAAAAGTCAAAAATATCTATTTTAAAAGACAAAAGCAAAACTCTTAGTTTAAAAAGCAAGCCTCTCCCAGCAAGATATTTTGTGGCTATCAACAAACTGACTGAAATTTACATGAAGAGGCAAATAACTCAGAATAGCCAACACAATACTGAAGAAGAACAAAGTTGGAGGACTGACACTACTCAACTTTAAGACTTATTTTAATGCTACACTGAACAAGACAGTGTGCTACTAATGAAAAATACATGACGACATCAGTGGGACAGAAAGAGAGCCTAGAATAGACTCACATAAACAGAGTCAACTGAAACTAATCTCTGACAAAGGAGCAAATTCAATCAGTGGAAAACAGAGAATTTTCAACAAAAGGTATTGGAATAACCAGACATTTGCATACTACAAAAATAAATAGGTCTAGACACAGAACCTACATCTTTTACAAAAACTAACTCAAAATGGATCACAGATCTAAATGTGAAATGCAAAACAATAAAATTCCCAGACTCTAAGGAGAAAACCTAACGGTTCTTGGGTTTGGTGATGACTTTACAGATCCAACAGTAAAAGCAAGACCCATGAAAGAAAAATTGATAAACTGAAGCTTTATTAAAATAACTTCAGCTCTGCAAAAGATATTGGTAACAGAACGAAAATACACAGGCTGGGAGAAAACCTTTGCAAAACATGTATTTGGCATCCAAAATATATAACAATTCTTAAAATGCAATAAGAAGATAAACTATCCAGTTTTAAAACAGACAAAACATCTTAGCAGACTTCACACCAAAGAAGACATACAGATGACAAGTAAGCATATGAAAAGATGCTCCACACCATACATCTTCAGAGTAATGCAAATTAAGACAACGATGAGGTACCACTCTGGATGAAAAATGTCACCTGCTCATCAGTGAACAAAGGAAGTTGTAGTTAGGAAGCCATCAGCCACTGCAGATACCCTCACGTGTGCACTCTGAGGAGAGTCAGGATGGAGAAAAACAGCATACTGGCCCTAGGTAATTAAGGTCCATATCAAAGGAATGGTTTCAGTGAGCCCAGACGCTTCCATCTTCCCATACATAGAAAACGGCTAAGTTCACTGACTTCAGATGTCTGCTTTTCTTTAACTAACAGTAAACTTTTGATGTTCTGATTACCTGGCTTTTTGTTGTAAAAACTCTAATATATATCCTGACTCCTCCTTTACCTCTTAGAAGCAGTCCTTCAAAGCTATCTGAGAATCTGCCTCCCAGGCCTAAGTCCTCAGCAAGTCTGCCAAATAAAACACAATTCTCAGTTTTTAGGCTGCACTTTTTTTCTTTTTTCAGCCAACAGCACTACACACCTATCCTAGTGATCAAAATCCACAGCAGTGACAACAGCAAATGGTGGTGAGCCTGTGGGACAATAGGAACTCTCTGTCATCACTGGTGAGAATGTAAAAGGGAAGACAGTTTGAAGGATTCTCACAAAATTATATTCTTATCAGAGAACACAGCAACTGTGCTCTTTTGTATTTACCCAAAGGAGTTGAAAACATACATACACAAAAACCTGCACGCAGATGGTTGTAGTTGTTTTATTCGTAACTGTCAAAACTTGGAAGCAACCAAGATGCCCTTCAGTAGCTGAATGAATAAGCAAACTGTGGTACATCTAGACAATGGAATATTGTTTAGTGCTAAAATGAAATGAATTACATAGCCATGAAAAGATGTGGAGGAAACTTAAATACATGTTACTAAGTGAAAGAGGCCAATCTGAAAAGGCTATATTCCAATTGTATGATTTAAACTATTTGACATTCTAGAAAAGGCAAGACTATGGAGACAACTTAGATGAGTGACTGCCAGGGGTTGGAGGGAGGGCAGGATAAATAGGTGGAACACAGAGGATTTTTAGGGGCATGGTACTAGTCTATATGATACTGCAA
This sequence comes from Capra hircus, assembly GCF_001704415.2. Classification (NCBI taxonomy): domain Eukaryota; kingdom Metazoa; phylum Chordata; class Mammalia; order Artiodactyla; family Bovidae; genus Capra; species Capra hircus. Next base: position 67,867,005 of record NC_030813.1, read on the forward strand.
TGCTGGACACATGTCATTATACATTGTCAAAGCCCATATAAAGCAAAACACCAAGACTGAAGCTGTTAACTATGGGCTTTGGGCGATTATGATGTGTCCCTGTAGGTCCATCAATTTTAACAAATGTATCACATTAATGTAAAGTGTCAATAGGAGGGAAAATGGGCAGAGCAGGGAGGGCAGGAGAAAGAGGTACATGGGAACTCTCTGTACTTTCTGCTCAAATTTCTATAAACTTGAAACTGCTCTTTATAAAAAAGTCTATTAATTTTTCAGAAAAGAAAGAAAGGCCTGTTCTATTCCTGTCAGCTAGAACCAAAGGTGCCTGGGAAGAGCCACAATAAACAACAGCCCAAGCCAAAGCTTAAAACAAAAATGTATTTGGATTGAGCTAAGAGGAAAAAAGGAGCAAAACAGTTTTTAAGTCAATTAAACTAAAACATCAAAAACACAAATCAGGTTACATGGTAGACAAACTGAACATAGAGACAAAGGTAGCAGAATCAGTATTAGGGAATAAATGAAAATTTCAACTTTTGGGGAGACCAGTTGGATTCGTGTATCTTTCTACCAATTATCCAAAGCAAAACTGTACATTTGAAAGCAATTATTTCTGAAGAGGAAAAAAGAAAATATAAATAATGTGCATGTTGAACATGTTAAGAGATAAATTATGAAAATATCATATGATGGCTTCAGGGCACAAACACAATTTACTACATAAGGCAAGGAAAGTGAAAGTGTTAGTCACTCAGTCGTGTCCAGCTCTTTGTGACCCCATGAACTGTAAGCCGTCAGGTTCCTCTGCCCATGGAATTCTCCAGGCAAGAATACTAGAGTGGGTTGCCATTTCCTTCTCCAGGGGACCTTCCCAACCCAGGGATCGAACCTCAGTCTCCTACACTGCAGGCAGATTCTTTACCATCTGGGCCACAAGGGAAATCAACTTAGCCAAAGGCAAGGCATGTATACCTCAAAATTCCTTCATAAATGAAAGAACCTCACACCAGACACCATTCACTGATGATTTTGGAGACATTATTTAATATTTATTAAGACATTTTGCATAGTATCTTATTTTATGCTAACAAACCAAATCTTATTTCAAGTGATAAGCTGGTAAATGGCCCTCTTTAAAAAAAAAAGTCCTGATTTGTAGCATTTGCTAATTTCCATTGTTTAATTACTCCCATTTATGGATGATTTTAAGCCATCAATAATTTATCAACCAGCTGGTAAAATTCCTGGAAGGAACTAGACCCAAAACATCACATCAAGTTATTGTTCACATACAACAAGGAAACTGCCTTCTAATTAAAGTCGATTGTTCCATTTGGATGGAATGTGAACTTCAGTCCTCAGTTTAAGAACTTTCAGATCAGTGGTTTTATGTCCTCTAAAACTGCCAGATTTTGATATATCCATTTTCCACCTTAAAAGTCTGTATTATTAATGTACTATTTGCTTAGAATAACTATCCCAAGTCAAATATTGTTGCATCTTCAAATTCATTTACATAAAATAGGCTAAAAAAGAAAAAGTATTCCCATTTTGATCAGACATATATTTACCACTATTTACTTTTAACTCTCTTTTAGTCTCATTTACTCCATTTAAATCTGTCCAACTGGAATTTATTTGAGGTGTTACACAATAAAGATTTTAAAGTTTTCCCTTAACATTTAATTGGTTCTTCTCAGTATCTTTACTAAAATTCTGTCCCTAATTTTCACTATCATAAACTAAATTCATACTCAAATATGCTTTCCATTTTGCTCATCAACAATCAGTTTTGTATCAGTACCATTCTTTTCATTATTGTAGCTTTATAATAGGTTTTATTATCTGTTGGAAACAAATACTCCTGGTTTACTCATTATCTTCAGGAATTTCTCATTTACTGTCATTTACTTATACTTCCAAGTTTATACAAACCTTCACAAAATAATTAAAGACAACTGACACCTTAATTAACTTCTTATCTAGAACCTGGCATATCCTTACTAATTTGTCTTCTTTCATGAACCCAAAGAAAAATGTCTATTTTGCTTCATAGGAGAAACTCTCCAATTCTTCTGTTTCTAAATACTTTGCCTATTCTGTGTAAATGAAATTATTTTCCTCATCACTCAATCCAAAGATTTTGCTTCTAGATGAATTTCAATGGAGAGGAAAAATAAGACTTTTGCTTGTTCTTTGGACAGCTGTTCATAAAATGTTTATTTATCCTAGGCTAAACTATTCCCATCAAAAACAATTTCTAAACATAGAAGTTCCTATGACATCTTTGGCACATTTCCAACTTTTTTTTTTTACTTTAAATCTACCACAGAAATATTGTTTACTATGAAGACGAAGAAAAATGACCGATCATCTAAATAATCCATTACTCAGCCAGAAACTCCCTGTGGTTATTATTTTTGAACAATCAGAATCTTGGCTAGGAAACTATTCTATAAATCTAGTAATAACGTAGTATTTTAAAAATATGTATGGATCTAAGAGTCAGAAGATGAGAGCCCTAGACTTGATTTGGCTACTGAGTGTCATTATAACCTTGGTCAAAATATTGAAGCTCTCTAAGCTTTGCTCCCCCTCCAAAAATGAATGAGTTTTAGCTCAACTGTGGGTACGGTATCAGAAGCAACAAAAAAAGTTGTTTTCATTTTTGTTCTCCGTTCTTCTGCCCATAAAAATTTTCACTGCCAATGAAAAACCCACAGTGGCAAACTCTCCTCTGGCCAGACGTAAGCTGGGGCACTACCACAGCACAGCCGTAAAGTAAAAATATTGGGTAGGCCAAAAAGTTCATTCAGCTCATGGAAAAACCCAAGCAAACTTTCTGCTAACCTAATGTATATGAATACCAGAATCCTACAGTAAACATACCCAGTTGTTTCATCCAGTAAACGTACCTAGACCCAGGGCCTGGGAGAGGTAAATAACTACATATGGTTTTGTACCCGTTTTTCTTCGACTTACAAGAAAGCGAGCAGAATCTAAACAGTTGGGCTGAGTTCTTTATACCCTTGAGGCTGATAAGATGTAAAGAGACCAAGAAAAAACAGACTTTCTCTTAATATTTTAATTGGTTGCTAACTAAGAAAGGCTCACGGAGCCTGCATTTCCTTCCATCACTCTTGGGATTACACTTTAAAACAGTCATATAGCTGTACGGCCCACACACTTTATTAGCTGACAAAGAAATTTACTGGTATCCAGCAGAGACAAAAGGAACAAAATATTTACCATACACCAGCAGCAAATATCATTGTAGATTTCAAACCACCAAATCTATTTCAATTAAAACAGAAACTAAACAAAGATGCTGATTCTTGCCTTACCATTCACTACTGTTCTAAAGTTTACAGGATAATAAGTAAATGCAATAACATAATAAAATGAAATCATTATTATAAATATTGAGAAAGAAGATATGAAATTTATTAACTAGCAATTATCATGTAGAAATGAAAATGGATAAAAACTTACTCACAAATATAAAATACATAGGTATAAATTTAATAAAGAAGCATAGGACTTACATAGAGGAAACGATAAGAACTTCTTAACATAAAAAGAAGACCTGAACAAAGGTAAGGACAAACTTACGGATAAAAGCATTTATTCTTTTAAGTGTCAATTCCCAGAAAATATATTCGCACAATTTGAATTAAGATTTCAGTACAATTTTATTTAGGTTGTATTAGATAAAATTATCTTAGAGTATACTAGATGGTGAAGGACAGGGAAGCCTGGCGTGCTGCATTCCATGGGGTCACAAAGAGTCGGACACAGCTGAGCCACTGAACAATACTAGGAGGAGGGCTTCCTCGGTGGTGCTAGCAGTAAAGAACCTGACTGCTAATGCAGGAGACATGCTGCTGCTGCTGCTGCTGCTAAGTCGCTTCAGTCGTGTCTGACTCTGTGCGACCCCACAGACGGCAGCCCACCAGGCTCCTCTGTCCCTGGGATTCTCCAGGCAAGAATACTGGAGTGGGCTGCCATTTCCTTCTCCAATGCATGCATGCATGCTAAGCCACTTCAGTCGTGTCCACCTCTGTGCAACTCCTCCATCCACAGGATTCTCCAGGCAATACTGGAGTGGGCTGCATTTCCTTCTCCATAATGAGATGCAATGCAGTTTCAATCCCTGGGTTGGGAAGATGGCCAGGAAGAGGGCACGGCAGGTGCCCTCTAAGTGTCCATCAATAGGTGCATGGATAAAGAAGACGTGGCATATATGTATGTCCGTGTATGTGGAATACTATTTAATCTTAAAAAAGAATGAAATTTTACATTTGTAACGACATGGATGGATCTGGAGGACATAGTGATAAGTGAAGCAAGCCAGACAGAGGAAGACAAATACTGAATAATATAACTTATTTGTGGTATCTAAAATACAACTAACTAACTAATGAAAAAGAAGCAGATTCATAGATATAGAGAACTAGTGATTTTCAACAGGGCAGGGAAGAGGAGAGGAGTAATACAGTGGCAGGGGATTAAGAAGGAAAAACTGTTTTGTATAAATAAATTACAAGGATACACTGTACAACACAGGGAATATACCCAATATGCTGCTAAGTCACTGCAGTCGTGTCTGACTCGGTGCGACCGCATAGACGGCAGCCCACCAGGCTCCCCCGTCCCTGGGATTCTCCAGGCAAGAGTACTGGAGTGGGGTGCCATTTCCTTCTCCAATGCATGAAAGTGAAAAGTGAAAGTGAAGTCGCTCAGTCATATCTGACTCTTAGCGACACCATGGACTGCAGCCTACCAGGCTCCTCCATCCATGGGATTTTCCAGGCAAGAGTACTGGAGTGGGGTGCCATTGCCTTCTCCGATACCCAATATAGTATAACTATAAATGGAGTCAACCTTTAAAAATTGTGAATCACTATATTGTACACCTGTAACTTGTGTAATATTGTACATCAAATATAACTAAATTTAAAAAAACTTAGTAAAATAGGTAAAATATATCTATCTGTCTACATATAATTATATCAGAATGTTATGTAAAAGTAATTAACTCAGTGAATATTAAATGTACATAATCCAGATTAATATAAAAGATTGGAGAACCTCACCAAAATTTCAGAAAAAGAATTCAACATAGCAAAAGTAAAGAGGTGATTTATTTAGTAATAATTTTGGAATATCTTGCTACTTGTCTGCAGAAAAATAAATATAATACATTCAAAGACCAAATTCCAGATGGATATGAAGTAAAAATGTTTTAAAGTCTTAGGAAAAAAATTCAAAGTCAACATGCATAATCCAGGAAAGAGGAGAATTTAGTGAAGATAGAAGGCCCAAATTATTTAAAAAGAATGCCTTCGACCAAAGAAAATTTTAAAATATTTATAAGGAAATGATACCATAAACAAGAAAGGACAAAAGTTGGGGGGAAAGTAGAATGCAGATGACAGAAAGTATAAAATATTCAAAGACTTCTTACAAATTTACAATAGAAAGACAAGGCAACAGAGAAAAAAATGGCAAAAGATGTAATTAGATAACTCTCATAAGAACCAGTCTAAAAAGACAACAAACATATGAAAAAAATATTCAGACTTTGTACTGGCCAGAAAATGAAAATTAAACTTGCAGTGAGCTTTCACTTTATACACAAACATTAAATTTGGGGCAAATATTAAAAAGAATAATTGGATGTATAGCTGAAAAGGTACAAGGAAATTAACACAACACATTGCTGATGGAAAAGTCCTGTTCAACAGCCAAGTAGGGTGGACAAGGGATGAGTGTTCTGGCCCCTATAGCAGAGCCTGGGCAGATAATAAATTTCTTTGATCTTTAGGCTCTCCATGCAACTTCCTGATTACAGTTTAACTTTGTATGACCTACCCCACAAGCAGAGCAAAGAACGGTCGGTCTGCCAGCTCCAGCATTAACGTTCTTTCACTTGGCATATTTCTCATTGTAAATTAGTAAATTGGCACATGAAAGAGCTTGTCTCTGTCAGAAGACTGTTTATAACAATTCTGCCCCTTGAGAAAGATTTCACATCCACTCTCAGCATTCTGGCAAAGTCAGGATTTCCTGACCTGATGGCGGTCTTTGCTGGCCTTCTCTGGCAATTCCTTAAATCAGAATCAAACTCTCTGGAGGGAGATCCAGGCATCTGTATGTTTCTGAAAACTCCCCAACGTGACTCTTTTGCTGCGCTTAGTTGCTCAGTCATGTCCAACTCTTTGCGACTCCACGGACTGTAACCCACCAAGTTCCTCTGTCCATGGGGATTCTCCAGGCAAGAATACTGGAGTGGGTTGCCATGCGCTCCTCCAGGGAATCTTCCTGACCCAGGGATCAAACCTGCGTCTCCTACATTGCAGGCAGATTCTTTACCAGCTGAACCATCGAGGAAGTAGCCAGGGTGAAAACCACTGCCTTTCACTATTCTTCCAAAGCAGAACATTGGTTCTACACAATGATTTTATTTAAAACTAATTTTGATGATAAAAAGTTTCTAAAACACCGTAAACAAGGAAACATATAATATCACAAACAACATCCATCAGAGTTACATGAATGCATGTCAGGGACAGAGCTCTAGGGAGCAGAGAAAAGGATCATTCATAGGATAAATGAAAAATCTAATTTTAAAAAGTTATCTATAGTTCTCTCAATTCATACTAGAAATCTTAAACTGATTTTCCTCTCAGGCTTTCAGTCTCTTCACTTTACTCACTGTCCATGACCTAAACCACATATCTCGGTGGCCAATCAATCCTTGCCTTTCATTATCTGTGATTTCAAAGAATAAAGTTTCAGTGATCTAAACTCAAAGAGTTATCACTGATTTCTCCCTGTGCCCTATATTTCATATCTAGTCTAGCCATCAAATACCGTGACTACTAAAAGTAATCCCCACTTCCTTTTTTTGCATAGTTGAACTTTCTGCATAACTGAATTAAGTTCAGGTCTTAATAATAGTCTACGTAAACTCCTTAAAAGTCTTCCTTCACAGTCATCCCTGCCTCTTAGCTGATGAAATATCAACTTCATATAGCAGCCAAAGGGACTACTTTATATTTGAACCATGTGTGTGTGCCTGCCCTCTAAGTTGCTTCAGTTGTGTCCGACTCTTTAAGATCCTATGGACTGTAGCCCACCAGGCTCCTCTGTCCATGGGATTCTGCAGGCAACAATACCAGAGTGGATTGCCATGCCCTCCTCCAGGGGATCCTCCCCATCCAGGTATTGAACCCACATCTGTTATGTCTCTTGCACTGGGAGGTAGGTTCTTTAACACCAGCACCTCCTAGGAAGCCCATATTTGAGCCAGACTAGGCCTTTATATTAGAGAAGGAAATGGCAACCCACTCCAGTATTTTTTCCTGGAAAATACCATGGATGGAGGAGCCTGGCAGGCTGCAGTCCATGGGATAACAGTCAGACATGACTGAGCGACTGAGCAGAGGCCTTTATATACAGAGACCGTGGTAGCTCAGACAGTAAAGAATCTGCCTGTAATGTAGGAAACCTGAGTTCGATCCCTGGGTTGGAAAGATCCCCTGGAGAAAGGAATGGCAACCCCACTCCAGTACTCTTGCCTGGAAAATCCCAGAACAGAGGGTCTGGTGGGCTACAGTCCATGGAGTGGCAAAGAGTCGGACACAACTGAGCAAGTAACACTTTAAACAACACAAGGGCCCTTATTTGAGCTTTGCTGGTAACTCAGAGATAAAGAATTCACCTACAATGCAGGAGACTGCAAGAGACATGGGTTCGATCCCTGGGTTGGGATTCAGTATTCTTGCCGGGAAAATCCCATGGACATAGGAGCCTGGCAGGCTTCAGTCCATGGGGTCACAAAGAATTGGACACAACAAGGAGATCAGCCCTGGGATTTCTTTGGAAGGAATGGTGCTAAAGCTGAAACTCTAGTACTTTGGCCACCCCATGTGAAGAGTTGACTCATTGGAAAAGACTCTGATGCTGGGAGGGGTTGGGGGCAGGAGTAGAAGGGGACGACAGAGGATGAGACGGCTGGATGGCATCACTGACTCGATGGATGTGAGTCTGAGTGAACTCCAGGAGTTGGTGATGGACAGGGAGGCCTGGCGTGCTGCGATTCATGGGGTCGCAAAGTCGGACACGACTGAGCGACTGAACTGAACTGAAAGTGACTGAGAACACACGCACATAGGTCCTTATATATCAAACATCGCAATGCAGGGCCTCTGTACTCTGCAAAAAAATGCACCACTAACCTTACTTTCAAGACTATTACTAAAGCCATTTTACTGGAATCATCATTTTCTTTTCTTCCACAATCTCCCTACAATACGAATGGTTCAAAACTTTATGTGAATTTTCATCTTTTTTTTTTAGAACAATTTTTTAAAGAGCAGTTTTTAGGCTCACAGCTAAATTGAGAGGAAGGTACAGAGACAACCCATATACTTCCTGCTCCCACACATGCATCCTTCCCCCATAATCTACATCCTTTAGTACACTTGCTGCAGTTCATGAGACTACATCGTTATCACCCAGAGTCTACATTAGGGTTCACTCTTTGTGTTGTACATTCCACAGGTTTGAACAAACGTACCCCGTAAGGAACAATTGACTGGTTCAAGACTGAGAAAGGAGCACAGCAGGGCTGTCTGCTGTCACCCTGTTTTGTAAATGCTAAGCACATCATGAGAAATGCTGGGCTGGGAGGAGTTACAAGTTGGAATCAAGATAAGCAGGAGAAACATCAACAACCTCAGATGTGCGGATGATACCACCCTAATGGCAGAAAGCGAAGAGGAACTTAAGAGCTTCTTTAGGAGGAGGGTGAAAGAGCTGGCTTAAAACTAAATATTAAAAAAACTAAGATCATGGCATCTGACCCCACTGTTGTTGCTGCTGCTGCTAAGTCGCTTCAGTCGTGTCCGACTCTGTGCGACCCCATAGATGGCAGCCCACCAGGCTCCTCCGTTGTCCCTGGGATTCTCCAGGCAAGAACACTGGAGTGGGTTGCCATTTCCTTCTCCAATGCTGACCCCATTACTTCATGGCAAATAGAATGGGAAACAGTGGAAGTACTAACAGATTTCTTCTTCTTGGGCTCTGAAATCACTGCGAATGGTGACTCCAGCCATGAAATCAGAAGACGATTGCTTCTTGACAGGAAAGCGATGACAAACCTACTCAGTGTGTTGAAAAGCAGAGACATTACTCTGCCAACAAAGGGCTGTATAGTCAAAGCTATGGTCTTCCCAGTGGTCACATACGGTTGTGAGAGTTGGACCGTAAAGAAAGCAGAGTGCCAAAGAACTGATGCCTTTGAACTGTGGTGCTGGAGAAGACTCCAAAGAGTCCCTTGGACAGCAAGGAGATCAAAACAGTCAATCTTAAGGAAGAGCAACCCTGAATACTAGCTGAAAGGACTGATGCTGAAGTTCCAGTATTATGGTCATATGATGCGAACAGCCAACTTACTAGAAATGTCCCTGATGCTGGGAAAGATTGAGGGTAGAAGAAGAGGGTGTCAGAGGATGAGATGGTTGGATGGCATCACTAATGCAATGGACATGAACTTGGGCAAACTTCAGGAGATGGTGAAGGACAGGGAAGCCTGGCAAGCTGTAGTACATATGGTGGCAAAAAGTAAGACATGACTGGGAGACTGAATCACAACAACATCCATCATTACAGTATCACACAGAGTAGTTTATTTTCCCTAAAAATCCTCTGTGCACCACCTACTCATCCCTCCCTCTCCCCAATCCCCAGCAATCACTCATCTTTTTACTGTCCCCACAATTTTGGCCTCTTCTGGAATGTCATACAGCATGTAGCCTTTTCAGACTGGCTTCTTTCACTTAGTAATATGCAATTATGTTTCCTCCATGTCTTTTCATGGTTTGATAGCTCATTTCACTTTAGCACTGGATAATGTTTCATAGTCTGGATGTACCACAGTTTATTTATTCATTTATCTACTCAAGGACATCTTGGTTGCTTCTAATTTTCAGCCATTATGACTAAAGCTGCTATAAACACCAGTGAAGCTTATTTTAAACAACAAAGATCCACTGAATGCATCTAATGTAAATCTCTTATTTGTTATTATGTTATACTGTTACTATATTGCATGTTAATGGATATTAATAGATTCTTCAATTTTTGAATGCCTTTGCTAACTAGGTAATTTATGTTCTCTTTGACCAGTGAATATATCTGTGAAGCAATGAGAACATAAATTACGCTACCAAATTCATTTTATAAAACCATAGTTAAAAACTTCCTTGACCTTTCATATTTAACCCAAGACCTATTGTTCTTAGTCTTAAATAGTTCCCATATCCGTGATTAAGAAAGTGAAGTCGCTCAGTCGTGCCCGACTCTTTGCGACCCCATGGACAGTAGTCTGCACCAAGCTCCTCTGTGCATGGGATTTTCAAAGCAAGAGTACTGGAGTGGGTTGCCACTTCCTTCTCCAGGGAATCTTCCCAAGCCAGGGATCGAACCCAGGTCTCTCACATTGTAGACAGATGCTTTACTGTCTGAGCCACCAGTGAGCTAATCTTTTGTAAAGCATTTAGAAGAGCACCCACAGACCCACCCATGTGGGAGGCATTACATACATGCTTACTAAGGAAATAACATTTATTTATTCCATCTTCCTCTCATGTCTGATCTACTGCAGTAGTAACCTAACTCAGCTTCCTATACATGCTGCAACCCTCTCTCACCCCCTTTATTGTCCCCAACCTATGAAAAACGGAACTCTGATGAAATCACCTGAACCACTGTCACAAAGTCATTCAATGGCTCCCCCTTTGTTTTAGGTTTAAGATCAAAATATATGAGAAAGTCTTTATTCCCATCATTCTCCCCCATCCCTCAGCTCCAGTCAAACTAGTGTATTTCCTCCTACTCCCAGCACATCATATTCCTTCTACCCAGCTACTGCCCCCCGAAACTGTCAACTATTTCTTCCTTCACATTTCACTCAAGTCTCACTGTGTGTGTATGCTGAGTTGCTCAGTCCTGTCCAGATCTTTGCAACACCATGGATTGTAGCCCACCAGACTCCTCTGACCATGGGATTCCCCAGGCAAGAACACTGGAGTTGGTTGCCATGTCCTCCTCCAGAAGATCTGTTTGACCCAGGGGTTGAGCCTGCATCTCTTGTGTCTCCTGTATTGGCAAGCAGATTCTTTACCACTAGTGCCATTTGGGAAAAAGTCTCAGGGAAACTTTAAAATTGAAATATGAAGGATTAGAAGAAGTTAGTTGGATTAAAACATCTGGGTGTGTGTGCATGTTTGTTTTTTTGTAGGGGAAGTGTTCTTAGTGCACTTTAACTTGTCTGTGCCCCTATCTACTCTTTTGTAAAAACATCAGTTTTTAACAGATGAATGGACAAATAAAATACAGTCTATTCATACAATGGGATATTATTCAGCCATGAAAATAATCAAGTACCAATATATCTTACAAATGGATGAACCTTCAGTTCAGTTCAGTTCAGTCTCAGTCGTGTCCGACTCTTTGCGACCCCATGAATCGCAGCATGCCAGGCCTCTCTGTCCATCACCAACTCCCAGAGTTCACCCAAACTCATGTTCATCGAGTTGGTGATGCCATCCAGCCATCTCATCCTCTGTTGTCCCCTTTTCCTCCTGCCCTCAATCCCTCCCAGCATCAGGGTTTTTTCCAGTGAGTCAACTCTTTGCATGAGTTGCCAAAGTACTGGAGTTTTGGCTTCAGCATCAGTCCTTCCGATGAACACCCAGGACTGATCTCCTTTAGGATGGACTGGTTGGATCTCCTTGCAGCCCAAGGGACTCTCAAGAGTCTTCTCCAACACCACAGTTCAAAGGCATCAATTCTTTGGCACTCAGGTTTCTTCACAGTCCAACCCTCACATCCATACATGACCCCTGGAAAAACCATAGCCTTGACTAGATGGACCTTTGTTGGCAAAGTAATGTCTCTGCTTTTGAATATGCTATCTAGGTTGGTCATAACTTTCCTTGGATGGTCATAATATTTCCAAGGATGAACCTTGGAAATATGGTAAGTGAAAGAAGTCCCAAAGGAACATCTGTAGTATGATTCCATGTATGTGAAAGGTCCAGAAGAGGCAAATCTATATAAACAGAAGTCAGAAGACTTTACCAGAAGTTATGAATATGCGGTTTCCTTTTGAGCTGATAAAAATGTTCAACAGTTAGAAAGTAGTGATTGTTATAAATACACTAAATACTACGGAATTGTATACTTTGAAAGGATGAATTTTATGGTATATGAATTATATCACAATAAAGCTGCTATTTTTTTAAACAAAAAGCAATAATAACAGTTTTTCTAAGATTTTAAGGATTAAAGAGATTTAAAGTATGTGTATGTTATTGTATATACACACGCATTTACACAATTATACTATGCACTTAACACATACCAGACCCATAAGTACTTCAATAAATGGTGCATATTGTTTTGAGAAAATAACACAGGTTTTAACTGAAATTAGATGAATGCATAATTGTGCTTTTAGGATTTGATTTTTACTATTTTCGCAATTCAAGAAAAACATCTGGACATTAAAAACACTACTTATGAATTTTTACACTGTGTAAAAATCCAAGTAAATTATGCAAATCTCATTTTTTAACGTATTTTATCTTACACACATTTTAATTTATAAAACTGTGGTTAAATCAGTCCATTTATTTCTTCTATGTCTGTGATAAAAACTGAATTCTTTGAAACACTGTCATGAAATTATGAATGTAAATTCTATAAATTAATATATTTACAAGAGGTAGTATATTGATAATAACTGTATCTGTTACCTTGCACTGCAGATATATAACTAAATAGATCTTAGTACTAATTCTTGCCTTGTCTTATCAATTTAAGAGAGCTAAGCTAATCTTTAAAATGATAACATCCTCACTACACTGTTGGTTTAACAGAATGTTCCTGATTCAGTTTTTAAAAGAAGTAATGCCTAAAACTGTTGGCACAAAGACAAAATCCTGAATTTAGGCCATATGAAAGTCACTTCATTGTTGTTACTGAAAGAAATAAGCTCAACTATAATCAAACTTCAGCAGCACTGCATCAACATTCTGCCAGCTAAGCAGGCCTCGAAACCAGAGGGCCTCTAGCAAATAACATAAAATGTGGCATCGATCATTAATACAAATCATGGCAAATGCACCTACATGAAACATTATTATACTTAATGATAAAGAATTATAATATATACTGCTATTAAGTTATTTTCAATAACAAAAACCAGATCTTTCTCTTTCCTTTTTTCTTTGGAGGATAGGGGCAATATTTGAAATATATATAACTTATTTAATGGAAAAATTACTTTCCATTTCTTTCTCCTCCCTAAAAGCTATTAATAAAGCTAGTTTTTCTCAGCTTTTCCCAAGGAATTTACTGAACAGAATTTAGTCAAACATATTATCTTTTTTAATCACTGAGGGATCCTTCTATGCATTCCTACTTCAGAAACTGTTCCCCTGAGAGACATCACTAGTATAATAATAATCACATAGTCTAAGAGGGCTCATATATTTTTCCTCCTACCTTTTTTCCTATTATTAATCCATTCCAATAAAAATCTGTGCAGCCCTAAGCTCTATCTTAATTGCCTACACATTTATTAGAAGTTAACTAAGCATTAAGTCTACAAAGAAAAACAAAAGCACAACCAACCTATGCCCTTCGGGAACTTATCCTCAAGTAGCAGAGGAAGACATGAATGGTGTGGTTAGTGTAGTGATAACAGTGATAGTAAAGTGAAGAACAGGACAGACAAAGCACTTAGTATCTGGCTGACTCAAGAAAGGGGAGGTCTTCCAACAGGAGTAAGAATTCACTGTGACGCAGACAAAGGGGTGAGGGGGTAGGAGGTGCATTCGAGGCAAACGCAGCTGCAAACAGGCACAGCATGCTCCAGGAACCGGGTGAGCATGGCAAGAGAGGAGACCAGCAAGATGAGCAGGGCTAGACGACGACAGGCTCCACCACACAGGGGACAGGAAGACTACGCAGTAAGGCGGGGAGAGGCTCACGATGCAGACATGTAGAAGGGGCCCCGGGCAGCAATGGGGAAGATGCAGAAAGGATGAAAAAGAAGCTATGGCCATACTCCAGGTGATAAGGCAGAGGCCTGAACTAAAGCACCTCTAAGTGGTGGTGGCAACAGAGGCAGGAGAGACTAAGGACACTTCAGAAGGTAGAATTCAAAGGCAAGTCTTGGTGAGTGACTCAAAGGGCTGAGTCAGAAACCTGGCTTCTGGTTTGGGGAGACTGTGGGTGGCTGTACTGCCTACCATCATGGGGAGCATCTTATTATTCAAAACTGAATTCCAATAAATGCCTTTGCTGCTAAGTCTTCTCTGCCCTCTGTGGTTCAATATGATTCCTTCCACCCTAGGGTTCCCTGTGTCTATAGTGTGTACCAGATATTTGGTTAAGTCATAATGCATATGTAACATTTTTCATTTAACTTCTTTACTGTGAACTTGTCATGTATATTTTCTGTCTCTGAGTAAACTATCAATAGAAGTTCCTTATAATCAAATATCACAAGGTTACAGAGCAGTATGTACTCAATAAACATTGGCTGATTCAAGTGATGTGCTTGTGTGTGCTTGTGTTAAGTTGCTCAGTTGTGTCTGACTCTGAGACTTCATGGACTGTAGCCCGCCAGGCTCCTCTGTCCATGGGGATTCTCCAGGCAAGAATACTGGCATGGGTAGCCCCTTCTCCAGGAGATCTTCCCAACCCAGGGATTGAACCTGGGTCTCCCACATTGCAGGTCGATTCTTTACCATCTGAGCCACGAGGGAAGTCATATGAACAGATACTAGGAAGAGATAGATAATCACTGTTCTTTTCTAGGGTCTTAAGACTATCTTCTCTCTCTCTAAATACAGTAGGGCTAAATGAAGATTAAAAGTTTTTAAAAAAAGATATCCACAGATGCTGGTGAAATAAAAATATTCTCCCACTTTCCAGGACTAGGGTAGACACGGTTAGGGCCTTATTGAACAGTGAGAGTTGTCACTTCTTTTCAGTAGTTATCTACTGCTTTAAAACTATTAAAAAACATCTTCAAGAGGTTTGTACCATGAATGCCCAAGGGCAATGGGGTGCCCACAAACCGAATCATTTTTTTACTAACAAAGAACAGCAAAGGTTTTACAAACATCTGTTTTGGTTTCACTCTTGGAATCAAGGAATGTGACTGCATGAGATTTGGCTGCGGATTGTTATATGGTTCATGTAATGACATGTAGAAATGTTTAAATGGTCACAAAACAAAATAACCACATAGTTCACAAGCATCTAAACAAACTAAGTTTTTACAGGACAAGCTGCTGTGTATAATCTAATATACACTGTTTCTCTATAAGAACCCATTTATAGCTTCATTCTCACTATAAAACTGTCTTACTATTTTTAAAAAAGTACATGGTAAGGACGGGGGAAGAAGGGAGAAGGAGAGGGAAACAGGAAAAAAAATTAACAACCAGAGTCTAGTTTATTTTAGTAAAAATGTATTCTATAGTATCCTTTTAAGTAGTAAATTATTTAATTTAAATTAGTTAGTAATTATAATTCTCCAATATTTTAACTATGTATATTCACTTAGAAGCTTTCCTCATACAAAGATAATTTTCTGCCATCTGGCACAATAATGTCTCCATATGGAAGCATTACTTACATATCAAAAATAAAAGAGAAATAAGAGATTGTAAATGTAGTATATTTGGCATAATACAAAGCTCAAATTATAGTCTATAAAGTTCTATTTTAAGAGTTCCCCCATATCAACATTTGCTCTTTTATATTATTCGACTACAAAACAAAACTATATCAAATATTTTGGTTAGAGAGTGAGCCAGAAAAAATTAAATTTAGTCTCTCATATTTTATTCATTAGTTTCCTCAGAAACGGACAGCACAGTTGGGAGTAAGAACAACTGGGTTCTAATTCCAGTTCTTTGCCACCATATGACCTTGGAAAAGTCACAGTTTTTCTACCCTTCAGTTTTCTTTGGGCAAAACAGATATTACAGCAGAATTTCTGCTTGCTTATTACTTTATTAATCTGGTATCATTTTATTAAGATACTTTTCACAGAAAAAAGAAAAACAGACTACGATAATAAAGAATTTTCATAAGTGCTTTGAGATCTTCAGAGAAAAGTACCACTGGAATTTACTGGAAAGACTGAACAAAATCAGTATTTGCCAAGTCCATATATTAGGAAAGGAGTAAATAGAATAAGAGCTCAGTGATATTGGTTTTAATGATTTATCTAAACTTTGAAATACAAAAGTATATCATCCTGAATATTCTTTATCCTAAAACTGACTACACGTGAAAATTATTCAATGTAACTTCAGTTATAGGACTATGGGAAAGTTGCAGTTATTACATTACATTGTCCGACGCTTTAAGATAGCTGATGCTGTTTCTAATCAACATTTCGTGCAAACATAGCTGTGGAACAGTACTGGTATCCGATAACCCTGCAGACAGAGATCAGAGTCTATTTGTCATCTTTATTCCCCATTTTTGACCAATAGAGAGAAACTTTGCCAGAAGGACACAAATTAATAAGAAAAGCCCAGACTGGTCAGAGAATATTTACTCATTTTATAGCTGCCAGCATGTGCGTACCTAGGTTGCTCTAGCTGTCTTACTGATTCTTCATGTTATTTTCAACAGCTTTCATTCAATTTGGATGGGGCTAAAGAATTAGCATGCAAGAAATGGCAATGATCATACCTCAAGCATTTCTGTTTAGGCAAATATACTTACAGCTGCTGCTCCAGGACTTTAACAAGGACTTTATGCTAATTTCAAAAAACACAGAATCCTGTAGACTCAACATTGTGTCCCAACTGGCTGCAGCAGCAGCGGTAGCAGCAGCAATGGATTTGTTGATCTCTCTCTGAGCCGCTGTCCCTTCTGCTTTCACAGGCAGCAGAGTTTTGGCCCACAGAGCCTCAGCTTCATTACCATGCAGTCTCGCAGTGACGCACAACTATAGTGGAAATGCTGCTGAATGCAGATGAACTGTTCAGCTGAATAAAGGCTTATAAGTTTATCACAAGTGCCCTGAAGGACACCCTCACCTTTCCTGCTGGAGATACACACGTGGCCGAAATCACCAGCTCTGTTTATTGTCCCCGTTATCAGTTTTGATGAGCTGTGTCTCTGGCTGCTTTCAGTGTAGTCACTACTGCTAGTAAACAGACAAGGGTAGCGCTCTGCCCTTGGGTGCCAACTTTTCTAGCTCAGAGCCTCAGAAGTCAGAAACGAATTTGGATCCAACACTAAGATCTTTAAGTCTCTTCCTATAACAGCTGACCCTCTCTGCTGCCAAAAAAGCATCGGAGGTGTTTTTTCCACTCCAATCAGTTTCTCTAGGTGATTTTCAGTCAGTTCTCTCCACCTCTCTACACACCCAGGCAGTAAGCAGTGACTTTCTCAGCGGGCTTATGATGATGCAGAGTCCACTGCCTCACTTAACCCGCCAGAGAGAACGCTGGCTAATGGAATGAAAGGATGATGTAATGAACACCGTGGCTGAGCTTCCATCAGCCTCTAAAACTGCTCAGCTCAGGACAAAGTTTCCTCTGCTACAGGCAACTTATTCAAGAGAGAACTCTATTAGAATAATGGGATTATTTTAAAACATAGGGTCTTCTATTCTTAACACAGGACATAATTCCCCTCAAACTCTTATAGTCCAAATACCAGTAAACAGTGAGAAATCCTCTGGCCAAATAAAACACACGTTTTAAAAACTTTATTCTATAGAAGCTATTTTTAAATGGAAAGCTGACACTATTTAAAGTCTGACTGTTCTTCAAAATAATAGAAATATTCTAAAATCAAATCTGACAAATAATATTTGATGTTAATATCAGAAGAAAAATGTCTTGACCTCACAATTTACCATTACTCTGAAGATCAGTATTGGGAGAAGGGGGGGAAGGTGGTATTTTTCCATCTGTGGCAATACATTTGTACTGATCCATCTATATACTTCTGTATCCTTTAAATACCACAAGGAATAAGTAAATTCCATGATCAAAGTCATAAGTGAATAGACTAATTCATAGCCAAAAGGCTAGGCACTGTATTAAAAGCTAAAAGAATATTCTTCTATGCATAATACATTAAGGAGAAAAGATAGTCATACTCATAAAGACACATTCAGTGGTAATAGTATTACTGAGAGCATCATTTAAAGCTTATTTCTTCAGAGTAGTCCAGGAACTCTGGAATAAGTCTGCAGCCATTCCTACCCCTGAACAGATCTAAAATCGAAATTCGAACCAAGGCTACAAAGGATAACCACACAGAACTCCAATACCACAATACTGTTGTTTCAGCACATCTTCTTGATCAAACACATCTCAGGATCAGGGAAGAACAAGGTTTCTCCTGGCCTAATGGAACACAAGTGCCTCAAGGAGCTGCATGAACAAAGGGTACTCCATAGTTCAAAAACACTGCCCACAACACCCATTCTTGAACATTAACAGTGTATGTCAACCAACAAAAGGCTCTCGATTACACACAAACTGGTTCAATTTTTCCCTTTAATCAAATATTCCTCAAAGTGATTTGACAATACAATCCTCTTTTCATCAAATGGCTGTTAATAGAGTCAGGGAATAAGCTGATCTAGACCCAAACAAACTACACCAGCAAATGTCAAGACACAAAACTGAAGCATTTCAGCAAGCAGACAAGTCAGAAGGCATACACACAGATATTTTATCATAGGTTTTCTACCACTACTGAGCTAAGCCTGTTAGTCTTACACAAAACTTAAAACCTACTTAATATTATTTGTTCCACCAAAGTAATCAGAGCTTATTCTTAGTAAACCTTTGTAAACTATAAACTTTTATAAACTATAGCTGTCACATAGAATGTCCAAATAAGATAATTTTTTCAGGGGCTAGGGGTTAAATAATAGGTGATTTTTTTCACAGTCTTAAAAAAAGGGGATTTTCTTCTGCTTAAGTTTCACATACATGGATCTAAAAGAATAAATCAGAACCTAAAGTTTCTCTTATATCTAATCAATTACTAGGTGCATACAGCCGAAGCAAACCCACAGCTTCTTTGAGACAGGGCTACATAAGAATCAATTTTGGGGCCTATTTCAGAAGTTCCATTTGCACCAGGTCTTCCTGGTGACAGAAGGTGAATGAAAAGGACACTTTCCATTCATATGGAGAGCAATTCAACAACCTCATGTGAGCAGAGCCTGGGTTCTTACCATTATACTGAAATGCAAAAAACAAAATAAGTAGCATTATTATTCCAACTATTACTCACAACTTTAACAAACATTAATGGACTAAGTATTTCCTTTCTAACCCTTGCCAAATGTTCATCATCCATATCCCTGAAAACTATGTATACATTCAACAATTCTTCCAGGAGACTGGGCCAGAGTCGTACTACATTCCAAATGCTTCTCAATCCCTCAATTACTAACCAAACTTTTATATTACACAAATAATAATAGTCCTATCACCTTCAAGTGATTTCTCTATCCTCAACGTATCAATCAATCACATAGCCTAGAGCTTATTGCAAGCTTAAAAAAGTGAAGTGAAAATCACTCAGTCATGTCAACTCGTTGCGACCCCATGGACTGTACCGTCCATGGAATTCTTCAGGCCAGAATACTGGAGTGGGTAGATCTTCCCTTCGCCAGGGATCAAACCCAGGTCTCGCGTGTTGTAGGCGGATTCTTTACCAGCTGAGCCACAAGGGAAGCCTAAGAATACTGCAGTGGGTAGCCTATCTTTTTCTCCAGCGTATCCCAACCAGGAATCAAACTGGGGTCACCTGCATTGCAGGTGCATTCTTTAACAGCTGAGCTTAACCTATCAATTAATCACATAGCCTAGAGTTTATTGCAAGCTTGACAAAAGACTAGTCAAAATGTCAGTCTTCCATTTTATTCATTCCATAAATTCAGAATTCTCCAAGTTGTATCATTCATACATATTTTTTAGTCTAATCACCATAAAAAGATAGCTGCACAAATCATTTCTTGATGGCATATTCTTGGAAAAGCAGAAAAATTTATTTTGGATCATTTCCTTCAACAAACCTCTCCACACTTTAGACTGTAATATTAAAGAACGTTTTTAAGATTTAGAACATTTTTTAAAAATTCACAATTTCAATATTATCAGCCTTTGCTGAGGTCCTCTTGGCATGGGCCAGATACTATAAAGCACAAGGAACAGAAGAAGGCTGTGCCAGCCTTTTTGCCCCCAAGGAATTAGAAAGTAGATGTTCTTTCTTTTAATCAATTTCCATTTGATTCTATGTCCTTTTCACTGGCATTTTAAGGATTCATGGAATTGGTTACTTGCTTTACATTTCTAAGTAGAAGGCAGATAACAGTATATCCTAATAAACCAAGTGTGTATACCAGGAAAAATTCTCAGTAAATCCTACAAAAATATTCCCATTTAGATATAGTATCCAAACAAAATGTTCTTTAATAAAAAATGAAGTTTGGACTTAACTGACTATATCATACAATACAATCCAAGAAAATTTAATGTTCTACGAACCTAAAAGGAAATGAAAGTCTTCAATTATTAACAATTCTTATGAACAGTACAAATATAATGGATTATGCCTTATATTAACACCTTTTAAAATATCTCAGCAATTATTAAACCGGTATCCAAATAATCATAGTATGGAAAAAATAGAAACTTATCAAGTTTTTCTGCAAAAAATGTCAAATATCCTATCACTCCTAGAGCCTTTCACAGTCCCCACAGATTTTAGCCTCTTTGGAAAGTCCTCATCATTTCTGGAGTTTAGAAAAGAGACTGAAAATTTTTGGTATGGAAGGAAAGATGCTCTTGGGTCTACCAGGTAATTAACATCACACATGAAATGTAAAAAAGAAAAAACAAAAAGGCTGTAGAAATCACTTCCTATTTTGCTTTATAATACAACAAAAAATTAACAATAATTACCTATAACAGTAGTTAACATTTACTTTTTAGTACACTTAATTCTACTTTCTATATTTCTCAAATTGTCTACCATGAATTGGATTTAACATTTAAAAAACTCATTTCCTTGGAGAAATGACTGATTCGAGGGCTAGAGCATAGAACACACAAGATAGGCCTGGAACATCTTGTAAGGCCAGAAGTGGGAAAGGGCTCAAAACACAAAATAATGTGGGTATGTCAAAGGGAAATGGGAGCCAAGTGATAGAGCTGCCAACAGTCAAAGCTAACACTTGGAGCAACAAAATAAACAATGTAGTATGGAATATAACCAAAAGTATAAAATAAATATGCATTGAGGCTATACTTGTATAAATAAATGATTAAGTAAATAAAGGAGAAGAGACAAATCTCATATTGTACATACACAAGTGCTAACTTACCAGGCTTGACTGATATTCTTTGAAAGGTCTGCTTTGATTGGCCCCTGGCTAGCATCAAGGAACTTAAATTTTAAGAGGGGCCCACCATTCCCAGGAGAAGGCAATGGCACCCCACTCCAGTACTCTTGCCTGGAAAAATCCCATGGACGGAGGAGCCTGGTAGGCTGCAGTCCATGCGGTCGTTAGCAGTCCAACACGACTGAGTGACTTCACTCTCACTTTTCACTTTCATGCATTGGAGAAGGAAATGGCAACCCACTCCAGTGTTCTTGCCTGGAGAATCCCAGGGACGGGGGAGCCTGGTGGGCTGCCAGCTATGGGGTTGCACAGAGTCGGACACAACTGAAGCAACTTAGCAGCAGCAGCGACCATTCCCAGAACTGAAAAGAGCAGCTCAATTATGCCTAAATTTTTGGTACAAACAATATAGTTTATGCTGAACAACTGCTTTCCTTCAGCAAGTTCAAAACGGGGTATGTGCCATGTCAGCAGCCCCAATAAAAATCCTGTAATCTGAGTCTATAATGAGCATCTTTTTGATGAGGAGAAAAAGAAAGATAAAGGGAAAAAAAAGATTCAACTAGAACACAGATAAAACAAACAATATCTAAAAAATACATTTAATGGCTGGTACCAGGAGAAGATTAGAGTCTACGGAAGAAAAGATCAGTAAGTATGCCGAAATGGAAATATTAACTCTACAAAGTGAAGTCTAAATGATAAAACAAGGGGGAGGAAATGCACAAAGCCTCAGCGACCTTTGGAGCAATATCAGATCGTCTAATACCTGTTGTAATATGCCAACCACGTCATAAGCTAACTGCTGGAAACCAACGACAAAAGAGAAAAATCTCAAGAGCAGTTGAAGAAAATGATAAACTACATACAGTGGAACAAAGATAAAAATGAGGACGTTTCATCTGAAACTATACAAAGCAGAAGTTGGAATGCATGCTATCACTGAAAAGCTTAAAACTGATGACCTATAATTCTATTATCTGGTGAAAATATCTTGCAAAGATCAAGCAAAAACTTCTCTGAGACAGACAAAAACTGAAAGGACCTGTCACCGGCAGATCTACATACAAAAAAATGTTAATGAAAGTTCTTTAGGCAGAAGAAAAAATTATACCGGATGAAAACCTGTATAACCTAAACAATACTATCGAAAACAAGTGATGGAAAGTGTCAGAAATGGTACACTAGCAGGAAGGAGAAGAACTTTTGCTTCTTGTTTTCAATTTTCTTTATGTTAATTGACTGCTTCAAGCAAAAGTGGTTAACAATCTACAACAAAATCAGGTTTATACTGTGTGTAAAAATAAAACATCTGACTACAATGGTACAAAGGATGAAGAGAAGAAACAAGTATAAAGTTTCAAGATCCTACAGTCTACATAAAATGTGCTATCATTTGAAAGTAGACTACAATGAGGTAAAATTCATTTTTTAAACCTCAGATTTAAAACCCCTAATTTTATTTTAAAATTTTTAAGTAATAAGCCAATAGTAGAATAAATTAGAGTACTAAAAAGCAAAGGAGGAGGGCAAGACAAATGGGACAAACAGGAGACAACCGCAAGATAGATTTAAATCCAACCATGTCCCTAATTAAATATAAATGGTCTAACCACTGTGTGAAAGCATCATGCCAGGTACAAAAAGGATAATTTAGTGAATAAAACAAAGCTTGTGCCCTTGGGAAGGCTGGGATCCAATGGTGGTGATAAAGAGTATGCGGTATGTGTGGGTGCCTGTCCCTACTTGCTGTGTGCTTAGTCGCTCAGTTGTCTCCGACTCTGGGACTCAGTGGATTGTAGCCGGCCAGCCTCCTCTGTCCATGGGACTCTCCAGGCAAGAATACTGGAGTGGGTTGCCATGCCCTCCTCCAGCAGATCTTCCCAACCCAGGGATCAAACCCAGGTCTCCCACATTGCAGGACTGGATTCTTTACCATCTGGGCCACCAGGGAAGTCCATGTCACTACATACATACATCCAGATACAAAATAACCAGTTGTGAGTAAGTGCTGTGATGGTAATAAAGCAGGTGTAGTGACAGAGAAAAAAAAATCAGAGAAGGCCTAGCTAAGATAGAGTGATCAGGGATGGCCACTCACAGGGAACAATATCAAATATGAAATCTGTTCAGCAGTGGACCTTCTTCTGAAGAATGAATTTTATGCTTAATCGCCAAAAGGAAATCAGACTGAAATCAAAGTAACTCTGGCTGACCAGGGTTAGAGCATCAGAGCCCTAGCCACTTGCCTGAGGAGATTCTCAAAGAATCCCTGAAATACGAATAGGCTCCCCACAAAATACTGAGGTCTATAACTGGACGCCATAGAAGAGCTCTCTAATCAAGAACAAGGTCAGACAGACCAACCTGATTAGTGAAGGGGAGAATGGACTTAAGGAGAACACAGTGAAAGCTGATGGGCTATCTATATCACTTAGGTAAGGGGTAAGGACTATAAAAAGATAACTAGTATACATACTTAGTGCCTTCCCACGTGGTGCTAGTGGTGAAGAATCTGCCTGCCAATGCAGGAGACACAAGAGATGCAAGTTCGATCCCTGGGTGGGAAAGATCCCTTGGAGAAGGAAATGGCAAGCCACTCTAGTATTCTTGCCTGGAAAATTCCATGGACACAGAAGCCTGGCAGGCTAATCCATGGGGCCACAAAGAATTAGACCCAAATGAGCACATACATACTTAGAATAATTCAGAAAAAGGAAATAAAAATGGGACTAGGAAGACAGATTTCATTTTTTTCTGAATAGGTATTTCTTGATGAATCTGGTGATTGTTAGCGTACAGAAAAAAGAAAAAAAAGGGGCAAAGCTAAAATAGTAAAAAAAAAGTGACCCTTACACTTAGGTGACTGGGTGGACAGTGGTACTAAACATGGGCTGGCAAGGGGTAGTTTGCAAGGGGTAGCAAGGAGAGTTTCGGCAACATAAATCTCAAGTCTAAAAGAGGCATCAGGGCTAGAAGTAAGAGAAGAACAAAGACAGAAGTACACAGCCACTCTCACAAGTTCCCCAGCTTCTCCATTTATGAAGGGGGTAAGCAGAGTTCACTACCTCCAAGTACATGCTAGCCAATACTAACCACAAAGTAACAAAGTCAGCTGAAACCAAGAAAAATAAAAACAAGCAAGAGACAATAATTTAAAAATAAAATAAACAAAAGAGTAATGATGGGACTCTTCCCCTGAAATACAAGGACCAGAATTCCATCTAGATTTCTGGAGAGAAAGGATTCAGGTCGTGACCAAATAAACTACTTATTTTAGAAGTACAAATCAAGTTTCTGAATTAATGGTCATATAACAGAGTCTCTAATAAAAATAAGCTTCAGACAATGTCACAGATTAGATCAATACATTAGTGTATTCACAAGTTAGCACCATAAAAGCAATAAAGAAGCCTTTTAACTAAGGTCAATAACTTGGAGAGTGGTTACCTATACAGCAATACATTATTCAAGAATGCCATAAGGTATAATTACTGTTACCTTTCTGACACAGGGTATTGATTAATAGCCCAATTTATTCCTAGCTTTGAATTCTTTTTATGTATTTCACACGTAAAACAAAAAAATTGCTTCCTTTGCCTAAATTAAAGTAGTCCAGACCCTGTAATCATACTTTCTTCTCTGCCCTCAAAAACCATACCAATTTGCTATCATTTGGCCCAGTGCTAAGACATTATTATTTCTTGAAATAAAACAAAAATCTATTTCTGAATATATTTAAAACTGATTCCTGAGTTCCTTAAGAACTCTAGACACTAGAAATTAAATGTAATCACCTGAAATTGCTTTTGGAAAATACAGGTGAAAAAATCCAGATAGAAAGTTTCTAGTCAAAAGGTTAGTTACTGGATTTATATTTTTTACAACATGCACAATGTATATTCATTGCCCCCAAAGAAACCAGAATTCTTACTACTAAGATACTTTCATTGTCAGTACAGGATATACAGATGTACTGAGATGAAAAAAGAGTATATGCATTAAAACTGGTCAATCCTACTGGCAAAATCACTGCAGATGGCAATTGCAGCCATGAAATTAAAAGACGCTGACTCCTTGGAAGGAATGTTATGACCAACCTAGACAGCTTATTAAAGAGCAGAGACATTACTTTGCCAACAAAAGTCCGTCTAGTTAAGGCCATGGTTTTTCCAGTGGTCATGTATGGATGTGAGAGTTGGACTATGAAGAAAGCTGAGTGCCGAAGAATTGATGCTTTTGAACTGTGGTGTTGGAGAAGACTCTTAAGAGTCCCTTGGACTGCAAGGAGATCCAACCAGTCCATCCTAAAGGAGATCAGTCCTGGGTGTTCATCAGAAGGACTGATGCTGAAGCTGAAACTCCAATACTTTGGCCACCTCATGCGACGAGTTGACTCATTGGAAAAGACTCTGATGCTGGGAGGGATTGGGGGCAGGAGGAGGAGGGGACGACAGAGGATGAGATGGCTGGATGGCATCACTGACTCGATGGACATGAGTCTGAGTGAACTCCAGGAGTTGGTGATGGACAGGGAGGCCTGGCGTGCTGCGATTCATGGGGTTGCAAAGAGTCGGACACGACTGAACGACTGAACTGAACTGAATGGGAAAAATAGGTAAAATTCTATGGACCATAATTGAAGGTGAACTTAAAATGTATTGCCCAAAGAAGAACTTTTTTGAATGTGAAAATGGGCACTAGCTAATAACAACATGTCAGAACAGAGATGTAAACCATTAACTGGCCAAGGTCAATGGAGACCAATGGTCACTTTCTCCATGAAGCACCATCACAAAGCAAAGGCTCATGACTTCCTGCCAACATTGTCTTTCTGAATTTTTCTTACATTGTCAGTAGCACAATAAGTTTTCAATGAACTAGAAATGTTTATTGTTAGAGCCACTTTTTAATACCATTCTTACTTTAAAAAAAAAAGGTGAGTTGGCAAGGCTGTAATAAAGAATACGAAAGGAAAGGAAGTACCAGACTGCAGAGGCAACCAAATGTAAAGACAAAAATTACACTTAGGAAGTAGAGTACCAGCAATTTTAGGAAGATGAAGAGACTGTTCACAGTAATTAAATGGGCAAGTCTGAAACCCAGGAAATGTTTATGAATGATCAATCTTAATCACAATGTATTATACTGTATTAAAAACTAATTTGGAAGAACCTACCTTCGTAACATTAATATTCTTTAAAACCTCATTTTAAACCTTGTAAATCAGAACCCACTTCTTTATAAGATTCCCTAGGTCATTCTTAAGCACAGTAAAGCTTAAGAAGAGCTAATTTTAAGATATATTAATATAAGATATACTGATATAAAATTATCTTGCTTCTATCGTTTTTAGCACATCTCTTATTTTAAAATAATAGCACATATTTATTTAAAAATAGAGATTAAGAAAATTCAGAGCCCTAAGATATAATAAATTTTCTGCATTCCTTAGAAAGAGCTTTTTAGAGTTTTTTTTAAAGTTTCTAGAAATATATGCCAGTTTATACTTCTTGAGAACAGTATAAGAGATCATTGGATGGCTTACCTAACCTTAAACAATCACTCTTTAGAAACAGAAATTCTGTCAAAAATGTATGTGTGTGTGCGCTCAGTCATGCCCAACCGTTTGCGGCCCCATGGACTGTAGCCTGCCAGGCTCCTCTGCCCATGGAATCTTCTAGGCACAAATAGTGGAGTGAGTTGCCATTTCCTACCCCAGGGATCTGCCTGGCCTAGGGACTGAACCCATGTTTCTTGCATCTGCTGCACTGGCAGGCAGGTTCTTTACCCCTAGCACCATGTGGGAAGCATCACAAGTTTAAAGAAAAGTAGACTTTAAAATTCAGCTAATGTGCCAGTAATTTACATCTATAATGTCTAAAATTATTTTATATTATTACTTAACAGTTTGAATAAATCCATGACAGAATGTTCACTTTGCTGATATGGCGTTTGGGAAAACAATTCTCAAAGGCAGACTGATCCCCATCTTGATCCCCATCTGTCTTTAAAGAATCCTTGTATTCTAAAAAAAGAAATATGCAATGGATTACCTTTAGAGTTAATTTATTCTATTTAAAAAATGACTAGGTTTAAAAAACCTTATGGCTAAAGTAAGACAAGGTACATATTCTATCCACATGTGTAGCAGGATGGGGTGCTAAAGGTGGTTGGAAAGTACAGGTATAGCCTAGTGGACAATGAGTTCCATTATAGAAAGGTCCATAAAACAAGATGATTGATAAAAAGCAACTATTTTAAAACTCCACATCAGGGTATTAAGGGCATACGGGAAATCTGTTAAGCCAACAATTGTTATCTTTAAAGAATGAACCATCTGGCCTTCCACAAATAGAGAATCACAGATTTTTTTTTTTAACTGAAGAATTTTTAGAGATCATGAAACATAGTCCCTCAAATCTTAGATGAGACAACTGAAGCCCAGGGAGGATAAATGATATAATTGGATCCAAATCAAATTAATGAATATTTAATGAATACCTACTGTGGATAACACACTATTCCAAGAGTTACAGAAAGTAAGTATAACAGTGGAGCCCTTCTTCAAGCGGTCCGTTCTCTACTTCCCAGGTAAATCACCTGTATGTAGCTCTCTGATGTTGGCAACATCCTTTTCCATATTCTAGCTTAGGGCCGGAACACTTAGGTCCCTAGACCAAATCTGGTGCATTGCTTGTTCTGAAACACAGCCACACACATTCTTTCACCATCCAGGCTTCTTTTGCTCTACAGAGTCAAAGCTATACAGTTATGACAGAGACTTATGGCCCCCAGATCCTAAAATATTTACTACCTGGCTCTTCCCAGAAAAACCTTGCCAATCTCTATTCTAGATCACTTTTTGCTTTGATTTGAAGGTGTTTTTTTCCCCACCTTTTTTCCTTTTCAAACTAATGGAAGGCTGGTTTTGCCTCAGGAACCACTGCCCACTGAGCAATGTGCTAGATGGTTTTGAAGGAAAAAGTCAGTGAGCTAAATATGGCAACTGACAGCAGCTCTCCATAACAAGTGAAAACTTGTTCTGGCACATAAAGGACAAGAATCAAAGGACAGAAGACTCTTAACTTTCAACCAACATTTAATAAGTGCTTACTAAGTGCCTGCCATGGGGCTAAGCTCTGGGGCTACCCACATAGATAAGACCAACTTAGTTCTCAAAGAATTCACTACCTAGAAAAAGAAGCAACGCTTTTATATTGAATGGAATAACAGAAGCTAGTGGACAAAGACAGAGAATAATTAACTGAGGTTAGGGCTGACAGAAACTAGCTAACCCCAAAAACAACCACAGAGAGACTTCTATTCCCCCTGCCGAGTTCCAGCTGCAGGAAGTAAGCATGATTAGAAGCTTATAACTACGGATTGTTGCCTCAACCCAAAGGCCACAACTTATAGGTGGGTGGAGTTAACCCTTGGACTGGATGTTGCTTCCTGAATTCCCTTTATAGCACACTTTATTTTTGTCTAACCTTTCTGGTATAATTCTTTTAGTTACATTTTAAATTTACATTCAGCTTTAGTCACCTTAACCTGCTCTGCTGTGCATGTTTTAACCTCTATATTCTTTTTTCAGAATCTTCCAATATGGATATTATTTTTTATCAATTTTTCATCTTTTTATGCATTATTTCTAATATTTGTTTATATTTTTCTTATCCCCTTTTGTTTCAACTATTTTATCTTAGACACGCTATTTCCTGCCTTTTGTTTCTCTAACTGAGAATAAGCAGAAGTGATGATCAAAATAGCCACCAGGAAAGTATGGTAACTGAACAATGTAACCAGCCCAGCCTCAGAGTGGAGGTGGGTCCAGGGACCCTGGTGTGGCGAGGACTCACTGATTAGTTTATGAAACCTGAGGTGGTCAAGGTCTTCCCTTACAGCTCAGTTGGTAAAGAATCCACCTGCAATGCAGGAGATCCCAGTTCGATTCCTAAGTCGGGAAGATCCTTGGGAGAAGGGATAGGCTACCCACTCCAGTATTCTTGGGCTTCCCTTGTGGTTCAGCTGGTAAATAATCTGTCTGCAATGTAGGAGACCTGGGTTCAATCCCTGGGTTTGGAAGATCCCCTGGAGAAGGGAAAGGCTAAGAGGGTCCTGGGGTAGGGCAGGAGGGCTGAGACTGCAGGAACACTTAGGGAAGGGATGTAGCTATAGCTGAATATCAACTGATAGTAGAAATTGTAGTGTTTGAACAACCGGTATCACCATACCAGTGTTTATACTACATCAACATCAGTTCTGTGATTAGGAAAACAACAGAGTAAGTGGGATAGAGAAGAAATCATTCCAGGCCTCTTAAAAATGGAAACAGGTACATCTCCACTTCAGTTAATTTTCTTGCAAGTCCTTTCTAAAAGGACATTACAGGCGGACTTCTAAAAGTCTTTCTAAAAGCCAAAGAAGTAAAGACACTGCCCCTAATTCTAGCCACATTTAACTGCCCCGATTTTCAAAAATATACATCCATGTAATTTGAGGAGACAGTTCAAAATGACCCTTCTTAAGAAGTCTTAGGTGAACTTTAAAACCAGCCAAGAGAAACTACTGAAGTAATACTGTTATACCAACTTCTAAAAACCTTCATATCTGAATCACAAGACCATTTGGCCGTAGCTATTTGGAAGAGTGCACATTATAGACAAAGAAGGAAAGCACAGGAGAAGGTGTTGCAACCCAAGCTCCCATGATCTGTCATGAAGCTATAAATCACATGCTAAAATGGTTCAGAATTATGCACAATGAAAGACTTAGGTCCAAATTCCTAGAGTGCTTTCTATGATGGAATGCTCCAAAGATAAATTCTAGCTAAACTGATTCATCTACCTCCAAGTCAAAAATCCAAAATTCTTTGTAAACAATAGTAGCCACCATGTATGGAACTGTGTATCAATTTCATTGCCATTTTTGGTAATCTTAAAAACAATGCTACATAGAAAATATCATTCAAATTGACAGGTGAAGTCAACTGGCCTAGAGAGATTAAGTAGCCTGTTCAAGGACACATAGCCAGTTACTAGCGGAGATCAGCTCAGGTTATATCAAAGCCCCCACTCGACTCTGTTCTCAAGACTTCACTGACTCTCTCCTCTCACACTTGGAGGTCTTTCCAATATCACTTCTCTATCATAAGAATTCTCACAGACTCAGAGAAGGCTTGAAAGTAACCACCCACAAGATTTCTCCTACAACCTTCCGTAAGTACTGCCTGAAAAGTAACCAAAGGCCCACTTAAGGAAGCAGTCCTACTTGATTTCAGGACAAGAGCCTGACGCTGGGGAAGGTTGAGGACAGGAGGAGAAGTGGGGGACAGAAGATGAATTGTTTGGAAGGAATCACTCACTCAATGGACATGAGTTTGAGCAAGCTCAGGGAAATGGTGGACAGGGAAGCCTGGCGTGCTGCAGTCCACAGGGTCGCAAAGAGTTGTACATGGCTTAGATACTGAAAAATAACAACAATGAAAAGCTCAGCACTTCCAAATCCCATTTGCATAAAAACGAATTCGTGAACTCCTTCAGACACTTACAGATGAAAACAAGCTATCATTTGGGTCAAATCAGAAATTCTAAAGCAGACTGAAAATGACCTGGAGCTCAGGTTCTTCCATGACTCTACTGCGCCCAACAATCTTTTAGTGACATCTGAATTTCAAAGGATTCTCCATCTCTTTTGGTCTATTAGCATTTGAAATGGCAAAAGAAAAACTTCATCTCGATTTTCTCACAAGACTTTCTCTAAATTCCCTATTAATAATCTAGTCTTTGATGAACACTTAGAATACTCTTTACTCATCTCATTCCCATCTTAAAGGAAGCTGGTCTGCCATGGTATTCCTCTACCCAATACAGGCTGTATCAAACAAAAGCAAGTTATTCAAGTGACATAAAATCTAACCACTGAGAGCAATGGTTCGACAAAAACAAAACTAAAAAGGTCACTTATTAAGAAAATCCAGTTGGTAATAGTTAGCATCCCCCATTCTTCACTAGTCACTTCTTCACTAGTCAGTTCAGTTGCTCAGTCATGTCTGACTCTTTGTGAACCCATGGACTGGAGCACACCAGGCTATCCATCCCTGTCCATCATCAACTCCCAAAATACTCCAACTCGTGTCCATCGAGGAGGTGAATGCCATCCAACCAGCTCATCCTCTGTCATCCCCTTCTCCTCCCACCTTCAATCTTTCCCAGTATCAGGGTCTTTTCAAATGAGTCAGTTCTTCACATCAGGTGGCCAAAGTATTGGAGTTTCAACTTCAGCACCAGTCCTTTCGATGAACACTCAGACTGATTTCCTTTAGGATGGACTAGTTGGATCTCCTTGCAGTCCAAGGGACTCTCAAGAGTCTTCTCCAACACCACAGCTCAAAAGCATCAGTTCTTCAGCGCTAAGCTTTCTTTAGAGTCCAACTCTCACATCCATATATGACCACTGGAAAAACCATAGCCTTGACTAGACGGACCTTTGTTGGCAAAGTAATGTCTCTGCTCTTTAATAAGCTGTCTAGGTTAGTCATACGGAGAAGGCGATGGCACCCTACTCCAGTACTTTTGCCTGGAAAATCCCATGGACGGAAGAGCCTGGTAGGCTGCAGTCCACGGGGTCGCGAAGAGTCGGACATGCCTGAGCGACTTCACTTTCACTTTTATGCACTGGAGAAGGAAATGGCAACCCACTCCAGTGTTCTTGCCTGGAGAATCCCAGGGACGGGGGAGCCTGGTGGGCTGCCGTCTATGGGGTCGCACAGAGTCAGACACGACTGAAGCGACGCAGCAGCAGCAGCAGGTTGGTCATAACTTTTCTTCCAAGGAGTAAGTGTCTTTTAATTTCATGGCTACAGTCACCATCTGCAGTGATTTTGGAGCCCCCAAACATAAAGTCTCTTATTGTTTGCATTGTTTCCCCATTTATTTGCCATGAAATGATGGGACCAGATACTATTATCTTGAAAGTTTTCTGAATGTTGAGTTTTAAGCCAACTTTTTTCAACTCTCCTCTTTCACTTCCATCAAGAGGCTCTTAGTTCTTCTTCACTTTCTGCCATAAGGGTGGTGTCATCTGTATATCTGAGGTTATTGATATTTCTCCCAGCAATCTTGATTCCAGCTTGTGCTTCATCCAGTCCAGCATTTCTCATGATGTACTCTGCATATAAGTTAAATAAGCAGGGTGACAATACACAGCCTTGACGTACTCCTCTCCTGATTTGGAACCAGTCTGTTGTTCCATGTCCAGTTCTAACTGTTGCTTCTTTACCTGTATACAGATTTCTCAGGAGGAAGGTCAGGTGGTCTGGAATCCACATCTCTTTTAAGAATTCTCCAGAGTTTGTTGTAATCCACAGTCAAAGCCTTTGACACAGTCAATAAAGCAGAAGTACA
Organism: Capra hircus; assembly: GCF_001704415.2. Lineage (NCBI taxonomy): Eukaryota > Metazoa > Chordata > Mammalia > Artiodactyla > Bovidae > Capra > Capra hircus. Next base: position 67,899,897 of record NC_030813.1, read on the forward strand.
TGTTTTCCTGGAACTCTCTCACTTTTTGATGATCCAATGGATGTTGGCAATTTGATCCTCTGCCTTTTCTAAAATGAGCTTGAACACCTGGAAGTTCACAGTTCATGTACTGTTAAAGCCTGGCTTGGAGAATTTTGATCCTTAATTTGTTAGTGTGTGAGATGAGTGCAACTGTGTGGTGGTATGAGCATTCTTTAGCATTGCCTTTCTATGGGATTGAAATGAAAACTGACTTTTTCCAGTCCTGCGGCCACTGCTGAGTTTTCCAAATTTGCTAGCATATTGAGTGCAGCACTTTCACAGCATCGTCTTTCAGGATTTGAAAGAGCTCAACTGGAATTCCATCACCTCCACTAGCTTTGTTCATAGTGATGCTTCCTAAGGCCCACTTGACTTCACATTCCAGGATGTCTGGCTCTAGGTGAGTGATCATACCACTGTGATTATCTGAGTCATGAAGATCTTTTTTGTACATTTCTTCTGTGTATTCTTGCCATCTCTTCTTAATATCTTCTGCTTCTGTTAGGTCCATACCATTTCTGTCCCTTATTGAGCCCATCTTTGCATGAAGTTTCCTTGGTATCTCTAATTTTCTTGAAGAGATCTCCAGTTGTTCCCATTCTATTGTTTTCCTCTGTTTCTTTGCATTGATCACTGAGGAGGGCTTTCTTATCTCTCCTTGCTATTCTTTGGAATTCTGCTTTCAGATGGGTATATTGTTCCTTTTCTCTTTTGCCTTTCACTTCTCTGTTTTCATAGCTATTTGTAAGGCCTCCTCAGACAACCATTTTCCCTTTTTGCATTTCTTTTTCTTGGGGATGGTTCTGATCAATGTCTCTTGTACAATGTCACAAACCTCTGTCCATAGTTCTTCAGGCATTCTATCAGATCTAATCCCTTGACTCTATTTTTCACTTCCACTGTACATTCATTAGGGATTTGATGTAGGTCATACCTGAATGGTCTAGTGGTTTTCCCTACTTTCTTCAATTTAAGTCTGAATTTGGCAATAAGGAGTTCATGATCAGAGCCACAGTCAGCTCCCAGTCTTGTTTTTGTTGACTGTATAGGGCTTCTCCATCTTTGGCTGCAAAGTATATAATCAATCTGATTTTGGTGTTGACCATCTGGTGATGTCCATGTGTAGAGTCTTCTCTTGTGTTGTTGGAAGAGGGTGTTCCCAAAGACCAGTGCATTTTCTTGGCAAAACTCTGTTAGCCTTTGACCTGCTTCATTCTGTACTTCAAGGCCAATTTGCCCATTATTCTAGATATTTCTTGACTTCCTACTTTTGCATTCCAGTCCCCCATAATGAAAAGGATATCTTTTTGGGGTGTTGGTTCTAGAAGGTCTTGTAGGTCTTCATAAAACTGTTCAACTCCTTAAAACTCAACCAAAAAGCATTTGGAATTTTATAACTAGTGCTACATTTTGATTTATTCCTCCTAGGGAACTATGCTGAACACCTCAAGAGAGATATACCAGCGTTCTATTTAAATGTTTATATTCCATGAAGTCATTAACACTTTGTAATGAAATGAAAATGGTATCTTAATGTGAGCCTCAATTGTTTTTATTAAAGTCATGTGAAACAGCTATATACTTAATCAGCTTACCTAACCAGAGTGTTATAAAAATAATTATCAACTGTTCATTAAAGTGCAACAAAGGATCTGAAAGAGATGCAGATACACCAAAATTACAGTATTTTCCTACTGAAATATCGCTCTTAATTAAAATGAAAGCACCAAAAGAAAAAAGTACGTGTTCCTTAGTGGAACAATAGATCTTGACAGATACACTAGTGTTTTAAAAAATATTTCATACATAAAGATTCAAAAACATCAAACACAACCATGATGTAGAGTAAAAGGACAGTGGCATTACTGTATCACTTGGTAGCCAAGAAACCTCAAATAATTTGGTTAAGCCTTCCTGAACTTCTAAAATTTTGTGTAACAACATATCTTACAGGATTTTCATGAGAACTTAGATAACATCTGCTTGCTGCTGCTGCTAAGTTGCTTCAGTCATGTCCGACTCTGTGCGACCCCACAGACGTAAGCCCACCAGGCTCCCCCATCCCTGGGATCTCCAGGCAAGAACACTGGAGTGGGATGCCATTTCCTTCTCCAGTGCATGAAAGTGAAAAAGTGAAAGTGAAGTCGCTCAGTCCTGTCTGACTCTTAGCAACCCCATGGACTGCAGCCTACCAGGCTCCTCCGTCTAGGGGATTTTCCAGACAAAAGTACTAGAGTGGGTTGCCATTGCCTTCTCCAACATCTGGTTATTTAACCAATATTTATTGAGCAACTATTATATTCCAAACCCTGAAACACATCAGTAGACAGAGCAAAGTCCAATGCTCAACTTATATTTTATTTGAGGGGAAAAAGAGAGAGGTATGTATTAAATGGGTAGACAAATGAGACCATTTAAGTAATTGGTAAATTAAAGCAAGAAAACAAGACCCAGAATAATAAGGTGCTCAAATAATGTTGATACATACTCAATTCTGCTCAATGTCTCATTATCTCTGTTCTTGGTGAATTATAAAAGTCAGCCATAATATATTTACACTCACTTCTTGACTATAAACAGAATGAACAACAACAAAATTAAGGTTGATTCCATCTGAATAAAAATAACCCAACCCTGGAGATAGAAGGATTTTGCAGCTGTTACAACAGAAGCCTGTGAAAACACACTGCCTGATTCTTAGGATCTGACTCATAACTATGCCTAACATTCATTCTCCTTCAATGGTCAGTCAACACTGTAGTATATTCTGAATCAGTGAAGCGCATTTTCTCCCCACCAACTCTTATGCCTGAAGATAAATATTAATATTAGTAGAACTGGCATGAATAATATCTATCAGAAAATCAGCCTTTGATTACATAATTAGGACTCTACACAAAAAGTATACAGATATTTGAGGATTTATGAATAGATTACATAACATGAACACAGGAAAATTGTAATTCCTTTTCCTCATTAAGGAAATAGGTTAGCAAATAAATGATTTACTTTGTTACAACAAATTTACAACATTATACAGCCATATAAAGTAGAGTCTCTTTACTGTAAGTTATAACTGTTAGCTAATCATTTAATCAAAAAGCTCCATTACAGTAGGAATCAGGAGGGAAAAATCAAAAGGTCTACTAAAGGTTTTAACTTAAACATAAAATCCATGTTTATTCCCTAGCTTTCTGATGTAGTGCCAAGTCCTTGTCTCTTAAGGTGAATTTGCTGATAACTCAATTATTGTCTTTCTCGTCTAGATTCCAGTCCATGTACATCATCTATGATAACCCAGTCTCAATTTCTTCAAAGTGGAGTAGGAAGTTAAAGGGCTCTAAGGGCAAAATCCTTCTTGAACACTTCTCTGACCTATGTGTAATTTAAAACAAATTTTCTTGAGGAATTCACTTCTGTGGAGTATGACCAAAGTATTCAACTTTGTTTATACCAAAATAACTTTCTTTTCAGCCTCAGATTTTCCTGAGTTATGTAATACCTAATTAAAATACATGATCACAATTACAAGTATAATTGGCATAAACAAGTCTGGTTGAAAACCCAAGTCGCGGTAAGCCCACAACTAAACTTGTTAGGAGCAGAAGTGGTGGCAGGGGATTTAAATGGTGTGCAGTGTACTACAAGCAATTGTTAATATATTCTACAGAGAAATAGAAGATTTTAGGTAAATTCATTGGGTTGTTTGAGAATTTCTATCAACTTTTAAAACATCAGGTCAGTTAATGTTTAGAGAAAGTTTAAAAAATGAAAAAATTTATCAAAAGCAAAGAAAAATGTTCTTCAAAATATCAACCCCTGCAAATATGCATATTTTTGTTAAAGAAGCCATAAACATCTATAAATACTTCTGGAGTTAAAAGACACAAGGTCAATTTCTATATACTGCAAACTTATTCTCAATTTGTCCTCTCACAAAAGTACAATTATCAATCCACATGATTGATCAAATCCAGTCTAAATTCCTCAGAAATAACTTTTTTTATTTTGAATGAACAATGAAAAAAGTTGGAAACAACTGACCCAAGTACAAAGCTATGAGATTACATACCAGTTTTTCTCTAAAAGAGTACTTTCTTCTCTGCCCTACTGATATGAAATCTTTTCATACTCTTGGTTTCTCCTTTCATTAAATAAGCAAAACTGTAACACCTTTTAAAAGAACTGTACCCAGTTCTTTGCATCACTTCTGAATAAACTATTGCATTATCTCTATCCCAGAACCACCAGCAAACAGGAGGTAAAATTTATTCATGCTGAGTTGCAAGTAATCAATGTGTAGACTGGTGTTAATCATGTGCATAGACTGGTGTAAAACACAGTATCAAATTTTGAGATTAAGAAAAGGACTTTATTGATAAAGAGAAATTTAAGAAACCAAATCTTTTTACAGATATTGCCAAAAAAGTCCATTAAATTAATTTTAATAATCATTTCCTAAAGTTGAGATTTATTTTTGAAGAGAAAAACGAGGTAAGAGCAATTCCACAAAGGACCTGTAGCCTCTGAAACGTCAAACAACAGATTCTTCAGTTGTTTCAGTTCCATAATTTTGCTTTATTTTGACTGATTGGTAAAAAAGATATACAGTAAGGAAAGTCTTTTAACTGGCAAATCGAATGCTTTTTTGCAAATTAATATAAATTATAAAATCTCATTATTATAATTTATAACATATATACTATATCCAAAAATATGTAAAATAGTCTTTTAAAATAAAAAAGGAGCCGTATTAAACTAATGGGCATAGGATATTACATTTAAACACAGGTCCCTTATATATGAGTTTGAGCAAGCTCTGAGAACTAGTGATGGACAGGGAAGCCTGGAGTACTGCAGCCCGTGGGACTGCAAAGAGTCGGACATGACTGAGCGACTAAACTGAACTGACAGTGAAGAAAGCAATTAAATGATTCAAGATTGAAAGCTAAAGACTAAATTTCTAATAACATAAATAACTGCATATACTAACATATTCATATTGCTTATTTATGCATATCTACATTATTGAACACAAAACTGACTGCTGAATGATTCACATATTTTAATTGAAATTAAGAGTCACTTTATTTTGGGGGCTCCAAAATCATGGCAGACGGTGGTTGCAGCCATGAAATTAAAAGATGCTTACTCCTTGGAAGGAAAGCTATGACCAATCTAGACAGCATATTAAAAAGTAGAAACATTACTGTGCCAACAAAGTTCCGTCTAGTCAAAGCTATGGTTTTTCCAGTAGTCATGTATGCATGTGAGAGATGGACTATAAAGAAGGCTGAGCACCAAGGAATTGATGCTTTTAAATTGTGGTGTTGGAGAAGACTCTTGAGAGTCTCTTGGCCTGCAAGAAGATTCAACCAGTCGATCCTAAAGGAAATCAATCCTGAATATTCATTGGAAGGACTGATGCTAAAGCTGAAACTCCAATACTTTGGACACCTGATACAAAGAACTGACTGATGTGAAAAGACCCCGATGCTGGGAAAGATTGAAGGCAGGAGGAGAAGGGGACGACAGAGGATGAGGTAGTTGGATGGCATCACCAACTCAATGGACATGAGTTTGAATAAGCTCCAGGAGTTGGTGATGAACAGGGAAGACTGGCGTGCTGCAGTCCATGGCGTTGCAAAGAGTCAGACACGACTGACACTGAACTGAAGTGAACTGAACTGAAGTGGTCTCACCTCCATTTTACACACTCGAGTGAAGAGTATAAAAAAAACTAACTTCTACTACCAGTACATTCTAGATATCAGTATTTATTTCTTCTTAAAAGTTCCTTCTCTTTTCTTCTACATAATATTTTAACAGAAAGTATGGTTTCTTCTAAATATGACTCTATTTTTCAAACTGACAAGAAATAGTGTTAAGGAGGATACAAAGAAACAGGGATACTGCCCTGGGGAGCTTAAACTGAAATACCTTTGAAAGGTAACTTGGCATTGTCTATCAAAATTTTCAAGGCACACAGAAATTTATACTAAGAAGCAATCATACAAAGGCATAAAGTAATACAATAAATGAATAAAAATAAATGGATATTTATTAAATAATTACTTCTAATAATTAACAACTAAAGTCACTCTAAGTGTTCATCAATAAGGGACTGATTGAATAAACTACTGTATCACACAATGGAGTGCACAGTTTAAATGAGACAGAAAAATGTTTATGATGCATTAAATGAAAAAGCGAGTATCAAAACAATTTAGATAGCAAATATAATTTTTGAATTACATAAATAAAATGCATAAATACATATTAAATATACATGGAAAACAGCTGTAAGAATATATATGAAATTTTCAAAGAATTTAGAGAAAATCTTTTCTTTCTACTAAATATTATGTTAATTTATATGAGCAGTTAAGTATTCCCTATAATAAAAATTAATAATCATAAAGAACATTTTAATATCTTAAAGTGTTTTAATCAAAATATTAAAGCAGGCATTTTTCTTCATGTTCCTAAAGATTTTCTTTTTTAAAAAAATATTTTCTAGCTACTATATGCAAATCTGATTGTTCTCCTAACACATGAGTACCATGCTCTCAAACTTTAAAATGCATTATACTCAACTTTGCAGAATTATATGAAACAAAGGTATTGTGACACAAAATAATCACAATTATATTCAAAGTTGTGGGTTGTTTTTTTTTTATAGTTCACCTCAAATACTCTTTATCTTTTAGAACAAAAGAATGGAACTTAAAAAAAAGTGATTTCTGTAGCGATAGATAAAACTCAGTATCTTCTTTTTCACTTATATATCCTATAGGTTGTAACAATAACATTTTTGTCAATAAGCATAATCAAAATATTTTCCACAATCACTAAACTTCATTAATGGCTAAGCAATCAATATTTCTCCATCTCAACTTGAAGCAATCAATATTTCTCCATATAAATCCTAAGCAAAATTTCAGATACTAAAAGCATTTATGCCAACTGTACATTTACTCTATTAAAATTTTTTTAATATTTAAACTTAATTTTCAAATAAAGATTTATGCTCACTAGAATACATACTTGTAAAAATAATTTTACTTTTCTAAAATACTTTTTATTAAAGGATTGAAAACACATCTTTACTTTACCTAGTTGTTGATGTTGGTGTTTGTCATAATGACTGTGACAGAAATGGGTTCCACCTTCCTGATCTTCTGTCTTCTCTGATGAAAGCAAACCAAGACGTTTCAATTTCAGTAATCTTGGAGAACTTTCCTGAAAACTCTCTACAGGGCCCAAAACCATATCTCCCGAAACAACAGGAGGAACAACTCTTTTCAAAAATTCCATATTAAGGTTTTTCTACATTACTGGACCCACAAGTACACAGACAAGTATTTGTACCAACTTCCTCAATGAGAAGGTTAGGTCCACTCTTTGTGTCAAAGAGCAAAGAAACGTCATATGAACTTAGGTGGGTCAACTACCAGCTGTTTTGAAGCTGATTTTTAGGACATTTGCTGTTCATACTGATAAGAAGTCAAACAGCTACCAACTGTGAAACTGCACTTTATATATACATATACAAGTACATGTACAATGGGTGGTAACAGCAATACTGAGACTATAAAATGCTTAGCATCCATCTAGTTTAACGTTTAGACTTTGAAAACCTACACTGTGATAATGTTAGGACAAATTTACTTTGGTCTGAGGTGTGTCTTACTTTTAAACACACTTAACAGCTGAAATGTGAAAGAGTAACTTGAACTCAAAAGATAATTCTTATCATTCCGGAAATTCACTAGCAGACTGCAAGGAGGATCAAGTTTTATAGAAGGTGAAAAGGAGTAATTTAAAACTATACTGTATTATGAACATCCCAATGTACTTTTATTTTTATTTTATTTTCTGCTGCTGTGGTTCTGCTTTACTTTCTGGTGGTTGTTTCATTTAAAAGTTTATCTTTTCTAATATATCTGTGGTGGTGGTGGTTTAGTCACCAAGTCATGTCCAACTCTTATAACCCCATGGACTGTAGCCTTCCAGGCTCCTCTGTCCATGGGAATTCTCCAGGCAAGAACACTGAAGTAGGTTGCCATTTCCTTCTCCAGGGAATCTTCCTGACCCAGTAATGAAACCAAGGTCTCCTGCACTGCAGACAGATTCTTTACCAATCTGTACCAATGTACTTTTAAACACACACCAAAAAAACTTGTTCATTATAATCAATCATAAGTTATAATCTTAAAATCATAAGTTATCTAAAGTAGCAAAGGAAATCTTGGAATGAATTACTAAAAAAAAATTGATAATTTAAAATATATGAATCTAAGAAAATAAAATTGAACAGTTTAAAGTATAAATATTTAATTCAATAAACCCAGTCATCAACCTTACATAATTTATTTCCAAATAACTAAGCATCCTATTAAATATTTTAAAATAGCAAAAGTAACTGATCCTACTGCCTTATTGTAATCCAGAAGCATGATAAAATGTGCCAGTGAAAGGTACTAAATAAGACTTTGTGCACTTTAATATCTTCTTTTCTCCCTTTCTTTGCCTGCCCTCTGGTGGGGTTACTAAGTGACCAAAAAAGAAATGAAAACAAACAAAATGAACAGATAAGACATAAACTTCCCTAAGTAGTCAAACTGATAACTTTGAAGGATACACTCTTAAGAGAAAAAAAAAAACCTGATTCATTTAGTGAAACACAATCTTTTTCTTCCAGCACTCAGTAGGAAGAGAATGATCTACATATATTAAAAGATGAAGCATAAAGTTGTCTACATAGATATCAAGGAAATTGCTATAATATACAAACAAGTAAATTTCTGGTCTGAATTGTAATGTGCTTAGTCGCTCAGTTATGTCCGACTCTTTGTGACCCCATGGAGCATAACCCACCAGGCTCCTCTGTCCATGGGGATTCTCCAGGCAAGAATACTGGAGTGGGTTGCCATGCCCTCCTCCAGGGGATCTACCCAATCCAGGGATCGAACCCAAGTCTCCAGAATTGCAGGCAGATTCTTTACTATCTGAGCCACCAAGGTCTGAATAGATGAGTTTTTAATCCTTAACATTAATAATGAAGTCAATTATTCTCTATTTCATTCACTTAAAAGATATTAAATAAAAATCCTCTATACATAAAGCATTAATATATTATTAAGGTTCAGAGGAAATTTAGAGGATTTATTCATGCAAATCCTGTCTCATGGAATTCTACAGTAAAAAGGAGGAAAAAAAAACAAGGAAGCCAAGTAAAGGACTCAAGTTTCTTGCCCTAAAGCAAGACTATACCAACTAGAAAGAAACACTGACTTTAAAAAAATCCTTCTCAGAAGTAGATTCTCTCTTAACCCTGGAGCACAGAAGGATAAAAATTCATATATGATCATCCTATTGCCAACAAAATGCAAAAACAAACTGGTTAGAACCATAATCCATGTCCTTTAATAACCTAGAAGTTATCCCTATATCTTCCCAGGTTTTTATTTTTGTTTTTCCATCTTACCTCATTCATATTTTTTAAACCGAAGGACAACTGGCTTATAATATTATATTAGTTTCAGGGGTACAAGATAGTGATTCGAGATTTTTATATGGATAATTATGAAATGATCACCATGGTAAGTCTAGTTACCACCTGTCACACACACAGCATTACTACAATATTATTGGCTATATTCCTATGCTATACATTACATCTTCATGACTTATTTTATAACTAAAAATTTGTACCTCTTGATCTCCCTCACCCTATCTCACCCATATCCCCATGCCCTCCCCTTTGGCAAGCCCCTGTTTGTTCTCTGTGTCTATGAGCTATTTCTGATTTATTTGTGTTACTTTTTTTGTTTTTGAGATTCCACATATAAGTGAAATCACATGGTATTTGTATTCCTCCGTCCGACTTACTTCACTTAACATAATACCCTCTAGATCCATGCTGGCCTTTTGTTTGCTTCCTCTTTACTGATATGGTCTCTTGTTCTTTAAAACTTAGAAGTCCCTCGTGTCCGACTCTTTGCGACCCCATCCTTGAATTCTCCAGGCCAGAATACTGAAGTGGGTAGCCTTTCCCTTCTCCAGAGGATCTTCCGAACCCAGGGATTGAACTCAGGTCTCCCACAATGCAGGCGGATTCTTTACCAGCTGAGCCACAAGGGAAGCCCAAGAATAGTGGAGTGGGTAGTCTATCCCTTCTCCTCGAACCAGGATCTCCTACACTGCAGGCCGATTCTTTACCAACTGAGCTACAATGGGAGCCAGCACATTGAAACTTATGTGTGTTGTTTTTCTCAGGTTCCTTTGTAGGTCTTCCTTATCTGTGGAGCCCAGGAATACAGTAGTATGCAACAAACATGCTGATTATGAGGGCAAGTTAGCTTCATGTTTGTTCATGATATACAAGACAACCACACACGTCACTGTTAACCTCACTGTTCTAAACCACACTTTCAGTTGGAAAAAGAAAGGGCAAGGATTAGGTGATATAGAAGAGACCACAAGATTTTTTTTCAGATTTCCTTCTTTCAACAAATATTTGCTGAGAGGCTTCTTTAATAGCCTGTGCATGATGCAAATGCACTAAGGATTTATCTTCATCCCCAGGAAGCTTAACTCTCACAACTACAAGACTCCCTGTTTGGCTTGGCCAAGGTTTTGTTGAGCCTGCAATATGCTTCAATTTCTTCTGTCCAATAATGTCCTTTCTTTGCAGGTGTGGATTCCTAACAAACATCTAGGAGTCAAACTCCTTTTCAGTGTCAGCTTTTGGAGGACCGTCCCTGAGGCGTAACAGCGAGGTATAAAGCATGGGCCTGCAATATCCATTACCAGCTGAATCTATGATGGCGAAATGCCATAAAGCTATTTCTAAGATCTTTGGTTGATTATCAAAACTTTGAGCTCTTGCTGTAACAGTTAAAGAATTAAGAAATTACAGCAGTTATAAATTATAACTAACAGGGGTAGTCACTCAAAGACAGCATTTAAAAATCTTTTGAGACCTGTAAGTCACTATTTCACCTTTAGAATATTCATTATAATCTTACCGTAGAATTCAAGACAAGAACTTCTTGGCGGTAAGCTGGATCATCTAATCCTGGCTATGGGACTCTTGAGCAGTTTTGAGAATTAAGCAGTTAGGTGTTAATCATCCAAGATTAAATAATGGCTTCAGCTCTGAAGAAAAACAAAATATGAGATTGATACATTAGACATGTTTATAATAAGTACATCTGTGTGTGACTCACATCCACCCTTACTTATGAATATATTATATTGCAGGGTCACTAGGTGCTACAGTTATCCTCTTTCAATTAGTGTTATGTTTTTTCTAAGTTTTTATTATGACAATTTTCAAACTAATACAAAATTATTGAGACTATTATGATAAACCCACCCTTATCAACTCATGGCCAATCCTATAGCATTTACATCTTCACCCACCCCTCAACCTCTATCCCACCACTCTGGGGCATTCTGAAGCAAATTCCAGGCATTATACCACTTTATCTGTAGACCATTCTGTATGTCTCTTTCTAAGACAAAGATTTGCTTTATAAACATAAGGTAGTATCATTGTAATATCTACAATTAATTCACAATAATTTCTTTATTACATCAACTACCAATCAGTGCTCATATTTCTCCAACTGTCTCATAAGTGTCTAATTCAAAGCTAAACAAAATCCATACAGGCAATTGTTACTGTTTCTCCTAAATCCCTTTTAATCTACAGTTGTTTTTTTTCCCCCTCCATTCTTCTCTTTGCAGCGACAAACAAAGCTTTTACTAGACAAAAATTGAACAAATACATCAATACCCTAACTGCTCAATAATAAATTAAATCCATTTTCATTTTATTCACCAAAATAATCAGATTTGCAAAATAGTTCATATATCCACTAGGCCTAATATTATTCCATCTGCAGTGTTTATGGTGCACATTTTTCAAAGTCCAACTATAATAACTCTGAGCAGGTCCTGGATTATGAACTATTATACCTTATATGTAATAATTTGATGACTACTAAGAATGAAACCAATGACCAAAAGGAGTTATCCTTTAACTGCATAAAAGGCCTCACATGCAATCAAATACATTTTATGTTTTTAGTACCATGAAAGGTTGTGCATTTTTCAATAGGCCACATTTTTAATTTGTCATTGAACCACAAATCAACCTCATTTTAAATCACATCCTGTTTCTTACTATTTTCTTGTTTAATGAATTTAATTCCCAGCCCAAAAGAAAGAACTATTTCATAAAATATTAATTGTGTACTTAAAAGTTCTTAATCTGAAATTCCTTTAGCCAAGTTAGAAAAATATAAAAATATTTCATTTATTCACAAGCATAATCAGCTAAATCATGACTAAAACCAAATCTCTGAAGCCCCAAACTGGTAAATACGAAACTACTAATTTAATATAGATGTACTTGTTTATAATCAATTATCATTCAGACTTACGAATTTTTAACTGCCCCACCAAATATTTCTGCATCTACTAACAACATGGTTATCTACAATCCCACCATAACTTTTGATACTTTATCTTAGTTTCATGGAATCATTTCTCCCTCAAAGCAAATAAAACTTATGTGACAAACAGCATATCATTTCTTGCCTACAGTGAGCAGAGCAGTCATGTACTAGTCTGTATTTAATGAAATTTATACTATTTTTGTTTTGTTCAGGGGTAGTTTGGGGTTTTTTTGTTGGTGGTGATGGGGTTTTATTTTGGGGGGGGGCAGGTCAATTGTACTTTTATCTTCTCTCCATATAGACTACCTAAAATGGAGCTTTTATTTTCATTTCACTTGATTAATTTGGAGAATAGTTTATCTATAAGAAGAGTAGTTTTTTTGGGGGGGTTCACATTCCACAGCGCGTGTGTCCTTAGTTTCCCGACCAGGGATTGAAACCACAGCCCCTGCACTGGACGGCAGAGTCTTAACCTCTGGACCCCTGGGGAAGCCCTGAAAAGAACAGATTTTATTACTGCTTCTATACTCCTACTTTTGAGATGGTCAAGGTCAGAGAGGTCAGGTAACTGCGGCCGCGGTACGCACATGACCGATCCTGTTGTTTCTTATTTTAAAAGAATAAGCTCAAGAGTGACTTAAGGAGGTCAGATGGCATTTGACAACACTGAAAAGAAGGCTGTAAATTAGTCAAATAGCACAAGCTTCAAAGATTCAAGGCTTTAAATCAGCAATAAGACTAATGATCTAGAACCTTCCATGTGTAATAAAGAGAACAGTGGCCCAGCTCTGCTTGGAAGGATTCTCAGGTCAAATGAGGTCCTTCAGGGACAACTCTGTTTCACTGTAGTCTAGAAAGTAAAAGAGAAAGTTGAATAGGTGCTCAGGTAACATATTAACCTCATTTCCTTTCTGAAAAGGATTACAAGAATAATGAAGAAAAGAAATGTCACAAATCTAATGTACCCTAACTGTAGTAAAACTTCTGACATAAAAATCTCTGATATACACTGAAACGTAAAATTATAATCTTGAACAAATAGAGCAGAAATTAAGAAAAAATGAGTTTCAGTGATGTTCAATGTAAGTACTCTCAATATTTACAGGCTTGGAATACTTCATAATCTGAAAAGGAGAACAAGAAGCTATGGTTCCAAGCACAAGGTAGATTTGAGCTCAATATAATAAAAAGAATAACTTAATTATTATATAATTCATTTAAAACCTGCTTCATAAAGAAATGGAGTTCCTGCTGAGTTTTTAGGTAAAGATTGTTAGAAATGCTATAGAAAGGGTTATACCACTGAGTCAAAAGACTAAGCTAAATTACTTCATAGATTCCAACTTGAAATCCTAAATTTCACTTTAATATATATTTTGTACTTACACTTGAATACTGGAAAGTGTGGTGACCTAAAGATTCAATCATATTTCGACTAAAGAAAGAAACCACAATGTAAGATATTAAATCTATAACAGAAAACTTCAGTCTTTCTATTAAAATTATTCTGGGAATATTGAAAGACCTCTTTAAATGATGCAAAAGACCAAAATGATGCAATGATTTTCAAATAAATTAGAATAATCATAGCTCCTATCTATAATGGCAAAATAAGTACAGAAAATGGAAAATGAAATATTTTTTTAATCTGCCAAAGATTATGGAAGATGTGAAAAATCTATACACAAAGACTCAAATGTAGGCAGCAAATAATTACTCAAATTATCCTCTTTGTCTGACTGACAAAAGTTTTTAAAATAAAGAATTTATAGTCATCCCTTTAATTAAGAAAGAAAATTAATGATTCATAAATCAACACTGACTCCACTACACTAATTTTTAGAAATTCATTTTTTCTCTTACCTTATAAATGTTTTAATTTTTACAATATCTAAAACAAACCTGCATTTCAATCTTCTGTCATTCTTTATTTCAACTTTTAAGAAGTATGGAAACTTACGATGCTGACTAATGCAAGCATGGATTATACAATATCACCTGCTAAAAATGCTGTATAATGGCACTGAGCTAGAATAATTGGGCTCACTGCAAAAATCTAAATCTCTTGCTGATAAAGCAATGTTCTCTGCAGGTAAATTTTTCTATATTTTGTTGATTTTACATTTTTAGCGAAAATAACCGTTATCATACTACTTGTCTTAATGAAAACAATTAGGAAAATTTTCCATTCACAAATTCAAAGGGAAGGTTTCTGTAACAGTTTCATTCACTGAATCATAAGGACACAGCCCCAAAGTACATTTTCTAGTAAACTGGTGAATGAACATGTATTGTTTAGAATAATTTTCCTTTTACATTTCTACAGCATTACATTTCTATAGTATTTCTAACCCATTCAACAGCATTTCTGTTGGCACAGGAAAAAAAAAAAGAACTAGATCACAAAACTATCATATAAGTGCCCTGCTGCTGCTGCTAAGTCACTTCAGTCGTGTCCGACTCTGTGTGACCCCATAGACGGCAGCCCACCAGGCTCCCCCGTCCCTGGGATTCTCCAGGCAAGAACACTGGAGTGGGTTGCCATTTCCTTCTCCAATGCATGAAAGTGAAAAGTGAAAGTGAAGTCACTCAGTCGTGTCCGACTCTTTGCGACCCCATGGACTGCAGCCTATTAGGCTCCTCCGCCCATGGGGTTTTCCAGGCAAGAGTATTAGAGTGGGGTGCCATCGCCTTCTCCGTATAAGTGCCCTACCTACTCATTTAGACTTAAATAAGAAGAAAATTTTTGGACAAATGTAGAAACAGCCCAGTAAGACATCATGTCACTAAATCTGGAATTTTCTCCCATCCCTAATTTCTAAAAAATCCATTGCTGTAACTATGTATGCCACACATGAATTTATAAAAATCATACCTTTAACAAATATTGAGCAGAACTATATGCCAAGAATCAGGGACAGAAGAGTGAACAGAAGAGACAAAAATCCCTAGGCTCACAGGGCTTACCTTCCAGTATGAGCTTGAATTTTTTGTAGTCCTTCCTTTGAGAATCTGAAAAAAGTGTTGGAGGCCTCTCCTTCCAAAATGTAAACACAGCGAATCTTGCAGGGTTATGAACCTCTGTAATCCAATTACTAATTATGGATTAAAAATCCCTGATAAAAACCCTCCTAATGCTTACTTTCTGTCTGCCATTTATAGTGGATAGTGTCATAATTTTACTATTCATAGTATTAAGAAGTAATACAGTCATCCTTCTATATACAGGAGATAATGTTTCCAGGACTCCTTGTGGAAACCAAAAGCATCAGATGCTCAAGTCTTTTCTATAAAAGTTTATAGTATGTATAAATAACCCATGCAAATCCTCCTATATGCTTTAAACCCTCTCTATATTATACAATACCTAATACAACATAAATGCTATGTAAATAATTATAAATAAAATGCTAATTCTGTGGTAAACAGTAAACTCAAGTTTTATCTTTTGGAACTTTCTGTAACTTTTTTCTGAATAATTTTAATCCAAGGTTGGTTGAATCTGTAGATGTGGAAGATATAGAGATAGAGAACCAACTGTGCTTTTTCTTACTCATTAAAATACTTAAAGCCTTCAAATTTCAATAGACTGTATTCTATTTATTCTATTTGTACCTCAAACAAATTTCTAGACTACTGATACTATCCTTTATCAATTTTAGTTTTTCCAGGAGAAAACTGATTCTAACCTCTTCAATAATTTCATAGGTAAACTTTCTGATTTCATTATTTATTCTCTGGACCTTCTTGAGTTAAAATTCCCACTCCCACTGCTCAACTCTTCAGCTGAAGTCTCCACAGAAGTCACCCACAGTGCTTGCAAGAAGATATATATGCTCAAGAGAAACCACAATAAAACTTTAACCTTAACAGAAATCATCAATGACCCCCAAATTTTTATTCTTGCTTTTCACAAGAAGAGAGTGATCCACTAGTAAAAAGCTTTTTACTTAAAAATACAACATCTAAAACTAAGGTTATTACTGTCTCTAAGCAATGTCTTATGCTTTTTATACCTATAATTTTTTAAAATTATACATTGGAAATTACCTAATTATGATCCTAAGGTCCTAAAATACCAAACATTAAAGAAAACTATGAAAATACGGTGTATATATTTTATATGTTATATGAAACAACTGATAGTAAAGAAGTCTCAAGGCTAATCCAAATTTTAAGTTATTCAGAAAAATGAAGAAGTAGCTAGGCAAGATCACAGAGCAAGTAAATGACCACAATTTTATCTCCAAAGTGTGTCTTTTCTCTTTTTCTCTGTTTATAGTCTGTAAACTTAAGAGAGGTCTTGCTTTTATAAGAGCAACTATGAAAGCACAAACTCCCACTGATGTTTAGCTGACCCATTTCTGCGAAATTTATAGCACCAAAATAATTTCTCTAAATTTAAGGAAGAATGATCATCTGTTATCTGCAGCCTCATAAACTGGATCAAAAGCCTTTAAAATGTCTATGCTCTTTGACCCAATAATTCTACTTCTAAAGCCTTTTCTAGGAAGATGATCAGAAATGCAGACAGATTTATTCACAAAGGTATCATGGTACTATTATTCCTATGAGCAGAATACTGCAGGGGAGGGGCAGGACAAAAACAGACAATGAAAAAAAAAACAAAAAACAAATCATGGTATAGTCACTAGATGAAATGTTAGCCATCAATTACAAATCATTTACTAATATGCCATAATATTCACTATATATTTTTAAGTAATAAGTAGAAAAACAAAAGTCTTTATAGTACCTTTGCAATTACTAGAGATAAAACTACATTTAGAAATAAAGAATAAACTTACAATGATAGACTCAAATTGTCAAGGCAGTCAATGTCTCTATGCCCATGTCCTTACTTATAAAATAAAGATAATAAAAACCTCTCAGGGCTATCATGAAAATTCACTTTTGGATGAAAAGTGCTTAAATGGTGCTTGACATAAGTACTCAGATGTTATTATTATTATTTATTAACTCATATCCCATATGCTGATAGATAAAATCTGTAATACTTCTAAAAAAAGAAATGAAGAAATTCAGTTACTCATAATTCTAATACCAAGAGATGGCCAGTATTAATTCATGTAAATATCTGGGTTAATTTTTTTCATATCTTTCAACATGCATTCAACATTTTATACAATTGGTGTTAAGTTTTACTGTTTCTACTGGTTACAAAATACAGTTAAAATTTTATAAATATAGTATGTGCATTTCATCATTCCACTGGTATTGAACATAAGGTTCAGTTCTTCACTCTATAAATAAAACTGCAATGAATATCCTGATTGGCAGTCTCTGTACACATCTTTGATTTTTCCCTCAAGAAAGAGTCTAAAATCAGAATTTCTATCTCAAATGGAATGAAATACACTTGGCCTTACTTCCTACTGACCTCTATAGAATGTAGACACATACTAAGTGTTCAAAGCTGCCAATTTCTCTCCTTTCTCCATGGGTACTTCAAAGATATTAACTGGCTTTTTCATTGTAACTTTTCTGCTGTGTTTTGGTACAATTGCTTTTCAAGTGTTTCTCTTTTTCCATTTATTCTATTTAAAGAAGTTCACTTTTCCTTTATATCACTCTAAATCCCAAACACAATTTGAGTGTTCATAACTTCAGTACATTCCTCAAAAAGATTCTTAAGAATCTACTTTTTATGACTAGAAAAAGAAGTCTTTGTCTTTCAGAAACACATCCTAAAATATTTACAGATGATATGTATGACAGAGGAACTGCATCAAAGTAAGTGGGAACTGGGGAAACGGAATGGATGGAATTAACAAAGAGCTGATCAATGTTGAAGCTGAAGAATGGGTATATGAACATTCATTCCACTAATCTCTCTGTTTAAAATTTTATCATTATATTTAAATATTAAATACAATATTTATATAAATGTATAAATATCTATAAATGTTTATATAAAATTTCTATTTATATAAATATTTAAATATTAAATATCTTCAAGGGGAAATTGTTTTTAAAATAAATCTTTAAGAAATAAATTAAAATCTACAAAACAATTATAAACTTCTACCATAATTCAATCATTATAAAAATATAAGACCAAAAATATTTAAGCCAAATTCAAAAGTGAAGTAAACAACTACAGTATTTAGAATCTCTCAATTACACTTGCCAGTAATTCCCACAGATAAAAACATACTACAATGCCTTTTTCCAAACCATGGCTTCAGCATACCATGCTGATTCTCCAAGACAATATTAGTATTTATATTGTGCATTACAAGAATACAATTATGCCTCTGTATGTGCCCACATGAATATCTGATAAGTAGTTTTATTATGTACTAGTATTAAATAATCCAAATTCTCTTGGTGCTTAAATCACATCTTGGTACCAAGCTAGGCACATCATAAACAATACTTGCAGCTTAACAGATCCACCAAAGTGTTTATTTCTACGCAGAGGCATGCAAGTATAATGAAAATACTACCTCACTGCACATCTTTAGTACTGTGGGAAAATGTAACCTGTGTATATTTCTAACTATATAGAAAACACTTTATCTTAGAGTCAGGTCATGATAACAACTCTAAGGCTGGGAGGGATTGGGGGCAGGAGGAGAAGGGGACGACCGAGGATGAGATGGCTGGATGGCATCACGGACTCGATGGACGTGAGTCTGAGTGAACTCCGGGAGATGGTGATGGTCAGGGAGGCCTGGCGTGCTGCGATTCATGTGGTCGCAAAGAGTCAGACACAACTGAGCAACTGAACTGAACTGAACATGATAACAAAAGAGCATAGCAAAAAGAATTAAGTAATATATCTAGCGATAAAAGGAGAAGGAAATGGCAACACACTCCAGCATTCTTGCCTGGAGAATCCCAGAGACAGAGGACCCTCGTGGGCTGCTGTCTATGGGGTCGCACAGAGTCGGACACGACTGAAGCGACTTAGCAGCAGCAGCACCAGTGATAAAAGGATCAATGGCTGTTCCCTAAGTTTAAAGCAAGGAAGAAACAGAGACTAGACACATGTTTTCTAAACTCTTTCACTGCAGTTTAAAAAAAAGAATTTTGCATAAATGAACTTTTAATACATTTTATATAACATGTCAATATAAATATACCCACATGATACACGTGATACATTTGCAATACACTTTTAATAGCCTCCCACCCAGTTACTACCCACTAAAATGATAATCTTGACTTCATAGTTTTAAATACTGAACTAAGAAACTGGCCTGCAAACAAAACAAGCCAAAAAATGGCCTGTAACGAGGTCCTCCTGCTTACCAAACAGAGCAGAAGAATTCCTCTCAACCCTGTGTGAAAAATAGCATTAGTACTTGTCTGGGAGAATGGGGAGCAGGGTCCAGGAGACACTGAAGTGGACAAGAATCAAAGGATTACTACTTAAACACACACAACTGGCGCCCCCACCCACGAGAGGAGAATCTCTCAAATCTCTTCATGTTCTAAAATCCTGTGCTTCTGAGAGTTAGCACCGAGATTATGAGTCCCTAAAGAGCAAGAAATTCATTTTATATCTCCCACAGCACCTAGCAAGCCAGCTTTCATAAAAATAACAAAGTACTAAATAAAGATTAAGTTCAACCAATAATATGCAAAATAAGCATAAGCGTAAGTTTCTGTCCTTAAAATGTATGTTTTCCACATTCTATTAAATGTAAAATCAATGCTATTGTATATTATTTACAAACTCATAAGCATAAAATTGTTAAAATATATATACATATCATGTAGCAGTGTATGTGTGTGTAATAGATAAAACATGTCACAAAACTACTATTAACATTCATGCTATTTCGTTCATAAAGGTATTAAAAACAATTCACCATAAAATTACTCTAAAACTCAGAATCAAATCAAATTACTAACTTTTAGTTTCAATAATATGTTTTTTTCCCTTCATCCTTAACAATACTATTAATGAACAAAGAATTAAGCAATGGCCTCAGTATAGAAGAAAAATAACAACAGAGTACTCGAAAATGTAGAACTTTTATAACTCAACCATGATTTTCGGCATTCTAAAGTCTAACAGTTCTAGGCTCAAACAGTCTCCTCTGCTTTAGTCTAAGAAGGAACAGTTTTCTCAAAAAAAAAAAAAAGTCAATGACATTGTGGATTTTTCCTATACACATTAACTTTCAATAAACTATGATGGTTTATTTTAAGTGGGTGAAAGATGAAAAAGGAGTCTATGTATGACTTCCAATTTTAAAGCCCAATAAATCCTTTTACAAATAAGGACAATAAGATCAAACTTTATCCCTTTTAAATTGTTATCAAATGACATATGATGCAATAAGACACCTTTTTCATGACAACCTGGAAATTTAACACACCTCTTGATTTCTTTCCATAAGCTTTAGTCCAAATTCCCATTTCTCCAAGGTTCTAAATTAAATTTGAAAAAAATTTAGAATTTTACCAAAATTAACATAACTTCTAATTTTTAAGAGGAAAATATTTACAAATATGTTTTTGTTACTTAAAAGTGTAATGTATTTTAACAGGCCAATTCTAAGTTTGCAGTTCTAGTTAACACTTCTCACTTTTTTCTTGGATTTCTGAATTTACTACTAAAATTAAACATACCTTTAAAAACCTTCATGGAAAAAAAAAACTTGAATTGCTCCTTGAAAGAAATAAAGGAAATGGAGATAATCTGCATTGGCAGCAGAGAAAGAAATAAGAATTGGAGTATAGGATTCAGGGTAGAATGAGCCTCTGTAGAGGTTTTTCATTGAAGAACTAGAGAGCACCTGGAACAAATAGAACTAATAAAACAGTTATAACAAATATAACTGGACCAGTTAATGTTGAGGACTTTCCACAAGCCACAGTGTGATGGACACTTAACACAGACCGAGGATCCACCCTGAGTTCCCAGAATCTGCTCTAAGTGACACTAACACAGATGCAACAGCAACCAACCAGGAGCTTACAGGCCAGTTGGAGGAGAGATACATGGGGCAACCCTTTTTAGATGTTTTGAGACAAGTTACTTAAATATGTTCAAGCAACAATTGGGTACAAGGGAGTCAATCATCAATTTAAGTGGAGGACGGGACAGGAAAGACTTTGCCAAGGAGGTGGTCCTCACTGCCTCCATTGCCAGGGAGTAACTGGAGCTACAATCTACAAGAACAGCTTTTCGCCTCTCTCTGAGGAACTGGCTAGCTGTTGACAGAAGAGCCAGTTAAGTGACATATTAAAGCTTAATAAACATGATTAATAAATATGACTTTTTGCTGTAGGTCTCTGAAACATGACTTCCTACTGTGACAGGCTCCAAAGCTGGTGCTACCACATAACCCTCTGAATTGCACAGCAATGCCTGTCTTTTATTCCCGAAAGGTTACCCTGGGATTGCCTCCTCCCTGTGTTTATGAAAGAAAGTATTGAGTCAGATAAGATTTACACTGATTGACAATTCATCTCATTCTAGATATTTATAAAGGATAATAAGCAATTTATTCAGATCAACATTCTCTGTTCAGAAAATAACACATTTCAAAGTTAGCAACAAAACAACATTCCAAATCAGTTTGGTCACTATGAATGACCATATAGAACATGCCACAGAGTTTAATCCTTCACATTCCAGTACATCCAGTAACTCTAAAAAGGACTCACACACACACACACAAAAGCTCCACCCCACCAATATGCTTTATTCTCCACAGTGATTAAGTCAGTCTAAACAAATTACAAACATGGGAGGGTAGAATTCAGAATTAATTCACTGCACCCTAAGAAATGGGGCCCTAGAAATTGAAATCAATAACAATCACTAATCACTAAGAGCTGCCTATGTATGAAAAATATGGATTAGGTGCTGAACATAATACATTACTTCGTTTTAACCCAAACAAACCCATAATTTCTATAAATGTTCAACTATGCAGCTGTGGAAACTGACAACTAGTAGATAAAATGAGAAAAACTGCACATCTGGATTCTCTTATATTTTAAAAGAATAAGTTCTTACATGGAGTTATTCAAGATAAAGTTCTC
This sequence comes from Capra hircus, assembly GCF_001704415.2. Lineage (NCBI taxonomy): Eukaryota > Metazoa > Chordata > Mammalia > Artiodactyla > Bovidae > Capra > Capra hircus. The sequence continues at coordinate 67,922,417 of NC_030813.1, forward strand.
AAATTAAAATGCAATTATGATTTCAGTATTTTTATACTGATTCTGAACATTAGAACAAAAGCAAGAGGTCTCTCAAAAAAGGATAATTAAGCATAATTAACACATAATTTACCTTGACTATTTCATGAAGAAAGAATAAATTTGCCTTATCAGAAGTAAAAAATAGGGAGGAAGGAAGAAATCATATTATGGCTACCAAGTAATAGGGAAGCTCATTTAAGATGAAATTCAATCCTCTACTGCTAATGTCTCCCTATTAAATGAAAGGTTCAAGAATAATCTTCTAAAGGAAAGTGACATTTCTCTGCCTCAGCCAGAATTCTCAAAATAATCTTTAACCTAAAATATGTTTTCCCAAAGATGTTTAACTTTGATAGTTAACTTTTAATGATAACTTTTAATTATCACAGTTTAAACAGTGATATGGAGAAGGAAATGGCAACCCACTCCTGTGTTCTTGCCTGGAGAATCCCAGGGACAGAGGAGCCTGGTGGGCTGCTGTCTATGGGGTAGCACAGAGTTGGACATGACTGAAGTGACTTAGCAGCAGCAGCAAACAGTGATAATTCAAATCAGCTGTAAAATGCTCTGCCCACAATTTTTACATTATAGGGGAAACCTGACAAAGCATGCAAGTATCAGTTGCTCTGTCTGTGGTTTAACTTCCCTCCACTCCACTTAAATCATCCTTTTCCTGCTGAGTCCCTGCATGCCCCTTTTCCTTTATTCTTGCTCTACCTTGCAAGAATTTTTAGTTTCTAGCTCACTTTAGTGGATTCGAGGTCACTGGAATTACACTTTTTGAATCTTGACTCTGGACCAACTTCCCAATTCAGGTTATGCTCTTATTGTTAAGAAAAATAATACACGTTCCAATCATACTAAGCTAGATATAAATGCTAACTGGAAAAATCTATCAGAATAAAAGTAAAAAGACAAAAAGAAAACACATTAGCCTTTCTAGAAACCTAACGCCAGGTATAGTATAATAAATGAAAACAGACATAGTTCTATGACCTTCAATGAGCCCAACTATATTATCAAGCTAGACAGTGAAGGACACAAACAATGAATAAGACATAAACCTTAAGAAACTAGTTGTGTGGTGTGACTTACCCAGCTCTATAAACCTGACATGGAACAACGGACTGGTTCCAAATTGGGAAAGGAGTACATCAAGGCTGTATATTGTTACCCTGCTTATTTAACTTATATGCAGAGTACATCATGAGAAATGCTGGGCTGGATGAAGCACAAGCTGGAATCAAGACTGCTGGGAAAAATATCAATAACCTCAGATATGCAGATAACACCACCCTGATGGCGAAAGCAAAGAAGAACTAAAGACCTAAAGAGGAGAGTGAAAAAGTTGGCTTAAAACTCAACATTCAAAAACCTTTCCTTCTCCAGGGGATCTTACCAACCCAGGGATCAAACCCAGGTCTTTCACACAGTTAGAAAAGACCCTTATGCTGGGAAAGACTGAAGGCAGGAGGAGAAGGGAATGAGAGAGGATGAGATGGTTGGATGGCATCACTGACTCAACAGACATGAGTTTGAGCAAGATCTGGGAGATGTGAAGGACAGGGAAGCCTGGCGTGCTGCAGTCCAAGGGGTTGCAAAGAGTAGGCCACAACTGAGCAACAACACGACCACTCCTAAACCGTCCTAGAAGGAGAGTGTTCTAGAAAGTTCCAATATGGTAAAAATGGAGTATTACAAAATAAAAGCTTACCCTTTAATATATCAGCCTCTGAATTAATGTTATATTTGAAGCTATAATCTTCATGCAAAATTTAAAATGAGAGGAAATAAGATATGGAGAGTGCAAAGTGAGGAACTAAGTCATTTATCCCACCTCACCAGGTTTTTTCACTTTCATTTACTTAGTTACATAAATCCTATGGATAATGTGGTATTTTATCTATGACAATTTTCTCTTTTAAGCCTTTCATAAACCTGTCAAACCATGAGCTACACGAAACGTTTTTTGTTTTATAGGTATTTAGTTTTAAAAGTAAAATCTTTCATTATTCTAAACTTGAAGATCACAGTACCAAATGATAATTTGATTCCTACCTATAATCCCCTACCCTAGTTGATATTTCATGGTGATTTTTTAAAACTCAAATTCCAGAAACTAAGACTTAATGTCCTAGTTTCATCTTAAGCAAGCTCATTTAAAATTTCCATTAAGATATTTTTACCTTAAAATAATACAACCAAAATACTTCCCATTAGTTAACACTACTGAAACACAAAAAATCTGAAATGTGACTTTAGGAAATTTAATTTAAAAATAGCTTTAGAAGGTTTAGTATCTATTGCATACCCAATGGCAAAATTAAATTTCATTTAGTATGAAAGCAAAATTATAATCTATCCCTTTCATTGTACCAATATATATTAGGAGACAAAAATAGTCACTTAATTCAAGAGGTGATCCAAAGAGACTTAAAAGGTAGATTTATATCCAAAAAGTCACATGTAAGACAAATCTGTATAAACCCCATTTCCATTGTAAGTTCAGAGAAATGACCTCGTATCAGAAGGCAACACAATGTATGTAGCACAGTTACACAATACTAAGCTATATTAACTCACACAAAGTAACTCAGCCTCATTTGTAGAAAGAAAGGGAGAGGGGGAAGGAGAGGGAGAGAATAAGAGAGGAAGAAAAGAAAATTTGTTATAATTTTAAAAGATGGAATACATAATGATAGCACCCTTCTCCTCACAAAAGAAACATGCTGGCTGGCCCCAGTATAAACAAAATCACATATGAGAATCAAGTATATTAAACTTAGTCAACAAACAAAAGTGAAAGTGAAAGTCACTCAGTCATGTCCGACTCTTTGCGACCCCATGGACTACACAGTCCATGGAATTCTCTAGGCCAGAATACTGGAGTAGGTAGCCATTTCCTTCTCCAGGGGATCTTACCAACCCAGGGATCGAACCCAGGTCTCTCACATTGCACGCCAATTCTATACCAGCTGAGCCATCATGGAAACCCAGTCAACATGCAAGACCACTATATTTAACCTAGCAAGACACCTGTTCAGAAGTTGGCCGCATGGAGTCTGGGGGAGAATGGATACATGTACATGTATGGCTGAGTCCCACTGCTATCCACCTGAAACTATCACAACGTTGTTAATCAGCTATACTCCAATACAAAATAAAACGCTTAATTAAAAAATTAATTAATTAAAGAAAAAGAAGTTGGCCCCATGGACAATTAGTCAGAAAGATTCCTCAGGTGAAAGCAGAGGTACATTCAGATATGCTACAAAGTCAGAAGTTTACTGGTTGCTCCTCACTGTCATGGAAATCGTCTATTTGTGTTCTAAACACCCTAGTAAATCATCAGAATTCTCTGATATTATCATATAAACATCTTTTGCCAAATTAGCATAAAGAGTTTAAGGATTACCCAATATTCACTGAATTGTAAAAATTGTTTCAAAAGCAAAGTCAGATCTTACTATTTCTAAATGAGGTCATTCCCTGAAGGTTCAATACAAGATATTTATAAACCTGTACTTGAGACTTACCTCTTTTATAAGAGATTTCAGTTAGGGATCTAGCACATGGAAAGCTCCCTAATCTCCTACAGTTCAACAAATATCTATTGAGTTCTTATCAGTCACAAAAATGAAATATATACAATTTGTTGCACTCCAAATAAATACAAAAATAATTCTAATATTTACACAGGCTATGTGTAAATCTTAGAACTAGCATATTAACAAAAGTTAAAAGCCAACCTGACTGAGAGGATTTAAGAAGGATTAGGGGATATAAATGGAGACTTTAGGAGAAAGAAAAAAAAAGGTGGGGTGGGGGAGTAGGGTTCAAGAGGCAGAGATATCATGACAAGGATGAAGATGAGTTAAAAAGAAGAGGTAGAAAAATACCAGTCTTGTTCTCCTAAAGAGAAGTAGTCTCAAAGGAGCAGAACTTAAAGCTTACAGAAAATGATAAAGGCTTCAATTTCAGGTGGGCTTTCATTTGTCTGCAAAGACGGAATGTGTTAGGTTTCACAGACTACACAGAAACAAAACCAACGGGATAAAAAAATATATATATGAGGTTATTTATTATAATTGGATTTCCTGGTGGCTCAGATGGCAAAGAATCTGCCTAGAAAGCAAAAAGACCTGGGTCTGATCCCTGGATCAGGAAGATGCCCTGGAGAAGGGAAAGGCAACCCATTCCAGCATTCTTGCCTGGAGAATTCCATGGACAGAGGAGCCTGGTGGGCTACAGTCCATGGTGTCACAAAGAGTTGGACACAACTGAGCGACTAACATACACACACACAGTTATGGTGGCTGAGAAGTCCCATGATCTGCCATTTGCAAGCTGGAGACCCAGGAAAACCAGTGATAAAATTCAGTATGAGTCTGAAGGCCTGAGACACAGAGGAGCTAATGGTAAAATTCTCAGTCTGAGGCCAGAAGGGTTTGGGGTTGGGGGATGAAGGTGATGTGCGTGCGGCATGCTCAGTCATGCCTGATTTTTTGATACTCCATGGACTGTGTAGCCTGCCAGGCTCCTTTGTCTGCAGGATTTTCCAGGCAAGAATACTGGAGTGGGTTGCCACTTCCTCCTTCAGAGGATCTTCCCCATCCAGGATTGAACCCACATTTCCTGCGTCTCCTGCATTGGCAGGTGGATTCTTTACCTCTGAGCCACCTGGAAAGCCAGAGGATGATGTGCTGCTGGTGTAAGTCCCAGAATCCAAAGCCCAAGAACTCAAACGTCTGAGGACAGGAGAAGATGGAAGCCCCAAGGAGACAGAACAAATTCACCCTTCCACTGCCTTTTCATTCTATCTGGATCCTTAATGATTGGATGACACCCACCCACACTGGTGATTTAAACGCTAATCTCCTCTGGAAACACGCTCACAGATACACCCAGAAATAATGTTTAACCAGCTCTCTGGGCGTCCTTCAGCTCTGTCAAGTAGACACATAAAATTAACAATCCCAGGAAGCCACCATGAGTTTTCAAGAAAGAAAGCGATATGAACAGACTTGTGATTTCTTCACTTTTGAAGCAGACTGGATGGTGAACAGAAACTAAAACAGAGCGGAACCAATTTGTATAAAAACCTATCAGACCAGCCAAGAGATGACTTTTTGAACTAGGGCAGAATGAACAAAGCACTAAAGGTATAGAACTGAAAGAATTTCACAGAAGAATGAACAGGAGACCACTACTTCTCAGTTACCACCACAGCCTCCTAACCGGGCTCCTAACCAACCTCTGCATGCACCCCTCAACCTCATTTTACAAAGTAAATCAGATCACATCTCATAGCTCTCTATCTCTTCTGCCTATATGCCAGTCAAATGGGCCATTTCATTTCCTAAAATGTAGTTCAACTTCTCTTGTGCCTCAGGATCATTCCACATGCTGTTTCCTATACCTGGAACTCCAACTTTTTTCACCAGGTGAAGCCTAACAAGCCTTCAACTCCCAGTTTAAAAGTCACTTCCTCAGGTTCCCCTGCTGGCCCAGTGATTAAGAATCTGCCTTGCAATGCAGGGGACACCGGTTCGATCCCTGGTCTGGGAAGATCCCACATGCTGCAGAGCAGCAGAGCTGGTGTACCACAATTACTAAAGCCAGAGTCTAAAGCCTGCAAGCCACAACACTGAGCCCACACTGCAACTACTAAAGCCCATATGACTAGAGTCTGAAACAAGAGAAGCCACCGCAATGAGAAGCCCTCACACTGAAACTAGAGAGCAGCCCCTACTCATCACAACTAGAGAAAGCCCACATACAGCAACAAAGACCCACCAAAGCCAGAAAATGAAATAAATAAATCTTTTTTAAAAAGAGTCACTGTCTCCAAAAGACTATTCCTAAACTCTCCAATCTAATCATGTGCCCACCTTTAACTTCTCTCTTGAAATACATACTACCTGTTCAGACATGGGTTTGTGTTTACTAGCTATTCCCATATCAGACTGTTCCCTGAAAGCTAGGACTGTAATTACTTAATGACTAGTCCAGTACCTGGCACTTGGTGGGTACTCAGCAAATACTTGCTGAATTAACAATAAGTAAATCATAGAAGATTACTTCAAGTTCCCAAGTAAGAAAACAGTAATGCCATTACCTGACAAAGGGAACTTCAGGTTTGTGGATAAAATCAAACTCTATCTGAGGTATGCTGAATTTGAAGAAATCATGGAATAGGTTTGAGCTGCAGAAGTAGAGTCACTAAATACTGAATAATTGTTTAGCCAGAAGAAAAAAATGTAACATTAATAGAAAAGGGTGAGAAGCAAAACAAAGCAAGCTAAAGGCAGAGTATAGAAAAGCAGAATAGAGAATATCTCTATTCAACTGGTAGGAAGAAGAAACAAATGGATAAAATGTGGATATTCCTAAGATGTAAAAAGCTTGTAAAATAGAAAACACCAACAAACCTATAGAAAAAGAGCTAAAGAAATGGGCAGTTAACAAAAAAAAGAAATGCAAATGCTTCTCACCCATATAAAAAAGATACTCAGCCTAAGGTGTCCAAGATACACATGCTATGTTATATCTAAAAGAATCCACAGTTAATGTAAATGGTTCTGAAATGTGTAAATATAAAACTATAAATTATAAAAAAGATATTCAGTCTGACTCATAATGAGAGATGAAAATTAACACTATGAGATTCCATTAGGACAAAAAAAAATTCTGACAATATACTCTATTCATAAGGTTTTATATATATATATATATATATATATATATACACACACACACACACATATACACACACACATACATACACGAAGAGGCACTCTCGTACTTTACTGATGGGTACACAAAGAGATTTGTTTCTTATGAGGATAAATCTGTCAATATCTATGAAACTGTGTACTCATTTTCCCTTTGACCCTGCAATTCTACATCCAGGAATCTGTCCCAAATATACAGTGGCAAAAACATAAAATGATATATATATGGATAATAAAGTTACCAACTGCAGTGCTATTTGCAAAAAATTAGAAACAACTCAGATGCCCATCAACTGAAAATTGGTTAAATAAGCTATGTCTTTTTTATTCATGCAACGAGATATTATGTAGCTATAAAAAGGAATACTTTATTACTAATGAGTGATCTCCAGAATATATTAAGTGAAAAAAGCAAGGCAAATATTATCATTTGTCTAAAGAGGAATATTTTTTAAAAAGCAGAATTGAAGAATAAACTTAGGTTTTTAGCATATAACTACTTAGAAAGAGAAAAAAGGGAAAAGGGTAGAGAAAATAGAGATAGAAGTTAGACTCCTTTCAATAAGCCTTGTTTTATGGGGATGACTTTGGAGGCATAAAACTATTATATATGATTATAAAACCAAATTACATTTTAGAAGTTATTAAATATCAAAATATTTAAAATAACTTAGATGTATACTCTGTTGGTGGCATAACTATACACTTAAAAATGATTAAAACTGACATTTTATGTTATGTATATTTTACCACAACAATTTAAAATATAAGCAAAAGAATGCAGCATACATGTTGGGTTGTCACTCAAAGAACAGGTTACTAAAAAGGCCACTAAAAAGGATACTCTTTCCTCCCTTGCTCTGAATTCACAACTAACTGCCATGATGTTAGCGGCCCCATGGAGAGGCACAGGAACTGGTCTCCAGCCAACAGCCAGAAAGGACCTGAGTGTGCTTGATGACCTAAGTGTGCTTCAAGCACCTCCAGAAGGCTCCTTTGTGGCTCCTCCAACCGAGCCCAGGGATATATGCACCGCAGCTAACACCCTGACTATAGCTATATGAGAGACCCTAAGCTAGAGGTACCCAGTTAACTGTACCCCACAAAAACTGACTCATAGCAACTGTGAGATGATAACATTTGCTGTGTTATGCCACTAACTTTTGGGGTGATTTGTTACACAGCAATAGATAACTAACACACACAGGCCACTAAGTAAACATTCCTAGGGATATGAGCCCTAAGTCCAAAAATGAACTACAAATTCCACTGCTGGACTATAGCCAAGAGAAGAAAGTATATATGCCAACCAAAAGCTGCATACAAGAGTGCTCATGGCAACTTGATTCCTAACAGCTCCTAACTAGAAGCAACTCAAATATCTACCAACTAGAAAATGCATACATAAGTCATGGCATTTCACACAACAGAATATTTACTATACAGAAATGGAAAAAACAAACAAACAACAAAACTACTACTTCATGCAACAACATGGCTAAATCTCACATATGCAGGTCAGGCAGCAACAGTTAGAACTGGACATGGAACAACAGACTGGTTCCTAATAGGAAAAGGAGTACATCAAGGCTGTATATTGTCACCCTGCTTATTTAACTTATATGCAGAGTACATCATGAGAAATGCTGGGCTGGAAGAAGCACAAGCTGGAATCAAGATTGCTGGGAGAAATATCAATAACCTCAGATATGCAGATGACACCACCCTTATGGCAGAAAGTGAAGAGGAACTAAAAAGCCTCTTGATGAAAGTGAAAGAGGAGAGTGAAAAAGTTGGCTTAAAGCTCAACATTCAGAAAATGAAGATCATGGCATCTGGTCCCATCACTTCATGGGAAACAGATGAGGAAACAGTGGAAACAGTGTCAGACTTTATTTTGGGGGGTTCCAAAATCATTGCAGATGGTGACTGCAGCCATGAAATTAAAAGACGCTTACTCCTTAGAAGGAAAGTTATGACCAACCTAGATAGCATATTAAAAAGCAGAGACATTACTTTGCCAACAAAGGTCCATTTAGTCAAGGCTATGGTTTTTCCAGCGGTCATGTGTGGATGCGAGAGTTGGACTGTGAAGAAGGCTGAGCGCCGAAGAATTGATGCTTCTGAACTGTGGTGTTGGAGAAGACTCTTAAGAGTCCCTTGGACTGCAACGAGATCCAACCAGTCCATTCTAAAGGAGATAAGTCCTGGGTGTTCTTTGGAAGGAATGATGCTGAAGCTGAAACTCCAATACTTGGGCCACCTCATGCAAAGAGTTGACTCATTGGAAAAGACCCTGATGCTGGGAGGGATTGCGGGCAGGAGGAGAAGGGGACGACAGAGGATGAGATGGCTGGATGGCATCACCGACTAGATGGACATGAGTTTGAGTGAACTCTGGGAGTTGGTGATGGACACAGAGGTCTGGTGTGCTGCAATTCATGGGGTCACAAAGAGTCGGACATGAGTGAGCGACTGAACTGAACTGAAATCTCACAGAGATGAGAAAAGAAACCTGAAAGACAAAATGCCTGTACTGCTACTCTGAGACTGTTGCATGTATAATGAGGGTATTATAAATGAGTAACTATGAAATTTTTAATAAGATATTATTCTTAGTATTACTGAGAACTAGAATTCTCAGCTGAAAAATACAGATATAAAATAAAAAGGATTAACAAAAAATCTGATAGTATTGAAACTGAATTGGAAATATTGGTATGAAATCATGAGGTACTCTGTCCTAAAAAAAAAAAAAAATTCCCTAGTTCTGAGTACTGAAAAGGCCTAGAAACAATCATCAATCCACTAGCAATGAGAACCCCTAAAGCCCAAACTGTGGTCTTGAAATTCTATTCCCCAATAAAGGAATCAGGACTCTGGAGACACTGTTGACACCAGGTGTGGGGATGAAATGTACATGATGAGTTATACTAGATAATCAAGAAGCTATCAAAAATGATTAGTCGTGTCAAAATAACTCAGTAAGCAACTTTAAGAGTCCCACTGACCAAAGATTTAGTAATTTAAGCATTAACAATGGTAATTACCATAGTGAATTTTTTAAAACTCCAATATGTTTAAAGAGTCTATAAAGAATCTAGAGGTGAAGGGGAGACCCTAATCAGTCACTGTTGGAGAAAGCAAATATAACCAAGGCACTATTTTGAAATAGGTAAGCTAAGGGAAACTGTCAAGCTTTTGTCCAACCTTTCCCATACAAGCTGTACTACTATATAGCATTCACTCAATAGACATGAGTTGGAGCAAACTCCAGGATTTAGTGAAGGACAGGGAATCCTGGCAGGCTACAGTCCATGGGGTTGCAAAGAGTCAGACACAACTGAGCAACTGAACAATAACCACCACATAACAAATAGTATACATGGAATAGTTTCTCTTTATAGACCATTTCACCTAATAAATGAACAGTAAAGTTACAATCACCATTTTGCAAATCTTAATGATTTAATAGATCTCAAGCAGGAAGCCCATCACCTATTTTTGTAAATATAGTTTTACTGGAATACAGTCATGCCCATTCATCTACATTTTGTCAACTGCAGCTTTCTCATTACAACAGCAGAATTTAGTAATAGCAGCAGAGGAGACCAGATGGGCCATAAGGCCTAAAATATACACGATCTGCCTCCTTACAGAAAACGTAAGATCTGATCTATAGCATGGAGCACAAATGGCAACTAAACAGCAGAAAAAGACGTGCCCAAAGACAAAGCCTTGCTGAAAGAATCTGAACTGGAATCTAAGCATTCTCTAGATCCAACTACCAATTAACATGAAATACAAAGGTCAGATGAGTATGCTTAATCACGGCACAGGAATGTAATCAGGAATACCCACATCTACGAGACAAAGACCGATTCATTCAACAAACAAATTTTAAAGACAAAAAGGGAGGGGAGGATGACACCTTCAGAGAAAAATCAACCAACTGCAATGGGGAAAGGGCTTCACAGACCCTGAGCCTACCCAGTCAACTGTTTTTATTTATTTTTTTTTAATTTTTTATTATTTTTTTTAATTTTAAAATCTTTAATTCTTACATGCGTTCCCAAACATGAACCCCCCTCCCACCTCCCTCCCCACAACATCTCTCTGGGTCACCCCATGCACCAGCCCCAAGCAAGCTGCACCCGAACTGTTTTTAAAATGTGTGAGGGGACTTCCCTGGCAATCCAGGGGCTAGGACTCCACAGTTCAACTGCAGGGGACACAAACTCCATCCCTGCACAGGGAACTAAGATCCTGCATTTCATGAGGTCCAGCCAATAAATAAATAAATAAAATGTGTGAGAATTACAATTAACATTAACTGGATATTTGGCTATACTGGAATTGCTTTTTTAAAGTCAATAATGGTATAACAGTATCAATGGTAAAAATACAAATAAATTTTATGATGCCTAGGATTTTCTTTAAAACAGTATAGGAATGGGAGGGAAGTTGGTGAGAGACAGACAATTTGGCCATGATATGATAATTACTGAACCTGAGTAATGAATACAAGGGGATTCATTACACTAGTCTGTTAACTTTTATATGTCTTAAATTTTCTATAATAAAAATTATAATAAGATATAATACTTCCTCTTTAGGCACTGAAAAATTCTGAAGTAAAAAAGAACAGGTCAAGAAGTATGCTAGGTTACCCCCAAAAGGCAACTTGACTGTGACAAGGTGTGGGGTCTTCTAAAGAAGGGTAAAAAGCCAAGCTTGGAAAGAACTAGTTTTGAGATAAAGTAAATGACTGCCTACTAGATCCAAACTTAGTTATGTGACCTTTTCCAACTGCATGAGGCAGCTAGAACTAGGAAATATATATTTGGCAAATTAACTTAAGTTTGTGGTTTGGACAGGGTCTCCAGAATGTTAAAAAGGCAACAGAACATAAGATGCTGCTGTGAATACGATCACGAGGATTGGGTTTTAATTAGAAAAGCAAGAAAATGCCAAGAAACAAGTCATAATAAAGAAAAAGAACAGATAGAGTATTATGATCATGAGAGGAGACTCCAAGGCCTCAGAAGTGCAACTAAGTGATGATGTGATCTAAAGCAAGAAGTGACAGGCTATAAGACCTTGGGACTCCAGTCCTGGTGAGCTAGTAATACTGGTTTCTAGTAGGTTTCAGCTACCTGCCAAGCTCACCCTTCTCCCAAGCTCATTTTTAGAAGGAATCTGTATTTTTTAAAAGGTCCCAGGATTAGAATCACTGGTATAAGATGCAGTGATCCTGGAAAATACGAAGGTGAAAACAATGGATACTAAACAGGTCAAGGAAACATGATGAGAGTCACTAATAAGATACAAGAGACAGAAAGGGAACAAATGAGTTAGGTGAAGAATTCTAACAGTCAGGACGACAGAAGGATAAGAATGTGAAGAAAAAGAATAAAAAAAGATATCACAATCCAAAGACAATGACTAATTGACAGTGGGACCTTATTCTAACACCACAATTCAAAGAAAGTAGTCTAAAAATATCTATCAGATAGGTTGGGAAAGAAAAGGTATCCTAAAAAAACAAATATCTATCAACTTGTTCATTACAGACATAAAGTTTTGCGTGTATGAAAGCACCAAAAAAAACCTTATAAAATTATTTACTTAATTCACTCATTTCATAGATGAGGAAACCAAGGGCTACGAAAACTAATTAACTTGCACTTAAGAACACTATGCAATTAATTATTAGAATTAGAGCTAAAGAGTACCTCATTCTTCATTCGACCTCCTCATCTAACTACATGGTTTCTATTTGGAGACTTACCTCTTTACAGTGCTAATTGTCATCATATATATTTTATTTATAAATAAAAATTTGGTAACTCTTGTTGACTGACACTCAAAATGAGTCTTCAATATCTTACATCAATAATTTTAATGGTTTCCCATGTCAGCAACTTGTTTTGCTCAATTTTACTCCTCTGCACCCCACCCCAAAACATGTGTTTTAAATAAATCTCAAAATGTTTTCAAAAAACATATTGGCTAACTGGCACCTATGCTTGCAAAAAAAAGGTTAAAAATACAAAAAGGGACACACAGTGCCATGCTATAAAAAGAAGAGCTGGCATTACATACTTCTCTTATCAATTCCATAAATGTGCACATAATTTACAGTTGTTAGGAAGAGGATGTTCTTGACCCAGTGGACTCAAAATACCTAAGTAGGTAGGAAAAGATAGCAATAGGAAGAACTACCTCAGCCTTATCATAAGAGAATATAGAGTACGAATGTAAAGTTGGAATCCATGGCTCTAGCAAAATGAAAACAGAACCAACAACAAATCATAAAATACTAACACAATTCACTTACCATGCAAGTTCTAGTTTGGGAGTGAAATTACTCTTTTATTTTCACAGCTTTTTCACTTCTAACATTTTTATCATTCCATAAAATAATTTTCTTCCCAAATAAAACTAGTTTTAGTAAACCCAGTTTTGCAAGCTCACTTATTGTAATAAACACTAAAAATGGTAATCACCTATAGCAGTAAATATAAATTTAGATCATTATTTAAAAAACACTTGTAGTAAAAATCTCTAATTATGAAATAAATATAAACTATGATCTTATGACATCAGTAAATACCACTTGTACCTCATTCAAAATGAAAATGAAATTATAAAATATCAATAGACAATAGAGCATATAAAAGTGCACACACAAAAAGGTGTTTACATATTTTTGTATTCTTCATAAATATTGCATATTATACTATACCCAGATTATATTATGGAAAAATATTCTGAAGTCTCCAAAAATTAGGTATTATTGTTATTCTTGGATATGATTTTGAAAATTACCACAAATACACAAAAGAATAGGTGCTTACCCATGTGTAAAAAGAGAATATGGCACAAAAAAGGGGAAGGTAATTCAAATGAAAGCTGTTTTATAAATCCCTATTATTCCTTTTTAAAAGCACAATACATACATACCACTTACCACTTAGAAAGGGTTGCTGAGGCACAGAGTTTGTAGAAAAAACACCAAACGTGGAAAGGATCCATCTAGAAGCTTTTTCAATCTGGAGCTTGTACTTTATAGGCACACAAGTGGGCACACTGGTGCAAAACAGTAGTGATTCACCATGTACAATGCAGAATGTGGAATGTTAAAGGCTGAATGACAAAGAAAAAAAAGAGAGAAAAGAAACATGGTAAGTTATTAGTTACTAATAACAGCCATGTTTAAAACAATAGTTGTAACACTTGGCAGGTTTCATATAACATATATCATTATTGAACTTAGTTTTTAAAACTTGAGAATTTAGCCAAGAACTTACTTACTAAAAAATATCAACTATATAGGGAAAGAATCTGTCTGGAGAGAAAAAACAAGAAAGGAGTATTTGTCATTTATAGGTTCTAAGCTAAATCTTTCATCACTGGTAACATTTTTTTCAAGTACATCGTGAATTTCCTCACCATCTATGCAAAATTACCTGTTTCTTAATACAAGGGTCATCATCATAACAGTCCTTCCATAGTACTTGAGTATACATACATTTTGGGGCAATGACCCTATAGACCTTTTCAAAAGGTACCCTAAGGCACTCCAAGAAATAAGCATTCTCTATTGCTAGTGGAAGTATCAACATCTACAATATCAAGAATGCACTTATTCTTTGACCCAACAATCCTCTTTCTGGTACATTTTCCTACAGATACAATTACACACTCACAAAATACAGTGTACAGCAAGATTATTGTGGGATAATCTATAAAAGTGAAACACTGAGAACAACCTAAGAGGATTAAAATCATCTATGATGCATCCCCTATAAGGAATATGATGTGAGTATTAAAATGATTAAGGAAGCACTCTGTGTATTTCCATGGAAACATCATCAGAATATGTACATATATGTTGTTATAGTCTATGTTCTTAACAAGGGGAGGGAAAAAGAGAAGAAAAAATATCTATATTTATTGGTTAAATTTTACTAAAAAGTACTGTAAAGATCCATAAGAAATTGCCTAAAAAAAAGAGGCAGGGGGCGGGAGAGTCAAGGGGATTGGTTACCAATAAAGGACAGTAAGGAAACAGGGATAGAAGCTAAGATTTCAAAGTGTCACTCTAACTTCCAAAACATGTAAATGTTAAACGAAATAAAATTTAAAACAAGTTCCTCAAATAAGCTTAATTTTTACTCCGTCATCCCTTTTTTATTAAAACACAAGCTGTTATATGATCAGTATAACAAGGCTACTCTCCTGGAATGTGTGTGTATGCTAAGTGCGTGCTAAGTCGCTTCAGTAGTGTCTGATTCTTTGCAACCCCATGGACTGTAGCTTGCCAGTCTCCTCTGTCCATGGAATTCTCCATGCAAGAATACTAGAGTGGGTTGCCATTTCCTTCTCCAGGGAATCTTACCAACCCAGGGATTGAACCTGTACCTATCTCCTGTGGCTTGGGCACTGTAGGCAGCTTCTTTACCACTGAGCCACCAGGGAAGCCCTGGAATGGTGAATGGCAAATTATTTCCTTTTCCTTCAGAGAAACTCTTCTCTTTCCTACTGGGAGTAATTCCATATATATTCAGTGCCTACTATCTACCAGCAATACATGTATCAGTGAACAAACCCGAAAGATGCCTGCTCCAATGACCTTAGGATTCACTGTTACCCATTTACTCGTTGCTAGTGAAGGTACACCAAGAAAGGAATAAGTATACACTTGCTGGAAGTGAAGTGAAGCGAAGTCGCTCAGTCATGTCCGACTCTTTGTGACCCCATGGACTATAGCCTATAAGGTTCCACCATCCATGGGATTTTCCAGGCAAGAGTACTGGAGTGGGAGTACTTCCTTCTCCAGGAGATCTTCCTGACCCAGGGACTGAACTCGGGTCTCTCACATGGTAGGCATTGTAGGCAGACGCTATTACCGTCTGAGCCACCAGGAAATGTAAATTTGACAACCATTCTGAAAAGTAAATTTTTCAATACGTAACAAGAATCTTTAATACGTTCACAGCTGTTGACCCAGTAACTGCGTTCCCACAAATGCAAAATGCAGAGAAAATTTTATATACAAATTTTTTTACACTATTTATAAAGAAAAATTTTTTACATTATTTTAAAAGAAATTTTACATTATTTATAAAGAAAAATTCTAAGGAATATAATATAAACGCCTGAAACAGAGAAATAGTTGGCTAAATTATGGTTTACTCAGCAGATGGAACATTATGCTACAGTTAACCTAGAAGTAATTTCTAGTTAAACATGTTAGATTAACTGCAAATATTTATCCCTACTCCATGTCTGGCCCCTCTGAAATAATTGTAAAATTTTAAAAAGTAATAAGAAATAAGAACACAGAAGCCAGAGAGAACAGAATAGATATTCTTTGATCGGATAAAATTAAAATTTCAAAAAACAGGGGGGCAGAATGATGTTAACAATTAAAAAAAAGAGCAGGACTCAAAATTATATAGAATTTTATCCATTTTTAAAAAATTACATTGAAACAGAGATAAATAACAATATTATTTCTAAATAGTGATTTAAAATAAATGATGTTTTTATCTTTTATGCTTTTCTGTATTTTCCAAAATATCTTCAAAGGGCATTTATAGTTAGAAAAATATAATCATTTTAAAACATATATATAACAACTAAGAAGGCCATAATCAAAACAAAGATAATAAGTGTTGGCAAGTGTATGGCTAGAACCCTCCTCACACACTGCTGGTAGGAACATAAAATAGTACAGCCACTTTGGAAAACAGTCTGGCAGTTCCTCAAAAATAAAAATAAAAAAATAAAATATGTGTTAACCATTCCACTCCCAGGTATACAGCAAGAGAAATTAAAACATAAATCCATGCAAAAATAAGTGTACAAATGTTCACAATAGCATTATCTGTGATAACCCTATACTATAGAAACTGTCATAATAGCATTATTTGTATTACAGTCAAAAGGCAGAAACAATACAATATGTGATCAACTGATAAATGGATAAATAAAATGTGGTATATCCATCCAGTGGAGTGTGCCATAAAAAATACTGGTACATGCTGCAACATAGATGAATCTGAAACAATTAGGCTAAGTGAAAGAAGCAAGTCACGAAAGGTTAAACATTACATTATTCCACTTATATGAACAGACAAATCTATCAATATATAGAGAAAAGACAGATTTGTGGTTGACTCTGGACAGTGAGGAGATGGGGAGGTAATGGATACAGGATTTCTTTTAGGGGATGATGAATATATTCTAAAATCAATTGTGGTTGTGGCTGCACAATTCTGTCAATACACAAAAACCTCAAATTGTACACTATAAACTGGTGACTTGCATGGTATGTGAATTATATCTCAATAAAGCTATTATATTAAAAAAATAAACACAGTCTATCACTTCTTCACCACTCAACAATATTTCACATATTATTCCTTATCAACTTGCAACACTATATAACAGGAAAAGCATTAGATTCAAGATAAAACCAGATTCTCATCAGTCCTAAAACCACTGATAAACCATAACTCCCAAGTTTCCATTTCCTTTTGTGGGGAATGAGGAGTCCTCTTTGGTACAGCACCTCATTTTTCTCCCAGCGACTGAAGTGCATGCCTACCAAGAGTAAGTTATCTTATATTTGTCCAAAATTCACCTTTGCTAATTGTATTTACTATAGTTATATATCTTAGTTAAATATTATATCAAAAATATGAATGCAAAAAGAAAATGCTTTGTCTCTGAAACTTCAGCCGAAGAATTTGAAAAAGGCAAGTCACTTTTAAAATATCCTAAAGAGAAGGCCTCAGCTCTACATCAAAAGACTGATGATATCTGAGCATTTATACACTTAACTATAAAACATTTAAGGCATATATCTTCCCTTTGATTCTTCCTCCCTATGTAACACGATCTCAACTACTAGTTGATTATAAAATCAATATTGTATAAAAGAGACTCTATTGCATGTAATTTATTTGTATAAATGACCCACAGAGATGTTATGGGGAGGGAGGTGGGAGGGGGGTTCATGTTTGGGAACGCATGTAAGAATTAAAGATTTTAAAATTAAAAAAATAAAAAACTAAAAATAAAAAAAAATAAAGGTGGTTTCCCTGAAATAGAAAAAAAAAAAAAAAAGACTAACAGAAGTACACTATTATTACTAGTATTCTATCTCACACTCTAAAGACTGATGTTTGACCCTCCTGACTTGTCTCTTAGAAAGGCTGAAACTTTTCTATCCTTCAAGTCTCAGGACCACCACAATCCTGTACTCTCTACAGATAACTTCATCTCTCAAACTGAAAGAAGATGCCCAATGTAAACTTATCAAATTCAGTTCAAGGCTGCTAAAATCCCTCTTCCTGGGCCCTCCGAACCCTCCCTTTTTGAAGCCAAACCTATATCTGACCTGTATATTCAGATGACCATTAAGGGGAAAAAAAAAATCTTACATTCATGCACCACAGGCTTCTCTTTATTTCCTCTTACTACAATTTGGGCCTCTACTTCTTCAAGTCTCAACTCATCAAGTCAGCCATTTACCCTCTGACCCCAACCACTGCAATTCTAAAATACCCTTCTGTCAAAAGGACTCCACAAGGCTTCTCACCTCCCCTCTCTCACTCTTCTGATGCACCTCAGATACTGCTCCCGAGTATATCTTTCCAATTGTATGACTCTGATCACAAAGCTCCCTGACTCGGTAATTCAGTGGTACTCCCAATGCTTACAGAATAAAGTCCAGAAATCCCTTAGCCTCACAGTCGAGGTCCTAATGGAAGAGAACAAACTGCTAGCCCATCTCCCTAATGTTCTCTAGAACTCTGCTCTGTGCAAACACACGCCATTCCTTCCTACGCCCAGATCGTCCTTCCATCTAGAATGCTCTCCCTTTGCTTCTATGCATTAAATTCCTTTAAAGTCATTTTTAAAGTAGAAAATCACTTTTTAAATCACAGGCTTGGGTTTCTCAACCATAAGAGCTTCAAGGACTTTTTATAAGGATTATAAATGTTAGAAGTATTATAAGTGTTACTACATATAAATTTAGAAAAATAGCCAACACATAGCACAAAATGTTGTTACTGTTATCCATTCAACATAATGAGGGCTCAATACATATTTTTTAACTGACATGTAAAACAAAGAAGTCTTATCCCACCATACTATAAACTTTGCTCTCAAAGCAACAGTTTAAGATCTGATACCTCTGGAAGTTAAGATGATGAAAATTTCTGATAATCAAAACTTTCCAGTTTCTAGGAATCTCACACAGATTTATCATGTATGAACAGCAACCCACTATTTCATGATTTAGTCAAGAACAACTTGATTTATAATCACTTCACCATACATACAAGTCATGTTGCTGTACACCTTAATCACTGTTGCACATCAATTATACCTAAATAAAATGGAAAGAAAAAAATTTAACTAATAAAATTTAACATTTAACCAAAAATGGACAGTGAGGGCAAGCCTTATCAATATAAAGTAGTTTCATCATTTACTTTTTTAAAAAGCAAGGTACATATAATATATAATTTACCATCTTAAGCACTTTAAGCATACAGCTCTGTGGTACCAAGTACATTCACACTGTCGTACAAAGACCACCACCATCCATCTCCAAAAATCTTATCTTTCAAAACTGAAACTCTGAATTTACTAGACAATAACTCCTCTTCCACTCCCTCCTCCCAGGCCCTGGCAACAAGCATTCTACTCTCTGTTTCTAATACTACTACTCTGTTTTGACTACTCTGCTGCTGCTGCTGCTAAGTCGCTTCAGTCGTGTCTGACTCTGTGCGACCCCATAGACAGCAGCCCACCAGGCTCCCCCATCCCTGGGATTCTCCAGGCAAGAACACTGGAGTGGGTTGCCATTTCCTTCTCCAATGCAG